>NC_059076.1:109473632-110102799 GCF_020497125.1 Mauremys mutica
GTTTATTTCTGTAACTCTAGTGTATTTTTAAAGTTGAATATAACCTTTTCCTTGGCCCCCTCCCTCCTTCAGCTGTAGCTGGTATTTCCTAATCCTTAGGAAAATAATTTGAAATAATGCTGTTGTTTTCAGACAAGCATGTCATTTGTTTTACCGGTCTGTAGTTGATTAATTTGCAAATGATATTCCCAATAAAGTGCTCAGAAGTAGATAATTACAACTATATTAAGAGTTACCGGGGAAGCAGATGGTATTCTGAGGAGCTGCCATGTAGAATTAGTGCTGATGCTCTACTGTAATGTACCATATACCCCAGCAACCCACAAACAACAAACTAAAATCCTGCTGATATTCCAGATTGTAAGTAAATTGTGCTATTGCTTCACATTCAGTTCTTATCTGAATTTTTATGTGTGTTTTCTAGATAGCTACAGTGCTCAGTGAGCTGATACTTTTTTATGTTTAGTCACATAACTCTCCAAGTCTGTATTTTTGTATTACCTCATTATTAAACCACTAGAAACAAATTTTAAGCAGTCTATCTGTGTTTTCTCCACGATACTATCAGATATTCTAAAGCATAGATTACCTCTGTACAAACATAGACTTTTAATTTACCAAATTACTCAAACCCAAATTCTATGCAAGCTAGTAAGTTAAAAATTCTCTGAGACAAAACAGCCCTATTTCTGTCTCTCGCACGTGCATACACACACATCCTTGTTTAGTTAACATCCATATTTTATTGTGCTGTCTGATAAAGTGTGATCATTTTAATGCTTCCAGCTATCAAGTAAAAGGCCATAATGTCACTGTGATTCCGTCTGTGCATCTTTCCATCAATAGTTTTTGTTTTAAGTAGGCTGGAGTTATGTAAGCAATAACACACAATAGGGCGTGAGGTCATAGCAAAGTTTATATTCATGCCCCGGGTTGGCTGAGTGCCTCTAGCAACCAAGAAGAGTTCACTACTGCCAAATGGCCTGGAGTGAGTGTTGAACCCATATTTTGCTTTATATTTTTAAATAAAACAAAGTAGTCAGATTAAAAAAGAGCTTAAAAACAGCATTTGAAAATCACTTAAGAATTTATTTTAATTTTTTTTCCTGATGATTTAAAGTCTAGAATAATACAGGGCCTGGCCTACCAAAGGGAACTATGGAATAAAATTCCAAAGAAACTAAGGACCACCACAGGCCTCACTGCTTTCTGCTCCAAGTGCAAGGTGCATTTCTTTCACCTTGTCTTTTCCAACATAAATATGTGTGTGTGTATGTGTAGGACTGGAGGGGCCATCGAGAGATCGTCTTTTCATTTCCCTGCACTGAGGCAGGACTAAGTATTATCCGGACCATCCTTGACAGACGCCCCAGAGTCTTCCAGAGTTTTCCAGAGTCTCCTTCCCATGGGTCCAGATGATGAAGATGTCATCAATGTAGCGTAGATAGAGAAGGGCCGTTTGTATAACCTGTTCTTAAAAACCTCAAATGATGGAGATTCTACAACCTCCCTAGATAATTTGTTCCACTGCTTAGCTATCCTGACAGGAAGTTTTTCCTAATGTCTAACTTATATCTCCCTTGCTGCAATTTAAGCCCATTACTTCTTGTCCTGTCCTCAGTTGATAAGGAGAACAATTTATCATTCTCCTTTTTTATAACAACCTTTTACATAATTGAAGACTGTGTTATCATGTCCCCCTTCAGTCTTCTGTTCTCCAGATTGAACATACCCAAGTTTTTCAGTCTTTCCTCATAGATCATGTTATCTAAACCTTTGATCTTTTTTTGTTGCCCTCTTCTGGACTTTCTTCAATTTGTCCACATCTTTCTTGATGTGTGGTGGCCAGAACTCGACACGATACACCAGCTGAGGCCTTATCAGCACTGAATAGAGCACTGAACTGTCTTGCTTACATCACTCCTGCTAACACATCCCAGAATGATGTTCTCTTCTTTTGCAACAGTGTTACATTGTTGACTCTCACTTAGTTTGTGATTTACTGTAACTCCCAGATGCTTTTCTGTAGTACTCCTTCCTACGTAGTCATTTCCCATTTTGTATTTGTACAGTTGACTATTCCTTCCTAAGTGTAATACTTTGAATTTGTCTTTATTGAATTTCATCCAGTTTAGTTCAGACCATTTCTTCAGTTTTCTAGGATCACTTTGAATTCTAATCCTGTCTTCCAGAGGACATATTACTTAATGAACTACTGGAAGATGCTCAGATATGGGGATGAATGTGATATAAGAAACTACATAGCAAATCTATAAAGTCTTATGCTGAGATTGGGTGAGATCTCACTGAAGCTGGTAGGCATGATAGCCACCCTTCATTCAGGACAAATGTAAGAAGCAGCTTAAGCTCCTTTTGGAGTAAGATAACTAAAAAATAGGAGCCACCACCTAAAACATGGGTTTCACATGGAGCTGAATACAAATATAGAGGGCTGAGTATTTTTTTGATGGAGCTGTGAATCAGAATAGAGAGAGGAAGCATGGGAAAGCCAAGGACAGCCAAAGAAGCACTTTTAACATGACCCTGAGCGAAAGCTAAGAGAGAGAACGTTTTGTCCAGTGTGCTGACTGGAAAAAGATGCTTAGAATATTGGTAAGGAAACTGCCCCCTGTTTGAGTCCTGTTGTGTTCAGGGAAACAGGACTTTATGTACATTCTTTATAAATAAATAGGATTGCATGAAAGAAATAACTGACTCTTTCATCAGTTTCTCCTTCTAATCATAACAACCTGCAAGGCTCTGAATATTGGCTAATTGTTTGAGTCAAAAGTGATAACAGTAGAATAGAATGCTTCCCTGGATCCTGTTTTGGCAATTAAAATCAGTGGATGACTGACTATCTTTGGGGTTAATCTGGAAAATATGGGAAACAGAGCTTTATCCATCAAGGGCCCTTAATCATAGAATGCTCTCTGTCTTCATATACATCAAAGTGTGTTTCTGTCTTCCTTCCAAGCAAGGCTCAAGAGTCTTTTGTTTGGAATGATATGTTGCTGGGTTTATTATAGGTGTGGCTTGTTGTCTATTAAGATTGTACAACATTTTCCATTATAAGACTCTGTTTTCAATTCCTTATAACATTGCAAAACTTTAACCATTTGGGCTGAAATTTCCTATGCCTGAGGCTTAGTTTATTTGGAAAATTTCAGCCAAAATGTTTATTTCAGAGAACGAAGCTAGGGAAAAATGCATTGTTTGTCCATGTTAAAAAAATTCTTAAGATCTTTTCTTTTGAAATGCTCTTGTGCCCCCTTGCTTTGGAGCAGAGACTGGACATTTGGCAGGAGTGGCCTTTGTGTTGGGAATGTGCTTTTTGTTGTTCCCATGAAAATCTGCTGAAGTTTGGCTAAATTATAAATCTTTGCAGAATTGCAGTTTTCACATTCTCTGAAGATTCTGTCCGCACTGGGCATATCTTAGCTTCTCACAGTTCCCAGATATGGTCTGACTGAATGTACACCATCTCCACAGTGTAACGAAGAATTCTCCATCTCATCACACCTACTATATGCATGCACCATCCCCACAGAGCAACTGAGCATATTCTAGACCAGGGCTGTGGGGCCTGGCTCCTCTGGGCCAGGCAGGGGCTGAGCTGAGAGTAGGGAGCCTGTCTCTCCTCTGCTTTCAGTAATCCCCCTACTGGGACCCTACCTACATCATAGAGGAGGAAGCGATCAGATTCAGATGCAAGGTGGACAAAAGGCAGATCAAGGGGGAGTGAAAGGAATAGATTGAGGTAAGAAGTCTGGTGAGATTGGGATTAGATTGGCGGCAAGAGAAATTGTGACTGGGAATTAGATGGGGAAGATTGGGACTGCACTGGCAAGTAGAATGGGAGCAGGAGCTGGGGAGAGCAAGTCTAGACTGTCTGGATGAAGAGGCTGAGACTGGTAACTGGCAGTGGAAAGGGGATGCCAGGGCTGGGAGTCAGTTTCCTGGTGTGTGGGGAGTACTCAGATTGGACAAGGAGCTGGCTGGAAAAGGAGACCAAACTAGAAACCAGTGGAGGGGAAAGGGGCCAGAAAGGAGGAGAGACAAATCTGACAGGAACTAGGGTGTAGGGGGCAGAACTGAGAAGAAGCGAGGAAGGCATTGGTGGGGGAGATTGGGACTAAATGAGAAGACCAGGAAGGAACTGGGAGTGAGAGACACTGTGCAGGGAAGGAAGAGACCGATTAGATGAGGAGACAGGAGAGGATAATTGGACTGACGGGGCAAAAGAGACTTCGTTTTAAGGAGTTGGGTGGGAGCAGGAAATTTGAGATTGGCTTGGCAAGGAGACGGATTGGGTGTGGGGAGGAGGAATGAGAGAGACTGGGAGTTAGACAGTGAGCCCAGATGGGGAATTTAGGACTGGCTGGGCAAGGAGCCTGGGATTATCATGTGAAGCTTGAGGAATGGAGGCTGGGGCAAGGACTGAGTGATGGAGAAGGGACAGGATTGGGGCAGGGACTGTTGGCGGGATGGGGCTGAGGGGGTCAAGCTTGTGAGTAAGATGCAAGAAGAGCCTTTGCCCACTACTACACACTCCCTTTCAGAACCTGGGATGGAATGCAAGATTCCTGAATCCTCTGCTGTCCGCAAATACCTGTGAAACCCACTGGCAAAGTGTCCCATTCCCCTCTAGATCCACATAAAGGATGACAACTTACTATTGTTATTACTTTATTAGTTCAAGTAGCAGAGGTCTGTGTAGATCTAAAAGTTTCAACCTTGCTGACGTCCCATGTGGGTGTCAGCAGGATAACACATGACTGGATTTCTGTTTTTTCAGTTTACTTTTTTTAAAATTTAGGAAATTGCGCACACGCAACACACACACACACACACACACAATTACATTAAAAAGAACATTATTAAGGTTGCAAAATCAGGCACTCCAAAGTTAGGAAATTACAGAATTAAAGTTGCCTGTGCAACCTTAATTCGGCTTCCTTGTGCACATACACTATGATGGTCTTTAATTACATGACACCACATATTGTCTTTTCCACAGGACCTCTGCCTCATTCAGTGCACAGGATAGACCTGCTCTGGGGATGAATCAGGATTGTGCACCTCATTGGTTACAGATGTTGGAAAGTGTGTTGTGGGTGAGGCAGGGGATTGTGGGAAGAGAAGGGAGCATGGTTAAAGCAGTTGAATGCTACCCTGGAGAATTGGATTCTATGCCTGCTTTGCAACAGAGTTCCTATGTATTCTAGGGAAGTCAATTACAGTAAACTTTTCACACATAGTCACTAATTGTGGGTTCTTCATTTTGTGGGTACCCAATTTAGGACGCTGGGGCCTGATTTGCACAAGTGCTAACGACTCACAACTCCAACTATGAAGTCAATTGGGAGATGAGCTCAAAGTATTTTATAATGTTAAGTTCTCTGAAAAATCAGGTTCTAGACAATTCAAATTGGGCACCCAAAATTAGTGGATACTTTTGATCTTAATCTCTCTGTGCCTCATCTGTGCAAAATGGGGATTATAATAGCCCCTCATGTCACAGGGGTGCTGTGAAGGTAAATTAATGAATGTTTGTAAAGTACTTGGATGTTATAGTGTTGTACGGTCAACCTTAATTCTGACATTCCTTTTGAATGCAACACTAATAATATTCTTTTAGCTTTGTTTTTGTTTGTGTAAAATATGTGTAATGTATTAATAGGGATGTGGGGCTTTGAGAGTGGCTCATAGCCATTTTTATTGGTAAGTTGTTTTATTTCATGTCTGACTTCACAGAGAGTTTTTGTTTTATTTTAAGACACAGAATTTCAAGCATTGACTTTTATTGTCATCTTTTTCCATTGAGGACCCTCTTCTCATGCTGAGTAGCATTTACTCATGACATTGAAGCTTCTGGGACTACTGGCATGAGTAAGAATTGCAGAATCATTTTTTAACATATTATAGAGAGAAATCTCACAACCTTTATTGACTTTTCATCCAAAGAGCTGATAGCCTTTAAAAACAGACTAATATTACATATGGCAAACACGACAAAACAAGGTAAACATACTTAGAGAAAATTACATGTGACATAGAACCAAGAATAACAACACCCACAAATTCTAAGAGCTTAATCTTGCAATGTGATGCCCTCCTTGCAAGCTGCTGACCCCACTGAAGTTGATAGGAGTTGAAGGTATTCAATACCTTGCAGGATCACTCTCTTAGTTTCCTGCCTTGCCCAATTAAAACTTCATCTCATTTAATTTTACAAGTTTAAAAACATATGGGCTAATAGAATCCCAGAAATGAATCCAAGGAATTACTGAGTTTTGAACCTGTTGTGTTTCTTGTGGTTTGATGTCAGCAGACTCCAGAAAGTGAATTACGTCTGTGCATTCTGTCTCTGATGAAATGTGATATCTATTGCTCAAGAAAATATTGCAGCTGCAATGGATTGATTGTAGGAAAATAAAACTAAGCAGAAAAGCTCATTGTCAATGCATTATTTTGCAATGTTTTAGGTTTTTTCTTTTGTGTGATGCAAAATATCGTAAAAAGAATACATATTTTTGTCTATGCTTATCAAAAAGTCTTTACTTCATAAATTCAGATTTGTAGTGTTAATATCTGCAAATGTACTGGTTTTTTCCTGTGGAAATTCAGTAATTATCATTTAGGCTGTGATTTAGTCACCTAGATCACGGAAGTTATGGAATCTGTGACTTCCAAAGACCTTCGCGACTTCAACCAGCGCCAGCTGGCTGGGGGGATCCCCACAGCTCAGACCTCCATGGGCAGCAGGGGAGACTCCTGCAGCTCCCAGCCACTGTGGGAGGCAGGGGGGACCCCTCCACTCAGATCCATCAGTGGAGGGGACCCTTGGAACTTCCAGCCTGCCTGCAGCTGCCCAGGTTCCCTATTTTGTAAGGATATTTTTAGTAAAAGTCAGGGACAGGTCACAGGCTTCCATGAATTTTTCATTATTGCCCGTGACCTGTCCGTGACTTTTACTAAAAATATCTGTGACAAAATCTTAGCCTTAATTATCATTAGAACAGTTAATAAAAATTCAAAAGTAGTTGTAGCACTGTCATTCATTAAAATAGAAACCCCAAATACATCTATTCATTTTCCCTTTTGATGAACGTGTTTTGCTTGATCAGAAAATTTCTTCATGGGAACTACAGAAGTTACAGGATATTGAACAAAAGTATTTATTTACTTTTTTCATGGCCATAAGAAGCTAAAATTTGCAACCTCTGTGTTCAGAAGTAAATTTTTTAATACCCAGATCATGAGGTTTTCATCCTCTCTGTATTTGGAAAATCCTCATACAAGCAAGGCTGTAGCTTGCTGCTGAAGTGCTTAACCACAAATTGTTCCAGCTGTTTTTGTGATGATAGCAGACTTCTGTTGTATCATACAAGTATGTAGATCATTGCTAATTTTATCTTCATGTGGTTTGTTGCAGTTGGACTGTTGGTGATGTACAATATAGATTACAAAGGTAAATCTGCATGAAAGAATATGTGGTATCTATTGTAATACCACCTTTTGAATCCAGTTGTTTAGGTTGGTGCTGTTCATGTTGGTAAACCACCAAATACATAGAACACTTTTTAAAAAATGATCTCAGAGTATATTTACACATAGGAACTGCTGTACTGCATCAGAAAATTGGTTCATCTAGTCCAGTATACTTTCACCAATGGTGGCCAAAAGTGGCTGCTTTGCATCAAGGAGGAATTCTTCCCCTGCACCCCTTGATCCCAAAATAATTCTCAGAAATTGACATTCTATGCCATGAGTGAATCTCCTAAAAAGTAATTGCAGAGGCAGTTCTTAGTCACATAAAGAAATTCTTTCCTGAATCTTACTGAATATTTTGCCTTAATAATATCCTGCAATATCCACAGTTTAACTATACTTATTCTGATCATTTTCTCTAATTCTGTGACCAGAGGGGCCTGAAATCCAGTGGTCTCCGAAGAACCAAGGTTCTGTGGCACCATCCCTCCCTGCCAGGGACTTCATGGAAATTCTTTGGGAAACTGGCTCCACTGGGTTTTTGAGCCAGGTTGGGTCTGAGCAGGAGGAGGTAGAGCAGGAAACTAGCTGGTCTTTGTAGTGACAACCCTGTTCAGCCTGTTTCTATGTGGAAAGCAGCATTATGGCCATGTCCACACCAGGAGCACTTTGCCGGTATGGGTATACTCGTATACTGTACCAGCAAAGCGCTTCTAGTGTGGACGCAGCTTATGGCAGCAAAACTGCAGGATCACGCTCTTCACACCACTGACTGACAGAGCTATGCCAGCAGAAGTAGTAGTGTAGACAGGGTTAAAGTCCTTCATAGTTGCTTCACAGCATGCCAAGGGGAGATGGACAAGCAAAACAGCACAGAAGGGCAGCCACGGTCCAAGGCTCCTAACTCAGTGGATCTGATATTGTGCTTTCTCCTGCATCCTCCTGCCCAGACCATGGTCCCCACTTTATCCCAATAAATCCTGCATGGTTCACCTTCTGATGTTTCGGTGCCTGCTGGTCCCCTGCTGCAGGTTTCTCCAGAAAAGGGGCTGATCTACCCCATTGTGTTACAGATTCACTTGCCATTTTAAATGTGTGGCCTCTTAATTTCATGACTTTCCCCTTTCTTTTTCCTGTATCTGTCTCTTCTTACTCTTCTTTCCAAACAAATTACACCTAGCACCAAGTTCTCATTTTAATGGAGTCGACCCAGCATTAGTTATTAGAGATGCACTAATGTAACAGATAATGGCATTTGGATCCTCACCTCTTGTTTCACAGAAACCCCTTTTTCTCTAGTAATTTTGTTGTCTTTCTCTAGGTGATGAGTTAGTTTATGGTAATGACCTGTTTAGTGCATCTGTTTACACTTTCACATGGCTGCTTATTCTCTTCAGCTGACACTTGCTGCTAAGTGAATGATTTTGGGACCACACCTCAATGTCAGATCTCTTTGCCTGATGGTGCCATTTTGAAATGCAGTCTGTGAATGTCTCCTCATCTCTCTGCCATAACAGGAAGGGAATTCTTTTATTTTTCCATGAACGTCAACACAACTATTTCCCTTGATATGTTAGTTTGTCACAGAATTGGCATCTACAGTCTTCTATGGTTTATCTGACCTGTGGACAAAAGATGATAATTGCTAAATCAGTTCCTTGTGATTAAAAATAGCATGACTTTATCATTATCATAATATATTCTGACCATCACTGTGCTATTGAGGTTCCACAACATACAGCTAAAGCATTCAGTTCCTTCAGGAGAAGGGAACAGTTCTAGTTCTCTCCACTTCAGTTATAAATTTCTTGCTTATGGATACTTGAATTTGGGCAGTTTAATCCAAGATCACATTGCTGGGGTCATTCCATGGTTCAGCTCTTAGTGGAAATGGTTAAAAGGCATCCTTTAAAAATTGGAAGTTAAATCCTACTGAGGAAAATAGAAAGGAGCTTAAACTCTGGTGTAAAAGTCCAGTGTAAAAGTATAATTAGGCAGGTCCCAAAAGAATTTGAAGAGCAACTAGCCAAAGACTCAAAAACTAACAGCAAAATGTTGTTTAATTACAACAAAAGCAGGAAGCCTGCTAAACAGTCAGTGTGGTCACTAGAAGATTGAGATGCTAAAGGAGCACTCAAGGAAGATAAAGCCATTGCAGAGAAACTAAATACATTCTTTGCATCAGTCTTCACTGCAGATGGTGTGAGGGAGATTCCCACACATGAGCCATTCTTTTTAAGTGACAAATCTGAGGAATTATTCCAGATTTAGGTGTCATTAGAGAAGGTTTTGAAGCAAACTGATAAACAGTAATAAGTCACCAGGAGCAGATGGTATTCACTCAAGAGTTCTGAAGGAATTCAAATATGAGATTGCAGAACTACTAACTGTGATAAATGATAAGTTACTTAAGTTACCAGATGAGATATCTGAGCCATTAGCAATTATCTTTGAAAAGTCATGGAAGATCAGAGACATTCCAGAAGACTGGGAAAGGGCAAATATAGTGTCCGTCTATAAAAAGGAAATAAGGACAACCCAGGGAATTACAGACCAGTCAGCTTTACTACTGTACCCGGAAAGATAATGGAGCAAATAATTAAGCAATCAGTTTGCAAACACCTAGAAGATAATAAGGTGATAAATAACAGTCAGCATGGATTTGTCAAGAACAAATCGTGTCCACCTGGTAGCTTTCTTTGACAGGGTAACAAGCCTTGTGGATAGCAGGGAAGTGGTAGATGTGGTATATCTTGACTTTAATAAGACTTTTGATACTGTCTCGCATGACCACCTCATAAACAAACCAGGGAAATGCAACCTAGATGGAGTTACTATAAGGTGGGTGCATAACTGGTTGGAAAATCATTCCCAAAGAGTAGTTATCAGTGGTTCACAGTCATGCTGGAAGGGCATAATGAGTGGGGTCCTGCAGGGATTGGTTCTGGTTCTGTTCAATATCTTCATTGATGATTTAGATAATAGCATAGAGAGTACACATAAAGTTTGCGGATGTTTCTAAACTGGGAGGGGTTGCAAGTGCTTTGGAGGATAGGATTAAAATTCAAAATGATCTGGACAAAGTGGAGAAATGGTTTGAAGTAAATAGGATGAAATTCAGTAGAGACAAATGCAAAGTACTCCACTTAGGAGGGAACAATCAGTTGCACACATACAAAATGGGAAATGAGTACCTAGGAAGGAGTACTGCGGAAAGGAGTCTGGGGGTCATAGTGGATCACAAGCTCAATATGAGTCAACAGTGTAACGCTGTTGCAAAAAAAGCAAACATTATTCTGGGATGTATTAGCAGAAGTAATTCTTTTTCTCTATTCTGCGCTGATTAGGCCTCAACTGGAGTATTGTGTCCAGTTCTGGGCTCCACAGTTCAGGAAAGATGTGGATAAATTGGAGAGAGTCCAGAGAAGAGCAACAAAAATGTTAAAGGTCTAGAAAACATGATCTATGAGGGAAGATTGAAAAAATTGGGTTTGTTTAGTCTGGAGAAGAGAAGACTGAGAGGGAACATAACAGTTTTCAAGTACATAAAAGGTTGTTACAAGGAGGAGGGAGAAAAATTTTTGTTCTTAACCTCTGAAAATAGGACAAGAAGCAGTGGGCTTAAATTGCAGCCAGGGTGGTTTAGGTTGGACATTAGGAAAAACTTCCTAACTGTCTGAGTGGTTAAGCACTGGAATAAATTTCTTAGGAAGGTGGTGGAATCTCCATCATTGGGGATTTTTAAGAGCAGGTTGGACAAACACCTGTCAGGGATGGTCTAGATAATACTTAGTCCTGCCATGAGTTGCAAGGAACTGGACAAGATGACCTCTCGAGGTCCCTTCCAGTTCTATGATTCTATGATTGGAGGATAGCTAATGTGATGTCAATTTTTAAAGAAGGCTCCAAGGATTATCCTGGCAATTACAGGCTGGTAAGCTTAACTTCAGTACCATGAAATTGGTTGAAACTATTGTACAGAACAGAATTATTAGACACAGAGTTGAACATTTGTTGGGAAAGAGTCAACATGGCTTTTGTAAAGGGAAATGATGCCTCACCAATCTATTAGAATTCTTTGAGGGGGTCAACAAGCATGTGGACAACGGGGATCCAGTGGATATTATGTAGTTAAACTTTCAGAAAGCTTTTGACAAGGTCGCTCCCTAAAGGCTCTTAAGCAAAGTAAGCACTCATGGAATAAGAGAGAAGGTACTTTCAGGAATGAATAACTGGTTAAAATATAGGAAACAAAGGGTAGAAATAAATGGAGAGAGGTAAATAGTGGTGTCTTCCATGAGTCTGTACTGGGAGCAGTGCTGTACAACATATTCATGAATGATCTGGAAAAGTGGTAAACAGTGAGGCGGTAAAATTTGCAGATGAAAGAAAACTACTCAAGATAGTTAAGTCCAAAGCAGACTGCGAAGAGTTTTAAAGGGATCTCCCAAAACAGGTGACTGGGCAACAAAATGGCAGATGAAATTCAATGTTGATAAATGCAAAGTAATGCACATTGGAAAACATAATTCCAACTATAGATACAAAATGATGCGGTCTAAATTAGCTGTTACCAGTCAAAAAAAAGATCTTGGAGTCATTGAGCGGATGTTTTCAGAGAACTATCTACAATGTACAGCAGCTGTCAAAAAAGCTAACAATGTTAGGAACCATTAGGAAAGGGATAGATAATAAGACAGAAAATACCATATTCCCTCTATATAAATGCATGGTACTCCTACATCTTGAATACTGCATTCAGATCTGGTCACCCATTCTCAAAAAAGGTGTATTACAGTTAGAAAGGATACAGAGAAGGGCAACAAAAATTATTGGAATATGGAACAGCTTCTGTATGATGAGAGATTAAAAAGACTGGGACTTTTCAGCTTGGAAAAGGGATGACTAAGAAGGGATATGATAAAGGTCTATACAATAATGACTGATGTGGAGAAAGTGAATAGGGGAGTGTTCTTTACCTCTTCACAGAACACAAGAACTAGGGGTCACCCAAAGAAATTAATAGGCAGCAGGTTTAAAACAAACAAAAGGAAGTATTTCTTCACACAACCCACAGTGAACCTGTGGAACTCTTTGCCAGAGAATGTTCTGAAGGCTAAAAATAACAGGGTTCAGAAAAGAACTAGATAAGTTCATGAAGGATAGGTCCATCAATAGCTATTAGCCAAGATGGGTAGGGATGCAAAACAATGCTTTGAGTGTCCCCCTTGTCAGAAGCTGGGAGTGGATGACGGGATGGATCACTCGACGATTGCTTGTTCTGTTCTTTCCATCTGAAGCACCTGGCATTGGCAACTGTTGGAAGACAGGATATTGGGCTAGATAGACCATTGGTGTGACCCAGTATGGCCATTCTTATGTTGTTATGGAATACAGATCCAATGTCAGTTTTAAATTGCAGTCTGAAGGTTTTGAGATTTGGGTTCAGCATAATCTCCATTGACAATGAATTCCCCAGGGAAGGCTACTGAGAATATTATGCTCCTAGCCCTGTGAGTTCAAATATAGTCTCTGTCTGCTGATATGTCCCTGTTGAATGTAGCTGCCATGATGGGATGCAGAGTAGTAGTCTGAATTGTCTAAAATTTCAACAGTATCTCCTTTATAATTTGAGATGTTTTTCAGGTATATATTCATGCCCCCGTTAAGACACACATAGCACATGTTCCTTGCCTCTCTACAGCCGGTGTGCCCACTTATGCAGTAATAATTAAGAAATATATCGAGTTGTTTTCTGTGATACTAAATTTTCTCCAATGAGGCATCTTGCTTTAATAATATCACTTTTTCTTAAACCATATTTTACATTAGCAGTAAGTCACCATTTTCAAATGCCATCAGGAGGGATATCCAGAAGGCTCTCTAGGATGGCTGACTGTGCATGTAAACTGTAGCCAGGTGGAACAATCCACCATTAGTCTTCATTTTCATTCTCCATCAAAACATTTGTATTAATGGAAGAGTATTTTTCAATGTAAAGGCTTATTTTCCACAGTCAAAGAAAGGTGCCACTTTATTGATTTTTTTTCCTCTTTCTGTTATTTGTACTGTGGTAGAGCTCCAGTCAGGGCCTGAAGCCCATTGCATGCTCTTTCTCTTTCTTTCTCTCTCTCTCTGTGTGTGTGTTTAATGGAAAGATGATCCTTTGCCCCCAAATCTCAAGCCTTACCCTGCAAACATTTAACTTCACTTTACTCATCTGAGTAAGCACCTGCTAAGGTGTTTGCAGGATTGGGGCCTAATGTTCTATAAATCTGGTGCCTGTGTTCTTAGTTGGCAAATACTGAAGCTATGGCTACACCAGAGAGCTTTCAGCTTTACCAATGCAGCTGTGCCAATGTAAACTCTCTAGTGTAGCCGTTCTAAGCTGACAGGAGAGAGCTCTCCCGTCAACTTAATTACTCCGGCCCTTGCAAGCAGCAGTAGCTATGTCAGCAGGAGAAACTTCCTCCCCCCCCGACATAGTGTTGACCACACTATTGTTTAAATCAGCATAAATTATGTTGCTTAAGGGGGTGGCTAATTCACACCCCTGAGCAACATAACTTATGTCAACATAAGGTCTGATGCACTAATATCCTGCATTACACAAAGAAATGTGCTGATGGTTGTCAGGGCATGTGTATATGCATTGTTATCCTTGCCAAGTGGAAAAGATGTCAGATCATGGTCTAAGGACTTGAGAGGGTAAAAATGGGAAGAGGATGACAGAAGATGTAATAAAAAACGTATAGGCAAAAACTCCACCACTAACAATCCTGCACCAATCTGACTTTCTGCAAGGAGCTTCCCATTCGTTTACTCTGTCTGCATTAAATTTATCATCACCAGAGTAGCTGGAAAATGGAGGTCAAATTTCATTTTGGCCTGCAACTTGATAAAAATGACCTGCAAAAGGTAGATGACAGGCTGTTATTTTATGCACTGGAAAATAGCAAAGATCAGATACTATCTCCCGCGTGTTCTCTTTTTCTTGCATGTCTGATACTAGCTTTGTTCTGTAATGTATCACAAGTATGCGTCCTGATTTGTTGGAAGGGTGGTAAAGGTTTAAAACAAGAGCAATCTATTTCAAAGTGGCAATCTCAGTCAGTATGGGTTGACTAAGCACCTTTTGCCATTTGAGATCCCCACTGAATCACTAACAAGTCATAAAAATATTAAGTGCACACATGTGACGATCCAATACATCCTTTCTTTTACTTATAGTTCATTTAATCTAGAAAGCTTTCTAGTAATAGTAATTAATGATTCCTAAACAGTTACATTCACCATGTCTCAACAGCTTGCATGAGGTAGAAAAAATCCTGGCACTAAATAGAGTGCACCAGCTCAGCCTGTGGTATAGAAATATAGTGTAAAAGTTGGATTGTGTAAAGGAGGAAAAAATCCCAAACAAATGTTTCTTTAGCACTTACAGTATTTTGGAATCTTCACCAAATGAAGACTGTAAAGGATTAGTCTGGGATTAAGAATCCTTTAAACTTATGAAGTGCTTAACCTTCACTATGTCTGCTTCCTACACTGTTTGCAATACTGCTCTGCCACTTTTGCAGGGGAAGTGGTAGCAGAGTGATATTGCTGCATTGCAGCCTTCTCCACATTTTATGATTCAGTACTACTTTTAGTTTGCTTTTGTAAAGATCATTGCAAGGGCTTATCTTGTGTAATTGTTATTACTGCTATCTGCATTACAGTATAATTACCTTTCAAAAATGGTAGATCTCTTTTTGCTAATGTTTAAAGGCAAATAATAGGCAACTAAATTGCAAAGTCTTAGGATACAGCACAGCATAAGCTTTAATAAAATGAATCCTATATTAACAATGTATCTTCCTCCCCACTCCTCCTCAGGAATGGTAGATCATGATTGATTTTTCTTGTTTGTCCCCTTTTTACACAGAGTTATGATGAACTCATGGTTTTTAGAATTTGACCTGATCCTAATCTGATATCTATCCTACAGAGGAGGCAGGATGACTATTCCGGCACTCCAAAGCTATATCATGTTAATAAAAAATAATAATGAATAAATATTAATCTAGTTCCTAAGGTAGATTTTGGCTGAATAATGGGAAATTAGAAAAAGATAGATTAATAAATCCTTTGAAAATAATCAGTACTAGCTACTCAGAAGAGTTTTAAAATGTTTTAACTAATTTTTTTTTAAAAATCTAACTTCTCACTTTGTAGCATCTAAATGCCCTCAGGTTCATGCTACATTTTGATAGTATCTTGAAGCTTTCTGTTTCCAGCAATTATGTACCAAGAATTACAGTGTATGCCCTTAGTTAAATGTGAATGCCTTTTTTCTGGATGCTGCTGTAAATCCTGTATTACCTGAAAGGTTAAAATATGGAGAGTAGGATATTAAAAAGGCGTCCAGAAAATGTAGATGACAGGAAAAAAAGAAAATACTGCGACAGAGGGGAAATACCATAGATAAAATGATAAGGCAGAGAAATAAAGCATGACAAGACCATGATCGTTTGCATAAGTAATGAGAACTGAATTCGTGGTTTTTTAAATTGCTGTTTAAATTCCTATTTGCATGTTTATCGGAAATCTCATTTGCTTAAGTAAAACTGGCCTATATACTGGTTTTTTTTAATGCGTGTCTAGCACAGATTTTGTTAAACATAGAAGTCAGATCCAGTTAGACTGATACATGTATATTATAGAAATTTAAAAGCGGTACTGTGTACATCTTAGAAAGTTCTTATGAAAATATTTTTTCATTAAGGGCCTGCTCCTGTTCCCATGAAGCCAATGGTAAAACATCTGTTGATTTCATTGAGAGCAGAATCGGATCCTGAATTACATGTAAAGAACTACATGGTTGATCCTGCAATGTACTGATCTTTGCCTTATGGCTTCCGAGTACCCTCAGAGGCCATTAACTTTAGTGGAAGTTGAGACATGCCCTGCAACTTAGCGGATGGCACCAAAGTTAGCTCCTGTGAGATGCCGAGCACCTCTTGCAGGTGCTGAGTACCCTCAACTACCATAGGGAAGTTCTGGGTGTTCAGCCTTTTAGAAGATTGTGCCCCCGATTTGTGACTTTTACGCCACTGAACGTGTCTTCTTCATAACTGAGTAGAGATAAGTCACCTGTGATTGAGCTGACTGGCCACTGGATGCCCCTGATGTCCCACATAAATGCAGTTACAAGCCCATTCATTTTGGTACTGAAAATGTTATATTCCACTGGTGACATTTTGGACTGCCTCCTTTATGTGTACATGAATTGACTGCATATTTGTTTGGGGCACGTGTGTGTGTGTGTGTGTGTGTGTGCATACAGGTAAGGGAACTACGGGCTATAACAATTGCAGATTCCACATTTCTGACTTAACATATACATTCTGAAAGGACCCAAACCTTTGAGGTACTGAGCACTCTCAGATCCTTTTGAGGGTCATTAGGACTTGCTGGTGTTCAGCACCCTTACAAGAAACAGTTGACACCTCACAGGATAAGGCTCACAGTGACCAATAATCCAATTTTCAGTGAATGGAGTTTTGTTTGAAAACTTCCTGAGAAAAAGAATCAGAACTTTTGAATAAATTCTCCAGTATGTAGAAGCTCAGAATAGGAAAAGGCAGTCCTTTCCTCCTCTATTAGGGGCATCCCTGTGACACCTTTCTTACCAGACTGTACAGACCTATGAAGGCTATAGTAGCTTATGAAGAGTAGAGCCACTGCAGAGCTGAGTCATGTGCCTACTCCTTATTTGCATTCTTATGGCATCTCTGAAACAGATGCAAATTGAATTTCAAACAAAAGGTGCCCACTTCTACTGCTACAGTGGTGAATGACCTACTCTTTGAACACTGACACTACCATACAAATGTGCAGATATGCATCCTGCACTAATAGTTTTTGGATACAGTACAGGATTCCTAGCATAACGATAATCATATAGCATTTTCTATTAAGATAGAAACAAAACTGCTTTTTATTTTTAAAACATGGTTTTAGTTAACTAAACTAAACTTAACTAACTAAACATATTTGAATTTTCATACATAAATGCACATTACAGTTTTCACATTTAAAATCTCTGTAATTAATCTAATATCGCTCCTAGTTTTCTGTTTTATAATAGACTGATACTATGGAAAGTTATATTTCTAATTTACATGTCCAAATTAGTTTCAACATACTTATATTGAATGATAATAGATTTTTTTCATATAATTAATGTTGTCTGCAAACGTAATGTAGATTAAATTTATCATTGTAAAGATCTTAAGATTTTAATATTTTTGCAGAGGCATAAATACAGTGTAGCTATAATTATTTCATTATGTATGTATAAAAATAGGATACGGGAAAAAGTGCATGCTTTCCCTCACTGATTACTCTTAATGTCTCCCAAATTTCCTGATTTACAATATTCTCTAAGGATGTAGATTTTTCTAATTGAAGTATAGTAATTTGCATATTTTTAGACCTTGTGACACAGTTAATTGATATGTCATTACTTATATGGTGCTGAATATATTTCACGCATTCTCTGCAGAACAGGCTTAACTTAAGATGCTGTAACATTTTGCAAAGAATTCCAAACTATTGCGTGTAGCTCATCTTTCCTGCGCTTTTTCTCACCTCTCTTTTCTAAAAGCAAAGCAAAAATGGATGATGTAGTAATTGGTATAGTTCCCGTTCAAATGTACTCATTAAAATAATGTTGCTGTGTAAATGACAGGACAGGAGAAATAAGAGCAAGTAAACAAAGAACGTTGGAATAATGGGAGAGACAAGGACAAAGAAGATAAGGTTAAGAGTAAGGGAGGGAGGGGGAAGCTAAATGTCAATAGTATCGGTGCTGAGGGTTTGAAAACCAAATTGTTCTGTTTTCTTTTACACTGCTCAGTATAAACTTGTTAAATGTTCAGAGTGTCTATGAATATTTTAATAAGGGTTCTCTTAAATTTAGTACTCCTATAGTACTCCTATCTCTGTCACAGAGGATAGCAATGTGCCTAATGCTCCATTATTTGGATGATGGGCAGTAGTTTTCTCTCATGACAATATGTTTTTTCAGCTGTATTCCAACCCAGTAGAATTGAAGCCTTTGCTTTTTTGCTAAGCTAAGAAAGTGGCTCTGTCATGTAAAAAGGACTGAAGGGATTTTATGCCTCCTTTCCAGGGTCCTGGTTAGATGTGTGGCTCATTGACTGTGATGTTGTCAAGTGCATTATTCTAAGTGGCTGCAGGATGTGTACAGTATCTGATCAGTCTGTTATTATTACTTTATTATATTATTTATATAATTATTGTTTATATAATGCCAAAGTGAAATATATCTTTCATATAAATCTGCATTTTGTGTTTGACTAAAAGAGTGAATTAAGAACAAAGATTCATTGTTTACAAGTACATTTTTTTTCTCTTTCTCACTCACTCTGAAATTAAAGTGCAGGCTTCCCATCTTCTCAGAATAACAACCTCATGTGACTAGATAGGGTGAAAATGGTGATACAACAGCAGCCCAGCAGCATACATGGGTGGAATGAGCCAGGGACATAGTTTGATTTAGAACTGAGTTTGCTGGCAGCAAGCCATAGCCCAAATATCTGGCTGAAGAAGGCCACCGATCAAAATAGAAAATGGACCATTCTCCTGACAGATGTGCACATGCTACTAGTTCATGTAACAACACCTACGTGGCCCATTGGGGACATAAGGCTCTGAAAATGAGTGCTTTTTTTTGTTTCTATTTTTAGAGCAATGCCATGGTGGATTTCGTCATATAATGCTCCCCTCACACCTGCTGAATGGCTGCACATCAACGGTGTTGAGTCATTTACGTTTTAAATCCTACCAACCTGTCCATGGCCAGAGATGTTTTCATCCACATAAAAACCAGTAATGTTCCTCTGTGTGGGAGGGGGGATGGTGACAAGAGGCTGAGAGCCTTCAGTAGAGGGAATATGTTCACTGCACACCGTGGAGCCTAGCTCGGTGAGGTGGTCTTTTGTGAGGCAAGGTTTGATAGCAGTGATGAAGCAGAGTGTATGGGAGGAGTTGGGATGGGGCACAAAAAAAACCCAAAACACATGGGCTACTGCAGCTGCAGGTGTTGCCACAAGGCAACTCCCTGGCCAGTGCAGAAGGACTTCTCCTGCTTTCTGTCCCTGATTCAAAGCTGAAGGAAGTCAAGGTAAAGACTCTCATTGACTTCAGTGGGCTTTAGCTCATGCCCTCTTTATTCACAGGCTCTTCAGTTTGGCTTTGTGCTGGGGACAAAATATTCCCTTTAATGAATATTCCTTATGTTTTCATTTCTGATACCTCTTGCCATACTCAGCTTCCCTCACAAAACATACATATCACAAAGGCAGTCAAAAGATATTTTGAGATTTATGGTGTTAGCTCCAGCTACCTTATAATATGCAGTTTCAGGATAGTCTTCAGGTAGCAAATTCAGACAGCAGGTAACACTGAACTTTTAGGTGAATGTGTCCCAGACTTTGTAAGAATAAAACAAAGAAAATATACCAACTTTTTTTTCTTTTTTCTTTTTCTTTTCTTTATTATAATAATAATTAATAATAATATTTTCCCATTAAATATTTGACTATCAGTCTGGAAAAAAGTGTTGAACAGTAACAATTTAAGACTATTTAAATAATTCTATAATTAATAACTGTTTACAAAGACATTCCTTGATTATTTATTAAATCAGGTGATTGGATTTTGCATAGGAAAGCATCTTTCCATACACGGTACTTTTAATTTTGATTGTCTTGAGAAAAGTGTTTAAAAAACTGAACTGAAGAAATATTTTGTCTCTTAAAAACAGTTCCATATAGCAATAAGCCTACATTAAATCAGAACTTTTAAAAGTAGTGTTTTTAACTGGAAGCTTCTGGCTGTTTTGTTTAGTCTTAAAATTGGTGAGGTGAGAAACGCAACTATCAGATCTTACTGCCCTTGAGAAAGCTGCAGTTATGTATTGATTGTGTACATACAGAACACTATAATTTCAGAGAGGAATACATCAGGTGCTGCTGAGTTACAGTTTAGCAATGCATATGTGGCTGGTGCTAATCTTACATTATTTTGGAAGATTCTGAAGGTTACTGTGTAAATATTAATGAGTGGTGGGCTTTTGTTTTAGGACAGAAAACCTGTTAACAATCATATATTTCCAAGGATTGAAATATGTTTTGCTTTTACATATTTTAGTGTGTTGTTTTATTAAAGTTTCAAGAAGTTTCTCTTTCAAGATCAGGTTTTACTGATATAAGAAACAGTCATTAGAAGATGAGGAAGAGACAGGAAGATAAGTACAGAATGAATGTCAAAGACAGGAATATTTTGTGATAAAGCATAGAATGGATGTTTTGAAATATGGAATAGGAATATATCCTAAAGGCAATACTGCAGGTTCCCCCATCTGGTACATAACCCTTTCTTCCTTATAATCTAGAATCCTTTATAAGCTGCATAGGTGGAAATCATTTGCTCACCACTGAAGTGTAGCTACTTCTGGGGTATTCTGTGCCAGGCACTCTACTTGGAAATTCTTTTGGAGGGGAAGTAAAGAATAACTTCACCAGTTGAAATGTCAAAGAAATTTTAAGAAGGCAGAATATAATTATCTGAGTTGAAATTTGGCCAAGACCTGGGTTAAAATTCCTGCTCTTGAAAGTTTCTTGTGATAGCTAATGACCATGGCCCTGGATCTGAGAGTTACACCATTGACTTCCATAGGTCCTGGGTTTCACCTAATGATTATTATTATTATTATCAATAATGTTGATTACAGTAAATCTTAGGGACCAACCAAGAATGGGTCCTCATTGTGCTAGGCACTGGACAAACAGAGTAGTTGATAGTCCTTGCCTACTAGCCAACTTCCATTTCAATTAAAGCAAGTCTGATCCTGCGGTCCTTCACCATGTAAGACTGTTATTAGCTTCAAAGGGTATTTGTATAAGTACAAGGCCTGTAAGTTCAATTGCTCTCCAAATAAAGCTGAAAAACAAGTATGCTTACGGCAGGATAAAAGGTTAAACATAATCTGGAAAGTAGAGCTTTTTTCCAAGAGAAATTTTGAAAAAACCTGTTTCAAAATCCCTCAGAATGTTTTGGGGTTTTCAACAAAAAATGAAAAATTGAAATAATTTTGTTTTCTGAAACCCATTTTTTATAAAATAAATACTTGTTGGTTTTGTTTTGAAAACTGGTTTTTTTTGTTTAAAAAAACTGTTGGTACTATTTTTTGGGTTTTGAAAACCAAAGCCTGAAAATTTCTATTAAAATGTATCAAAAATGAAAAATGTTACCAAAAACAGGAAAAAAAAAACAAAGCTCAAAATGTGATTATTTTCAGTTTCCCTTTTTTGTTAAAAAAAAAATTGGAATTTCTGATGAAAATTAAAATTTCCCCTTAAATTGATTGTTTCAGTTGAAAAGCTATTATTTGTCAAAAATCTTTTGATGAAAAGATTTCCACCAGCTCCCATACAACCCCACCCCCAGCTAATTCTATATATATATATCAAATATGTGCATAACCGCAAAGGCCTTGAAGCACAAATGAGTTGCTTGTCAGACAGGTCATTCTCACAAAGATCCTCATGTTTAAAAAAAACACAAAGTTTTCTACGGCTTGCCTTTCAGTATTGGAAGAGCTGAAAAGTGAGGGAGAAGGACAGAGTGTGGCTGTACAACTGTAAACACATCTGCAGTGTTTTAGGTGGTATGTGTGTTTACATATATAAATGATCAGCTTAAACTCCCACTGTATGAGGACAAACATTGCCTTGTTTTGATCTGTCCCAGTATCTTTTTAATGTTGTTATTCAAAGGTTAAAGAGTAAAGGTTGAATATTAAAGGCTGATAGGAGAATGTTTACTACAAATGAACGTCACTAGGTGTTTATCCATCTTTCGAGTAGCCAGCCACCCATTCTCTATGTCCCTCTAAATGAAATAATTAGTTTTATGTCTATTTTTCATGTATTTATCTTTCTAAGATAAGACAAAATGTTTTTCCCCAATAACAAATTAGTTATCCAATATTTCTGAACACTTATTACAATTTTATTAGAATCACAAAAACAAATACAAAACCCAAGTAATAAAATATGCCCATTAATTTAAAATGTACACACAGTTTTTTACTGAAAACCATATTTTTCTAATCTGTTTTAAAAATAATATATTTTTATTAACTATTGAGCTTGCTTTGTTGGGTGGTTCATTAGCTGTAGGATGATTTGATTACTTGCACCAAAAATCTGTAATAAAATGATGAGTACCATTTAGAGACAATTTTTATATAAAGCATTAAGCATCAGGTAAATGATCTGCATGTTAATGTCTGTTTCAGTAAGTGTACGTTACAGGATAGGAAAAAGACAATTCTGACATACTACTACTATGACTACTGCTAATTAATTATAAAATCAAGTGACTCTTTCCCATAGGTAAAGGTACTCTCACATTTTAAGTACGCTTGTATTTAACCTATTATACTTAAAAAAAATTAATATAAAAATAATAGCAGTAACATGTAGTGCTTACAGAACTAATTCAAACATATTGTAGGTGATTATATTAAATATGATACAAACATATAAGACCAAACACCAATATGTTTTATTTAGGCATAACTCTTAATGAATACCGACTTCAAGTTTGGCCCACTAAAACATTACCAGTGCATTAGTAATAAATAATAATAGTATCTTACATTTACACATAGTTGCATATCCCAAAGAATATTACAAACAAAAGGCTAAATCCTGCTTACCTTTCCCTTTTAAGTAGTTCCACTGACTCCAGTGGCGCTGTTTATTTCAGTAACATACGCAGGATGGATCTTACATTGCTTGTGGGGTGAACATCTCTTTGCACTTAACATCCTGTACCCCAGTTGACTTAGAGGAAAATATTGAGTGCTTTGCAATTTAGGATGTACGAATCTGACTTTAGGCATCCAAAATGACACCTCCAAAAGCACAGTGACCCCTATCCCTGTGCGGGTTCAGTAAGGATTCTGAGGGATGAGTGCCAGGTACACGAATCTGTTTTGTTTTTCAGGCTATTTTGTTAGAGAAAAATCTTCTTATGTGTCACTTCAGTAGCTTGTTTCTCATACTATTTCACTTACTAGTGCCTTACTAGTAGTACAGGGACCACAGTTTTGAGAGCCATGGCACAGTATGCTAGCTTATCCTAGGAGGTTCAGACCAGTCCTGACCATTCATAAATTGCAAGGTCTTATGAAATCACAGTATAAGGTTTCATGGGTGAAAAAGTTGAGCCAATCCACTATGGTTTGGTTTAGTTTTTTAATTAAATAAAGTGTGGTTAATTTTTGTTCAGTTTGGTATGCTTCTGCACTTCCTGCTTTTGGGTGGGTTTAGAAGTACACAGATACTGTGAGAGAGACAGCCAAAAGCAGGAGGTACTGGGAATCTGTTTCAATATGATTGCCCAAGTAAAGTAGTTTGAATAAGTATAAATCAATTAATGTTCTCTCATTACTATTGAGTGCTACTATAGCAATAGCGGAACTTCATAAAAGATGGAATAAGTTACATTTTTATTTTCTTAATTTTCTCTTTTTATATTTGAAGTTCAATCACTGAGTACAGGTACTTCCCAAGTAACCTGTGAGCAGGGCTGGCTCCAGACCCCAGCGCGCCAAGCGCGTGCTTGGGGCGGCGTGCCGTGGGAGGGCGGCAGGCGGCTCTGGTGGACCTCCCGCAGGCGTGCCTGCGGAGGGTCCGCTGGTCCCGCGGCTTCGGTGGAGCATCCGCAGGCCTGCCTGCGGGAGGTCCACCGGAGCCACAGGACCAGCAGACCCTCTGCAGGCACATCTGCAGGAGGTCCACCGGAGCTGCGGGACCGACGACCACCAGAGCGCCCCCCGTGGCGTGCCGCCCTTCTTGGGGTGGCACAATTCCTAGAGCCGCCCTTGCCTGTGAGTAATTATTACCTCTATTTTACAGATGGGGGAAACCGAGGCATGCAACAGCCAAGTGACTTTCCCCAGGCAACAGATGGAGTTAGTATCCCAGTCAGGAGTACAATTCCTGGCTGAGTCCTTTGCTCAGACCAGTAGCTAATGTTTCTTTCTCAGTGTAATGTTAAGCTCTATAAATTAAAGACAAAATGGACAGGCAGAGGACTCCCACAATATAATCTGTTGTTCAAAGGATTTCTAAAGCTGGCTTGCAAAATTTGCTTTGTGTAGAAACTTGGAACATATGTTCTGCTAGTCTATTAGGGGCTAACTTTCTCCAGAAATTCAGAAAACTCAGATCGCCCATTTTCTGAGTCTAAGAAATGTCAAAGATATAAAGGAATGTACTGGTTTTAGATTCTTGCCTCCATCCTACAACTTAAAAAACAAATTGGATTTAAATTACTTTTCCCAGGGTGTTACTGCTTAATGTGGACTTAACCCACTTTCTATATATATAAAACCAGTGAAAACAGCAAAAAAATTCATCTTTAGAAACCCTCTGCTGTGCAAAGGCAATGGCTTTTATCACTAAGTGTGATAATCTCTTTATTATGGACAGCATGGATGGACCCACATGGCTCCCAAAGAGACACTCCATTTTCTCGGGTAAATAATACATGGTTTTTTTTCCCCCTGTAATTACCTGATAGAGTAGAATAACTCCTTGGGATCCATTCCAGTCTATTGGGTAAATGATATGTTTTCTAATTGCATCTTTACCCAACAGTGAAGCTTGTGAAATAATAATATATATACTGCAGGCTCTGTGGGGTACTGCGGTGAAGCAGTAGTTACTTTTTCATAAAGTTTTTTAATAGGATCTGAGCTCCAAGATTCAAGGGAGAGAACATTTATGTCCTTCTCAGGACATCATAAAAAATAAACACTGTGCTGCAGCAATCCCTTGACAATGTCAATGGAGGATCATTATGAGACCATTTATGATGGGAACATGATTCCATTGCAAGTCATTGGAGACCCTGTTTGGATGCTGGTACTATTTGATATTACCATAGGAAAGCAATTTCAATAGAAGTCCATAGAGACTATATGGCAATTACGTTACTGACTATGTCAAGATGATTTTAGTGAGACTCTCTGGAGGCCCTAACTCTATAGTGAAATGTGATGCATTGTTGTCCATGCAAAGTGAAACATAAAACAAGTGAAGCATAAAATATGTTATTTTTGAACCTTCATGTTATAGACGTTGTTGATAGTGCAGGTAGTGTACCTTTAATACAGTCCTGTTGTGGGCAGCTACCAGCTGCAGTTCTTGTTTCCATATTTGCCTTCACATAGTAGACTGGAGGTGGACTTCTAACAAAATGACATTTCTTTTGTGGATTTAAAGCACTTAGACATAATTTATATAGTATACACTTACTTTGGTAAAAGGATGCTATATTCACACCTCTTAAATGGCCCCTCCACTAATAATGGTTTGTGGGTCCCAGGAAGCAAAGGAGGACAAGGTTAGCCTAAAAAGAAGTTGCTACCAGCTCATCACAGACCAAGCTTTAAAAGGAGAACTGCAACCTTTCCTGTGTTGAAGTTTAACTGAGCCAGGGTAAAGTGCAGTGTTTGCATTTTATTGATTCCTACCTATTGATTCCAATGGGATGAACTGCCAGCATAACAGAAGGGAGACTGACAGCAAGGCAAGACAAGAACTTAGGCATGAGAGACAGGCCAGGTCCTTCATGACAAGAACAAATTATATAAACAAATATCCCAGATATTTCCTAGCTTGAATCACACCAAAATAAAAGAGAGAGCATTGTGTATCCCAGGAGGATCTGATGTACATGAAAATTACTGAATAAAGCTTAGGTTGCATTTGACCATTTTTTGCAGATAAGGTAAAGCAACACACATATGTATGCATTTCTCTACATACTGCGTTCTACCATCTATATACATAGTGCCATTTTCTGTAATACTAGAGGATGGCAAAATGTGTATAAAGTAAACCCCATCAATTACATCTCCTCTCACCCTCATTGGGTCTAGTTCTGTGATTTGAAATGGGAATGAAGGGAAGCATCATAGCCTGGCCTTCCTCGTAGCAGGAAGAAGTATGAATGGGTATTCAGTGGGGGAGTGGGTGTAAGTGTGTTTTAATTAATTAATTGTATTGAACAGTCTCAGTATCATTGAAGAAAATGTGCTCAATAGACATTGGTCTTATTAGGGGTTGCTTTGCAGATGCAAGTTTGTATAATCACAAATAAAGATTTTTAGAGCCCTGCACAGGTACAAAATTTGTATCCGATCCACATCGTCCACTGCTATCTGCAGTTTTGCAGGGCTCTGAAGATTGTAACTGAAAGACAGGGGCGGCTCTAGGAATTTTGCCGCCCCAAGCACAGCGGCACACCGCGGGGGGCGTTCTGGTGGTCGCCAGTCCCGCGGCTCCAGTGGACCTCCTGCAGACGTGCCTGCGGAGGGTCCACTGGAGCCGCCTGCCACCCTCCCGGCGACCGGCGGAGCGCCCCCCGCGGCATGCCGCCCCAAGCACGCGCTTGGCGCACTGGGGTCTGGAGCCGGCCCTGCTGAAAGAAACTGATCATGGCCAGTTTACCGTGTTGTTTGTCAGTTTCTTTGTGTGCACACTGAAGGTTAGATTCTGGGCACAGCATAGAAGGCACAACATAGAAGGCACAACCCAGGTGAAGGGTGGGAACAAAGGGGGCTTTAAGCCACATTTACGCCCTCCAGATTCTGGGTTGCTGCAGTGGCCAAAAATAACTTGGCGTAATTTAAAATTCTGAGGAGTGCCGTATGTTAGAGCAACTGCCCTGGTGCTGCCTATGCTCTACTCTTCACAAGCCAAAATGGCTGTAGAGGTGTATGTGATGGCCCCATCCTGGTACACTCCTTACTCCATGGTTTGTGTGCAGTGGTCATACTATGAGAAGAATATCTCTTTGGCCTTTGGCTCATAACCGTGGAGTCTCCGAGTCTTTGCTGTGAGACAGGGCAAATACTTCCAACATGGGGAATTTTTAATCCGGTTTTGGCATTACTGGCATTGCATAAGGGAGCCACATGCAAATGAGGAGGCAAGGAAAGCAATGGAAAGAGAACACCAGCTTCTCACCACACTGTAGACTTCCTACTAGCTTTCTCCCCAGCCCGCAGTCACACTTGTTCTGTGTTGATGTACCTAGGGTTGCCAGTTTTGGCTGGACGTATTCCTGGAGGTTTCATCACATGATATAATCTTTAAAGATTAATCTTTGATTCCTTGAGACTCCAGCGCAATCCTGGAGACTTGGGAACCCTAGATGTATCTCTTTTTGCAGGTTGGTTCAGAACCATTAACCTGGGATTTGGCAAGTCACAGGTTAGATCAGACTAATGGTTCATTAAGTCAGGTATCCTATTTCCAGCAAGAAGCTAGCCCTGATGATTCACTAAACAAAAATACAACTGAAAAACAATGCAGCAGGTGGCACCACCTCTGTCTGTCTAATTCTAACCCAAACAACCTGTTTATATCAGCCAATTGTGCCCCTCTCACCCGCCATTAATAATTCACCAGCCCAAATTGTGTGCTGCAGTGGTGGATTTTTTTTAACTCTCACCTGGTCTGGAGCTGCTAGTGCCCAAAATGGAGCTACGGTGGAGCTAGCACTTAGCCTGAAAAACAATTTCTGCTCTCCCCCAGTTTACCTCTCTCCAAATAATTTCCAGTCTCCTAAATAAAAATCAATCAACCCACTAACCCATTTGAGGCTCTTTCAAGCCCTCCTGTAAATGAGAAGTGCCCCCTCTCATAATAGCGCTCTGCTATGATCCCACCACTGCTCCTCTGCTTTTGAAAATGAGCGTCCGTCACTGTTCTGTTTTCTGCCTCTCCCTGGAAACAAAGCAATGGTTAATGCAACTGCTCATGTGCTTGAAGTTAAGCGTGTGCATAAGTCTTTATAGAATCAAGTCCTATATTTCTTAAGCTGCAGTTCCCCTTCATTTTCTGTATATCATAATGTATTTCACGCACTTATTGGTTCATATGTTCCTGTACTGGAAGGGAAAATTATGTAAAAAATTTAATCAGTTGCTATGCTTCTATTTGTGACATAAAAACAAAGAAATAAGTCAGTGATTTTTCTCCCTCTACTTTTGCCTTTCTTGTGAGAAGAGAGAATAATTTAGCCAGCTTGGCCGAACTGGTGCAGTATAGTGTAGTATCAATGTCCATTTAACAATCAGCTGGAATCCTCTGTCAATATCCAGCTGTAATTATAAAGCCAAAATTACTTTTCTCGACTTCCCAACTCTGAGTCACTCACCAATTTTCCATCCATCTCCGTGCCCCTCTGAATAGCAGATCGTCTGGGTTAGAATTAGACAGATGCAGGTGGTGCCACCTGCTGCATTGTTTTTTAGCTGTGTTTTGTTCTTTAGCAGCTGTTCGTTTGTATCTTTTAAGAGTTGGTTTAGTGGCAAGAGAAGACAGGAGCGTGGATCTAAGTTTTTGCATTTAATGTTATAAAACTCTGTGGGCTCTGTCATGTGGCCCTGGCTTTAGCAAAACTCCTGTTAGCTTCAGTGGGAGTTTTGCCAGAGTCAGGACTGCAGGGTTGGGCTCTATGCTAATACATTATAGGTGACATTTTCAATGCACCAAATTCAGGAAATTCAAAATTATCTCCCCATTGCACAAACATAGTATCTGATAGCACTATATGGGCCTGATACTGCCAGGTACAGAGTGGACTGAGCTCATATTGACTGCATAAGAACATTTGTGTTGCCCCTTTGGCCCAAGCGTTTAGCTAATATTCAGGACCTTATTGGGTTGTTTCCATTAGGAGGAGAGATTGATGATACAAGTCAGGTGGGTTGTTTGTTTGTTTTTGTGCAATACTGTTTATTTACAAAAATGTACACAGAGTCCTGGTTTCCTGAACACAGTAGGAACAGAAACATTTGGCAGTTTCCTTGCTCAGAATTTCAAAGTCTGCCCGTCCAGTCAATTCTGTGTTCCCAGGAGCCCTGTCTCTGTGTTGCTTCTCATGGGCCATGCTCGCCACTGCTTCTCGTGCTGTCTGCTTGCTTTCTTGGCTTTCTGCTTCTCACTCAGACACAGCTTGCCACCCCAGTCCTAGCTTGCTCCCCTAGATTTGTACATAGTGCCACATTACGCCTTAATATACACCTCTACCTCGATATAACACTGTCCTTGGGAGCCAAAAAATCTTACCGTGTTGTAGGTGAAACCATATTATGTTGAACTTGCTTTGATCCACTGGAGTGCACAGCCCCGCCCCGCCCCCCTGGAGCACTGCTTTAACAGGTTATATCCAAATTCGTGTTATATCGGGTGGCATTATATCGCGGTAGCGGTGTACATGCAGTGTAATCAATTTATGATTGTTGTTGGAACGTACTTTTTGAGTTGCTTGCTTTCTTGCATTCAAAATCCAAAATATACATAGTATTTTTGCTTAAACATCACTTTTTGCATGTAATGTACTTGGTTACTTTAAAAATAATAATAAATATGTCCACAGTTCTGTTTAAATGTGAGCTGCAAATAGATACACTGAGCTCTGACCTAGAGCTTTAAAATTTTAACTCTCCAGAAAGAAGTCAAGGTGTCTTCTCTGCCATGTACTCAGTGTTTTTCAGTGCACTTCACACTGCAGGACTGATACTTTTAAGGCTCCAGGACTACATTAAGGCTCCAGTGATTAAACATTTTTGAATTTGTCTGTAGCATAAATTAAAATTTAACAGGGACTGGATCCACCAAAACTTTATGGTATTCTGGACAGACTCTTTTTCTTAGCAGATTTTTCCTCCCAGCCCTTCCATATTGGATGCTTGCCTTTCTCGTACGTCTGAGTCCTTGATCGGCTTCCCAAGTGAAGCAGCCAAGTTCACCCCAACAAACAGCTTGCAGCTGCCATTAGCTGCTTTGCCGCCGCCTGCAATGTGTCTGACTCACTACTGCATTCAAGTTCCCACTAAGCACAGGGCTTGGATTCCCGAGATCCAAGTATCCTGACTTGATCTGTTTCTGTTTATTCAAATGTGAAAACAATTCCTCTCCCTTCTTGTAATTGTTCATACTCTTTAAATATTTGTAAGTAGCTTTTATATCCCATCTTTTAGTAACTGTTTGTCCAAACCATACAGATTTAAATCTTTTAAAATCTTTCCTCATATGTCCAGCCCTTAATTGTTCATGTTGCTGTTCTTTGTTCCTCCAACTTGTCATCATTTTTCTGGTATTGATATATTCATGAATGAATACAGTATTCTTTTCCCCAGGTTATCAATAGGTGTATTTATTTTAATTGCATGTTGAGTTTTGTAAAATAGTGGTTCAGGAACAACTTAAACAATGTAGCAAAAATTATGTGATGTGTCCAAAAAGATTTAGCACTGCACATTTCACAGTTTGGTTTTGAAATGTCTGGATATTTAATACTCATAATATATTAGTATATACTGAACTTAGTAGATTTAAGAGAGATTTGTTCACAGCTGATTGAAATGTTGCAAAGATCTTTCAAAGTGGTGGGTGGTTGTTTTTTTTTGGTTTTTTTTTTACATACCCCTCCCCTAAGTTCTTCAAAAAAGTTCTAAAGTCAAACTCCCAACTCTGCACAGTGTGCGGCAGGTGGTGGGTGCTGCTGCAGATTGGGAGGACTCAATGGAAATACGAGATCTGCATGAATGACGTAAATGATATATGAAATGCAAAATTTCTGCACACCCACTGCACAAGGAGAACAGGGATGGTTCTTTGCAGCCATTACTGTGATGCGCTGTTAACTGGAATTTTAAAACTCAGGCTCATTTTAAAAAAAAACACAACCACAACAACAACAGCAGCCAGCCAGCCAGCCAGCTGTTAACTGTGGTTTGCTACAAACATCAACTGCCATGCAAACTCAGTTGTTGTCTGACTTGACATTTTTTTCGTGGAACTGTGCTTCATATCAGCCATAGCACCTGGTTGAATCTATTTATTTTTTCTTTTAATTAAGAGATAATGTCAGTGGGAGGAAAATAAAACTTGACAGGATGAAGATCTCCTACTGTATAAAAACAAAGTGAGGTGAAGCCGTTATGTTTATTTTGAAAGCAAGAAATCAGCTTCTAGTAACAACATCCTATCACTGGGAGTTTATTGTTATATTAATGAATTGTACAATGAAGTGAACAATGGAAGATCCGACCAGACAACCAGAAATTCACAGAGGCATTGGTGCAACTGAGACTAGTGCTTGACTACTATTTTGGGGCAACCGTATTCTTATTGGCTCAGAGACCCTCTTGTTCTAAGTTGACTGGCTCACTGAGAAGCACAGTTCAGTACCAGATTGGTTTTGTTTCCATGCTGTTTTTTAACTGGCTGAAACACGGTTTTAACTTTTATCAATGTTAGCTATGAGCTGTTCAGCATTCTAACTAGTTCACATTTACTTAAACTGATCCAGTGAGTCCTTTTTAGATATCAACATTACTATTAGGTTGTTTTTTTGGTTAAGGCACTGGACTGGGACTCAGGAGATCTGGGTTTAATTCACAGCACTGCTGGTAACTGCCTTTATAACTTTGGGCAAATTGCTTAGTTGCTTGGTGCCTCAGTTCTCCATTGGTAAAATTATGAAATTAACCTTTTCTTTGTCTATCTTGTCTCCTGATGCTGGTGGGTAGAGCTAGTTATTCTGGGTTTGGTCTGTGCCCAGCACAATGAGCACCTGATGTTGGTTAGGGCCTGAAGGTGATATAATTTCACAAATGAAAAATAATAATTAAGAAACACAGTACAGCAGGGTATGAACACATGCAGATATGTGTAATCCTTGTTTTACACAATAGAGAATAAATAGCACTCTCTGTTAGTCAAAGTAATGCAGTCCTAAGACGGTGTGTGTGTGAGAGAGGGAGAGAGAGAATTACTACCTACTTTTCAGATTTTTCAAACAGATAATACTTTTTAAAATTGATGCTTAATCTGAATACATCTAATGTCAGCCAACTGTTCTTAATAGGAACTGTGACATAAAAGTGCTGATGTTTTAAATGTAGTTGGTCAACCCCAGCAGGCCTATATATTCAGGCATGTTCCACAAGGTTGTATTAGTCATTCAGCACTGGTGCTAAATTTATGTTGTCAGATCCATGCCAGCTATTGAAACTTGACAACTAATTCTGGATAAGAATGATTGGAATTGATAAACACTCCTTTATTTTGGGGGGGAAAATTGGAAGTGGCTGCTATTTCAAATAGAATCTCTTATCTAGTATGGCACAACGACATTTAATGAAAAACATTCAAACAAATCTTCTCTTGGATTGCCCTGAAGATAGAGAATTGGATGCAATTCAAATAAGTAGTTCTTTATTTTGCATAACTTTGGGGTATGCTGAGACATTTCATCAGCACCTATCATCATTAAATTTGGCAGCCACCACCTAAAATTCCTGCTCCTCCCATGTACAAAAAACCCCACATTAAATACTCTGAAGATAAGAATTTGTTTTCCTTCTATGTGTTTATAAAGACAACTTACATTAGTAGAACTGAAATAAATTTTACTTTCCCTCCACATATTGCAATTGAATGATCCGGAGTGTATATTTACACTGCAGTAAAATGCCTATGGCTGGCCCATATTAGGGCTTAGGCTCTGGGGCTATAAAATTGAAGTGTGGACATGAGAGCTCAGACTGGAGCTGGACACTGGGATCGTCCCACCTCACAGGGTCCCAGAGGCTGCAGCCCAAGCCTGAATGTCTACTAGGGTGACCAGATGTCCCGATTTTTGGGTCTTTTTCTTATATAGGCTACTATTACCCCCCACTCCCTGTCCCTGTTTTTCACATTTGCTGTCTGGTCACCCTAATGTCTACACAGCAATTTTATAGCCCCACAGCCCAAGCCCCACTAGCCTGAGTCAGCTGACATGGACCAGCTGCCTGAGTTTTACTGCACTGTACCCATACCCTGAGTTTCCAGTACTGCAAAGGAATGAGACATTAAAATACTTCAATTTCATGTACATTTTAGTTTTATAATTTTAAACAAAAGCTGTAGGTTTATTTCATAGTTTATACTTATTTCTAAAGAAAGTTAATACACACCATAAACTGGATTCCGCTCTCATTTACTCTGGTGTGGGTGAGAGCAGAATTTGGTCCAACATGTTCAATGGGTGTTTAATAGATTGTAAGCCAGAAAGTTGAGTGAAATCAACCTTAACTATGTCATGACTGTATTTTGATCCAAATGTTATGGTATTGGTGTGTTATGCAACGAGTATTCACACTTAGGAAACTGTCCTTTCACCAGTGCAATGGGAATAGGCTCCTGTAATGGAATATGCGGGTTTCTTTTGACTAGTGTTATAAAGTAATCCTGATCACAGCTCAATGCCACAGTGGTTACCATTAAAAGGCAAACATTTGCCAGTAGTTACATACATGATTTCATTTTGTAAGCATAGGTAAACAGGATATTATCATAGGTATCACAACATGGTAAATGATTATTTTTGAATGACTTTTGAATGACTACCAGTCTGTCTTCCCAGTCCCAGCTTGCAATGTTCTGATAGACTTTAAGCAGGAGCTATTTCAATATGAATGATTAATAATAATAATAATAATAAATAATAATAATGCCTTCTTACCTTTACATAATAAGGGGATGACTCAACTGCTGGGATGGCCTTCTAAAATGAAAAAAAATCACCTGAAGGTTGAACTTCACACCACATCTTTCAGTATAACTCATCCTTTCTTATTTGAAACCTCCTTCACCCTTATGGAAGATCTGGGGACCATCCTATTTCCATGAACCACTTTCATGAGCTTTGACAATAAGATTTTACAAAGTAGCCATCATCATTATCTCTCAAAAATGAACCTCCCTCTTCTTTCCTGTTTTCTTACCAGAGTGGATGTGACAAAAAGTTGGACTGGGGTTTAAAAACTATATTGCCTCTGAGGTCTATTTTTAGGCTGCTTTCCCTTGCTCTTATTGAGTTAAATTTTTCTATATTTCTTCCCAGAGCACATTTTTATAGCTTAGTTATAAAGCCTTGCAAGTGAAGATTTATACTGGGAGTGACACAACCTAACTAAAGCAGTGCAAATGGCACAAAACTGAAACAAAAGGTTATCAAGACTGTAATTTATTTGTTTAAGTCACATGCAGTACAAAAGATGCTTCTTATCTACTCCCTGAGTAGGTTGCAACAAGCACCTTACTGTCCCTGTCAGTCATTTTCTCTACTGAAGCATTTTCAGGAAATTGTTAGCTGAAACCACTGTAATTAAAAATATGCTCACTGATATATTTTTCCCTCAAATTCAGTGCTCAGGCACTATTAGTCTTTAGTTTTTTTCCATCCAGGTTGCTTAAGGGGCAATACAGGGCAGTGAAGACTATTCATATCTTATTATATGGGGAAAAGACTGCAATAGCAAAGTGGTAAACTTTTATCGTAAGCATTTAGAATGAAGAGAAGCAGTATGTGAAATCCACTTAAAATATAATTCTGTGTTTTAATACATTGTGAATTTATAGAGAATTGAGTCATGCCAGTTGGTCAAAGACAGAAAATGCATGTGATCTGCAGTTGAACTTATCATACTATAATAATGCACCAGCCTGTTTTGAGAAGTGATTGATACTGTTTTTCATTAGTCCTTTCTGCTGAGCTGATTCAATGCCAGCAACAATAAAAATGGTAATAGCAATTAGTAATGTCCCCTGCAAAGCCATTCAGTTAGGAACTTTCTGGCTGAAGCATTCAGTATTCAGTCTGTGACCATACCTTACCTGAAACTCCTGCGGTATGCCAGCTGGGGATGGGTTTGGTACGCCTATGGAGAAGAACAGAGGAAGAAGTAATCTATCCATAACTGAGATACATGTGAAGGAAATAATAGAGGGAGGTTATCTATTAAAAACATAAGCCTGGGGGGAACCTATGATATGGGGGGAAATAACCCCAATCCCTAGGGAGCTCAGGTTACTGTCTGCACAGATCTTTCTCCATGAAGCACCTCATTCTCTATCTGATAAGGCAGGGGAGCTTGATCAGACAGCATCACATATCAGTCGGGTCTCCGTTATCTGAAGGCTTGGCAGCATTTTCTGTACTGGACAAAATGGGTTAAATGCAGCAAGTTAGAAACATTGTGTATAATGTTCCTGTGGTTAAAATGGGTTCCACTAGGGCTGCTGATACCTTGCTCTCTGGACGTTTGTAATTTTGTAACTGAAAATGTTTACTATGTAACCACTAGAAGGACTGTTCTAATAATCGGAAATAGAAAGGAGTTTTGGAGGACAAGGAATACAGACTTTTGGCTTAGACTAGCAGCACAGTGATTAATGCAAAACTTGGTGAAAAATGCTTATTTGAAAGACCTGGGAACAAACAAACCAAGGACACCTTACTTCTGCCAGGCTGGGACCTGGGAAACTAAATGTTGGGGACCTGGGAAACTAAACAAAGGAGAAAATGTTTTCATTTTCTAAAGCACGGTTCCCAAGCTACACATTTCAGATAAGACTCAGATACTGTATTGTTGTTATTTTTAAAAAATTAAATATGGCAATTTTTAGATGTAATTTGTAATTCTAAGTAACTGCTTTCCTTTCCTGATTCAGGTCAGGGGAATGCTGGGCTGGCGTGTCAGCTTTCATACTGTGTGGAGTTAGAGATCAGAGGAGCACTCACAGGCCAGACAGGCAGAGTTCAAAGCTCTGTCGGATCCCAAGGTCAAGAGCTGCCTTATGGTCTGAGAAGAATTCTTCCCCATGTTTAGTAGCACAGGTATACAAATACTCTCATGAGTATCTCTGGACTTTCTCCCCTGCTTCCCACTATACCTGAAGTTAGTCTTTCTATCCCATAGGCTATACAACCTCTTTCAGATCTCTCCTTGTAACCTAGAGTTTATGATGTTTTCTCTCATCAGATTCACAGTGAGAACAAACCAATATGATGCATAAAATACAAAAACATTCCTCCCATTCTCATATCCCACCATGTCATGCTTCATTTTATATGACATAGGTTGTAAGATGCTTGGGGCAGAGTTCATGCCTTCTATTTGTGTATGATACTGTATGCAGCTAATGATAAAAGTTTCTGATACCATTATTTACATCCTCAGTGGGGCTACTGGCAGAATAAGGTACTACTAATTGTAAGGGAATCAGAATCTGTCTAAAATATTATAAATCAGCCCCATAGTAGCTATTGTTTGCTTATGTTGCTTGAATATACAGTGTGTAGGGTAAAACCCTTCCCTGAGATGCCCTTGGCAGATTACAGTCCCAGTATCAGGCTCTCCTTACATGATCAGATAACACCCATTGGCATCCGTGTCGGTATAAGATGGAAGATCTGTAAATACAAAGAAATTAGAATATTGGAGGTGAGGTCTGCCAGGGGACTCTGAGAGCAGAATTTTGTTCCTGTCTGTGCAGCTCCAAAACTACAATTCACTACTGCTGGGTTTGTGCAGGCATGCACAGCAGCAGAGTATATAAGATATTCAGCAAACACTACCTATTTCAGATTGGAATTTGGCCCTTATGGCCAATGATCTTATTCCCCAAGCAAGACATACAGCACATGCACAGACACTTGCAGACGGATCAAATAAATAATAAAAAGGAATTTTAAAACACCCCACATTTTAAAAGAAATAATAGCGGGTGAAATATGTGAGAATATGATAAGTATCAGACACTTATTTTTCCAGCAATGACAAATGTGTCTGGTTTAAAAAGGGTAATTGGGTAATGTAGAGTACAATAATATCTCCGCTTTCTCCCAGATTTTTTAAATGAAGTACAAATCATAATACACATTGCAGCAAGTAAACATGAAGTTGGGGGGGGGGGAAATCCTGAACAGCTTAAAACCACTCTTTCTCAAGGCATGTGTTGGTTCATAACTAGTTTCCAGTAGAACATATTTGGGTAACTGGAAAGAAAATATAAAATCTTGATTCACTTGTTTCAAATAAGCAGGTCAATCATTTTCTCTTCCTGCAGATTTTAAAATAATTTGGCACCTCACAAACTTCAAGATGCTTTAGAGAATTACAAAACTGTGGGCCATATGTACCATCAGATTTTTACTAAATTTTCCACAAAAACGAATGAGATCGTTGCTGCTGTTGCTGGCGTTGGGGTAGCTGCTCTGTTCCATCCCAATTTTGGCTGCTGTTTTGTGCTTGGTGAAATGACCCTTGATTAGTACATGAGGCCATATGATGTTAATTTTGTTGCACACTACAGAAAGATGGTGTTAAGTTTACAACAGAAACAAATTTGGATCCTCATGTGTAATAAAACAATGCTGTGCAGAGGCCCAGAAAATAAATATGTCTGACCAATACCCATATATCTGCAATGTATATTTGAATTTCTGGCTATACTCTCTGACATTCTTTTTGTGTGGATACAATGGTGGGGATGATGATCTGATACAACTTCTGTGACTTTACTACTGCCGATCTATTCACATAAATTCTTCCCTTTTGCATATTTTTTCATGGTATAGAGGAAATAGAGGCTGCAATGTATGTTTCTGTAAAGCACCTTGATGCTTGCAAAAGTGCAATATAAATCAATAATAATGCATGTTCCTAAATCATGGCATAAAAATAAGACCATCTGCTTTTCTTGAGGTTATGTCTTTTTTTTTTCTTAAGAATCTCACCTGTCATTCTACATCCCATACTCACAAATGATAGTTTTCAAAGGCACTGAGACAGAAAGGGACCATACTCCACAGCAGATACCATACACTGTCCTTAATCTGTTCATACAGCTATCATGATATCAGTGGAAATTTCTTGCATAGAAAATGGCATTACATATTTACATGTTTTCAGTTTTTGAACATTGCACTTTTTTAAATGGGAGGGATGATCTAATGGTTATAGCATGGTACCGCGAGCCAGGAAATCAAGCAAATTCTGAAAATGGGCATATTGTTTAGTTTCTCTGCCTCCATTTCTCCACATGTCAAACAGGAATGACAGAGACAGAATACTGCTACTTTAGATGGAACACAGCTTGCACCTGCTGTCCTTCATAGAGGTTTGTGAGGCTTACTTGAAAAAAGCTTTGAGATCCTTTCTTGAATGATGATATACGAATGCAGGGTATTATTATAATGACTTCTAATATCATGCAATGTCAAAGACAACTAGAATGCAGAGATCTGATGCATAAAAATTAGCAACAAAAACATTCTTTGTGCTTGGAAATAAAATGCATCCATTCAACCTATACTCATGTATATAGACAAGAGAATCTGGTTTCTCCCTGATTGTTTGCTGCCTTAATGTAAAATGTAGTGCCCACAGATACTCCCATGATAAATTCCATACAAATGCCTGTATAATAATGTATGTCAAGGTCCATCTTCCTTCCGCTTTGCAGGTGGGGAGATTTTCCCTTGTATGTGCAATGCAAAAATCTTTATATGCCCTTTACATTTGCTGTCTAACAATTGAATCTCATCCATTTTTGCTGACATTTTTTACATATTTTTTTCTGTTATTATAAATACAAAATAAAAGGAGCTGTCACTGTAGAGTGTATTGATTTTTGCAAGCATTTTATTGTCATTTTTCACTTTTAATAAAAAAGAAAAATAGCAATAGCTTAACAAATTTAACAGCTTGTAACCTAGGCTTGAGAGCTTTATGAATATCAATATGATAAGAGTGAGAGAGGAAGGGTATGTTGAAATGCAAATAGTTGCTGTTACTGTATGGGTAGAAAATTAGCATGGGAGCTATTTTACCTTTAAAACAACCCAGCTCTGTATATTTGCTTACTCTCTGATTGAAGATGAAATAAAGTTCTCTCATCTTGTTTGTGTTGCTGATTTGTTAGATATTTATTGATTTAAGGATCATAATGCACAATTTGTTTTTCATCTAAAGTAAGGATATTCTGTATCTGTCATGCCTTCTATGAGTTATTGATTTACTATGATCTGTAAAACTGTTTGGTATCAATAGTCACTGGCCCTCAATATTTCTGAAGGATTTTTTTGAAGGATATTCATTCATTCTGCTAGGAATCAATGAATTACAGCTAAGCACTAGTACCATAGCATTAGATTTTCTGTAAGTCATTGAAAAAAAAAAGATGCAGGTAAAATCTGTTGAGTACATAACAATGTTTTATTTCTGGTTTGTGACTTAACTGTTTTATGGAAAAGTATAGTATCTGATCCTGGGGGAAAATGTAGTGTTTCTAGCATTGTCTTTTCCCATTTCAATTGATGAGGGTAGGATTTAAGTAACTTCCTTGGGGGCACCTTTTCATCCTCTGTCACAGGTTTGCTGTGGTCTTGGTGGTCCTACTTGGCTCCTGTTCCTTATTAAGACAAAATTATTTAAGATCAAAGTAATATCCAACAGTCATGTTCCTCCCATAGAAAAGGGAAAAGGCTGTATGTCTGCGACTGTAGCCTTGATTCTCAGTTCTTCCATTCCATTCCCAGATATTTCTTCCAACTGAGTTAGAAATGCAATCAAAATCCCTCTTTTCTCTACTTTTCTAAATTTTAGATGATGTACAATGATCATTTCAAGAAAGTTTCCAATAGTGAGATGGACCATTCATTTTCTTTTTGGAGTGGCTCAGTCTCTGCCAGCGCTTTTGTGTTTTGCATATTGTTCTAGAGGATTGTGTATTTATTTGTTAATTTTGAGTCCATCAGTGTTTTTGAGGCTGTGTATTTGACATATGAAGACATATTTCCAACTCTAAGGGCTTTCAGCATAGGGGAATGATCTTGACAGGCATTGAGCTGAACACCTCTCAGGAGGTCAGGCCCCCAAATATGCTACAGCCCCAACAGACAGTGTGAGATCAGATAATGGTTCAGGTGTGTTTTTGGCTTTTTCCGTTTCTTTGATGGATTATTATGGAAAGACTTTGCAGAAGTTTTAAGGAAAGATTTGAAGGAGAAGAGTTGGTCGTTTGGCACACAACATGAGGGAGACAGATCTGGTAATAAGGGACAGCATGAAAGAAAAAGTCACAATGAATAGGGACACAAATGAAGAGATCTCAGTAAGGGAGCAGAGTGTTGATATTAGGACTGGCTTTTACTCTTAGCCCCTTTTCATTATTTTGAATATTTGAGTTCTAAATAGTGTCCTAAACCTGGGACAACCTAACTTGCTTACTGCAAGTCAAAGACCCAAGGCATTTACTACATCCAGTTTAAGGTAGTCAAAAAGTTCATATACTTTAGGTCTGTGCATGATCTCAAGTATTTTTCCACTCTAATCTGTGATGATTAGTCCTCAACTGGAGAATTGTGTCCAGTTCTGGGTATCACATTTCAGGAAAGATGTGGACAAATTGGAGAGAGTACAGAGAAGAGGAACAAAAATGATTAAAAGTCTAGAAAATATGACCTATGAGGAAAGATTGAAAAAATTAGGTTTGTTTAGTCAGGAGAAGAGAAGACTGAGGGGGGACCATGATGATAGTTTTCTAGGGATAAGGGTGAAAAATTCTTCTCATTAACCTTTGAGGATAGGACAAGAAGTAATGGGCTTAAATTGAAGCATGGGAGGTTTAGGTTGGACATTAGGAAAAACTTCTTAACTGTCACTCTTGCTAGCTTCCTAACTGTTAAGCACTGGAATTATTTGCCATGGGGAGGTTGTGGAATCTCTGTCATTGGAGGTTTTTAAGAACAGGTTAGACAAACACCTGTCGGGGATGGTCTAGTTATTATGCAATTCTTCCTTGAGTGCAGGGGACTGGACTAGATGACCCTTCCAAACCTGTACTTCTATGATTCTATGTAACTAGCTTTTTTGAAGTAGAAGCTCATCATTCAGATCCAGCATTCCATCCTGGGATTTCCCTGTGCTTTCTGGGCTTGATTCATGCTTCACGTCCCTCTATAAGACATTTACATTCATTTAAAAAGTTTCCTTTCAGACTCTCACTTGTTAGAGCTACTTTGCCAACATTATCATTGATATACCAGCCCACAGGAACAAGGGATTTTTCTTTCTTCCTTTTCTCTGGCTCTCTAACTTCCCTTCTCTCTGTAGCTCATAAAAGCATCCTAGCTCAGCATCTTCTATTGCCTGTAATGGTTGTCCAGAATCTGTGCTTAACGATTAGCTTGCCTATGAGCTCTCCAGACTCCTTTCAGACTTTCTGTTATCTGAAATTTTATTCAATATGGCTTGCAAAAAAACAGCCTATCTTGCTTGGGACAGATTATAGAAAATCACGTTAAGCAGCAGAAGCTTTCTTCCCTTCAAGAAGATTCTGCTAGTCACCAGACAATTCTTTCTTATCCCAGGTGTTCCAACAAGAAGTGTGACCGCGAACAGCAATATACAAGTTCCAAGGGTCACATTTTCATCACTGGCACTTGCATATGAAGAGAGTTTCTGTTTTCCTTAGTTAAAACTTCCCCATTAATGAGCACACCTGTTTTTAGTTTATTGGCATATAATGCAACTTTCTGATAGAACATGTGAAGTTGAGGAACTATTAACTATGGTTTGTAACCTGTCCTTTAAATTGGCTTCTGTACCCAATGACTGGAAGATAACTAATGTAATGCCAATATTTAAAAAGGACTCTAGAGGTGATCCCAGCAATTACAGACCGGTAAGTCTAACGTCAGTACCGGGCAAATTAGTTGAAACAATAGTAAAGAATAAAATTGTCAGACACATAAAAGATCATAAATTGTTGTGCAAAAGTCAACATGGTTTCTGTAAAGAGAAATCGTGTCTTACTAATCTATTAGAATTCTTTGAAGGGGTCAACAAACATGTGGACAAGGGAGATCCCGTGGACATAGTGTACTTAGATTTCCAGAAAGCCTTTGACAAGGTCCCTCACCAAAAGCTCTTATGTAAATTAAGTTGTCATGAGATAAGAGGGAAAGTCCTTTCATGGATTGAGAACTGGTTAAAAGACAGGGAACAAAGGGTAGGAATAATTGGTAAATTCTCAGAATGGAGTAGGATAACTAGTGGTGTTCCCCAAGGGTCAGTCCTAGGACCAATCCTATTCAACTTATTCATAAATGATCTGGAGAAAGGAGTAAAAAGTGAAGTGGCAAAGTTTGCAGATGATACTAAACTGCTCAAGATAGTTAAGACCAAAGTAGACTGTGAAGAACTTCAAAAAGATCTCACAAAACTAAATGATTGGGCAACAAAATGGCAAATGAAATTTTATGAAGATAAATGTAAAGTAATGCATATTGGAAGAAATAACCCCAACTATACATACAATATGCTGGGGGCTAATTTAGCTACAACGAATCAGGAAAAAGATCTTGGAGTCATCATGGATAGTTCTCTGAAGACATCCACGCAGTGTGCAGTGGTGATCAAAAAAGCAAACAGGATGTTAGGAATCATTAAAAAGGGGATAGAAAATAAGATGGAGAGTATCTTATTGCCCTTATATAAATCCATGGTACGCCCACATCTTAAATACTGCATACAGATGTGGTCTCCTCATCTCAAAAAAGATATACTGGCATTAGAAAAGGTTCAGAGAAGGGCAACTAAAATGATTAGGGGTTTGGAACGGGTCCCAGATGAGGAAAGATTAAAGAGGCTAGGACTCCTCAGCTTGGAAAAGAGGAGACTAAGGGGGGATATGATAGAGGTATATAAAATCATGAGTGATGTGGAGAAAGTGGATAAGGAAAAGTTATTTACTTGTTCCCATAATAAAAGAACTAGGGGCCACCAAATGAAATTAATGGGCAGCAGGTTTAAAACAAAAAAAAGGAAGTTCTTCTTCACACAGTGCACAGTCAACTTGTGGAACTCCTTGCCTGAGGAGGTTGTGAAGGCTAGGACTATAATGGTGTTTAAAAAAAGAACTGGATAAATTCATGGAGACTAAGTCTGTTAATGGATACTAGCCAGGATGGATAAGGAATGGTGTCCCTAGCCTGACTTTTGCTTGTAGCTTAACTCTTGCTAACTTTGTTTCATACTAGCAGGGCCTGATTACCTTAGTTCAGGACTTAGGCCTCAGACCAGGCCCCTTATACCAGGCTTCATGCCTCAGGCTCTCTTTCCACTACGGCTCCAGTCCCCTCCCTCACAATTTCTTCATCTCACCTTCACTCCATTCCTGCTCCCCGTCTTCTCTCCCGTCTCCCTAACCCTCTTACCTTCAACATCTCCTCTCCCTTCACTTTTCTTTCCATTTAACTGATCCCCTCCCACTAAACGTGCCCCACCCAAAAATTGTGCAACTAACATGACATTTACCACCATCACATCGAACGCTCTGCTTGTGTGTTCTACCTCTTCCCCCACCCTGTGTGCTTCTTCTCTATTTAGATTGCAAGCTCTCTGGGGCACAACTGTCTGATACCGTGTTGTACAGTGCCTACCATAATGGGGCCCCATTCTTGGGCGGCCCTTAGGCATCACTGCAATAAATATGATCAGTGATTAAGGATCTAAGGATATCCTTCTACTAGGCTGTCAGATTCTTCTGTCTCATTTCCCATGTTGCTTTATCTAGACTAGTAGAGGTTCCAGGGTGGGTTGGGGAGGAGAGGAGTGGAATTATACAGACCCATTAATTTCCAATGGATCACCTGTAGTTGGGGTTCGTGACCAAGTCCAGGGCTTTATTTTTTTTTAATTTTTTTTTTTTAAACAAGAGAACTCTGTGTTTTGCTCCAGGCATTCAGATCATTGGACTTTTTTTCAGGTGACTGAGTGCCAAGACGAATGTGTTCAGGAATGTAATGCAGAAGTTAAAACAGAGAAGGCCCAGGTTAACTGAAATGGCCTCTATTGGTGTCCATATCTAATACTGTGAAGGCAGCTGCCTGGCCTAGAGAATGGAGAGTACTGGGACAAACTCTGAACTCCGTTGCACTGATGTAAATCCAAAGTAAGCTACACTAGTGTAAGTCCAGAGAAAATGAAGGCAGAATTTGGCTCCTTGTATTTAATGTCCTTCTAGACATTAATTTTGTTGGTAGTCTGGAAAAATCTGTGTTTGAGAGATTAAAGTTGCATAAGCTTTCTTTTAGCTTTGAGTTTTGCATGCAGCTCTTTGCAGGTTCCATCTGAGCGTGTAGTTATTGAAAGGACAGCCAGAAGTCCTTTTGTCATACAGTGAATTATAATGCAAAACTTGGCGTTTTTAAATGTCCTTACCACCATACACAGCTATGTTATATTATCATTCATACAGTACATAATTGGGTATTTTATACAATATAACTAATTGATGATAAAACAATACTGGAATGTAGAACATTGTCACAGAGTTCTTTAAACAGTAGGACAGAGCAATAAAATGAACGCCTTTTAACCTATATTTAACAAAAGATGCACTATCATCTCAGTCTTCATTTTTAAAGGAAGAGAATACCATTGTGTAAAAGCTGTTACCCCATAAGGCTTGTAAGTGAATCTTAGGACAAGTGAGAGATTTCCCTGAGTGTACACCCAAGAACAAAAAAAGTTAAGAAATGCTGGACTGAGGCCAGGTAGTACCTTGTAGGGTAAAAGCGCAATTTAAAAATCAATACTTTTGTTTAACTGGGAACCAAGGTAGTAGATTCAGATTGGGTGAAATGTGTTAAGAACAACCCCTTTTTTACAAAGAACATTGTCTTGTTATCTGTGCTAAAGTACTATGCAATGTTAGACATGTAAATCACTAGAGAGTTGCAAATAATCTAACCTTGATGTGAAAAAAGCCTGAATAATCATTTAAAAACCTGATGGAGATAGAAATGGCCATAACTTGGTGATATCCCATAATTGTCAGAAAGTCAGCCACAGAATTTACAATAGATCTTTTCCAAAAGATGAGAAGAAAACTTAAAATAGCCTCTTAGCCTACTGGAACTGTAATATGCAAGGGCTTCTGAAGTGCAACCAGGCAGTCACCCTGTCTCTCTTTTACATATTATGGGTTCAATCTTGGCCTGAGTTGTGTGGTAGCACATCACCTCATGTTTTCTTAAACCACCGATTGTGAACATTTGTGGAAATGAAGTATTTCATATAACAAGACGTGCTCAAGCACACCCAGATTTGATCTCTACATGTAGATTTTAAGCATTGCCTTTTGTCCTCTGCAGCTTGTCAGTTCACACAGGGATATATAACCACCTACAGACCCTTTTATGATCTCTGCTTATATTAGGCTATCCATAAAAAGAAACAGTTGAATTATCCCTTAAAGTTATCTTCCTAGTAACAGTAAATTTGATCCCAGTCATTGGTGTGGTCCTGTAGGTATGACAAAGGACTGGAAATCTGGATATCAGGGTTCTAATCCTGGCTCTTCCACTACCCAGCTCTATCACTTTGCGTAAGTTACTCCCCCTGTATCTGTATCTGTTTCCCTTCCCACCCTTTGGCTGTATGAACTTCTCCAGGGTAGGGAGGGACTGCTTCTCACTGTGTGTTTATACAATGCAAGGCACAAACGTTGAGGCTTGTAGGTGTTACTTTAATAGAAATCATAATTAGTAATGTGAAATCTCTGCTTTTGTAAGAGATCTTAACTTTGCTGTTGGATAAGAGTATGTAAGTTGTATTCACCGTTAATACAAAATCAAGCTCTGTGTTCACTGCAGTTGGACATTTTTCCATACTACTTCTGGGTCCTGTCCACCAGATGCCAGCAGTTTAACAGTATCTACAGACTGAGGGATAACATGCATCTTAAGGAGCGTAACCCAGCTGTGGAGGAGTGGTGCCTTTAGAGGCATTGCGGAGAAAGCACAGTGAGAAGTGTTCCTTGCTACTCCTTTCAAAGGCTGGAGTTGGTGCTCCCTCCCAGAACAGGCAGAAAACTATAACATTTCTTGTAACATTTTCATGGTGTGTGTGGTTATATGCTTATATGAACCACTTGAAACTTAAATGGTCACAATTTTCAAATCTGGTGCCTAACTTTAAGTACCCAGGCCAAGATTTTCAAAAGTGACTAGTGATTTTTGGTATGTCAATTTTTTTTGTGTGCCCAATATGAGACACTTTGAAGGGGCTTGCTTTCCAGATGGCAGGTGTTCAGCACATTCTGAAAATTACTAGTCACTTTCAGAAATCTTGACCCAATGCTTGAAACTTGGGCCTAGGGCAGAAGACACATTGGGAGAAATCCATCCCTGGTATAACTCCATCAAAGTCATTTGTTCAACCCATTTTCCAGTCCTCACCAAATATCAGAACAACTTTTTGTTTCTAAAAGGCATTTAAGTTAATTTACCTGACTTTAAAATAGTTACATAAATTGACTTTGTTTGTGTCTAAAGGGATATATTTATAAAACGAGTGCTGATTTTTAAACATAATGTTCTTATTAGAATGATTAGGGGAAACATACAAATTAAAAATCCTTCAGTCTAGAACTGTCACCAGAGAAAAATGGTTGATAACCAAGCTTGAAATAGTGTAAGAAAGTGAGACGGCTGTTTAGTGCCTGTCACAATAGCCTCATCTCTTGGATCAATTCATTATGTAACCCTTTTTACTAGATAAAAAGTGGAGTTTCTTGCCATCTGGAGAAAGAATCCAGTTACCCCCAATAACGATAAAAAAAAATCAGTATTCTGATCCCCTCAGTGTATATTACCTTCAAAATGATCAATCAAAACACAGAAGATAAATCTATTAGATCAGTGGCAATTCATGGGCTCTATGCAGCAGGGCAGGCTGCAGGGTTTTTGCTGCCCCAAGCAGCGGGGGGTGGGTGGGAGCTGCGATCGCGATGGGCAGCAGCTCCACTGCGCCCCTTCATTCTTCGGCTGCAATTCGGCGGCGGGTCCTTCACTCCCTGAATTCCCGCCGAAGAGATGAATGTGCCACCCCTCTTCATTGGCCTCCCCAGGCACCTGCTTGCTGCACTGGTGCCTGGAGCCAGCCCTGTATACAGAATTAGACATTTTGCAATCTTATACAAAAAGATGGGTCATAGGTTTTCTATCATTAGTATGAGGCAGGAGTAGCAAAAATCTTCATGTCATCTTATGGCACAGTACTGAGGTAGTGAGAAAACATACACAACATTTTAATGTTCAAATGCATGAGTCTGTAAGCACATAATGAAGTGTTGTACAAATAAGAATGTATTGCTTTTTTAATGTTCTAAAGCAAGACAAAAAAGACAGAACAAACAGTAGTTTAGATGAAGTAACAGAGTGATTCCAGCCCTCTTACGTGCTCCTCACTTAGGGCAAAATTCAGCTGTTTGGTACATGCTATGGGTAAGATCCTCAACTAGTGTAAATTGACATAACCCCATTGACTTTCAGGGAGATACTCTAGTTGACATCATCTGAGGATCTAGTTATCCATCCATCCAGGTTCATATATTAGCACTTTTCTCCATTGTATCCAGGTTCATATACTAACGCTCTCCTCCATTGTATCTGGGCATTTATCTGATAAACTTTGCATGTAATGCCCTTGTTCTACTGCATAAATGGAAGTCATATTGATGTCAATGGAAGTTATAATTTTTGTGTCCTAACGTGATTGTAGATGCTTTGGTGAGCAATATAGGGAAGATGGATAGATTTTAACAACATTTGCTTGAGGTAGAAGAATTGATGTAACAATGTAAACAGGCAATATAGTAAAACAGCAGAGCTAAAAAAAAATCCAAGAAGAGTTACTGAAAGTGTTAAAAATTTACTTCAGGAGATGCCAACAAATATTTTCAAAAGTGACTAGTGATTTTGAGTGTCTCCATTTTTGATGTTCAATCTGAGTCTTTCTTTGAAAATCAGGCCCCAAGATATCTCAGGATGAGCACTCAATAATCGATGCCTCCTAAAATCAGTTGTCACTTCTGAGAATTTTGCCTTTTTTGGTCATTTGTATGAAACATAAATACTGCAAACTGTAGCAATAGTAAAAAAAACCTCATACGATGTCACACAAGAAAATACAGTTCTTAAGGAGAAAAAAGCTTTAACAAAAAAATTCCAAAGTATCTGATTGACTTATAGTAAAATAGTTCTGTGTTCTTGAAAATGTTTATTGGAAAATACATTACAAAACCTTGTAACAGCTGGAATATGGTGATCTAATTGCTGTTTCAATAGCACTGTGAACATACAAACATATTTCCTATGCAAAATGTCAAAAAGGCAGCCATCAAAGGGAGTTTTTAAGCTTCAAAACAAAAAAAAATGAGCTGATTTGTAAACATTTTATTTCTAAGGTTACCCTCTTTTTTTTTTAAACAATAGAAGAAGAAAGGGACAGCTTTTGAGACATTGTAACAAGTCTTTCTATATAACACAGGAGCTGGAGGGAGCAGAAGATCACATTGACTATAAAAACCCTTAAGGTGCATCAAGGATTTGTTCAAAGTTTGATGGTACTACTTTAACCAATATTTTTTTCTGATTCAAACAACTGGTAAATCTTTGTTGTGAACATAGAGGCATAATCTCTAGTAATAAAGGAAAATATACCTAAAGACCCAGGAATCTTTCATTCTGAGAACATAAATTAGCATTTACTTTCGTTTGCAATAATATGACCTTTCTATTGATGTGGTTTACTTGCCATGTGATCAGGGTCAATGACAATATTTACTCTTACTACAGCTATTGACCAAGGTAAGTTTGGAGTCTCTGTTCTGGGTTGTATCAGGATTTAGAGTGACCTGGCAGTCCTGTACAATTCTTAGAACTAATTGGTTCAGGGGATGGTGTTTGTTCAGTTTGATTGTGTTCTGAAAGGACAGATTATAATTTAAAGGTATAGTTTGAATTCCCTTGTAGTTTTAGCAGTCAGGTGCACCAAGTGACTGTTAACTAGTATATAATACAAACACGAAAACCTCCACATATATTGCAATAATAAACTTATTGCAAGAATGATTTTAATGCACATCAATCTTCACAAATCCTGTCTGTGTGGTGAAGCACACTAAAAACAAATCTCTGATAAAGAAATAAAATTATTAAATCAGTGCAATCGTGTATCCCAGGAGAGGGACACAATTGTCCTGCCTGTTAAATGTATAATCTTGTAGGGCCTGGTTCTCTCTCCCACCCCCCCCATCTCTCCCCCCATTACATCCGTATAAATCACGAGCAATCTCATTTAAGTCAACGGAGTTTCTTCAGGGTGAAATCAGAATCAGGCCCATAAAAACGAATACATCTACTGTTCACCAAATTATGCCAATAGAATACAATAAAAACCTTCTTAAACGGGTATCTGATAAAGAAATAAATCTGTCTGAGGAGTGAATTTACTTTTCACCAAGGCTATGCATTTGTAAGATTTCTACTGTATTGTGCTTGCAAATAACATTTATTTCTGTAGTGTAAATATGCAAGAATTCATTTTAATAAAAAGTAAGCCCTAAAATAAGATAAACCCCATGACTAGACTTGCATTGAAGATTTAAAGTGCATTCATCTGCTGTTTTTCTATATAAATATTCATTGGTTTAGTGCTCTCAGGTGTTGGAACTTTTTAATCTGCATTCAGATGGAGGTACTTTAATCAGAGAGTTCATAAAAGTCTCTAACTTTTTTCATAAAAAATAGAGTAGTAGATATAACAGAGGGTATCTAAAGCTTAAAAAAGCTAAACTGCCTCTCTAGGAAAAAAAAAAGTAAACACCAAATGGCATTTTGTGCCATAATATCAATATTCTATTAAAAATAAATCTCTCACTGTTAGACCGAAGAGTCTCAAACAACCTTGTCACTTTACTGCAGTCTTCAGAGATGACTGATAATGGGTAAAAAAAATCCCATAGCATCTGTTTCCTATGTACTCACACAAACTGTTAGGAATGTTTTTAAATGTCAGCAGTAATGTATGCATGTATAAGCTATCACAGATCAACGGCTCAACAAAGACAGCATCCATGCCACACTGGAGGCTGCTGGTATAAATTAGGGAGGTCAAGTGACAGATACAAGCAGAGTACTTTTTAAACCATATTGTATGCCTTGTGAAAACCAGAATACATTGTGCAGTGTACTGCAGTTAACAGTAGTGCTACGAATTGAGTTTGAATACTTTCAAAATAGCTAAGTAGGATTATGGTAAATATTGCAATTGCAAGAAGGTTAACTATGAAAGACAGTAAATGTAAGGTCAGTGCGGGGAAAGAAAGCAACATGATTTAGGCTACATTTTGCATTAGCAAGGTATCAGATTTCATTTGGTAACCTGAGCATTCATCAAGTATAGAGAGTCATATAGGTGCAATTGCTGACTAAACAATGTTTGCGTGACAGCATTGTTAGCAGCTGCTATATTACTTGACAATTCTGCACTATTTAACTACTTAGGCATGGAACAGGGTATGTTGTCCTGGCAAAGTCATTGTACTACAAGCCACTTTTTGAGCTGAAATTCGTAAATCATTTTCCCCCTTCTACTATATAATAGAAACATATTTTTTTTTAAAAAGTGTGTGCATTTTATTTCTTGTTTTCTTCTAAGGGGATAAATTGTTGACTGTTAGTTCTGCAAAGGAAATTTTAAAAACAGCTTCAAACGTTTTTGTCACCTTGGCTTCTGCCCCTTTTTTGTCCACTTTAATGTGAAGCTGTGTAAAATTTAATTAGTTCGTTAAAGTGTGTTGAGGTTTAAGGGAGAGTTGGCTGATAAGTGAGAGAGAAATGACAATCCAAATGCATTAAAAAGAGCCCATACATTTATTCCATTCTCTTACTAGTTCACTGGTTCACATTCCGTTCGTTACTGGTCACTACAGACCCTATCTTGGAAGCCACTCTGTATAGGCAGATTCCTGTGCCCACACAGTGCCCTACTGACATCCAGGGGGCTCCCTCCAAGTAGGATCTTCCTAACTGGATCCGACTGCAGGACTGGGTCCATAGTGTTTAAGCACAAGTGTAGTGGGAGACTATATCATGGGCTGCAGACCTGATTCAGCAAAGGACTAAAGTACATGTTTAACTTTACATGTGTGACTAGTCCTGTTGACTTCAGAGTGAAACATGTGCCTTAAGAGCTGTGCTGGATCAGGGCCAGAATGCCTGGTGTATCCAGAATACACTGTACATGTTCTGCTTTGCTGCTCACTCCCTCTCCTGGTGAACATTTTGGAATGGCCTGTAAACACATGCCGCATAGTATATGACATCTGGCCTTCAGTGAGTTAAGGGGATTCCACTAAGCATTCCTTAGAGAGTCTGCTGCCCTGACATTTCTTTTATGTAAGTCTGGCCTGTGATGGCTGATGGACAGCTTCCATACATCCATAGTGGCCTTTAAAACCAGTAGTGTCTTTAAAAAGCCAAAAAGAATAAAGATGGATCAAGGACATAATGTTCTTGATTAACCAAACTAAAAACCCAGAACAACAAAGAGGTTTTTTTATTCTTTAATTAATTATTAGATCATTTGGCCAGCTGTGAGCCAGGAACTTAGCTGGTTAGCTGTGGGTTTGAAACAGTTTTCTTTGTTTATGTAACTCTTTAGGTTATGTTAAAAATATAAAAGTGGATTTTTTTCCTTCTTCATTGCAAAATGGCCATCCAGATTCACTGGAAAATTATTTCAGGTGCAGAGGCAGGAGAGTGCATAAGTAGAGTGTCCTCACATGGGTCTGAAAAGTCCTGATCCAGATAATTAAAGAAAATGGCTTCTGGCCAGCTATTCAGTGGGGTAGTTTGGTTGGATCATAGCAGAGCTGCGATCCAATTCTATAACTTCTGCAGTGAGTAACTGCAGTTGATTTAGAGCCCTGTGAAAATAATTATTACAGTCATCATGGAACACCTTGCTAAACTAACAGTAAATTAAACCTCAGAATGGGAAACAAGTAAAGGTATTGAGATTGGAGTTGAATGCATGTCTTTAAGTGTTTCTACTAGAATGATTTGCCTCTAGGATTGTTAGGCTAGCACTTTCTGAATCCAGGCAAAAGCAATTGGTGAGAGAAGTTTTGTGGTCAGGAAAATAAAAAACTTTGAAAACAGACTGGAGAAAATGAAAACACTCCTAAAGATAGAAAAAAAGTTCTGTAAAACATAACAGAAGGAGGGACCAAAGCTGACCACCCAGGAGAAAATGATGTCCTTGAATGCCATATCTTGAGGAACACTCTTACCTTGAGAGATGAGCTAAGTACACATCTGGAGAAGAAGGGATTTCCTTCCCTGCATAACTATAAGGCATTAAGTTGCTCCACTGATAAGAAATGTAAGAAGCAGGACTGTACAAGTTAGAATATTGAAAAAAAAATTAAGCCTGATATGGAGAGGAAAGCTGCCTTAGATTTATTACTGGTATACAGGCATGTCTTGGGAAGAGAACTGTATGGGAAAACCCAAACATAACAACAGCCTACAGCAAAAGCCTCACAACATGTATATAAGTGAGAGTTCCATAGGGCTACATTCTGCCACTCTTACTCATTCTGAGTTGTACCTTACTTGGCAAGGAGTACTATTAACAGGCTTCCTCATTCTTTCTTAAATTTCCATTATGCTGTCAGTTTCAGGATATAATATTTTAGGCATAAAACAAGTTAAGTCAAATAGTCAGTTGTAAAATACTGGTTGTACTATCTACCAAAATTATATCACCTTTCTGAGTACGCCTCAAAATGTACAGCTGGGAAGAGAGAGGACTTTGTTTAACCAAAACACAACCACTCCCTTTTTTTTCTTGCAGTAAAATAAGCTAGCTAGCCTTGTTTCCATTCTTAAGGAGGTTCACTGATTTACACCAGTTGAGAAGCTGGCCCTGTATATATTTTAAAAAAAAAGTAAATGATGCCTGTAGCTTTTTATTGACACATGGCAGATTATTTGAAAGCAATTTGTCAAACCCTTCCTATTTTTGTTACTCACAACGGTCTGTGGTTCTGAAATGGAGAAGGTATCTCTGTATGGTACACAATAGCCCTTATTGTCATGGTACAAGGTATATAGGAACATGCTCAGCAATCAGCAGAGTGGAAAATAGGGCTTTTCCTTACTTCTGAGGGTAACAGCATCCATGAAGCAGCAAAAGTCCATTTGCAACATCATCACAATTGATGTATCCTTTCAACTTCACTGCTGCCTCTTGAGTGGCTGGCCAATCCTTATACCATGGAAAATTCTGGAAAGTCCCATGGACTAAATCAGTAAATAACTTCGACTGATACACATGTAATGAGGCTGTTCCTAAATTTGGGTTTTCTGCATAGTTCTCTTTTCAGGGCACGTCTGTACAGCAGCGATAAATCGAAGGCAGCCTTCTTCCCAACATCACACTTTTCTTTCTTTCTTGCATTAATGTATTTGCAGATTAATGGAAGTCTGGAATGTTTAAGTACTGATAACTGTTTGTGTTTCTTTAAAACATTTTCCTGGATGTCTCATCTGGAAATTTGGGATGGTCATCACTCTGTTTCCAAAAAAAGATGAGACTTTAATGGCTATATATTTTATATATGAGAGAGAAAAGAATCATTAACCCATCCTGCTGTTAAAAATACTGTCATCAGACTAGAATTGGGGGGGGGAGGGGCAAAGGACGGGGAGGAGAATGTTAAGATCCCCAGTTCTGTTACTGTTTTAAATGTGGTTGCAATAGTGAATGTCTCTTGACATCTCATCACCACCTCAATGTAGCTCTGGTATGATTGGGGTCCCTCAATATTCAGTTATCAGGTAGTGAAGCAAATGCAAAAACAGCTGTGTTCTTTACCTCTCCATTTGCTTTATGATGCTACTTTGTATTTTTATGCTTTCCATGCAAGGATCTTGTAAGTGCTTCAGGCATTAATGAACTAAGTGTTTCAATACCCGTGCCAGGCAGGTAATATTATCCCTCTCTAAAAGTGGGGAAACTGAGGCAGAAAGCAGTGCTTTTGAAAATTTTACCTATAACCAAGTCCCAGTTTTCAAAAGTGACTTATGCACTTAGGAACCTATGCCTTATAGGAAGTCAGTGGGATTTAGGCTCCTAAGTGACTTATGCAAGGTCAGTCTGTACATCTAAGATTATTTCTGCAGAACTCAGTTTGTTGCAGAGATATTAACGCAGCCCAGGTTTCCTGATTCCCAGTAATCTGTTTTAACTACCAGATTACGCTTTTTCTCCTTGCTTTGCTGAAGAAGCATGATCTTGAACAGCAGCTCTGATTCCCCCTGCAGTCCTTTGTTACTTTGCTAGGATGGTTTCAAGAAGAGCTCTTGACTCACCCCAATGGCCTGAGTTTCATTCACAGTGACCCTGGCTATGGACAGCATCTCTCCAAATAAACTCTTTTTAAAAATGAAATGAACACCAGCCTTGAAGCTAAACATTGACAGAGCGAAGCACATGAAAAATTTAACAGTGACAATGTCAGAAATCCCACTGCATCATGCATGGGGGAAGATAAAATGTGCATGGTGACAGGCACCTTAGAAATATCTCGGATAGATGAGGCATCATCATCTAGCGATTAAAAAGTATGTCTGTGAGTTGGGAGAAATGGATTCTACTACTGACCTTGCCACAGGCAAGCTGTGTGGTCTTCTCTGTGCCTCTTTCCCCATCTGTGTAACTGAGATAATACTTACATACCCGACTTGCAGGACAGGTATGAAGTTTAGTTATCTCTTTGTAAAGCATTCTGTACACTCAAGGCACTATATAAGTGACATGCTAGAAAGAGAGGGCCAAATTCTGGTGTCATTTATGATGTAAATTTAGTTCACTGACTCCAGAAGAGTTACTCTGGATTTACTACAGAATTTGGCCCAGAAATAGATGGCTATTTTCGTTTGGAGAAAATGTAAGAAGCAGGTTTTGTCCGTTTTGTTTCAGTGCTTGCTTTCTTCACATACCAGGTTGCCTCAGATATTTAAGCTTTTTTGGGAGTGCCCTACCCGGCTTGCTGGGAATATATTACCTCATTCTCAGTCTATCAATGGTCTCATCTATTGCCTTGTAGTGCTTAGTGATGAATTGTATTGAACAACAGTGATTTACAGTTTGTAAATGTCTAACTTAATTCTACATTGTTTAGAAATCAATACTTAATTTGAATTGATTATGTTTCTACACCCTGAGATCTTTTATTAAGTAAAGGGCTGACTCTGGCAGTGGTAGATGAAGAACAAATTTCTCCATTTAAAAAAAAAATTCTAGGAAACATTCCAATCAGTAGAATGACATCTTGAGATGTGTATGGGCAGTCTTGGCCCAATGCTGAAATGTCTGCTTTGAAACTGGGTGTCCTGTTCTGATCTCACTTATGCTGATTTGATACCAGTGAAAACAATGGAGGTGCATCCAATTTACACCAGTGTCACTGAGAGTAGAATCAGTCTCCAAATCCCGGTAGTTATATGTTGCGGGGCTGATTCTTGGCTACCTTGTACCTTATGCATTCATTTAGAAGGTGGATGTAAGATATAAGGTGCAAGGCAATGGAGAATCAGACACTCTGTCACTAAAACTAGAGAGCACTGGACTAGTAGTCTGACTGGTAAATGGAAACTCTTGAGTTTCATCCCCAGCATTTACATTGACTTCCTCTGTGGCCATCAGTAAATCAGTTAATCTATTTGCCTCAGTTTCCTGTGCTGCAAAATGGGGATAATAGTAATACATGCTTAACTCCCAAAATTGTTGCAAGAATTAATGATTTAATACTTGTAAAATGCTATAACAGAGCTTGGAAAATTAGTTCAAAAACTTCCTGACTGCTAAGTGATTCTTCTAGCACTGAAAATGCAGGTATTTGAAGATCTTTAATTTTCCTAGTTAGGATCGCATCCACTTGAAGGAAGAGCCAGGGAAGTTGGTATTATTGAGTACAAATGATTCAGTAAAGTTGGAGTATAGATTTCTTACCTTCAAGATAGGGACGTAAACTATTTGAGTAATTGCAGAAACTAAGAGGGTTTTCTAAAATTCTTCAGCCCTTTTGTGTTTACCGTAAATCTGAGGCTGTGATATGATCAGCAAGCTTATTTACTCCCGAATACAAAGCATGAGTAAAATGTAAAAGATGTAGTCTTCCTTTCAAGTGTCTAAAATCACAGATTTAATACAACTCTTACAGTCACAGTGGACAGTCAGCATGATATCAGATATTGATTAGTAATTTATTTTGCAGTGAGATGTTGTCATTCTCTCTGCTAAGCATCTGCATGTCCCTTTTCATATTTTTCTCACCTTGTGCTAAGTTCTCAATGTTACTGAGGAATACATCCAGTGAATACTGTTCCTGCTTTTTTTCCCCTTTCTTGAGAGCAAGTCACTTCTCGTGTAGGTGAAGTCTGTTTCTCTAGAATTCAGTAGCAGCCACAGTTTTCAACATAATGTTTGCCGGGTGAGCCTTTGATTGAAAATAAGCAAGAACAACCCTTCTGTGGATGAAATGTGACCTTGAAATTATATATTGATGACACTATCAGAACCTGGCCCAGTCCCCGTCTCTGGACAGACACCAGTGTGTTGTGAATGGAGCTTAGCGGTTGCTGAATCCCATGTGCTTCTCAGCCCCCCGGGTCTGAGTAGTAACGTGTCATTGTTCCTAATTCTGGCACACTCCCTGCACAGACCCCAAGTCAATCACCCCTCAGGGGCAGTGGGACCCCACAGTCTAGCTGCCTAGGAGCCAGTGCCACAGCCCTTCTATGCCCCCAGTTGCTTAGATATGTTCCCCCAGAGTCCATTTGGATGTGGGGTTCTGTTTCCTTGATTAAACCTTTCAGGGAGAATGTGGAAGGAAACCAAGGAACTCAAGCATAGCAAAGGAATTCCTTAACTGCACACACTTTACAAATAAAGCACACGCGAGAGTGATGCATCTTTGAAAAACAAAAGTATTGAACACATCCCCCACAGTCTGATCTTGCTCCTCCTGTGAGTCCTGGGTTTGATCAGCATCCTCAGGCTAGGCAGCCTTTCCTGCCTCCTTTGCTCTGTTATAGCTTCTCAAGAATAGTCTTTCCACAAGGTATCAATTTCCTGTTCCAAAATGGATGCTCTGATCCATAAAGGAGGCTGCAATACATGACAGTCCCACTCCAAAATGAAGATTACAATCCGAGGTACAGCCCCTGAAACAAAATGGAGTTCTCAATTAAATACAGACACATATAAAAGAATTAATATGGAAGTATTGGTTTATTTTCCTAAATATAATGGATTCGTCTTCCTCAGAGTATGTATTGATCAAAAATCTGGAATGCTAACTTGAAAATCGTGCTCACTATTTACGGGCCTTGTATAGTGTTATGAAATAGTTGCAAAAGCAGCTCGCTCTCGCTAAACTTTCATCCCTGTTAGAATGATGACACCACAAAACTCCTGACAAACAGATGAAAGCTGTTTCCTGCTACCTTTATTTGTGCTATAATGTATCTGGAACCGTTTTTCCTTCTTAACAAAACGTGTGTGTGTGTGTGTGCGCGCGCGCGCTGCTCCATTCTAGGGACAAGGTAAAACTGGGCCTTTTTGTAAGGTTCTAAAATATCCAGTTAATTTTTAATATCTTTTTTTCACCCTCATTTTTGTATAGTTCTAGGTTTCTGATAGAATTGAGGAGTAATGAAATACCTGAAAGAGCCAAATTGGAAGCAGAAAGTATAAGAAATACCACAGAGTCTTTTCTCATGGGTTTTCCAGAATGTTCCTACCAGCTCAAAGGGTTAGTTTTGTTCAGATAAGTATCCATGCTCCATGTTGATCAATTATCAAACCAAAGCTGAACTCTCCTTGACGTTCTATTCCTAAATCTTATTTTCCTTAATATGTTTGTGTCTCCTCCAGCTTGTAAACACTTTTGTTTTAAGGATATAACTAATTTTAGAACTGAAATATTCTAAATTATCAGCAGCTTTAATGAAAAAGCACTAGACTGAAATTGTGTTAAAAGCTAGAGTCACTGTAAGGTATGTTCTCCTTTCAGTGAATCTGCAGAATTCCCCTCAAGTTTACAAAACTGAATACAATGAAGTTTGTATGCTATCACATTTGTCAGATGAAACTGACTTTGCATTGATTTTAGTGCCATAGACAATGTCATCGAGTCTTATTTGTAATCAAAATATGAGAAACTGTTTCAGCTAGCTAAGGAATGCCACAAACTTCTAATTTTCCAAAAACACTTAATTACATAGGACTTTTCTTTCAGGAAAGGGAATATCTGATGCCCAAAAACAGAGGGCATGTTAACAAATATTGGTGCAGGGATAAACTTAATGTATTTCCTACATACTGGTGACTAATAATCCTGTTATTAAACTAAAAACTGTGTGAATTAATGTATTAAATGAAAACACATATGTTGTACATCGATTTATGCTACAACAGCATACACTGAAATCCTTCACAAATAAATACCTGGTAAAGGAATCAATTGACTATACAAGATTATCCTCTTGATAGATCATCAGTGGCGCTAAGAACCACTGTTAAGAAGCACCTGCTCTGCCTCTTCCCCATGGACCCCACCCCACTCTTCCCACTCCTGCTCTTTCCGAGCCCCACCCCCACTCCAGCCCTTCCCCAAAGCCCCTGTCCTACTTCACCCCCACCGTGCCCCTGCTCCGCCCCCACTCCCCTGAGGACTGCAGCAGGGCCGGACCTGCACTCACCACGTGGTAAGTGGAGTGACCTGGCCCTAGCCTGCTCTGCTCCCCTGGCTCCCAGCCACGCCACTGGTGAGTGCTGGGGGGTGGTTCCCCCTCTGCCCCCCAAGGCTGGGAGCCAGGGGAGTGGAGCAGGCTAGGGCCAGGGGGCGGTTCCCCCCAGTCCTCCCTCCCCCATGGAGGCCTGGGGACCTACACAGCCCCCCATGGGGGAGGGGCTGCATAGGGCACCAAAATGGCTAGGGACGGCCCTGGATTGGATGGACATTTTTTCAGATTATGGTCCATTATTCCTAACATTGATAAGCAGTATTGACTGTAAAATATTACATTGCATTGACCTCTACTTAATTTTCTACATATATGGGGGGAAAGTATTACTGATTACACTGTGTTCCATTTTTAATATCACACCAGTATGTCATGTTTATAGATGGATACGGATGTGGCATCAATCTCTGAACTGAAAAGCGATTTTTATTGGTTTTTATATAGTGTGTGTATATATAGGGATCATTATATACGTCAGAACAGAAAATAAGGCACTTCATCTGAAAGGTATTAAGTTTATCAAAATTCCATGGCCTAGAAAAGGTAAAATTCTCTGATGTTATATAAAAAAAAAAGTTCCACTAGTATGTTTTTGCCTTTTGTCAGGCTTTGACTAAAACAATTGGAATAGAATGATATATTTGTGTTGTCTCAATCTGAAATTAAAAAGAGGCAGGGATGTCAGCACAAGCAAAGAACACTACAGCCTATATAGTTGAAGATGAACTATGCCTGTTTACCGTTTCGCAATCTTAACCAGTTCTAGCATTAAAATTGACGAAAATATGCGGCAGTCCTATTTTCTGTGTGACCTGTAGCTGTTTCTTGTATTCTGATCTTCAGACTTTAGTGCAGGCAAATCAAAGTGCTAAAGTTTCAGCCTGATTTTGATGTCACATCACATTTTACACCAGTGTAACTCCATTGACTTCAGTGGAGTTACTCCTGATTTCTGCGAGTATAAGAGAAAGGAGAATCAAACCATCTGGCATTGTCAATTATAGGAGTAAAGTGCTAGTTTTTAATGCATATATATCTCATAGTCTGTTTATTACAGCCAGGATGCTAACACTATTGGATGTTCTACACATAACCAGAATAGATGCAGTGTCAAATTCTGGCTCCACTGAAGTTGATGGGAGAACTCCTCTTGACTACAGTGGGGCCAGGATTTCATCCTTACTTTTTTCCCAGTGATCACATATTCTTTAAAGGACAGCAATGTGTGACAGAATAAAAAATAGCTCCCATAAAGACATCTGCAGCCATGTCTTGTGGAAATAAAGAGGATGTGTAATAAACAGTGTCGGTGAAATTTCAGGATTTTTTTCCTGAGTCAGAGTGTGACCAGGCTGAGCCAAAGTAGTTTGACAAAGTGTGGTTGCTGCTCCAAACAAGTATTAAGTAGCCTCAGGAGATTGTAGACCTGTACTACCTCCAGATCATTGACCAATGTGTGTCTAAACACAGTTTTCCAAAATGATCCTTCTGCAGTCATATAGAAATGCCGATTGATTGGATATGAAATGATGTTTGACACCATTAATATCCATCATGCTTGCTCTCACAGAGACAGAAGACATTGGACTGTTCCCCATTCCCTTCATGCACTGCGATAGATTTTCCTTCCTGCATAATTGTTTACATTGGTCCTTGTTTGATCTTGTATACTAAATTATGATGTGCTTTTCACTATCAGAGTCCCCCATAGCATTCAGGAAACACCCACACAAGCAGGTTACCATGGAATTGCAGAAAATCAACATCTCCTCTATAATTCTGTCTGCTAATAGTTAGATTCCTGTACTATGATACCTCATTGGTTAGAGCTAAATAAAAAGTCAATGAAATTAAGCAGAACAGGGCTTTGTTTGATTCACCATTTCCGGCTTTCATTCCCACCTCCAAAACAACCCTGGGGAACTGCACAAACATCTGGCAAAACTGTCCAGTTACATCTATATGATCTGTGATGATAATCACTACTGTAGGCTATGTAAAAAAACTCTCAGGATCTGATGTTTTTTTTCCAATTTTTTTACAGGGGTGTGTTTTGAGAAAACCAGGCAAAGTTCTTTTTTTTTCTTTTCACTTAAAAAAGGTCAAATTGTTTTGGGCGGAGGGATAGCTCAGTGGTTTGAGCTTTGGTCTGCTAAGCCTAGGGTTGCAAGTTCAATCCTTGAGGGGACTATTTAGGGATCTGGGGCAAAAAAAATCTGTCAGGAGCAGTACTTGGTTCTGCTGCAAAGGCAGGGGACTAGACTCAATAACATTTCAAGGTCCCACCCAGTTCTGAGATAGGTATATAAACAAAAACATCCAGTTTTCAAATTAAAACCTACAATTTTTGAAAGTCTAGGATGAGGTGGACTAATATCACAATAGTTCCATGCTATCACATTTGCTTGCTGCTAGCATAGAATTTCCAGGCATGCTCACTCAGTTCCTGCTGCTTTCAGGTTGATTTGTGTTACTAGCCTTCCATTCCCTCACTCCATAGCAGACAAATTTCAGGCAGCACTGTAGCACCAGAGCTTGATAAATCCTGCTCAGGCTTGTTTTTCATGAGGTTGGAAACTTGGGGCCCTGTTTAATTGGAGTGAGGGATGGCATGTGAGAGGATCTGGGGCACCTTACAGAATTTGGATGGCATCAGGGATGTGCCATGTCCCTTTGATTGGGATTCATGCATGCAAGAAAGGCTAGGCGAAGGTGGCAGTAAGTTATAAACCCTTTTTGGGGGTATAACATAGTTCCTCTCATCCCAGTGGGACCATTCAGTTCCTCTAGCCAGTGTGTGGAGGTGGAGAGCTATGTCTCCATCCACTTCCTCAAGAAGGGGAGTTTTGGATGCACAGTCCCTGCTTCTCCATCAAGACCTGCAGCTATAATCAGGTAGGTCCTACACAGCCATACGGCAGGGCCCTTATTTCTCTTTCTCCTCTGCATTTTCATGCACTGATAACTTAAACAGTAATAAGTCACCAGGATGAGAGGATATTCACCCAAGAGTAATAAAAGAACTCAAATATGAAATTGCAGAACTATTAACTGTGGTATATAACCTGTCATTTAAAATCAGCCTTTCTACCAGTTTGACTGGAGGATAGCTAATGTAAAGCCAATTTTTAAAAAAGGCTCCTGAGGTGATCCTGGCAGTTACAGGCCAGTAAACCTAACTTCCGTACCAGGGAATTTGGTGGAAACTATAGTAAAGAACAGAATTATCAGACCCATAGATGAACACATGTTGTGAAAGAGTCAACATAGCTTTTGCCTCATAAATCTATTTGAATTCTTTGAGGGGGGGGTCAACAAATATGTGCACAAGGGTGATCCAGTGGCTATCTTGTCCTTGGGCTTTCAGAAAGCCTTTGACAACATCCCACATTGGAGGCTCTTAAGAAGATTAAGCAGTCATGGGATAAGAGGGAAGGTCCTCTCATGGATCAGTAACTGATTAAAAGATAGGAATAAATGGGCAGCTTTCAAATTGGAGAGAGGTAAACAGTGGGGTCTCTGAAAGATCTGTACAGGGACCTGTGCTGTTCAACATATTCATAAATGATATGGAAAAAGGGGTAGCAAAGTTTACAGACAATACACATTTATTCAAGATAGTTAAGTCCAAAGCTGATGACAACGTGTTACAAAGAGATCTCACAAAAGTGTGTGGCTGGGTGACAAAATGGCAGATGAAATTTAGTGTTGATAAAAGCAAAGTAAGGCGCATTGGAAAATATAATCCCAACTAGATGTACAAAATTAGTTGTTACCGTTCAAGAAAGAGATTTTGGAGTCATTGTGGAAAGTTCTCTGAAAACATTTGTTCAATGTGCAGTAGCAGTCAAAAATGGTAACAGAATATTAGGAACCATTAGAAAAGAGATAGATAATAAGACAGAAAATATCATGATGCCATTATATAAATCCACGATATGCCCACATCTTGAATACTGCGTGCAGTTTAGGTCTTTCCATCTCAAAATTAGAATTGGAAAAAGTTCAGAGAAGGGCAACAAAAATGATTAGGCATATTGGACAGCTTCCATATGAGGAGAGATTAAGAAGACTGGAATGTTCATCTTAGAAAAGACACGACTAAGGGAGAATATGATTGAGGTCTATAAAATTGTGCATGGTGTGAAGAAAGTGCATAAGGAAGTGTTGTTTACTCCTTCACATAATACAAGAAGCAGGGGTCACTGAATGAAATTAATAGGCAGCAAGTTTAAAACAAACAAAAGGAAGTATTTCTTCACACAACACACAATCAATCTATGGAACTCACTGCTGTGTGATATTGTGAAGGCTAAAAGTAGAACTGTGATAAAAAAAGAATTAGATAAGTTCATGGAGGATAGGTCCATCAGCGGTTATTAGCCAAGATGATCAGGGGATGCAACCCCATGCTGTGGGTGTCCCCAAACCTGCTGCCAGAAGCTGGGACTGGATGATGGGATGGGTCACTCGATAATTGCCCTGTACTGTTCATTCCCTATGAAGCATCTGGCACCAGTCACTGTTGGAAGTCAGGATACGGGTCTAGATGGACCATTGAGCCGACCTAGAAGTGCAGTTCTTAAGTAGGATCAGGGCACAATGTAGCTTAAAATGTTTATTAAACTTAGCCACTAGAGGTGAGATTTTCAAAAGTGCTCAATGATGGCCTAATTCTGTTCCCATTAATGTCAGTGATAAAAATCCCCATGTAATAACACTGTTTAACAAACTCAGTTTAAAGTAAAGTCATTCTTCGGGAAATAATGATTTTAGAATAGCATTGATGTCACACAGGATCTTCAGCATTTAGATGGTAAATTCATGCAACTGTCCTGAGATAAAATGGATCAACATTGTGTAAACATCCATAGTGAAAATATATATGCATACTCTGTATGTGTGTGTGATTCTTTAATGATGAGAGATGTAGCAGGACATAGAATGCAGTTTATAAAAAAAAACAAGAATTTTCTCACCAGAAATTTTGAATGAAATTTTTTTGTTTAAATGTTTTGATAGAAGAAATTGTGTTTCCCACACGAAGTTTTGAACTAATTTGAAATGAACATTTTGAATTAACATTACATTAATATTTACTTAAAATTTCATTTCAGATTTTAAGTTTCAAAAAACCAAAAGAAAATGACCATTTCAATCAAAATGAAACAACATTTTATGTTTAACGTCAATTCAAAATTTTTCATTTCAAATTTTCCTGTATGAAAATCAATATTTTGGTCAGAATTGTCATTTTTCCATATAGACAAAAATCATTTTTGATAAAACTATATTTTTCAGCAGAAAAATTAATTTCTTCATGAAAACTTTTGTTTAGCTGATAGAATGTTAGGACGTGACGATTCCTGTAAGTGTTTACCTAGTATTTAGCTTGAGCTACAGTTTCATTATAACTTTATATTTAAACTACTAAATGATGCTGCTGATATTTAAAGTAATATACATTCCGAAGCAGCAAACTATCTGTTCATTAACAAACACAGGATTTACATAGCAATAAAAGGTATCTTTGCATCACCCATAATCACAATAATGTTTATTTAAATATTAACTAGTTTCCTCAGCACTTTTATTATTTACTGATAGAAAAAGAGACATCATTACTTTTCTTCTGATTTTCTTAAAATGACAATAGTGCAATTAAATTACTGAACTCATTTGTATTTAATTGTACTTTTGCTTTTAATGTCCTGTGGAGGACATTTCTTTCTTTGACTGTTAGTTTTCCACGCAACAAGAGAAAATGTAAAGCTATATTAAGGAAATATATTACATGGGCAAGACAAAGTCTCATTAGTGTTATTTATAGCATGCTGAAACCTCATTAGGAGAAGGTATGCTGGATTCAAAAATGCATTACTGAGAACGCTTTTTTATTTTTTGTCAGAAAGAAATAGCTTTTATTGTGTTTCTTAGTTATCACATCCATAGTGGTCACGGGACATGTTGGTATCTTAAAGCATAAAATAAATTAAGATAGAGGAAAAGAAGTAATTAATCTACTAGCAAATATAACCTCATTATAGATTGAGAATAGCTCACACACGGTCACAAGGAATTTCTGTTTACTATTCACCTTAGTCTCAACTAACCATTAATTTTTAACTTCTTTCGCCGGAGGTAAAAAACGATATTTTTTAGCATAGTAGTTTGCATCTTAAGCAGTAATAATGTGCTTTTAGTGCATTTCAGATCTGGGATGAGTGAAAGTTGAGGTGTAGAGTCACAAATAGCCCAATTTAGGAAGTAGTATTTGCTCTAATGAGAGCTATATATCCAGTCCAGCATAAATATTGTTTGGTAGGCACGCAAGGGAACCATTATTTGCAAGTAAATGAGAACAAAAGGAGCGTCCCTGAATTGTCAATCTCAGACAGGAAAGTCATTTTGTGCGGGTAATATTCTTCAGCAGGTGTGTGTTACTGCTATTACTTACCACTGGCTAGAGCAACCACTCCTTATGTTAGAAATAAAATCCCTGTTTTCTTCCAGACCTTGATCCCTGATGCCATTGGTGCAAAACAGATGTGAATAGTTAGTTCTCCTCTTCATTTTGTTCCCTGCTGCAGTTGGTCACTGTCAACTCTGTTCCACAGCTGACAAACTCTTTTACGCTGGTGCTTCACAAGGCTGCCTCTTGACAGCAATATTACCTCGTAGCCAAGCACATTGTTTTGACTTATTATGTCATACCCACTTTACGCGAACATACACACAACCGCTTTGATGGTGTATGTATATACAGTATTAGACTTCTACATGAAACCTTGCATTAAAATGTGAGTACCTGCAAGGCCCTTTAATAATAAAAAAAACCCCAAAACTATTCCTATAGCAATAGTTCTTTTTTTAAAGCTGCTCCAGATGTGACTTCTGTGGCTGCAGCTGTTACATTTATAGATGGAGTGCTCTGTGGTTTGTAATGGGAGGCTGAGAGTCAGAATGTATGGTAACATCTGGTCAAGGCTAGGTCACCTCAGCAAACCCTAAAATGTTGTACATCTCTTCTCTGTTTATATTCTTAACCCATTATTCCAAACCAGTGATTGTTTAATTATTTTAAAGTGCTTAGAGATTCTCAGATCAAAGGTGCAATAAAAATGCAGTGTATTTTACTGTAGTCATAATTATACAAACACCAGATTTATGACTTAATGGATGCGTAGTTGCAGTGATCCTTCTATGGGCCAAATCCTTTCTCTAGTGCACTTTGAAAATAAGTGGTTCTGCACTGCAGAGGTGTAAAGACCAGATGGATGAGAGAGAAATCTCACCCAGTAAGGTGTCATGGCTGCAGTAATAGTGTCCACAGGCACCAACTTTCCAAAGTGCTGGGGGGTGCTCGACCCTTGGCTCTACCCCAGGCCTCGCCTCCACTCCGCCTCTTCCCATGCCTGCTTCACCCCCACCCCACCTCTTCCCATCCAGTTCTGCCCCCTCCCCCAAACGCACCACATCCTCACTCCTGCGAAACAGCTGATTGTGGCAGGCGGGAGGCGCAAGGAGGGAGGGGAAGGTGCTGATCCGCAGGGCCCACCAGTGAGCAGGAGGGGCTGAGGGGAGCTGATAGGAGGGCTGCCGGTGGGTGCTCAGCACCCACCATTTTTCCCCCATGGGTGCTCTAGCCCAGAGCACCCACGGAGTCAGTGCCTATGGTAGTGTCTACTGTTGTACTTCCCTTGGTCCTTGGGGGGCCAAGTTTATTTCCTAGTTGATCAAAAATTATTATTACTATTATTTATTTGTATCAGAGTAGCACGTAGCGGCCCCAACTGAAGTCAGGGCCCCTTTGTGCCAGGCACTGTACAAATTTAGAGTAATGGACAGTCCTTGCCCTGGACAAGACCCAGTGGGGGAAGAGGAGACATCATGCAAGCCCAGCGCACAGTGTGGTGTTCTGCAAACAGCATTATAGTGCCGCTCTTTGTTTATTTTTGTTTTATAATTTTTTGGGCAGGGTTATGTTTGTTTGCAAACAAAGACAAAAGAAGGGAGTGAGGATATTGCACTTTGGGACTTAGGGGAACAGGAGAGGGCAGAAGAGGTGAGTAAGGGTGGGAAGGATTTGGTGCAAACAGCCAGTCAGCACATGGCACTGCTGTAGAAAGCAGTCGGACATGACGCTGTTGATGTTACCAGTGTTCAAAGAGCCCTTCTGTGCAGCTGCTCCTCTCTGCTCCGAGAAGATTCTTTCTTCCTCAGAGTCGCATTGCTGTGGGCAAGGAGGAAGGCTAGGTGGCCCCATGTGCCCTATGGAGATTTTCCTTTTCAAAGGTTCGGTTGCTTGGACAGGAGAGGTGAAGCCATCTGGGCCTCATCTTTCCCCCTTTCCCCTTGTGGTGTGGCAGTACCTGGGAGGGACTGGGACTCGTCATCCCGTCTCCCCTTCCACGCACACGCTCCCTCCCTGTGTTGCAGCTGTAATTGCTGCAGCTGCTTGCCTCTGCTTCTGCTGGGCTAGGAGGTTTTTTCTGCCCTTAACTCATCATGAAGATTCAACCGTGTTATGCCTTTCGCTCTTTTACTTCTGGGGAATTCTGTGCCAATAAGTTAAATTCTGCACACACAAGTTTAAAATTCTGCAAAATTCTGCAATTTTTGTCAAAATAAACATGCCACTTTCACTTATTTTGGTAATTTATTTCAAAAGACCTGTCAGCAAGTATGTCTGTAACAATACAGAAACACACTAATTTTCCCCCAGGTGTAGAGAGTTGAAGAAACCCCTACAACAACTCAGTTCCTGTTTCTCTGTCCCCTCCCCGCCCAGAGCCCAGCCATGCCCCCCCAGCCCAGACACTCACAACCCTGTCCCCCCTAGAGCCCAGGTGTGGGGCCCTCTCTGCCCCAGACACTCTCACCCTCTCCCCACAACAGCCCAGCCACTGCCCCTACCCCCCAGCCTGGACACTCACACCCTCTACCCCCCTGAGTCCAGCCATGCCCCTCTCCCCCCGGCCCAGACACTCACACCCTCTACACCCCAGAGCCCAGCTGTGGACCCACCCCCCAGCCAAGACACTCACAGCCCCTACCCACCAGAGCACAGAGATCCAGAGGGAGAAGCAGCCTGATGCTGGGTCCTGGACTTGCACAGAGTTGCCTCTAGGGTGACCAGACAGCAAATGTGAAAAATTGGGACGGGGGTGGGGGGTAATAGGAGCCTATATAAGAAAAGACCTAAAAATCAGGACTGTCCCTATAAAATCGGGACATCTGGTCACCCTAGTTGCCTCTGCATTGCCGCCTCCTTCCTTCAGAGCATGCTGGGAACTCTCTGGTTCCCTCCCCCTCCCCCTGGCTTCTCTGATATTTGCGAACTGGGCTCTGCCTGGTCCAGCGGCCCCTAGTGGAGGCCAACAGCTCTGCAGCCCATTTTTGTGGAGGGAAAAAGGAATTTCTGCAAACTTCTGCATTGCGCCGTGGCTCAGAATTCCCCCCAGGAGAAGTTCTTTACATGACAAAACAATGCAAAGAAACCACATGGGCATGGCTGGGTCCTTAACAACTCTATTGACTAAACATACACACAACATGCAAAGCCTAGTTACACACACTCTGGTGGTTTATGGTAGCTTCTAAAACATAGAACATGGTGAGTGTGATTAGAGGGCTTGCAAATTATTCAAAGGAATACTGCCCTATTCCTATACACTGCAACTAGCACTAGTCTTAAAACCACACTGCACACTGTGGAGCAGCCTGTGTGGAACAGAGCTCCATGTTGTGCAAAGGTTCAGCTCCTCTGTGCAGACCTCTTACCACATATCAGCTCTGTGTTCAGGGCCTTCTGTGACTTTGAGCAGGAACAGGATTTGTACATATGTATCATTGTAACATAAAGATGGAGAAGGAAGGTCTTGTGGTTAAAGCACTGGATTCTGTGGCAAGATTTTAGTTTTATCTCCGGTTGTGCCTAGAACTCCTATATGACTGTGGACAAATCGCTTAGGGCTCATTCCAATGTCACTGAAGCCAGTGGGAGTTTTTCCATTGACTGTCATGGGTGTTGAATCACCCCCCACCCCCAAATATTTGAGCCTCACTTTCACCATTTGTCAATTGGGAATAATGCTACTTACTTGCCTCACATGGAGAACGTTAGGCTACATTGTTTAATGTTTGTAACATGCCATGAGATTCTCTGATAGAATTGTCAACACACAGTTTCAAGGTGTTTAAATAATAATCGTTATAATAATAGGGTGTTCATGAAACTGCAGTGAATGTCAAAGGTAATAATGAAGATTTACCTCTTTTTATAAATCTTTCATTAAAAAGATGGCCCATAACACCACTGGCTTAGGAGAGCTTTCAACCATCAAGATAGATACCTCTGTGATGGCAAAGAGTTTCTGTGTGTCACGGGGAGCATAGCTGTATAAGGGTGAGTGATGTAACCACACACCGGAGCACTGCTAGTCTGAAGTCTGCCTCAGTGTTGGTTTGTATGTTCTGATTTTGGGGGTAAAGATGGGCAAATCATGATTTATTTTCTATGCATTTTCAGGGCATTTATAACCCAACTTAAAAAAACAGCCAGAATCAAGTGTCGACAAACTGCTGGCACACCTTGACGTTTCCACCAGAATTGTTGTATTGAGAGCTAGTGTCACATGCAGATTGACTGGCAGTGCTTGTGGGGAGATCTACTTCTCAAAGAAAGGCAGGCAGATTTCATTCCAGTTTGACTCTAAAGGGGAAATTGAGAGAAAAATGACAACGAATTTGATTATTTCATTCTTTCCTTTTCCCTAAATGATGCTCACGTCTAGCACAATATAAAGGAGCAAATAGAGCTTCCATCTGTCACTAGCAAACTTGTCTGAGGATTTGATGCAATATATTACTTTAAAGATTTATACCATTTCCCCATCTTCTCTACTGTGCATTGTTAGTGTTAGTAATCCTCTAACATGAGAGATGGAGTGGACGATTTGTTGCTCAAGTGTCCGTGATGATTTGTGAGAATTTAAACTAAAGACATTTGGAATCTCTCCTCCACTTCAGCACTGATCATGTGGCTAAACTAACGATTATTAGTTTACAAGAATGTCTGCTTTTTACCATATGCCTAAATAAAAGCAGGGTAATATGTGTGAGAGTTGGAGGGAGTGTTCCCATTAAAATGCTGCAAGAGATACTTTCCATTTATAAGTGCGGAAATTAAAAATAACAATTCAAGACCTTACAAAGTTCAGCTGCTTAAACTGTGTGGATTGGCTTGTTTGTCAAATAAAAGATAGCTGAGATGGGGTCAAACAATATTTATTCTCCTTCTTTCTTTTTATTTCAAAGAGTAGCAAGAGTCTTATCAGTGACAATATTTTAAAATTCAGCCTTCGAGCCTGGCCCAGAGAGGAAAATGGGGGCACGAGGCACCTAAATACAATTCCCATGAGCCATAGTGGCCGCTCAGGGAGACACAGACTAATGAGGTTCTCTGAAATGATGGACTGAAACATTTTGATTTATGTCGACCCAGCCCAAAATGAAATATTTTGTTTCCATTTTCCCACCAGAGAGTTCTTATAATAAATAATAATAATACTTAACACATGCTAAATTTAAATGTTCCTGTTGAAAAGTTCACTTTTATGGAAACCGTGTTTTCTATTGGAAAAGCATTTGATGGAAATTTCCTGGCCAAGTCTACCAAGCCCTATGGCTATTGCCAGCATGTGTGGGAAACTCCTCCTTCAGTGGAAGGGCTGGGCCTTAGTTGTTACTGTTTTAGGGTCCTACCGTTCTCAGTTGGAAACTAGCGTTCTGTCAGTGGAGAGCCTGGACAACCTGCCGGGCTGTGGCTGGGCCTTGCACCCACTGTGTGCCAAACTTGGGGTTGGGCCCTGTGTATCGAACCTGTCCCATGGTTAAGTAAAACTGCTGATAATTTCCTTGTTATTCCAGACACCAGACTTGTTAACTCTCCATAGAACAGCAATGACTATTTAAAGTTTATTGGGAAAGTCACTTCATAGTGACTTTTTCGTAGGACTTTCATAGGTTTTTCATAGGACTTTCAGCACATTTTCTTTACTTTCTGTACTGATGTGACCTACAATTGTATAATGGGAAGGAGAAAGTAAAGGGACTTTTTTTTCTTTTCCCACATTATAAGCAAATCCCACCTTTCAGTTGCTCTAATTTTTATAGAATCATAAAATTAAAGGTGGAAAAGACCTCTTAGGCCTTCTATCCAGTGGTTCCCAAACTTTTTTAGTAAGGTGACCCAACAGCTGCATTTATACTTTTTTTTCCGACACACCATTATATATATATATATATATATACACGCATCCTTCACCCTGGCTTCTGTCCCATGGAGCTAGGCCTGGCTCTCCACTCTGGGCGTTACGACCTGGCAGACAGGGTCATAATGCCATTCAGGTTTGGCCTGGCCATCCCTCCATCATGACAGAGAGGTAACCAGGCCAAATTTGAGTGAGTGGCATTGTGACCTGGTGCATGTGACCTGGAGCAGGGAGCAGGGTATTGCCACTGCAGGGTGAGTGCAGGGTAAGATGGCTCTTCAACCTCTTCCCCCTCCCCTACAGACTCCCTGCTGTACTGGGCCAGGAGAGGTATGTTTCCAGGGCCGGTGCAACCCATTAGGCGACCTAGGTGGTCGCCTAGGGCGCTAACATTTGGGGGGTGGTGACCGCAGCGGCCGGACCTTCCGTCACCTCTGTCGGGGGTGGCATTTCAGGGGCGGGACCTTCTGCCACCTAGGGCGCCAAAAAAGCTGGCGGCGCTCCTGTACGTTTCCCTTGACCAGAGAGCAGTGATGGGTTAATACAGCCTGGTTGTGGTGGCCTATCTAGAAATATCATGCACCAGTGCAAGCTTGCTCCTAGTTTAGATTTAAATGCCTCAGGTGATAAGAAAATAGGCAGAATATTAACAGTCATACAGTAGGGCCCAATCCTGAAGTGGAACTACTCTCATGTCTAGAGTTAAGCAAGTGTGTGTTTGTAGGATCAGGATCAAAGAGTGAAATTCACCAGCATGCCAAAGGTCCCTTGTACCTGGCCCTCCATACCACTTAAGCCTCACGGAGAGAGTCATGCAAAGTGTGTCTGCACTCCCTGTGCATTACAGCACATATTTATGCTGGCTCTGAACTGACCAATGCAGATGGGAGGTTTCAAGGACATTAAGGAAGGGGCCACTAGCTCCATTTCTGTGTGAATGTAGCAGCCCAAAATCTGCATAACAAGGTGCAGACTAGCAGTAGCTGCAAAAGAGATGCATTGGCCCATGTTGTGTAGAAATGGAGTGCGCTTAGCAAAGTCCAGTTATTCAAGCTTTGTGTGGGAGGGCTGAATTTTAGCATAATTATGAACTTCGTACTGATCCACTCTGCCTCTGATACTTCGGGGGGGGGGGGGGGACGACAAACCCAATTAATGATCATTTGGGGGCACTATCCTTATTTTGTAACTAATTAAGTTGCAACTTACGTAGGAATTTTATTTTCATGAAAGTCCTGGAGGATAGAAGTCCTACAATGAAACTGGAGCACAAGCACATCACGGACAATATATTCAGGACACTGTCTGAAATAGCAGACAACAACAGTGAGCGGGCACAATTTTTCAGTTTAATTTACTTTGTAAAGGCTTCTTACAATAAAGGATCGAAAGTTTCTTAAAACCAAACAACAGGCGCCCATATGAGAGAAAGAGATCGCTTATTCCAGCTGTTGGGGACATCGTCCTCAAAAGCCTGCCCCCCATGGCCTTTAGGTGCTTTAGAATGAATAAACTGGTTCCAGTCAAGGATATGAGCTAGTTTGTGTCCAGCCCCACCCGTCCACATGGGTGTGGCAGGGGATTGCAGAGCTGGGTGCATCAAGCCAACATAATCTTGTCGGGGAGCATTAGTTCTGCTCCTGAATGGTGTTGATAGTAGTGCTATTCTTCTGAAAGTGGTTGGGGAGGGACAAACTGGGAGTAAGGCCATGGGCCTATTTCAGGGCACTGGCCAGAAGCAGTGGTCCCAGTGCAGTAGTAGTATTCTCCATCCCATTCCTTATGTATTCTAATAGCTTGTTTGATCACAGCTGTACGTTAAGCACATGCTGTACATGTTTGGCAGCTCTGCCAAGCTTTACAGCAAATTTGCTTCAGTGGAGTCAGAGGAGGAACTCTGGCAGGAGATCTAACTGCAGCACTGGGTGCTCTCATGCTTCCCGGCATCCCCAGCCCAGCCTCTGGCTCATTAAGAAGTGAGGCAACAACAAAGTGGCAGCTGACGTCAGGGATGGTCTGCTCTGGTGCAAATGTGGGAGAGATTACATCTCCCACTGTCTATTCTAAAGTGGGAGTCAAGGGGCCATGAGTAGATTGGTTTAAACCATTAAGAATGAGGTTTAATATCTCTGCCAGAATTTCTGTTAGCATTAAGTGTAGATATTCTTGTATCATTATAAATGTCCAAACCCTTTTTTGAAACTTGCTAAATTCTTAGCCACAGCGACTCCCTGTGTCAATGGGTTCCACAGTCTAATTATATGTTTTGTGACAAACATTTGTTTTTATCAGTTTTGAATTTGCCATTTCATTGTATGTCCCCTGGTTCTTGTTATGAGATGGGGAGAACAAAAACTTCTGACCCACTATCTCTAAAACAGTCACTTTTTAACATAATTTTATCACATCCTCTCTTTCTTTCTAAGATAAACAGTCCCGATCTTTTGAATCGCTCTTCACAGGAGAGATTTTCCGTGCCCTTAGTCATTCTCATCACCCTTTTCTGAACTCCTTTTAGTTTTGCAATATCCTTTTTGAAATGGGGTGACCAGTACTGCACACGGAATTCAGATCAGGCCACATCATTGATTTACATAGTGGCATTATCATATTTTCTCCATCCCTTTCCTTATACATCCTAACATCTTGTCTGATCACAGCTGTACATTAAGCAGAGGGCTTCATTGACCTGTCCACAGTGATGCCCATGTCCCTTTTCTGAACTGATAATGTTTGGTTAAATCATTGGCCTCAGTTATCAACTCCTTGGCTTATCTCTAAGTCCTATATTGGTCCTAAAGACTGGGAGAAATAAAATAAACTTAATAGTGTAATACTTTTACCATGCTATGAGTGCATGTTACTCAATAGAAAACAGATAAAGGAAGCATGATGGTAAGTGAACATTTTTTACGTGTGTGTGTATGTATGTTATATATAAAAGTGCTTTCCTGTATTGGCACCATCTGGAGACAATGAAATACCTGTGTGCTTATCTGCTCTGCTGATTTACACCTGCTGCAAATCTAACCCCCCCTTCACCCAAAACAAGCTTTTTGTTTTAGTGTCTTTTTTAACTTTGAGAATTCTGATTGTACTGAGAATTTCTGGTCAGATGGCTAAGCGTTGAGGTAGAACTTAGTTAGCTGATTTGACAGGCCATGGTTGGTAGAGATCCAAAACTATATGGTAGCTAACGGCAAAATATTAGCATCCTTATCTGACCTCTTGATGCAGTTCCTCATACTGGTTACTAACGAGGTCATAAGAACTTTTGAATATACAATCTTCATGTTAATGAATCTTCAGTTAAACGAACAGGGAATTATATATGTTTATATATTATATATTAACACTGTTTGTACTGTGGTAATATTTAGGGGCACAAATCATGGTCCCATTGCAGTAGGCACTGTCTGAACACAACAAAAAGATGATCCCTACCCTTTTGATTCCAGTCAAGAAAATCAAGGGAATTTGGAGTGAACTTTAAAATTACTTGGTCATTCTTAACTCATTTTGGGGTGTTTTACTGGTTCTCCTTCTCCTGTCTCCCCTCCACCTGTGATGTAAGATAGACAGGAGTCTCAGCCTTAATTCTAAATCATCTTCTTTTGTGGTTTTAAGTCAGATGGTGAATGTTACTTTAACATAGGTTCTTTGTGGCTTCATTTATTTTGGTTGGTGACCAATATTCATCACTCGTATAATTCATAGGATATCTGTTGATTCTCTTCTCCTCATTTGGTATTTTGACATTTTATAGCACTCAATATTGATTTATACAAAATCTGTAGTCAAAATGTCCAATGGAGTGCTTTATTCACTTGTCATTTGCTGTTTTTTAAAACTAATAAATATAACAGCCATGTATATCAATCTGTTAAGATCTTGTGGCTGCTCTCAAAGAACTGACAATCTGGCAGTAACAAATGAGGAATTCTCTCAGTCAGAAGCTCATAAGTGGCAAGATAGAGAAAGAAACTCCACCCTGATTATTTACTAGCAGGAAAGAAAAAGCCTATCATGTAGTCAAAGAACACTTAAGGCAAGAAGAAATGGAACTCGGATTCAACCTTCTGAATTTCAGACACCATGATACTCTGATGGCAACTTTATTTACTGACTGTCCATATATAATCAATATGCATTACACACGCAGCAATACTTGTAAGATGGCAAGTATGTCTAGGCAATTTTGAGCTGCCATACTGTCCGCTTTCCAAGGGTTGCAGTTACTTCTGTGGGATTACAATTGATTTGAATAAGATAGAGTAATTCTCATCTCTAATATGAGGAAATGGCCTGTAATGTTGTTGTGTAAATTTTTTCCAAAGTATCTACGTGGTTGAGGAGCCTAAGACATTTTAAGAATGATTTAGGATTTTGGAAAATCAATGGCATTTAGGCTCCTAAATCATTTAGATGCTTTTTGAAAATTTTACCCTACATGTTTCACCATCTTGATCTGATCTCTGTCAATTGTAGTTCTCCGTCCCTGTATAAGTTCATTACATCACAGGGATCTTTTGAGTAGTGATCCCGTGCCTTGTGAAGAACAAAAGAAGGGAGGATTATTGTTGTTGTTATATTAAGCACCAACAATTAGCTTGGCATTGTTCAGGACACAAATAGAAATCATTCCATGCCCTGTGGAGCTTGCCATCTAGGAAACCAAAATACACAAGAAAAGGTGCATTGGGAAGACACCTCAGGGAGAATGTAAGCTTAGAGCTTTGCTTTCCAGGATCTCATGCTCTTCTTTTCTGATGCTGAGGTTCAGAAGGCATATGATGTGGCTTGTGGGCATGTCAGAAAAATGGAATCTTTAGGAGGTATTTAAATGAGTAGCAGGTACTGGCTTGACACGCTGGAGCAGTTATTCCGTTTCTAAGGGGTAACGTGGAACAAGATACAAAGTTGGGCAATGGGAGCAGGAAATGAAGGGGGTGTTGTGACTGACACTATTGGCAGAGCAAAGGGGGTTGGAAGAAGCATGTAAAGAGATTATGGGCAGTATCCTGGGCTGTGTCCAACATGTCTTCGTCACAGCTTTTGTGTGGATGAAGGGGGAGGAAAAGGTGTTTTGTTTTTGTTTTGTTTTAACCCAGCTATGCGTTCTCCCAACATCCCGTCCCACATCCCAGAGCAGTTTTTCTACTATGATACCCAGCATAAAGTAAAGTAGCTTCAGAGCTTCTGTACTCCATACCAGCTGCTAATATCCCCAAAAGGGCCTTTTTAGCAGCTGATGTCATTGGGATGCAGGAATATCCCCTCTCCCACCTGACCACTAACCCTACATTGGAAGCGGTGAGAGGGGATGGCATAGTAGCTGATACGGCAGCTCTAAGCACCTCTCTAAGAAAGCTCCCCTAGACAAGATGTGTCCTCCATTGGCCATATTTGACATGTTTAATGCCATAGTTGGAAAGGCATATACAAGTTGCACAGAGTCTGAGAATCCAGCAACAGTATCTCTCACTGTTTCTATAATGTTTTGAAAATCTGACTGTGGGATTTCAATGTTTAGCTGCTAAAATTACATTCCATGCTTAAACGTGTGTATTTCTGACTTTATTTCTTTATACTGCTGCCAGTATGTGGTATCACAATAACAAACTGTGGAGATATTTAAAAAAATCGAAACTTTTACTGCATGTTTATGGCCTTAGTAAGTTTTTGGAATGGACCTTGGAAGCATCCCATTTACCGGGTATTGCTAAATCTGTTTTCACACAGGTATTTTTCTCCCTGGTGGTGGTTAAATTGCTACTAAAGCCTTTTAGACTCTGAGCTGTACCATCTAGAGATGTTTTGTCTAGAGCAGTGTAAAATCAAGTATATTGTCTGAACTGCAAGCAAGATATATCTGAGTAGAATACTGGTTTATGGAGAATGATGTATGGAACTTCTTTAACTGTGTAGAGTTAAATTTGATTCTTAGCAAATAAGTGACAGATTCTTATGTAGGGAAAAATTGAAGTTTTCAATTGTTTTTTATGATGTTTTCTTTGCCTCAGGCTCTAACATATCAAAGTAATTCAGACACCATGAGTGAAAAAAGTAGCTTGATTTCCATCAATACGTGTCTTCATATTCCTGCAGTTCATACACAATTTGGGCTGTTTCATGATTGTAAAAAAGACAAGCTAAAGTCATGAAATAATTAATTGAAGTCCAGCGTAGCTTTGGTTTGAAGCATTGCAAATATTTACAATTACAACTAAGCCTTTTCTATCAGATACCCTGTCTGATGTAGAATTACACTCTTTGCCCAATGAAGATATGTCAGCATGCTGGTTTGCATCTGTCTTTGCCATATTAAGAATGAGACAAGAATTCCTTTTATTTTTCTTATCCCTCCAAAATCAGACCATCTGCTGCCTAGATTCTGTCCTTTGCAAACTACAGCACTCTTAGAACAGAGCTTGATTTGTGCTGATTTTTTTTTTGGTATGTTTTGTTCCCACCAGACACTGAATCACATGATTTGTCAGTTGCATTGGCAAGTGACCTATTGTTGCCACACAAATATAGTTCAAAGCATTCATTTGTTATTGGTTACCCCACTGGACATTGCTGGGCTCATAACACTGAATATGGGGAGAAGGCAGGAGAGGTCAGCATTCTCGCAAGTGTGTTGAAACAACCAGTAGTTGGTGCCTCCAGTTTTTATTAATGGCAATTTTATTCATCCCCTTCTCTTTTGTTGCTTGATGATATGTCTCTTTCTGTCTGTGAAAGCGTCTGAATACTTCCTGTGTTCGTATTGGTTTACCTCATGCTCTCTTGATCTAAAAATAAAATATCCGTGTGTGTAATAGAATCTGGTGTTCACGTTTGCTCTTGTTATGTAACATGAGTTCTAAAGTCAAACTGAATGCTCCAAAGAATATTGCTTTATAGTCCACACAAAAATCTTTTGATTACTTTAGCAACATTAAAAAAAATTCTGAGCTGAGGAGTAGAATTGTACTTTAGATGCATGATATATATGTAGGTCTGCCCGAATGTAAAATGTCAGATTCAGGTTTACATTAGGGCCATTGTCAGGTTGTGTAAGGTCCAAAGGTAAGGATTTGTGAAAACAAATATTTGTACGTCCTAAGAGCAATAGAAATATTTCCACAATATAAAAAAAAATACAAGGAAAATGGTTTTTGTTTGTATTTAAACATCTTTGTGCAGAGTTAACACTCCACGCTTTACAGAACTGCAGGAGTGTCTAAGAGCCCAAAGTGAAAATGATGATAAACAAAAATTAAACCAACGTGTCTATTTCTATTGTCCCTGCAGAGTGCAATAAAAAGAGCAAACAAATGCTATGAATGGTAAAAGTAGATAGGATTTTAAAAATTCTTTCAGTTTTAATAATCTCAAATATTGTTAACACTTGGATGTTTGTTTCTTTACGTATATATAATTTTAAACACGACTGTGTTCCTTTAATTATAACAAGCTGGTATAAAAGCTAATTAGGCTTTGGTTTGTTTTAGGTTGAATAGTTCAGAGGACCCATCATTTAATTTTCACCTACAATCAGTTGAAATCTGCTTTGATTTTCTAATTGCAATGAGTTTGGTGATCTCAGCTAGTCTTTAGTGAACAAAACGATATAGTAGGAAATCAGTTCTCCTAATTTTTTGCAGTGTGGCACAAATGTCAGTCTCTGCTCTGAGGAGTTAGTATGTAGGCTGAGGGATACTCCTGCTAGGTCAAGGAGTGATGAAAAATGTCATAAAGTCTTGAGAACACATCTGCCAGGTAGCGTCTGTGTGACGGGCATCTTCAGGCACAACGTGGAAAGAGAAAGCTCAAGTGACTTTTATTGATATGTTTTAGATAGGGACTATTTTTTCTGCTGTTGGGTAGAAATGCATGTGTCTGACAGTACCTATTTCTGCACTGCTGAATCTGGTGTCTGAAACGGCTCGGCAGCCACTATGGTAATGAGCCCATTTCTATCAAAATGGCCCATATTATTATTCATGTTTATTGGCTACTGAGTAATTCATGAAGATACATTGAAATATATATGTATTTCTAAAACCAGACTGCGAAGCTGGTTGTGTAGTCTGTGTTTGTATCAACTCCACTGGTATAATCATAATTACAATGACACAAACAGGCAGTAGTACAGTATATGAAATAATATTTTGGGGCGTGTGTGTGAAAATATTTTCATTAGCGTCACCAACCCTAATATACTTGACATCTAATTAGGGCTATTTTACCAAAGTTTTTTCATTATATTGTATTGTGAACTCCCTGGCTGTAGCTATGCATTCACTGGAGCAGGTGGCACATGTCAGAGCATAGTCACACTTTTTCAAATCTTTTCACACGTGGGTTCTTCATGTCCAACCCCCCCATCCGTGGTGTGACATTTTCTTCATGACAGTCTGCCTCTGAACTACACTTGCTGCTGCCTTGGTAAAGGCATACAAAGATAGTGTAACAGCCAGTGGCCAATCGAGTTTGTGCAAGCTACATCAGCTATGGATGAAACATCCACGAGAGAGAATAAGGACCTGGAAAAAGACTGGATAAAAGGGCTGCGATGGGAAGCTAGTGGTCAGGTTAGTGATACAAAGACATATGCTTTGGACGTGCATTAAATCTAAGTACTAAAAATCTCTAAACTTTTTTAGCCCTATGTGGAGGGGAAACGTGCACGTTGATTTCTAGCACAGCAGTATCTGAAGGCATATTCATATAAGATATGTGATCATTATATTTTCATTTTCTTGGAAAGAATACTTATAGGATTCCAAATCCATTTATTCCAAATTACAGAACAAGTAAATAGGGTTTTATAAATCTAAAAACATTACTAAATTTACACTTGCTTAGTAAAGGTCCTTACATTAACAAGTTGCAGGTGTCTGCTGTAATATCAAAGGAAATATGTGGTTTTTGTCTGCGTAAATGCAAGTTCATTCCATTATAAAATTGTAATACAACACCTGTCATCCTATTACTTCATGGTGTCATAGTAACTTGTAACAGGGGGGTTGTTTTAGCCTCTGTTAATGAGGTGACCATTTTTTTAATGCACAGTGCATTTTTTCCTTATTATATTGTGCTCACAATAGGTGTGCATGCTATTCAGCCCAAAGGCAGCCAGTTTTCATTAAAGTGTGCAAAGCAATACTGTTTACATTATGCAGTACCTCTTCCAAATGTGCAGAATTAGATACTGCCATTTCATCCCTGCTCAGCCCCACTGAGTGGCTTTGATTGCTCTTTACATTACATCCTACACATCAGCTATGCACTTGTTCTGCTCTATTGCATTTTAATTAGTTAATCAACAATAATCAAGAGATGTGTCCTGAAGTTGATTCTTCGTTCTTCTGCTGCTCCCTACAAGGGGTGTGTGGGTGTGGTTTGTTCTGCCATGCCATTATAAAGAGAAATTCAGACAAGTTGCTGATTTGATCTATTTCTATCAGGTGAAGTTGTGCAAGAGTCCAGGGTTGGTGCAGGCTACTGTAGCCCTCATGCCAAAAAGCATTTTTTTCCACTGTAAGGAGAAAATTCTGTTTAATTTGACACCTTCCCTATAACTTCACTTTAGAGAAGGGAGTAGAACTCCCTCTTCTGAGGAGTCCTGATACTGATTTTTATGTGAACTGGCTGCATAAGTGGTGAAATGCGATTCTCCTGTCTAATACAAAATCAGGATCTTGTGAAGTAAAGGTCAAATGCTCCCCTCCTATCTGTACCACCCAGGGCAGAAAATGTGCACTAAACTGTGTGAACTAGGCCCAGAATTTGCAGAAGGAGGCAAGCAGCGTCTGTGTGGCATTATTTATTTATTTTTATTTCACTAGCACCCAGAGGCCGCGATCCTGTTTTGCTACACGCTGTACAGAGACTGGGAGACAATCCCTGCCCTGAAGAGATTACAGTCTAAATTAGGACAGAATGCAGTGAGTGAGTTAGTACATGGGGGTTATGGGGGAAGCAAGGATGAGAGTAATGGTGATAGGGACATGAGGGTTTTCAGCTAGTCTGTGCACAGCTAGATGGATTTGAAGCATGCCTCCCTTTATCCCTGTGATGTTCTAGCTTGTGGTATTTCTATATATATGGGTTTCTATGTGTTTTGGGACCAGAACAAGGGAGTTGCTTCTCTAGGCAACATGATTCTCTGTGAAACCCACTGGCTTTCCGGTAACAAATGACTTGATAGTTACTGGTGCTCAGAGGAGCATTAATTTCTGGTCTGCCACATCTGCCTCCTTTTAGGGTGAGGAGGTAGTGTGCCACTGCAGAATGAGGGCCAATGCCAGCATAGCCACTGGGCTACCTTTGCAGCTAATAAGTGAGAGTGGAGGACAAGGAATGTCTCAGACGCTCCACCGCGATGCAGAAGGCTCACCAAAGGCTGTTACGTAAATTAAGCTGTCATGGGATAAAAGGGAAGGTCCTTTCATGGATTGAGAACTGGTCAAAAGACAGGGAACAAAGGGTAGGAATTAATGGTAAATTCTCAGAATGGAGAGGGGTAACTAGTGGTGTTCCCCAAGGGTCAGTCCTAGGACCAGTCCTATTCAATTTATTCATAAATGATCTGGAGAAAGGGGTAAACAGTGAGGTGGCCAAGTTTGCAGATGATACTAAACTGCTCAAGATAGTTAAGACCAAAGCAGACTGTGAAGAACTTCAAAAAGATCTCACAAAACTAAGTGATTGGGCAACAAAATGGTAAATGAAATTTAATGTGGATAAATGTAAAGTAATGCACATTGGAAAAAATAACCCCAACTATCCATACAATATGATGGGGGCTAATTTAGCTACAACGAGTCAGGAAAAAGATCTTGGAGTCATCGTGGATAGTTCTCTGAAGATGTCCATGCAGTGTGCAGAGGCGGTCAAAAAAGCAAACAGAATGTTAGGAATCATTAAAAAGGGGATAGAGAATAATACTGAGAATATATTATTGCCCTTATATAAGTCCAGGGTACGCCTACATCTTGAATACTGTGTACAGATGTGGTCTCCTCACCTCAAAAAAGATATACTGGCACTAGAAAATGTTCAGAAAAGGGCAACTAAAATGATTAGGGGTTTGGAGAGGGTCCCATATGAGGAAAGATTAAAGAGGCTAAGACTCTTCAGCTTGGAAAAGAGGAGACTAAGGGGGGATATGATATAGGTATATAAAATCATGAGTGATGTGGAGAAAGTGGATAAGGAAAAGTTATTTACTTATTCCCATAATACAAGAACTAGGGGTCACCAAATGAAATTAATAGGCAGCAGGTTTAAAACAAATAAAAGGAAGTTCTTCTTCACGCAGCGCACAGTCAACTTGTGGAACTCTTTGCCTGAGGAGGTTGTGAATGCTAGGACTATAACAGCGTTTTAAAAAGAGAACTGGATAAATTCATGGTGGCTAAGTCCATAAATGGCTATTGGCCAGGATGGGTAAGAAATGGTGTCCCTAGCCTCTGTTTGTCAGAGGTTGGAGATGGACGGCAGGAGAGAGATCACTTGATCATTGCCTGTTAGGTTCACTCCCTCTGGGGCACCTGGCATTGGCCACTCTCGGTAGACAGATACTGGGCTAGATGGACCTTTGGTCTGACCCGGTACGGCCGTTCTTATGTTCTTAAGGATGGGATCCATAGATACTTAAGCTCCACAGCCTGAGGTTATCATATACCCTGCTCCCTGTCCATGCATCTGATTACCCCTTCTGCAACTTCACAGTTGTAGACATTTTGTATTAATTTTTACCCATTCACACATTTTTTTATGGTCTGAGATGTTTTTTCATGGAATTGGCTCTCTATTAAATTACTGTGGGATTTTCAAAGACGCCTGTGGGAATGGAGTGCCCAAATTTCATTGTAATTTTACATAATCGTGTATTTTTTGCTCTGCAAGGCATCTGGATAGAACAAGAGAACAGAACTAGAATGAATACTGCAGAACTGGAGCTCCTCCCCAGTGGTACATACTAAAGAGCACCTAGGTGATGGCGTATGTTGCTTTCTTTTAAATGGGCCAAGACTTTTAAAATCAGAAGCCTAAAGCTAGGCTCCTAAATCCATATTTAAGTTCCTAAATAAATGGGCTGATCATCCTGAGAACTTAGCACTTCTCAAAATCAGGCTATTTATTTAGGAATCATCCTACTGGGAAAGATCTGTGCAATAATCAAATACACATTAACAAACATCAAATATAAGAAAAAGAGGTTTACAGTCTTGCTTTCCGGGAAATATAGTTTGGAAAATTGCATATATATTGTGGATATGCTACGTTGCAATATAAGCCGAAGGTCAGACTCAGGCTTGAACTAAACTTTCCCCTTCCATCTACATACAAATCTCCGAGACTTGGGCTTGGATCTAGGGTCATAGGACCCTGTGGGATAGAGGATTCAAGCCCAAGTCAAGCCGGGACCAAGGTTCAAGCCCTATTGTTTTGCAATGCAGTCTCAGCCCCTCAGACTCGGATCTTAGGAGTCTGCCAAAAGTATCCCACAATGCCATGGGCCAACTTCCTTTTTCCTCTGTATCCCAAGAATCGCCAGTCAAATCCAGGGAAATGGAAGCAGCCCCTCTTGTAGTGCCACAGCTTGGCTAATCAGCATTTAACCCTTCCATTGTTTTCTGACTGTGAGCTGCAGACACACCTTCAGAGAACCTTCTGTTTTTGCAATGGAGACTGACAGAAGTCCTTTGCAAAGCGCGCTGCTTTATGGTTGCAGGAGCACAGCTGGACTGTAGTGAATCTGTGGTGCAAAGCCAGCAAAACGTGGACTTTAGTGAGAGCACCAGGAATGACCACACATACCAGTAAATAGCGAAGAAGCTGGCAGCTTTGGAAATTTACCAGATTGGTGATGGTGCAGGGAGCAGATTAAGTGCTCAAGACAGAGTACAGGAAAGTTGGGGACCAAAACTGCAGCTCGCTGACAACATTCCCATTTTATGAGGAATTTGACCGGGTGCTAGGTACTGTGCCAAGCATGGAGTGGTACATGATGGCCTGGTCAGGTGGGATGGCAACTTGCTGGCCCTAGAATCCAGCATGGGGACTGATGGGAACCATCAGTGGGCACTGAGTGATGCCAGCGAAGTGACTCTGTTGCTGAAACTGGGCCCAGAGGAGGCTTTACCACAGGAGCAGTAACAGCAGCAGCACACCCTGGGACTGTACTTGGAGGAGCTTTTTGAAGTCACATTCTCCCCCGCCCAAGAAACAGCCTGTCGTGGAGACTGCAGGAGACAAGGAAGAGACAGAAGCCACTTCGGAGCCTGGTAAGTTTCTGGCTTCATTTTAATGTTTAATAATATAGGAATGAGTGGGATTTCCACTCTATGGACTAATGCAAAAGTTATTAGAAACCCCAACTAGCAGCTTGTATCTGCTAATGGTGGATTGTATTCCAGCACCTTGGTGTCTCCCCACCCCCATCATGTGGATTTCAAAATGGCGACTGGGGAATGCAAACTGTAAAAGTACTTTGAAAGTGAATTTTTACATGAAAGGCGCAGATTTTTGTTAGGGCATTCCTGTGTATTAAATCGTATAGCCTGACATTGCCATGCCTGTCAATACGCCACTTTGTAACTGCCCAATGGTGCCCTGAACCTCATGGAAACAGTGAACTGTCTGGGGGGAAGGGAAAACATGCTCCATTTACAAATCTAGTCCCGTTCAGTTAAATGTAGTTCATATGTGACAAAATCATTTGTCCCAAATATGACTGGGGTTTGAAATTTTGTCCAGAAATGTGCCAGAATGTGGGGTGAGAGGGATTAGGAGGATGGCTGTGGAGTTCTGTGTGTTGAGATGCAGTCAAAACCGGCTAAGCTATGTGGAAGCTAATATAGTAGTTGATTTCCTCCTGAATTCTGACCCAATCCCGGGTGCTGATAGCTGCAACCTTTTCCTGTAGCAGGAAATCCAGATAGATAGTCGAGTTCTGGGAAGGATGTATTTTCTAGGGGCACCTGGGTAGCTGACCAGTCCACGCCACTCGTAAATGTGCTGTTCAATCACTATACATTTGAATACATTGGTTGTATACACTGCTGGTTTCCCACCAGTGGCTTGGAATAACATCTCCCTTTGCCAAACGAGCACCACAAGAATTGTTATGTCCTCCAAAATGTAGAAGTCTTAAAATGAGAAACACCTTTTGTAGCATGGATACCATCTGCCCCCTGCCCACAACTTCTTTTGCTGCAACTAATGTGGCTGTGTCCAGGAAGCTTCTGTGGTCTGAAGCATCTCTCTCACAATATGTTGTAGTTCAATTTGGAAAAGTATCATTTTATGTTCTTGGAATTCCACAAGGATACCTGCCCCTGGAAATTTCCACTACATGCATCCGATGAAGTGGGTATTCACCCACAAAAGCTCATGCTCTAATACGTCTGTTAGTCTATAAGGTGCCACAGGACTCTTTGCTGCTTTTACCGATCCAGACTAACATGGCTACCCCTCTGATACTTGATAAGGATTTTTTTGTGTTCCTGCACTGAGCTAGTTCAGACAATAACCCTCTGCGTCTTGTCCTGCTGGCTGCAGCACCTCCACAGCTCATCCACACTGCAGCAGAAGCCTGGGCCAATGAAACTTCATGGACCATTCCAAGAGGAGGCGTTTCCATGACAAACTTATGGTTGAAGTTCTGGAGAGGGCCAACAAGTAGGTCCAGTGCCAAAGAGGAAAGGTATAGTGAGAGGACAGAGGCAAGGCTCAGACTGGCTGCACAGCTTCAGGATCGGGTTTCAGCATGGGAGCAGGTGTTTGCTTTGCAGTTCCTGGTAGCTAAGGAAGGAGGGCAGAGCTCAGCAGAACAAACTGTTTGAGCAGCTGCTATCACTAATGGCCACCAGAGTACCAACTTCTGCGGCATCACCTACACCATAGACTGAGTCCTCTATGCAGTACCCTGGGATGTATTCCAGCAACAGCTTGGGAAATTCCATGCCTGGGTGACCTATGCAATTGGACCCCATGAGTGGCTGAGCAGGGCAACTTTGCCCCATGCAGTCCTCCATATTGTACAATATTGATCCCCTCTCCCAGAAATGCCTCCACCCTGATTCCCTGGCACTAAGTGTGTGGCCAATATGCAAAGAAGGGAAAGAAGAACATGGGGCCAGGGGACATGCAGCAGGAGGTGGTTTCTGTCTTGTACATTGTTTCATTGTTTGAAGTTGTTCATACGCTTAGGTTTTTTTTAAGGTTTTGTTGTTACTGGTGTTTTGGTGTCGTAATGGCAGCTCACCTGCCTGGCAATAGGTGAACGTTGTACTTTTCTAATACATGTATATAGTTAAAAATATTTATTTTATCAAGAAAGTTTATTGCTATCACTGCATCACATCAGACAATGTGTATTTAAATAATAAAGGCAAACACATGGTCAGGGAAAATTGGGAATTAGTAAGTGAACATTGTTCTTCAATATAGATAGCTACGTCAATCCATAAATCAATCACTTCCTTACATCAAACTTACTGGGAATCAGCTCCCCTCCCCTCATTTGTTAAGGGGTCTGATCATTCATAAGTCCATCGTATGGCAATCAACTCCTGCCAAGCACTGAAACTCCCCACAAGCAATCAGCTCCTTCCTCCCCTCTTCACTGGGCCATCACAGTCCATAAAGTGGGAACACAAGGCAGCCCTGACTTTGTCGCCCAGGTATATCCAGCTCTAGCTATAATAGGTGCATCTTTTGGCTGAGTGAACTGGTTTGGCTTTTCAACAGTGTCATATGTCCATTCAGGAGAAAATGGCTTACCTCTGGCTTCACAAAGATTGTGAAGAGCACAGCAATCCACGGTGATACAGACTGCATTGATAACACTGAAATTCAAATGGGTCTGTAGACATCTCCCATGGGAATTCAGTCTGCCAAATGCACATTCAACAGCCATTCTAAACTTGCTGAGAGCATAATGAAATCATCTTTGGCCAGGGCCTATCAAATCAGGGTATGGTTTCATCAGTCAAGGCAAAAGGGGGTACGCAGGGTTGCACAGAATAACAATGGGGACAGTAACTCCTGTAGATGCCTGATCAGTGAAAAACCTTGGCATCATGAACTTTTCAAGTGCAACCCACGCTGACATTCATAAATTGACTTCTGTGGTCCACGAGGGCCTGCAGAACAACAGACTAGTACCCTTTGCAGTTTATGTACTCATGTGCTCCTTGAGGAGGGCACAATGTGGGCACGAGTCCCATAGTATCCCAGGCACAGTTTGAAACCCCAGTCTCTCAAAGCCAGCAGTTACTTCAGTAATTACACCTGATTGCCTCAGAAACCTCCGCCACCACTTTACCCCAGTCAACATTCCAACACCAAACTGGTTGGCAATGGACCTGTAGCAGTCTGGAAAGTTCTGGATCCTCTGCTGGTCATCCCAGGTCTGGATGATGTGATCCCATGAGTCTCTGTTTGTGGCACTGCATCAAAGTGCCAGTATATGTAGGGGGCATCAGTGACTATACAGAGTATCATGAGCAGCATCAGCCAGTTTGAGTCTACCATGGCTGCATCTTCCTCTTCCTACACCATCATAAGCTCTGTCAGGTGACTTCAGTGGGTTGGAAAATGCCACCAAAATGTCCACCAATGTCTCACGGAAGCTCTGTCCGTTTCCTGATGCAGAAGTGAAAGCTACAGCAAGAGAAGTCCTTCAAAAGGTACCTCCTTCATACTGCTGGCTCCAGTCGCTAGTAGCGCACAGACCAAAATGACTGCTCGGTGGGATGTGTTGGCAGGCTGGTCAGACTTTCTGTACTGTGCAGGACGGACAGTCAAATTTCCCCACAGTGCACCATGGTCAAAGGGCAGCCACATTTTGGGAGGGTACTCGGGAGTCTGGAATATGATTGATTTGACTCTGGTCTGTGTGCTGTGGTGGGGATACCAGAGCCTCAGGTTCAAGCCCGGGTGAAAAAATTCTTAACCTAGGGTTGACAATCAGCGTAGACGCTCAAGCACTGGGCTTGCTAACCTAGGGTTATCTGACTCAAATCCCACTAACCCTGGGCTTACATTGCAGTGTAGGCTCCTAAATGGACAAATTTTTCTGTAAAATGCGATACAATTATAATTCCCTATCACTTAACTTTTTAACTGTTTGTCCACATTGTTTCCATACACAGTAGACTCCTCTAATAGTAATAGTGTTTGTGACACCATTTATTTTTTGATATTCCATAAAGAAAGATGGGCCTTCTTGCTGATGTTAAGCAGTTCTTCAGAGCAGGTTTCCAAAACCCTGTCTACTCCCTTTTCCTGATGTTCCTTGGGATACAACTGTCCTACAGATTATAGTTGTCATGAAACTGGCACAGTTTTAACCATAGAACAATCACTCATTGGAGTGACCATTACTATGCAGGGAGACTGAAGGTTAAAAAAAATACAAAAGGGTGTGGGTGCTAACATTTAAAAATAAACTAAAAAAAGAAGATAGACCCTGAATATTTAAAGACACAAATGGATTTTACTTCACATTTATACATCCAGGGCCAATTTCTGCCCTCAGGGAGGCTGGCATAATTCCAACTGACTTAAATGGGAGTTTTGCCTGCATAAATAAGAGGAAAATTTAGTCCAAAATGTCCTGAGAAATGAGAAATACTCCAGTGACAGCTACTTGTCAGAGCAGCGAATCCCTTTGCTGACACGTTGAGATCTCAAAAGCCACAGTTTTCTACCTAATTCATGGCTCAATCAGACCATGTCCTCTGTTTCAAGCCTACTTTAAGCTTTGCCTTTGGCATGCTGAGTTATTATATAGCCTGAAAGTAATGTCTTTATTGGGCAAGGAGGGATACAGTGAAAAAAAACGTTGAAGTCATTCTGAAATCATTTGAGATCCTTCACCAAGATCGGCACGCGGTTGATTAAAAATAGGCATTTTGTCAGAGCCTTCAACAGTTTGATGATCACTTTCTGACAGGATAATATGAACAGACATTCCCTGCCACTTCCATTTAAATTTTTATTCTATTCTATATTTGTGGGGAATGGGAAGAGTTTGGCTGAAATGAGATCTTATGTAGCTTCAGAAAAGCAGGAAACACAGCAATATAAAATACCAAAAGTGAAAGACTCCTATTCCTCCCCAATGTCATGACATTAAGTAAATGTTATTTGGAAAAAAAAAAAAAGGGGGGTGGTGGTTTTGGAAAAGGAGGTATAGAAATCACTTGGCTGAAGTAATGTGTAAATTCTCATGTTAATTCCTGTTCTGTGGTCTGGAGTAATCTATCCTAAAGCTTGTAAAATTTTCCATTCTTAAATTAATAAGCATTTAGCCTGAAGAAATCGTTCTGTCACGTGTAGTAAGAGAATCAGACATTTTAAGCTACTGAAGTTTTTTTTTCCTTAAGGAAACAAATGCCATTTTTCTGAAAGCATGGAGTGAAAAAACCTCACACTTGTTTTAAAAATCCATTGTTAGTGCTGATCACAGAGCTGTAGGCACTGTTTTCTTGCATTGGTGATGAAGTCCAGAAGGGCTATTACATAGCCAGTGATCTACCAATGCACTACAGACAAGCATTCAACAATTTAAAAGAAACTTCTTTGGCCCCGTCCCACCGGATTCTCCCCCCGCCCAAAGTAAAACTGATTATATTACCCAAACCACCTAATTTACATCACGAGTGCACCATCATGTGACATTTGCTCTGACTGAGCAATATTGCAAACCCCTTCAAATAGTGAAGTCAGTGGAGCTACTTGTCTGAGTAACTGTGCTTAAAGGCTTCACAGTTTGGTTCCAAAGCCAATAATTTTTCAAATCTGAATCTTTTTTACAGAACATTTATTTGGATATGTATTTTTAAAGGGGCCACTGTTAGTCTAATTTTTGTCATACAAATATCTTCAATTGCAAAATATATTTTGTAATAGTGATGTTGACAACTATGAGGGCAAAGAAACATTTATGAGATAGCATATTAGTGGCACTCATTTCAGAGCCATTTATAATTTATTATTAGTTGCCATTTTTTGACCTGATCCAAAGCCCATTGAATTCAGTGTGGAGTTTTTCCATTGATTTTAATGAGCTTTGATTTAGGCCCTTTGTGCAATTAGGCCCTGATTCAGCAAAGTACTTAAACATGTGCTTAAATCCAATGGAACACGATGGCACTGAAGCAGAGGTTTAATGTTAAGCTCATGCGTAAGAATTTTGCTCATGATGTACTTAAACATGTGTTTAGTTGGGGGGGTGGTTTGTTGCTCATTTGGAGACCTAGACCCTGATTCAACAAGATACTTAATTACACATGCTTAACTTCATCAAATATGAGAGCATTTTCATGTTTCATGTTTGAGTACCTTGCTGAATCCAGGCCATACACAAGCTCCTTGAAAATTTACCACACTTCATTACTTCTTTAGGTCCCAGTTATGCAAGCTGCTTCACATGGTCAGATTCTTATACCCTAATTGAACCCCACTAAAATCAGGGGGCTCCATTAGAGCACAGGGTCTGCCCATATGGACCAGTTTGTAAGATTGGGGCTCAGTTCCCTGCCTTGCACTGGATCCTCTATCACAAACACATGAGGCTGTCCAGACCCAGCCTGAAAGTTGAGAATTACAAGCAACTGAAAACAGGTAGTCTGAATGGAAATGCTTAATTTTAGTGATGGCTGCTGATCTTTTAGTGATGCTCACTGCTCAACCCCTCGCTCTGCCACAGGCCCTGCTCCCACTTCACCCCTTCCCGCCCCCTCCCCGAGCCTGCCGTGCCCTCGCTTCTCCTCCTCTCCCCCAGAGCCTCCTGCATGTCATGAAACAGCTGATTGGGAGGTGCAGGGAGGGAGGGGGCAGTGCTGATCGGTGGGGCTGCCAGTGGGTGGGAGGCACTAGGAGCGGGGCTGGGGAGCTGATGGGGGGCTGCTGATGTATTACTGTAGCTCTTTGGCAATGTACATTGGTAAATTCTGGCTCCTTCTCAGGCTCAGGTTGGCCACCCCGATATAGTTCATTACTGGCTACCAGGGCATGTTTGAGGATGAAACCCCAGAGAAACAAAGTGATTCCCCTTATTTCCATTATTCATAGAAATATGTTCTCTCCTTGATGTTTCTCATGAGCATTAAATGGGAGCTCTTCGTTGAGTGATTGCACCTGTCCATTCCACTGTAGGTGTGTGTGCATCTTGTGCACAGTTGTCGGATATTCTTCCCAGGCAGGTATAAAGGGCACTGCTGTCCCCAGATCCTCCTCTGTTTCTTCCTACCACCAGTGACGGTTGTTGGAGCTGTGATCTTAGTGTTTCAAAAAATCATCCCTCACCTTCTTGTGTGTATAGTTCCTGTCATGTAGAATACTGTTACAGGGGGAGGGATAGCTCAGTTGTTTGAGCATTGACCTGCTAAACCCAGGGTTGTGTGTGAGTTCAATCCTTGAGGGGGCCATTTAGGGATTTGGGGATTTAGTTAGGGATTGGTTCTGCTTTGAGCAGGGGTTTGGAGTAGATGACCTCCTGAGGTCCCTTCCAACCCAGATATTCTATATAGTTACCAATTATAGTAATAGTTCTTAGTGTTGGTCACTCTCTGGTGACTGTTTGAGTACTGAGTCCGGTACTGCACTTATGTTGTGCTCTCCTGGCTTTAAGGCCTGTCACACCTGTGGCAAACCAATGCCAGACAGTGACCTCCTACCCCCTTGAAATGACTGGGGGGAGCCCAGGTAGGTGACACATGTCTCTTTTGTAGAGAGTTCAAGTTCCGTTCAAAAAAGGACAGGGTACCAGGCTTAAAATATTTGCTCATGGAGTCTGCACTTCACCCTGCATTGGAACCTTCCTGCTCTGAATGGCTACTGAGCACATCTGAGTCAGTCAGGAGTGCTCTGCCCACTTTTTCTGAGTCTTCAGGCATATCAGCCTCACTAGTACTGAAGAAAAGACTTCGTAAGTCTTCAAAGGACTCAGTACTAGGGGCTTTGAGATCTGCAGGGAAGGCACTTGGTGCAGCAAAAGACACTGCGGGGCACTAAAAAATGAGGCACCCTCAGGCACAATTGCCCTGCAAAGAAGGATTGCTGACTCCAGAACCTAGGAAGGGCCCTTTGAGATCTCTCTCAGGACTGACACAGCTCTTGGTACTGCAGGGTCAGGAGCCTTTGGCAGTCCTGTCTACTCCCAAAGTGTTCAAGGCAGCTTGGGAACTACTGACCTTGTCAGTACCAGTTTCACCAGTGGGACAAGATTCCCATCTGGCACTGGGCATGTTGGATCTGCCGGTACCTGCTCTGGCACCAGTCGGTACCAGTGGCTGCTACCGTTGCAGTATTTTGGCAGATTCCATCAAGGGGAAAGCCTGCAATGATTGTGCTGTTGCTTCCATCACTGGATTTGCAGCTAGTCTCCCTGGTACTATCGGGGTCAGCTCTCCTGTGGCCAGAGGAAGTGTACTCATCCTCCTCCTCAGATTCTGAGGTCAGATCTTATCCATCCAGGCCAGAGCAACCCTAGTTACTCTAGTGACAGGTTGGTACAGATCTCAACCTAATGACCAATGGCCAGCACACATCTGGATCCCACTACTATACCAGTGGCCTTTCTTGAGCTTCTGGGACATTCCCTCATACTCATCAACACCCAGTAGACACTGGAGGCATGGACACCACGGTCGCCATTTCCCTTCTGCCAGTACTGGGGGTGGTACCATGAAAGAGGAATCTTGGGACTCTCCTGTACAAGAATGGGACAAGGCCTCCCATCAACAACCACTGGCCTCTTCCTCTGTGATGCCAGATGAGGCATACTTACTACGAATGGCCTCCACAGTGCTCACTTCATCCAGGCAGACTGGTTCCTCAAAGCAGTCATTTGGTTGAGAGCAGCCTTACTTCCAAAGTAACCATCATTCCCTTCCCCTATTTTTGGCAACCGCCTATCTCAGTGCTTGGGCCTCCATCACCATGGACAAGTGGGTCCAAGCATGCTGGAACTGGATTATACCCTTCAGTTTGACTCTATCTCCCCCCTCCATCCCCAACCCTCTTCAGGGACTACTCTTATAAGAATGTGATGCTTCAGGAAGTCCAGTCTCTCGTCTTCATGGGTGGCCATAAAGGAAGTTCCCGTGCCTTTCAGAGGAAAGGGTTTCTATTACTGATACTTCCTAATCCCAAAGGCAAAGGGGATCCTCAGACTATTTTAGATCTAAGGTAACTGAACAAGTTTCTGAAGAAAACAAAATTCCAGATGGTTAATCATGTTTCTGTTATCCCTAACTTAGAAACCGGGGACAGGTACACTGCTCTCAACTTAAAAGATGCTTACTTTTATGTGGCAATTCATCTCAGCCATAGAGAATCCATGTGTTCTCTACCTGGATGACTGGCTAGTGAGGGGCTGATCCAGATCTCAAGTACTCTCCATCATAACCACTATCCAGTCATCCTTTTACACTCTCAGGCTTTTAATTAATACAGAAAAACCTATCCTGACTCTACAAAAGCTAGAGCGTTCCTGTCACAAAAAAGGTTGAAACACCACAGCCTGTTGCTCTAGATCTAAAAGCATATGCTCTCTCTACAGTTCAAACATGCCTCAGACTTCTAGAGTACATGGCAGCATTCACCTACAAGGGCAAGCATGCCAGAATGAAATTCAGGGAGCTGCAGGATTGGCTTGCCTCAGTATATTAGGTGGATGGGGTAGTTCAGGTATCAGCTCGAGTCTTGTCACCAGTCCAGGGAGGACAGACCCATTGCATGTTTGCACAGAAGTTCACTTTGCTTCTCATTGACAGACAATCTCTTAAGGCACAGATGCATCAAATCTAGATTGGGGAGCTCACTTAGGCCCCCATCAAACTCATAGGCATTGATCATTGCAGACCTCACTCTTCATATAAATATCAAAGAGTTCTGGGCTATCTGTTTGGCTCGTATGGTATTCCTTCCGCATATCAGGGGGCAGACGTTGTTAGTACTCACAGACAACACAACAGCCATGTTTTATGTAAACAGACGAGGGGAGTCCAGTCGATGAAGTTATGCCAAGAGGCCGTCTCCCTTTGGAACTTTTGCATAGCCAGGTCCATCAACCTCAAAGCAGCCTACCTTTCAGGGGTTCAGAAGACCCTGGCAGAATGCCTGAGCAGATAGTTTGCAGGCCACCCCGAGTGGTTCCTTCGTCTGGGTGTGTCCAGTGCCTTTTTCTGTCAGTGGGGTACTCACTGGTGGACCTATTTGCAACTACAGAAAAAAAGAGAGGTCAGCTTTTTTGTTCCCTGGTGGGTCACAGACTGGGGTTACAGTCAGATGCTTTCCTCCTGATTTGGCCAAAAGGCCTGCTTGTATGCCTTCCCTCCAGTTCTGCTCCTGCCCAAGATCAAACAAGGTGGTGCTCACGTCATACTAATAATCCCAGCCTGGCCTCGCCAACATTCAATCACCCTGATATCTGCTGTGAGAGCTAAAGAGAGGTGCACAGACAATCCAGGAAGTTTTTGGAAAGTGTAGGGGACAATCTCCTGGCGCAAGTGCTGGAGGAACCAACTAGGGGCAGGAATCAAACAGGGAAGAATTAGTAGGGGGAGCAAAAGTGGATGGGAACCTGGGAGGCAGTGACCATGAGATGGTCGAGTTCAGGATCCTGACACAAGGAAGAAAGGAGAGCAGCAGAATATGGACTCTGGACTTCAGAACAGCAGACTTTGACTCCCTCAGAGAACTGATGGCCAGGATCCCCTGGGAAAATAACATGAGGGGGAAAGGAGTCCAGGAGAGCTGGCTGTATTTTAAAGAATCCTTATTGAGGTTGCAGGAACAAACCAGCCTGATGTGTAGAAAGAATAGCAAATATGGCAGGCGACATGCGTGGCTTAACAGTGAAATTCTTGCTGATCTTAAACACAAAAAAGAAGCTTATAAGAAGTGGAATATTGGACAAATGACCAGAGAGGAGTATAAAAATATTGCTCAGGCATGCAGTAGTGAAATCAGGAAGGCCAAATCACACTTGGAGTTGCAGCTAGCAAGAGATGTTAAGAGTAACAAGAAGGGTTTCTTCAGATATGTTAGCAACAAGAAGAAAGTCAAGGAAAGCCTTAGGCCCCTTACTGAATGAGAGAGGCAACCTAGTGATAAGAGGATGTGGAAAAAGCTAATGTACTCAATGCTTTTTTTGCCTCTGTCTTCACGAACAAGGTCAGCTCCCAGACTACTGCACTGACAACACAGCATGGGGAGGAGGTGACCAGCCCTCTGTGGAGAAAGAAGTGATTCAAGGCTATTTAGAAAAGCTGGATGAGCACAAGTCCATGGGGCCAGATGCGCTGCATCCGAGGGTACTAAAGGAGTTGGCGAATGTGATTGCAGAGCCATTGGCCATTATCTTTGAAAACTCATATCAATTGGGGGAGGTCCCGGATGACTGGAAAAGGCTAATGTAGTGCCCATCTTTAAAAAAGGGAAGGAGGAGGATCCGGGGAACTACAGGCCAGTCAGCCTCACCTCAGTCCCTGGAAAAATCATGGAGCAGGTCCTCCAGGAATCAATTCTAAAGCACTTAGAGGAGAGGAAAGTGATCAGGAACAGTTAGCATGGATTCACCAAGGGCAAGTCATGCCTGACTAACCTAATTGCCTCCTATGACGAGATAACTGGCTCTGTGGATGAGGGGAAAGCAGTGGATGTGTTATTCCTTGACTTTAGCAAAGCTTTTGATTCAGTCTCCCACAGTATTCTTGCCAGCAAGTTAAAGAAGTATGGGCTGGATGAATGGACTGTAAGGTGGATAGAAAGCTGGCTAGATCCAGCTCAATGAGTAGTGATCAATGGCTCCATGTCTAGTTGGCAGCCAGTATCAAGCAGAGTGCCCCAAGGGTTGGTCCTGGGGCCGGTTTTGTTCAATATCTTCATTAATGATCTGGAGGATGGCATGGACTGCACCCTCAGCAAGTTTGCAGATGACACTAAACTGGAAGGAGTGGTGGATATGCTGGAGGGTAGGGATGGGATACAGAGGGACCTAGACAAATTAGAGGATTGGGCCAAAATAAATCTGATGAGGTTCAACAAGGACAAGTGCAGACTCTTGCACTTAGGATGGAAGAATCTCATGCACTGCTACAGACTAGTGACCGAATGGCTAGGCAGCAGTTCTGCAGAAAAGGACCTAGGGGTTACAGTGGACGAGAAGCTGGATATGAGTCGACAGTGTGCCCTTGTTGCCAAGAAGGCTAACGGCATTTTGGGCTGTATAAGTATGTGCACTGACAGCAGATCAAGGGACGTGATCATTCTCCTCTATTTGACATTGGTGAGGCCTCATCTGGAGTACTGTGTCCAGTTTTGGGCCCCACACTATAAAAAGCATGTGGAAAAATTGGAAAGAGTCCAGCGGAGGGCAACAAAAATGATTAGGGAGATGGAGCACATGACTTACGAGGAGAGGCTGAGGGAACTGGGATTGTTTAGTCTGCAGAAGAGAAGAATGAGGGGGATTTGATAGCTGCTTTCAACTACCTGAAAGGGGGTTCCAAAGAGGATGGATCTAGACTGTTCTCCGTGGTACCAGATGACAGAACACGGAGTAATGGTCTCAAGTTGCAGTGGGAGAGGTTTAGGCTGGATATTAGGAAAAACTTTTTCACTAGGAGGGTGGTGAAGCACTGGAATGGGTTACCTAGGGAGGTGGTGGAATCTCCTTCCTTAGAGGTTTTTAAGGTCAGTCTTGACAAAACCCTGGCTGGGATGATTTAGTTGGGGATTGGTCCTGCTTTGAGCAGGGGGTTGGACTAGATGACCTCTTGAGGCCCCTTCCAACCCTGATATTCTATGATTCTATTGTTTTTTCTCTACTAACCCTGTCAGAATCCCTGTGCTGTTCCCAAGAGATGCAGATGTGATCTCCCAGGACATGGCGGCCACCTCCTCAATTCCAGTCTACAGGCCCTCTATTTGACCGCGGGATGCTGCATGGCTAACTTCCTTGGACAGTCTTTGCTCTAAAGGAGTATAATAAACTCTCCTTAACAGCAGAAATCCTTCAGTCAGGTCTACTTACCTTGCATAATGGAAGAGATTCTCCATATGATACAGTATGTACAAAGAGGCATCCTCCCAGCCCAAGCTTTGATTCCTCATATCCTAGATTATCTCCTGTTCTTGAAACAATGAGGCCTTGCTGGTAGTTCCATCAACATCACCTGGCAGCTGTCTTGGCTTTCCACCCTCCAGTGGATAACAGATCAGTTTTTACTAACCCTACGTCCATTAGATTTCTAACAGGTTTAGACAGATTATATGCACATGTTCACAGCCCAGGTCCACAGTGGCATTTCCAAAGCCTCATTCAAGTAGATTTTAAGAGAAACTACATTTGCTAGATATTAGAAGGTCTTTGGCCTTTTATTAGGTCATCAGTGCAGCTATTCATGGCAATTTCAGACAGTGTAAAGGGCCACCCACTGCCTGCTCAGAGAATCTCCTCCTGGATTTCAGTCTATAGTGCGAATGCGGAACTTGCATCAAAAGTGGTGGCTCATGCAACTGGATCACAGGCAGCTTCCAAGGCCTTTCTGTCCTGGGTGCCCCTTTTTAATATGTGTAAGGCATCAATCTGCTTTTTAAACCACACATTTACCTCCCGCTATGTCATTGCTCATCAGTCTAGAGGTCATGCCAGATTCAGACAGGTGGTCCTACAATTCCTGTTCAAGTAGGTTCTGAACCAACAACCAGCTTGAATTGCTTGTGAGTCACCTACAGTGGAATGGACATGTGCAATCACTCAAAGAAGAAAAAATGGTTACCTATCTTTCTGTAACTGTTCTTCAAGATGTGTTTTGCATGTCCATTCCATGACCTTCCCTCCTTCCCTTCTCTTTCTGGTAGGAAGGATCTGAGGTGGGTCTGGGGCAGCAGGACCCACTATACATGTGTGCAGTGGCACAAGGCATCAAAGGGTGCTCACGCTGCCCTGATGGAAGGAAAAATCTCCAATAACTGTACACAAGGTGTGCACACATGTACAGTAGAGTAGATGTGAGCAACACATCTCGAAGAACAACAGTTATGGAAAGGTAGGTAACCATTTTTTACTTGCATTGAAAGGGAACATCCCCAAAGAACAAGACTCCATCACTCCTTCAAAAAATCAGGTTCATTCATAGTCCCAAGAGATTTATCAGAGATGCTCCAGGATAACATGTGATGAGTTTTGGATAATAGGATATATAAATAGGGAAATGAGAAAGTAAAGATATTAGGAGCAAAGTCTGATATTATAAAGATGATGCTTTTAGCAATTAAACAACTTAAGACCACCAGAAGAAAGATCAAGAGATCTGCTTCTGTGAATCTCAGTTGTTTAATACTCTGTGAAATGCACAGTGCTTGTTGTACTTTGTGCTTAGTTTGTGCTCAGTACTTTGTCCGTTCATAACCATTCACAGCACTTAGGATCTAAAGATACACTCATCCTTTGATAGGACTAGGTCAATTATTATCAATTTATTGCCAGCACAGAACTGTTTCTGTAATTTATTTATGAGCTTTTTTGTATTAAAGATATTTGATGGTGAAATGGGCATTTTATATTAAGATAACTTTCTCTGAGACACATTTATATATAAAGTGTGTGTGTTTATAAAGTAAATAAACCCTATCTTTTTGTTTTCCCAAGGTACCCTGTTAACTTCTTTTTAACTTGATAAATTATTCTCAGGCTCTCTTTAGTTATTTATATGGAGGGTACTGATGTACAGACATCTGTTTTTGAGCATGGAATTATTTAACCAGCAGCTTGTCTCAGTTGGAACATCATTTGTCTGTTAAGGTGACTCCGAATAAGTCCTCCATTTTTCCACCTTGCTACTGGTGTGAGATGAGGCAATACGCTAGGGGCCCAACCCGAATACACTACCTGAAATATCAGAGGGATAGCTGTGTTAGTCTGTATCCACAAAAACAATGAGGAGTCCAGTGGCATCTTAAAGACTAACAGATTTATTTGGGCATAAGCTTTCATGGGTAAAAAACCCACTTCTCCTTGCATCTGAAGAAGTGGGTTTTTACCCACGAAAGCTTATGCCCAAATAAATCTGTTAGTCTTTAAGGTGCCACTGGACTCCTCTCTGTTTACCTGAAATAATGCTTAACACCCACATTGTTCCAATGAAATCGAGAGAACTAAGGCCATTTCCGCAAAGCATTTAAGGACATGCTGAAGTCCATCTCTGTTCAATAAAGCACTTAATTCAATGGGACTTAAGCATGTGCCTTAAGCTAAGCACATATTTTAAGTGTCTTGCTGGAAAGTGATGGACTACTGACTTGGGATGTAAGCCCACTTATATCCAGTAGTAAGTGAGTAGAGATCAGGCCCTATACCTGCTCAACTAATATAAAAAATATTGCAAACTATTTGACAACTGACAAAAATAATCAAATCATTGATTTAACATATGCCATTTGAGCCTCTAACTGAGCTGCCTGAATAATGGAAAAAATTATTTGTTGAATAATTGAAGGGGTGAAGGCTGCCAGAATTCATCTAATAAATTGTTTGACTATTATTGGACAAGCTCTACATCTAATGTTTATGCAGATGCTGGGCCTTGGCATAAAGATAAAAATAAATTGTTTGTCTTATTAGACCTCCCCCTCCCCCACATACTTCCTTTGGGTCCCTCAGAAAGTATCCTGAGGAGGGAAAAGGTGAAGCACTAATTACCGATAATGGGCCCAATTCTCCCAAGTTCTCCAACTGCTTTGGACCACACCAGAACAGAAATAATCTCAGTTAAATGGCCTGGGAAGGATTCATCCTAGTTCGGAAAATATTCCAGTGATGTAGAGCAGTCATAACCGCCCCTATATGAAGTCTCCTCCTGGCTCTTGGTGAAGGGGGGTAGCTAGGGAAAAACGGTATGGCCAGGCATCCCTGTGCATCAGCAGTACATGGTTACTAGGATGCCCAATGGGGCTTTTGGCAACTGGAGTAACAGAGCGCAGCCATCAGACTACTCGATTTTTCTCAAAAGTCCGGGTCTGCATCCTTCAGCCTGAGGATCTGATAGCTGCTAAGGTTGTTTAAAGCTACCATTCCAGATTCCGCCAAGCAAAACTCAGTCCATCCAGGAAAACGTAGCCCTTGTTTGTTTATGAATTTAACCCCTTGTTTTTTGATTAGTGAATTGCTCATAAATGTGCTTCCCGTTTGTAGTAGTTTGGACAAATATTTTTTCTGGCCTGGGGTTTTCAGGAACTATTTGCTTCAACTATTTTTCATGGTGCATAGTTGGTCCCTCAATGGATTTTTAAAAAATGTGGCTAATGAATAACAGCACACTTACAGGATGAATGTTCAGCCATAAACCAGTCATCTCGAAGTTCATGAAGCTTTTGGGATTTGCAGAGATTTTCATGAATACCCAGCTGATTTCTGAATACCCCCAGTTAATTAATAGTGTCACCCCAGGAATCACAGTGAGTCACATTCAGCACTTCTATTCACACAAATATTTTTAATCTTTTTTTGTGTGCTATTCATAGCCTATAAATGCAGCATAGCAATGTGTATATTTAAAAAAATGAACTGTAAAACTACCAAAACAAGACACTCCATTGTGCACGATTCCCCACTGCCTTCCCCGGGAGAGGATAACAAAAAATAACACAACTGGTGTGTAGTTATGTTGCTTAATGCATGACAAGAATAAGTTCAGATACTACAATGATGAGTATGGTATAAGAACCGGGGTGACAGAAGCTCCCTAAAAATGGGGGGGCCACTGGTGCTCCACCCATGGCTCCGCCCCCTTGCCACCTCTTCCCCCCACCCTTGCACCACTTGTTCTCCCCAAGCCCCGCCCTCATGCTGCTTCCCCCGAGGCCCTGTCCTTGTGCCACCTCTTCCACCCAAGACCCTGCCCCCACTCGCTCCTTGCTGCTCCCTTCCACGCCCCCGTCGCTTGCCCTTACGACTGGTAAAAAGTGATGGGAACATGGCCCCCTGCCCTCTCCCCCGTTCCAGCACCCCTGATAAGAACCTATAGAAGAGACTTGAACCAACTGTAATATTTATTCCAAGCTGGGAAGAAGAGCTGTCAGTCAGCAAGTAAATGTTGCTGCCTACTCCTTCCTTCAGCAGCTCTGTATGTGTCACCTTCTGATATGCCCCCCAGCCCTCATCTATTCAGGGAGTTAGAGCCTTTAGTCAGTTCCCAATGCTGGGACTCCTGGAAGGCAGTGTCAGCATGTTGCAGCTGAGCCACTTGTTAAGTAACAAGTTGCTTAGGTCTCCAGCAGATGTCTCTGCTTTTTTTTTTTTTTTTTTTAAATTCTAGTATCAAGACAACAAGAAATGTTACAAATGTAGTTTCTCCAATTCTCCAAAGAGTACTTTTTTGGGGACCACTGAGAGTTCAGAATAACCATTGTTTGACAGCAGAAATGAAGTGACTAAACTAGATTCCTTAATAAACCTTTGGCCGTTAATAAGAATGCTATAGAGCAAAGTCACAAGTTTACCATCATGAACTTCCTTGATTAGTTTAACTAGAGAACAGAAGGTCTTCAACATTTAAAACAGCTGACAGAAGGATCTATTCCCTAGCCTTTCCCTCTAGCTAAACCTGTTTTGTAGACCAAATCTCTAGGACACGGACTGTACTGTACTTTTGACTTTTAGCATATTCTCCACTCCACTTTGTCCCAAGCTATTTTTCTGCAACATGAGCTGAATTTTTCTTCTCTGCAAAATGAATATAGAAGGCTGCAAAATCCAAATTAGCTGAAACATCTTTTTTTACAGACATTTTATTACTAAGCAGCTTTATTAATTTTAGCATTTACCATATAGGCTCAGTCATGTGTTGTCTGTTTATTTTATAATGGCAAAATACTTCAAATGTTACACCTTTTTATATCTTGATTTAGAAATCACTCCAGAATATCATTCTAAATGAGATGCTACTTCACATTCCATGTATTTTGCTTGTTTTTGATAGCAAATTAAAAATAATATTTGGTAAAATTGATTTTTACACTAATAACATGAATTATAGGAGCTGATAAATGTGAGATTAATGGCTAAGAAAGCAGTCATTTCAGATGGATAATTTAGATTTTTATCATTTATTAATCATAAAAAGTAAACCTGCTATATAACTAATTTTAGTTTTATCAAGAAGATGAATTGTTCCCGCTAATGAATGTATAGATATTCTATGCCAAAGGCATTCGTAGGAATCTGTTAATCATTTAACTGTGTCATGGCATATGCTTTGTCTTCATAAACCAATTAAAACACACTACTCCCTCCACTGAAATGTGTGTAGGTCTTCAGTGCCTAAAGCAAATTAAAATAGCATTTGTCTTAGAATATGCTGCAGTATTGCAGATGCAGAATTCATTTGGTATAGTGTCTTCAGGCAAAAAAACATAGGTAAGCCAGACATATTGCTTTATTGGAAAGACCAGCTCAGTTTCTAGCATGTCAGGTGGTGCTGCAAATTAAGGCTCTGATCCTGTAAACACTTATGCACATGCTTACGTTGAGGCATGCAAGTCCCATTGTAGTCAGTGAGACTTAAAGTTAAGCATGTGTGTAAATATTTGCTGGATTGGAGCCTACATCTAGAAGAAATACTGTGCAACTGGAGAAGGACCTCATGGATTACTTCTGGGCACCCATTAAAGTACATGAGATAGGAGGAAGGCCTTGTCAAATTGACGATTGTCAACTCTAGTGTCAGTGTTACATGGTGACATGGCATCTCCTCATTTTGTGGGGATGGGATGCAGCAAGGAGAAGGCAGTGGGGGCAACAGAAGAAATGTGATATGGAGGAGTTCATGCCCCAAGCAGAGCCATATCCAGGCAATTTACTCTCTGTGTGTGCATGCATGCATGCACATACAACTGGCAGTGCTGAGTCAGAGCACAATACTGGTGCTCCCCACATCCCAGTTTTAGCCAGGATAGGACTCTGTATTGATGTAAAAACTAAACAAAAAAGGGTTTTGTGGGGGCAGGGGGAGTGCTTTTCTTTGAAATACATAGTGCAGTTTTAGAGTATTTCAAGCCATACCTAATGAGAGATTGTATGCCAGATGTATGTATTATTTTGTTCCCCTAGAGGCTTCAGGGAGACCTACCATCTGCTCTTGACTTAGGATATCTCCCTAAGTATCAGAGCCCAGGATGGGCTGTCAGAAGCTCATCCTGTTTAACAGATAGCCTCCATCCACTGTTTTCCTAAAGCCTCCCACAGATGTGCACTGCAGTTCTGGAGACACCCATTCTGTGACCCTTCTTTATGAAACTGAACTCATGCTACTGGCACAGGAGTACCGTAGGAGTTCAGGGCAGTCACAAGGGGATAGTTACATGCTGAAGTTTGAGCCTTGCAGCTGGGGGGTTCATTTGAATAGCTTTGCTAGATTTGCTTCAATTGACCCCTGCTGAGCATGCTGGTTTTGCATCATTCTTGTCTCCTACTGGCTATTCCAGAAGAGAGGGACCAAGGTAGAGCCTCAGATACCATTAGAGTGGGATTTTCAAAAATGGCCAGTCTTGGCCTATCTCAGTTCTCACTGGAATCAATGATACTAGCTTTAGTGAGAACTGAATTAGGCCAGTGCTGAGCATTTTTTTGTAAATCCTACCATTAACTTGCTTGGTGTGCATTGAGATCTCTCTAAAACAGCAGGACAGCCCCACAATATTTCTAATACATGTCCTAGGTATTATCATCATGATAGTGTTACTACAGATTTATAGGATACAAAATATCCAGATTAAAAAAAATGGTAAAGTGATATTGGGAGGGCAAAGGTAAATGAACCATGATAGCCCGTTACATTTATATCGAGCCTAATTTTGTACATCCTGTGCCAAAAAATCTCCCATTGAGAGAGGGAGGATAAACTTGTGTTTAAGACACTGTACTGGGATTTAGGAGATCTGACCCTGTCTCAGATTTCCTGCCTGAACTTGGGCAAATAAATAATTTAGGAGTGAATTGTGCAACACTTACTCACATTGGTGAGCTGACTCATCCGAGTAGTCCCATCGATCAGTAAATGCTCATCACCATAAGAGTTGCCCAATGTAGCCCATTATCGCAGTTTCCCATCTGTAAACTGGGAATTATAATATTTCTGCCACCTGCCTCTTTTGTTGGTCTTCTTTATTTAGATGGGCAAGCTCTTCGGGGCAGGGACTATCTCTTCTACATATACATACAAGTAACACAATGGGGCCCAATCTTGGCATGAGCCTCTCAAGTGCTACTTTCACTTGGAGATTTTCCTGGGTAAATCATATACAGTTGAGCCCTATCTAGAAATAAAAAAGGCAGAACTCCTGCCCTTCGATTACATTAGTCCAAGAAAAAGAAAAAGAAATTCCATTACAAAAATCACTGCCTGCTGGAAAAACTTGGGAGTTGACACAAAATCATAATCAAGAGGTAGCTTAAGTTTTAAGCCTGGATTTCTATGCTTTATTCATGCTAGTCTGTTTCTTCCACAGCGAGTTGAATTAAAGATGAATGTGAAAGTGTTTAGGTTTTATTTGCAGCATTGTACAAATGTCAAAATGAATACAGGCAGCAGCCAAACAGAAAGCACACAACAAAAAAAATCAAAAGGCAGCAAACAAAATAATCAGCACTAGTGAATTCAAGTCTAAACCATAGGTTTTCTGTTTAACAACCTATACATTGCTATACAATCTATACAGTTATTTTATCTGTATCCCTAATACCTTATCTGCAGGCAACATTATTGGTAAAACATTATTGCTAAAATAAAAAGAAAAATGTAGTTTTTCCTATAATAAACAGCTTGCGAAAATCTTTTTAAGAAACCTATCTGCAGTAATACACAGAAAAATAGTATTAGAGTGCAACATCAATTATTTAAAACAATGTTACATCCAGTTTTTACCCTACTGCTTTGCTAAGAGATAAAGTTCAGTCTTTCAAATTCAAGTTCTTGGAGTTTAAAGCCAGAAGATGCCTTCTTAGGTCAAGAGTCCATAGCTTTATGATGGACCTATTCATAAGACTAAGTAAAAGCATATTTTTGGATGCACGCAGCACAGGGAACCAGAAGGTGCAAGAGTGTACGGTATTAGCTGAGCACGTATAGGCATACTCACAATATTGTTCAAGTGATAGCTGTGCTATAAGGCAGAAGTGCAGTTGGCTGTAGGTTTTCTGAGATTTTGAGGAAAATAGTAATTTTAGGCCATGTTGCCCTAGATTTAACTGACTTCTGGGAATAAGGATGGGAAAATGGATCCTTGTAAAGACTTGAAGAATACTGCTGAGAGGGAGAGGGAGAAACTGGGTCCTTATGGAGCATTGAACCTGGTTTATAAATGGAATGTGGAAATGTAAGTCATTGTGCACTTACAAACTTGGATATTACTTGACTGTAGAGGGAAACCTTCCCTGAAAAAGAACATCTCGCTGTGCCAAGGAGATGAGGGGCATGGTGGCTTTATAGGCGTTAAGAAAAAGACAATGGGTAAGGCAAAGAAATAAAAACATATTTTTCTCTGCTGTGCACAAAATAGAACTATTTCATGAAAAAACAGGCTCCTTGACAGTTAAACGTATTGGTAAATGTAAAGTCTGAAAACTGTTCACTTCTTGTTTATATTGACATTTGGAAATAGTTCCTTCCTTTTGTTACAAACAATGCAACCAGCAATAGCTTTTCAGTGCATGTAAAATCTTTAGTGGCACAAACCTCACAAAAATAAATGATACTTTGTATGAATTCTGAGTGAATACACATAAGCTGAGAATACAGTTAGGACAGCTGCCATTGCTTAAAGGTCAGTAAAGCATAGCATTAAACGGCACATTTTGTGCTCCCAGACACGTAACTCATGATAAATTTTATGCAGTACATTTCTGAAACATCTACAGACACATTTTCTTCAATAATTCACAATCCTTTAAAAGCTTTTTTTTCTTTTGACAATCAATAGCAGGACTTGGTGTCTGTAAAACTTGCTGGTGCTGGACTTCAATGAAGTTTAATTGGAGAACAGATGGTGTTAAACTTTTATAAAAGCTGACAGAGGAATCTGCTTCCAAGCTTTTCCCTCTAGCTAAACTTGTAATACGCAGGCCCAGTCCTTAGGACACATATTGCACTTCTGACCTTTAGCCCATCCCCCTTTATCCTGGGCAATCTTTTCCCCTGCAAACTGAGTGTTTATCTATAAAGCAAGAGTAGGAGGATTCAGAACCCACATTAGAATGAGATATTCAGTGGGAAATGTCCTCTCTACTACAAGACTTTTCCCTGCTTCTGTTTGTTAATGTAAAGTCAGCAGAAGTAAATTAGCTGGCAGATTTCAGTGGAGACTGTTACCAGTATCCTCTGCCAGATACTGTGTGGAGTGCCAAATTAGAATTGATTTCTCAATAAAATTGAGTTCAGCCTCCCCAACATAATCTCAGACAGAAATGACAAAACCTCTCTAACTCACTTTTTAATTTTATTATTTTCAGTCAGTTTTGTTGTTGGATGTTTTTCCTTCTATAATTGCTTGTTATCCTCTTCCTAGCATCTTTTCCCTAGTCCAGGAGAACAAAAGCTCATCTGATTTTTACAAGCAGTTCAGAATAGTCAGAGGATCATTGCATAATTGCCACCTCCCATTTCCCCTCCCCAGGTTGAATTCTGGCATTTGAGGCAGAAGTGCAAGTTCTCTCTCTGCGCTGTGACTCACAAGCTCAGAGCACATGCTGTTGACAATCCCCCCCTCCTCCAGATGCATAGCACATTGCTTTCAGAACCACCAACCAACCTAATTAAAACAATTTTTTTCCTATTGAAGGAGTAATTCCCCAAATGCTCCACCTCGCCAGAACCATGCTGTGTCTGCTCAGTTCACTACCTCTCTCCAGCTCCCTCAGAGGCTCATCTTATTGTAAGAAAATCAATGCCTTTCTAATGTGGCTTTAATTCTTAAATTTGGTGCATTTATCACACTTCTAGGGGACTTCCTCTAATAAATAGAAGCACTTGAATGTCTTCTTTGCAAAAGGCCATACACAGTGGGTGACTTTTAAAATATCAGCAACCCCTATACTGTGATCTGGTTCGAGAGACATTCAGAATTAAATAGAGCACAGTTTGTTGAGAGTCAGGGAATCACTATTGTTTAAATTCTGTGATATTCAAGGGAATTCCAGATAACAGTACTGAAGGTGCCCAAAGGCTCTGCACCCATCCCTTGAACCTGCTGCTTCAGTATCTGATACATACCAGCCACAGAAACTGGTGGCACATATCCATTCCATACTTTGGAGAGAGTGGGAGGGTATGTTTGCAAGGAGGGCAAAGTTGTAATGAGTAGTGGTGAATGTAATTGTTCTCTTGTAGCTTGCCTACATGATGGGGCAATTCATACTACATGGGGTGTGATTTCTAAAGCATGCTAATGCGCCTTAATTGGTTCATGTGGACCCTGCTGGTGTGCGCTAAAGGATCCCTAGTGCGGTTTAATGTAGTACTGTTTTAAACAGCACTACCTTAAAGCATATCAGTAGGGTCTACACTGACTAGTTAATGTGCAACATATTAATGCATTTGAGAAATCACACCTCTGTAGAGCGCATTACCCCACTGTGTAGTCAAGCCCTTACTATAATATCCAGACCAAATTCTCTCTTGATGTAAATTAGCATAACTGAGGTCAGTGAAGCTACACCAATTTTTACTAGCGAAGAATGGGTCTTGTATTTTTGTAACCATTGAAATCTTCTCCTCTCACTACTCAACTATCTGTGTGCCTCTCCCTGACATCAAAATATAACATGACTTATGAAACTGCCTCAGCTGTTATTGAAAATAGTTCTTGAAGGAATGCTTGAAGGAGTTTGGCTGAGGTTACCCAAGGAGGGGCAAAGAGTGTGTGTGTGTGTGTGTACGCACGCATGCATGCATGCATACACACATACTTTGAGGGGGAAGACAGTGTTTCTAAGAATCCTTGGGTAATATAGTAGTTCACTGATGTTCTCCAAGCCACTTCTCCTCCTCAGCTGTCTTTAGCTTTTTATCTATTCCTTAGAATTTGCCACTTCAACGTCTTGTTAATACCAGCCACTGAAACCATCAGCACTGATGTTTCCCTTCAGCTCTGTGCCTGGGAGGACTTCACACACAGACCATTCCCATACCTTTGCTGGCTGTAGCAGTTGAGTTTGGGATTGTGTGAATTAATGAGGCCATGCCCTCCAGGTGAAGGGAATATGGCTCCAGGCCATTTTCTTTTGGTCATTTCTAGCTAGCGCTGATGCTTTTTGTTTAAAGTCTTGGAAAACTCAGCATCTCCTCTTTTCTCATTTCTTCTCTTTAATACTCACCCTCTCTGATGATATTAAGCCTCCCTGCTGTCTCCCATGTTAGGTTGTCCCTATCCCTATTTTCTCCTTCCGTGTTCTCTTTATTCTCCACATCCCATTTTTCTGTCCTACTTGTTCCCATCTATGCTCCATTGCACCCTCTCTCTGTAATAATAATACCAATACACAACAATTTAGGGCAAACATTTACTAATGAATCTTCAAAATAAAACTAGGAGATAGATAATTCTTATCCTCCCCACTTTACTGGATTGGGAAACTAAGATAAAAAAATTAAGGACCTATTCTTAAGGGTGCTCAGCTTCCTGTGACTTCAAATGGAGTTGTGAGTGCTCAGAGCCTCTGAAAATCAGGTTCCCAAGTGACTTGACCAAAGTTTCAGGCAGAGTCACTGTCAGGGCTTGATCCTGCAAGATACTGAGCACATTGGCCCTGATCCAGCAAAACATTTAAGCGTTGAAGTCAGTGGGATACCCACATGTTTAAAGTTCAGCATGTGCTTACATGCCTTGCTGGATCAGGGCCAGAGTGCTCATGAGCCACCCTTAGTTCAGAGGACCATACTGAGCCTCATGCTAATGAGCTGCTGTTCCCTGTAGCCAGGGGCCACACTAGATATGTTCATGCTGCAATAAAACATCCATGGCTGGTCAGGGTCGGCTGACTGGGGCTTCGGCTGTGGGGCTATAAAATTGAAGTGTACTTGTTTAGGCCTGGATGGAGCCCAGGCTCTGGGACCCTTCCCACAAGCCCAGTCAGCTGACCTGGACCGACCTGGGAGGTTTTATTGCAGTGTAGACCTACCATCTGACTGTTCAACAGAGAGGCTGTCTCAGCTGCTGGCAATCAGCCAAGGGCTGGGAAGACCCTTGAATTGGCCCTAATGTCAGCAACAACTTGGGAGGACCGTGTATGGTTCTGGGATTGGCTCAAAATTGAGGCTATGGGTTTTGTACACCACAGATTGACTCAGTGTGACTGCAGAGGAGACAAGGAGTAACCAATGCTTTTGAGAAAAATCCTGTTGGCAGACTAGCAACACGGCTTCTCAAGGGTGTCTTCACAAGGGAAAAGGGCTAGGAACTTATCTCGTTGTGCTTGCAAGCCAAAATTAACTTTGAGATTTTTATAGAGTCCAAAAATCAGTGGGAGTTGTATCCAGGAGCTTTGGGGATCACAAAGACCAGTTTTGGTCACTACGAACATTATATTTCCCACATTAAAGACCTGCTTTGCATGGTGTTTATGAGGGGTATGTGTGGGGCATAGAATCACAGAAACTGGAGAATGTTAGGTCATCGTGCCCTCTTCTCCTAATAATAAACCATCCTGTGCATCCCCCTGCCAGTGCAGGGTTATTCCAGGAACATGTGCGCCCTGAGCCATATTGAAGGGGTCATTTCATAAATCTAAAGATAAAATAAAATATATTCTTGAGTGCTTCGTCTAGCAAAGTTTTAAGTATCTCTAAGATTCGATATATTTTGCTGAATAGCTTTGAATATGCCAGGCATTACATATGGTATCTGCTAAGCATTATTATTATTATTTAGTATTTTATTTACTGCTAATGTATTTTATTATTAAGCAATGGTACTTCAACCTCTTCCTGTGGAGACTATTCCACAGTCTTATAGTCAGAAAGTTTTTATTGATAGCCAATATTTTCCTTTGCTTAATTGCAGACTGTTATGTCTACTTATGTCCTCTTGTACCATGATTATAAATGTTTCAACATCAATTTAGGGAAAATACCAAGAGGGGTTTCATGTGGGTCAGTACTGGTCCCATTATTATTTAATACTTTGTGAAACAATATACACACAGTAACACAATTTGCAGATGATACAAAATTAAGAGGGATCATAAACACATTGGAAGACTGAGAGAGATAACACATGGAGCTTGAGATTTTAAAGAACTGTGGAAAATTAACAAGATGAGATTTAATTTAGATAAAATACAAGGTCATACAGTAGGGGAGATAAATACCAACTGCAAAATGGAAGAATGCTGGTTAGAAAACAACAATAATTGTGATATATTTTACATACATATAGCACCTTCATCACAAGGGATCCCAAAATGCCTTACAAATTTAATAAACTAATTTGCAAACTGCATGCAGGGATTAGTTTATCCTCCACTGAAATGCAGCCATCTCTGGTGCAGAACATGGCAACTATTCAACAGCACATAGCAACTATACACAACAAATTAGAGCAAAAGAAACAAATTGCAGTGAGATTTAGGACAGTTAGAATGGGTCTAGGATACTATTTAACACTCCTGCTCTTCTGAAAAGTGCCAGGGGATCTTTAATTGCCACAAATGGTCAAGACCTTGATTTTTCATCTCATTCTACATTTACTGCAGCAATTCAGAGATAACTCCAGTGGGTGACAATGGACAACAGTTTTATGTGCACTCAGGGTATGATGCAGTTCCAACTAGTGAACGTTCTACTGAGAGATGCAAACATATTGCGCTTATGTGAAAAAGAAGAACATAAAATTCCTGTGTGTGTATCAATGGTAAGGCCAAACATACAGTTGTTTGAGAGCTGTTCATTATAAAATGGACAAGAAAGTTTAAGTGGAGGAAATACAAAGGGTGGCAATGGGGAGGAAGGAAATACAGTTCTGAATTGATTATAGGGTGTGACATATGAAGAGAGATTAAGAGAATGGAATGCATAGTCAAGTGAAGAGACTACCGGGTTTAGGGATAGAATAGATAACACTATTAATACAAGAGCAGCAATGACTGAGGAAGGGGGTGTGGATAATTTATTTAACATCTCTGCTGCTGCAGAATGTGCTGGCATTTTTTTCTGCTGGAATGTTGGCATTTCAAAGAGGACATAACAGATACATGGGGCAACACTGGCAGGTTTGTTTTTCCTGAAATATTTGCTACGTTAAGTAGATACAAAAGGAAGTGCACAATATTTACAGTTACTGTAGGTCACTTAGGCAATGGAATAATATGCCAAAGGAAGTGATTGTGGCAACAGTGCTAGTGGTGGTGAAAAATAGACAAAACACTTATGAGATTACAATGGAATATGTTAGTACAGGTGGAGAAGAGTTTAGACTAGATGGCCCAGGAGGTTCTTTTAATCTCTATTATCTGTCATTATGTGGTTATGTACAAGTGGAAATATGCAATGAACTGAACTGTTAGCAGTTGTCTTTAAGAACTCATGGAGGATGGGTGAGGTCCCACAGACTATACATAGTACCCATCTTTGAAAAGGGGAACAAAGAGGAGTTATAGAGCAGTTAGCCTAATTTCAGTATCTGGAAAAATACTGAAACAAATTATTAAACAATCAATTTATAAGTACCTAGAGCAGTGTTTCCCAAACTTGGGACGTCACTTGTGTAGGGAAAGCCCCTGGTGGGCCGGGCCGATTTGTTTACCTGTCCTGTCCTCAGATTCCGCCGATCGTGGCTCCCACTGGCTGCGGATTGCTGTTCCAGGCCAATGGGAACCGCTGGAAGTGGCAGCCAGTACGTCCCTTGGACCTAGAGGATAATAGGGTTATAAGTAACAGCTAGCATAGATTTGACAAGAACAAATCATGCCAAACCAACCTAATTTCTTTCTTTGACAGGGTTACTGGCCTAGTGGATAGAGGGAAAGCTGTAGATGTGATATATCTTGATTTTAGCATGGCTTTTGATGCAGTCCCACGAGTAAACTAAGAAAATATGGTCTAGATGAAATTACTATAAGGTGGGTGCACAACTGATTGAAAGACTGTATTCAAAGAGTAGTTATCAATGGTTCACTGTCAAACTGGGGGGCCATATCTAGTGGGACCCTGCAGGAGTCAGTCCTGGGTCCAATACTATTCAGTATTTTCATTAATGGGTGGGATGGAGTGGAGAATATGCTTATAACATTTGCAGATGATACCAAGCCGGGAGGGTTTGAAAGCACTATAGAGGATAGGATTAGAATTCAAAATGACCTTGGCAAATTAGAGAACTGGTCTGAACTCAGTAAAATGTAATTCAGTAAAGACAAGTGCAAAGTTCTTTCCTACACTTAGGAAGGAAAAAATAAACAGACAAAATGGGGAATAACTGGCTAGGCAGTAATATTGGATCTGGGTGTTATAGTGGATCACAAATTGAATATGAGTTAGCAATGAGTCAGTAGCTGCGAAAAAGGCTAATGTTTTGGGGTGGACTGATAGGAGTATGTCATATGTAAGACACGGGAGGTAATTGTCCTACTTTACTCAGCATCAGCTGGAATACTGTGTCCAAGGCTGAGCACCACACTTTAGGAAAGAGGTGGCTAAATTGGACAGAGTCTGGAGGAGAGCAACCAAAATGATAAAGGTTTAGAAAACCTAACCTATGAGGAAGGGTTAACAAAATTGGGCCTGTTTAGTCTTAAGAAAAGAAGACTGAGACGGGGGCCTGATAACAGTCTTCAAATATGTGAAGATTTGTTAGAAAGAGGAAACCGATCAATTGTTCTCCATGTCCACTGAAGGTAGGACAAAATGTAAGTGGCTTAATCTGAAGCAAGGGAGATTAGGTTAGATATTAGGGAAAAACTTTCTAACTATGAGGGTAACTAAGCACTGGAATAGGCTTCCAGGGGAGATTGTAAAATCCCCATCACGGGAGATTTTTAAGAGCAGGTTGGAAAAACACCTGTCAGGGATGGTCTAGGTTTACTTGGTCCTGCCTCAGCACAGGGGGCTGGACTTGATGACTTCTTGAGTTCCCGTCCAGCCCTACATTTCTATGATTCTTTGGCATTGTGTGGTTAAAGCACTTAGCCCTAGACCATAAAATGTTGACTGAAGTGGCTCAGACAAATTTCCTAGTAAAAACTGAGAGCAGTGCAATAGCTGACTTCCTAAGGTTTCCAATTTCCTCACACCAGTCCTTGCAATGGAATACTTATTGAGAAAGTGGGGTTCAAGGTTAGCTCCTTAAGCTTCAAAGAGGCCTCAATATAGCAATGAGTCAGTGGGCAGCATGTATCACAGCTCACAACTGCTTGTAGCCAGTTGGCCAAGTGCTTCTTGCATGGGGGATAATGAGTCCAGGATATCCCCTTGCAGTCCTAAGGATATGTGACATGACCCTTAGAGAGGCAGATGCTAAGAATCGTGTGACTTTGACGTGCCTGGTATGTGCAGCACAAGCTGCCTGCTGTCTAGTGGGCCCAAAAATTGTGATTGAATTCAGGTCCAATATAGTATTAATATAGTCCTGATGCTTATTGCAAAACGTCAGGCCAGTATCAAAGCATAAACAAGTAAGACAGGGCATGTTGAACTGAAATGTCTCACATTGGAAATGACTCAGAGTGCCATTTCAGGAATTGCTTTAAAGCATGTTACCAGGAAGGCTTTTCTACTAGTAACATCTGTGTTTGTTTGTCTGAATGTAGGTTCAGTATAGTGCAGTGTACACAGAGGTCTGCATATTGCATAAACTGAGGGCTAAATTCTAAAATCAGATATTTGGTTAGATTTGTCTAATAAGTTGCAATCCTCTGCTAAGCCACTATGTGGTACGTAGTTAAGATCTAGAACAGTTGTAAGCACAGTTGCCAACTTTCTCACATAAATAAGCACCCCCACTTTCACAATAAGCCAAAAATCAAGCTAATCCCATTTCAAAACAAGGCCAAAACAAGCCAATCCCTAAGAACCCCAACACTCTATGTGACTAAATCCCCTGGCGTGCAGTCTGGGACTGTGGTGGGCCCACTGTGCACCCCTGACTCTCTCCCCCCATTTGCTCCTGCTTGCCCCCCCCCCGCCTCTGCTTGCCAGGAGCCAATCAAAAAAAGAAGCAACAAACTACAAGCCAAAAGCTAGCCAACAAGCAACTCACAAGCCAGTTAAACCAAAAACAAGCCCAATTTCTGCATTTTTTCCCACAGGTTTGGCATGTCTGGTTGTAAGTGGTTTTCTGGCTGGATTTTGCGGTGTCCTTTTGAACCCATCCCATTGAGGCTGCTGTTCTAGATTTTCTCCTCACCATTGTTGTATTTTCAAGGTTAACATCCCTCCCCCACACACACTCTCTTCCTCCCTCCCCCATATTCTTCTTTGGATGTTACCTATGCTCAAGTTAAAAAGAAAGGTGAAGGTTTTCAGAAGTGAAAATTGGGCTCCTACATCCATTTTGTCATTTTGGTGTATAAGTGGCCTGATTTTCAAATATTCTGACTCCTGTTATTGAGCAGTGGCTTGTAATTGCCATCTCAGTTTCAGAGTTCACACAGGCTATGTCTACACTTGGAGACGGGTGTGTGATTCCCAGCTCGAGCAGACATACTCGCACTAGCTCTCATAGAGTTAGAGAGCTAAAAATAGTACTGCAGCTGCGGTAGCATGAGTGGTGCATGTATGTGGGTATGTATTGGGATGGCAAGCCCATGCCACCACTGCCTGTGCTACCATGGCTACGCTATTTTTAGTGCACAAGCTTGTTGAGAGCTAGAAGTAGTATGTCTACTCGAGCTGGGAGTCGCACAGCGTCCCCCACCCCGTTCCAGTTGCAGATGTAGCCTTAGTTTAAAATTCCAGAAGTCACTTTAAAATACTTCTATGAGCCTCACCTGTGTAGTCTGTTACTGAAGAAGTATCTAGGCAGGGGTAGGACTCACTGGGCCAGATTTTGCACTTCTGTTGTTACCTTTGTGTAGTTACTGGTATAACTGTGCAAAAGGCCATCATTCTGATTTGGCAGCATTTCACATCCATTTGGCACAGGTCTGAAGCACTACACTGGGTGCAAAGCAGTGGAAAATCAGGCCCATTATGTTTGTGCTCTGCACTTCAGCTCAGCCTAAGTGCAAACCGGTACCCTCATGGTCCATTGACAGCAAATTTAGCAGCAGTAGATGAGCTAAAAGGCAGCCTTCCTCTGGCTAAGCTAGTGTGAGTTGTGCTAGGCTTGTTTCAGATTGAATAAACTACACTTTTCCTTTTGAACAGAGCAGTACTTCGATTTCTTTTATGGGTTGGATATTTGATTGTGATGAGAACTACAGAATATTAGTGTCCTAGAACCTGAGCTCAAAAGGTAATTTAAAACATAAAATGAAGCTTTTAATGCTCCAAACAATCATGGAGAAGTCGCTCTACAGCGGAGAGAATTCAAAATGGTAGGCATAAATGTGTGTGAGACCCAGAAGTCTGATATGCTTTTAAAGGGACAGCATTGTATTTTAAAATCCTTGCTGCTTTTTTCTTTAAGATGCAAAGTGCTGCAGTTTTAAGTATAAAAGCTGCCCTTAAAGCTCTTTTGAGGGACTCACCAAGCAAGCATCTCATTTGAATGGTAGTTGGAACTGGAAAAGAAAGAAACCAACACTGTTGAAGGACAAACTGTATTCCCCTCAGTGGATGTAGTAGAAGTGCTTGCTGTAGTCTGCTGCCATTTTGCTTGAAAGAGCTAGAGCACTTGAGTTATGGTGACATCTATTAGAATTCAATTAGTGGTAGTTCACTGACCCAAATTAACGCTCTTTGTTACACTCAAGCCAGTGTATGTGTATGCTATTTTCAGGCCAAACGGACCTGCATGGAAGAGAGGCTCAGAATCTGAGTCTGCTGGCAGTGTCTCAGTAACTGGATTCAGAGCACAAGCTTATATAATGCTAGTGCTTTAGGCTTGTTAATAGAATTGCACACATCTGTGGTTTGTAATTAAACTTTGTAGATCTCTAATTCAAGATGAGAGGGGAGAAAAAGGACAATGGAGACAACATCATGGCTGCTCAGTGGGTTCTTTGTTATGCTCTCTCTCTCTTTCTGGTCTACCTGTGGACACTGGCAATTTCTGGGACTTGTTTAAACAGTGAGATTCTGGACCTTGATCATTGTACTATTTTCAATTTGAGGAAAAGCCAAGAGCTCAGGGGAAAGTCAGGGCCTTCCAGTCTCACTTTACTCCCCACACCATGCCTTTCACAGCCTCTGACATCATCATATCCACTCAACCCTTAAACTTTATCTAATTATAGTCTAATTTCTCATTTATTTTCTTGGCATTGGTTATTGGTCCACATTGTCCCACCACTCCCATACATCCTAAACCTTTCACATGCCCATTCTCATTCTCTTTATATATTATTTTTTTGCCTTGTATATGTCTGTCAGTGCCTAGTATATTTTGGGCCCTACTGCAATAGAAATAACATTAATATTACAGTCAGTAATGCATTTTGGGGGATGGGAAACTAAAGGAAATTCCCACTCTCTCTTTCCCCTACCTCTGTCTGTTTCCTCACTTGAAATACTCAGTAACTTGTCTCCTAGAAAATATTAGTTGCTGTCTGCCGCTTCTCTAAATATCTTTTCTGTGGATTGCATTATTTTTTTCCTAAAATATATCATTTCACACTATTTATATACGTCTGCAGTATTGAGATTTGTGCCTGGTTTACTCCCTCTAGGAATAAATAAATCACCGACCCCGGTCTTTCAACACCCATGACATTATTTGAGAAGAAAGCATGACATATTAGCAAACAGTTGTTAATGATTGATTTAAAAAAGAAGAAGAAAACTTCTGTTAAAATATTTTTTGCATACTGTAGTTCCAGGCTGACATTTACACTATAACAGTGGGCACGGAAGACCTTGTTTGTGTTGTACTGGATCTGTAACCATGTGTCACTTGGACTAGTTTAAACTCTCTGTGAGAACCTCAGAACAGTCAACGTCATGTGTCTTGTAGCTATCAGTCATTATAGTTCACAATTTAATTTTAATACCCAGTGATGTGTATGTCAGGAGATACTGAACCGTTTAGGCATTGAGCTTACGGGTATTTTTCTCATTGTCAAGGTATTTATCTCACATCGTAGTTAGAGGTATAGGACCATATTCATTCCTGTTAAAGGAGTTTCACCCACATATGCTAGATCTGAATTTGATCCAGAAAGAGGATGTATTATTTGAATTGAAATTACTTCTTCCTCATAGTTTGTGTGTGTTTTCTGTTGTGTAACTTAGTTATACAAATTTTAAATATTTTGAATACACCAACATCTATGAAAAAAACCCAGCTGAATACCTATTAACGTCCATAGAGAATGTATTTCTGATGTTGAAGGTAGAACATGCCTGGTAGAAGGTAAAACTTCAGAAAATCTGGTTCTAATATACTTGAAGGCATTTACTTATCAGCAGCACAGATGGTACTTGAAATGCTGAATAATAATTGTTAAGAGCCAAATTTAAACATGGACACAGGAATTATATTCTGTCCAGGTTGCATCACTTGTATATGCAAAGCCCATTTCACTGTTGAAAAGACCAGCTAATGTGCTTATTCATCATTGGGGTTAGACAGCTGGGGGAGCTGGTTGCTGTCAATGGAATGGAGGTGGGACCTACATGTTCAAGATCTACCAAAAATGTCAAGGTGCTTGTGCCCCTGCCTGTAAGTGGAAATGAAAGATGAGGTGCTTCCCAGTCACAATGCAAGGTGCCCCAATTGTCTTTTGGATGCTAAAACCCAAACCACTTCCTGGTTGCCTAAAGCCTTAACTGCCCTCAACCCAGTGGAAAATCTCCATCTTTCCCACAACAGCTTCTACCAGGGAGTCATAAGATGTCGATAAATACAAGTTCTTGTGGTACATTGAAAATTTTGTGGGCAGAAAAATATAAACAGAAAAACATTCCCAACCTGCACTGAATTCAGTATCTAATAAAATAGCACAAGAATGCTCTACTGATAGCACTGTTTGTTTTTACATCTAATTCAATAAAAACTTCTGCTTCTGAATTTCCTCAACGCTGCTGAAGAAATGTCAATGAGTTCAACACAGCTGCTCTAGTGGATTGCCGTGTACACAGAGTTCTGTCTATTGGGTGAAAGTGAAACCTGGTGCAGAGAGGGTTCAGCAGGAGGCCTGTGCCCCAATGTCAGCCTCACTTAAGCACTATTTTGAGGGCTTAAGTGAAACTAACATAGTGCTATTATTTATTATTTGTATTACCATAGCACATAGGAGCCCTAGCAATGAACCATGGCCCCACTGTACTAAATACTGTATAATCTCAGAACAAAAAGATGGTCCCTGCCCCAAAGAGCTTAAAAGTTACACTATAAAATTAAGTCAACCTAAGTTATGTCGATGTTCAGCCACCACAATAATTAAATCGCGTTTGCATATCCGCATTACGCTCCTGGTGTCTGCGGCCCACATCCTCATGAAGAGCATTTGCATCGATTTAACTGTCAGGGACGGCTTCTGAAAGGCAGCAACAGTCAGTGTAAATAACAGTGTCTACACTGACACTGCATCAACCTAACTACAATGACCTAAGTTCTATCCCTCTCACAGAGGTGGAGTTATTAAGTTGGTGTAGTGGGCAAGCTATATTGGTTGGAGCTACATGTTACAAAGCTAGGTTGACATAGGCTGCCTTACATTAACCTAACTCTGCAGTGCAGACTAGGCCTAAGTATAAGACAAGAGACAACAGAGGGACACAGAACAACAGATGGAGATTTACAGGGAAACAACGAGACAATATTGATCAATGTAACAGACAGTGTTATCAGCACCCCACTGGCCTAGCCATTGTCAAGTATTTTGTAGGCATGATGGCAAAGGAGATTTGAAGAAAGTGTGCAGGCATAGTGCTTGCACTCTGCAGTACAGTGAATTCACCCATTGTACCTATTGCCATAGGTCTCACCAATCTTGGCAGCTTTTCCAGGATCTTATTTTCACAGGAATAATCAGTATTAGTTGTAAACAAGATTTTTTTCCAATGTCAGATGCACATGTTCTTTCTTTCTGTTTAATTCTTTGGGAATAAAGACATTTCTGGAGACAGGATAGTCTTATTTACTGTAACAGTCATATTTGCACACCATCACCTCCATCAGCAGCACCAGACCAGCTCTTGTCTCACATCTCCCACAACCTCACTGTCTGTTCCCAGAACTTCAGCAGTGCAAATCAGCTTCCCTTGACAGCTGCATGAGCCTCCTTCTCACACTCCAGTTCCAATACTTCCCAGTTCTGCATTTCCTCACTTCCACTATCAGTCTCTGCAACCCCTTTCATCTGCAGGTTGCCAGACATCCAGTTTTCAAAAGGGATCCTGGTGGCTCCAGTCAGTACCACTGACCGGGCCATTAAAAGTCCAGTCGGCGGTGCAGGGGGGCTACGGCAGGCTCCCTGCCTGCCCTGGCTCCACACAGCTCCTGGAAGTGGCTGGCATGTCCCTGCAGCCCCTAGGCACAAAGGCAGCCCCTGGGGCTCCACACACTGCCCCCGCCCCGAGTGCCAGCTCTGCAGCTCCCATTGGCCGGAAACTATGGCCAATGGATGCTGAAGGGGCAGTGCTCAGGGTGGCGGGGACGACAGTACGCAGAGGTGCCCTGACTGCCCTTACACTCCTAGGAGCTGGAGGGACGTGCCGGCCACTTCCAGGAGCTGACTGAGGTAAGTGCTGCCTAGAGCCCACACCCCTCATTCCCTCCCACACCCCAACCCCCTGCTCCAGCCCTGAGCCCCCTCCTGCACCAAACCCCTCATCCCTGGCCCTACCCCAGAGTCCACACCCCCAGCCAGAGCCTTCATACCCCAATCCCTTGCCCCAGCCCTGAGCCCCCTCCCACACCCAAACTCCCTCCCAGAGCCCGCACCCCCTCCCACACTTCAAACCCCTCAGCCCCAGCCCAGAGCCCCCTCCTGTACTTGAAACCCCTCATCCCTGGCCCTACCCCAGAGTGTCCACCCCCAGCCGGAGCCCTCAGCCCACCACACTCCAACCCCCAGCCCTGAGCCCCCTCCCACACCCAAGCCACTCATCCCCAGCCCCACCTCGCTGCCTGCACCCCCAGGCAGAGCCTCCATACCCCAACTCCTTCCCCCAGCCCAGAGACCCCTCCCACACCATGAATCCCTCATTTCTGGCCCCACCCCAAAGCCCGCACCTCCAGATGGATCCCTCACCTCCTCGTATTCAAGTAATTAGACTGCTTTTTAAGTTTATTAGTGGACTGATTAATGTACTCTTAAAAAGCTTTATTTGGAAGAAAGTCAATATAGGAAGCCAATAGAGCTCTTGAGAGTTTGTGCCACACACACTCACACAGAAAATCATGTTATCAATTTTCATGTGACTTTTAATCGATTACAGTGACAAAGAGATGATTTGAAGTCAATTTTCTGATGGTTGCTAAATTAGCATTTGATCACACTTGCTTATTTTGATTTTCAAAGTGTCTGTGTTTTCTTAAGAGCAACATCGGCCTCGTCAGAGGCTGTCAATGTTGTTTTCAGCCAGTGAAATGCAGTTTTTCAGTGTGTTTTTATATGTAGTTATTACCTTTGGCTATGATCTCCTCAGGTTTCACAAGCTAAGCAGGCATGGGCTTGGTCAGTACACGGTGCTTCAGGAAGTGGTGTTATTAATTTAGTAAGAGGCTCTCTCACCAGTACTAAACCAATACATGGAACTATGAGGAAACAAGTAACTCCTATGCCCCTCTGTTTAGAGTTATATAATATACATTAACAGCAGATTTTACATTTCATTTCCTAGTGACTTTAAAGGATAAACAAATCAGAAAAAGCAAAGGAAATAAAAATAATGGAGAAAATAAAATCTTCAGATAATTAAATCACATGTTTTTGCAAGGCAGTGAAGAATTAGGCTCTGACCTTTTGGGGATCACCCAGACCTGTAAGAGGTTCTGTCACAACCTGCCTGGTAATCTGGGGTGTCTTTATGTTATGCAGTTTTGGTTCATACCCATGACACCAGTAGCCTGTCGGCAAGCACAAGGTCTTACCCTCGCTTCTGCCAACCTAGTTACTCCTTGCAAAGTTACACCAACAGCCTTTCTAGTCTTTACTCTCCCCAAATCCATCCTCCTTGAGTTCTTTTCCCCTCTGATTTGTCACCCCTGACTGTGTGAAATGAGTGTCCCATACACCAGCTTGTTTTGGCACCAATGCACCATACAGTTTGTACAACAGAGACCTGCTTCTAAAAATAAACAGAAGAATTATTTAATAGAAAATCCACAAATTCAAAGGCGAAATATTAAGGGAAAGCACAGAAAATAAACAAACATGAAATCTCAGGCTTTACACTTCTATATTAGATGAAATCCCCTTTCTAATACAAGTTACATATTGCATTTGAACAGTTTCCCAGCAAACCCCTTAGTCACAGGGAGGACCTACCGTTTCATGGACAGTACTCACTAAGGACTGCCCCTCAGTTTCTGGATGCCAAATGTCAGACACAAGCCTGCTTTAAAAAGGTTTTCTTCTTTTATTTCTCTTAGTCCATGCTGACTCATGTTTACTCGGAGTGTGGAAACCCCCTCTTGATTTGAGAGCAAGGATGTTTCAATGTCTTTTCATTAACTTTAATGTTTCACCTGGCTAGGCAATGGGTCCATACGTGGAGCTGGTTTCATGTAAACACCTGTCTTGGGAGGTGCCCCCAGCTGTTGTGAGATATAGTTGAAAGTGTCTTACAAGTTATGAGTACAGTTTTCTACGTACATATGTAGATAGAATCATAACCAAGTCTGTATACATACTCATAATGACCATCAAGTTTACAACATTACAAGCTTTCATAAATAGTGACAAAGAGTCCTGTGGCACCTTATAGACTAACAGACGTATTGGAGCATAAGCTTTCATGGGTGAATACTCACTTTGTCAGATGCAAGAAGACCTTACTCGATACACTTTTATAGTATAATACAGTATGCAATCAGTTGGTTCAACTGCTCATTTTGGGGTTAAAACCTTTTGTGTGTGAACCCTGTTTAGAGAGACAAGGTTGGTGAGATAATATCTTTTTATTGGACCAACTTCTGCTGGTTAGAGAGGCAAGATTTCATGCTGACAGAGCTGGGCCCAGAGCTGAAGAAGAGCTCTATATAAGCTCGAAAGCTTGTCTCTCTCACCAACAGAAGTTGGTCCAACAAAAGATATTTCCTCACCCCACCCTCACCCGTTGTCTCTCTAATATCTTGGGACCAACATGGCTACAACAGCACTGCGTGGACCCTGATTGTCTCATGGGCCCATAATAATTGTTTTCTTTTTATCATGTCCCCCTCTAATTCATCTTCATTTTAAAGTAAACAATCCCAATCTTTTCTGCCTCTCTTCAGAAGAGAGCTTTTCCCCTGACCACATAGCACACAGGCTCCGAGAGTTGCACGGCCTACCTTTGAGTTTCCAAGTGGAATTCAGATACCGAAATAAATGGCCAGACTTTCCAAAGAGCATGTATTGGGAGCTCACCTTCTATTTTTGAAAATTTGATCCTAAGTGTCACAATAGGTGCTCCTGGGTGCAGAGCAGTTTTGAGAATTTGGCCCCCAAAATAATACCATTTAAAACACAGGTTTTATGCTCTCCACTCCATCATCTTTCCCAAAAGCTTGGAGGACAAGTGGGCTTTGCACAATGACCTGAAGATCAACAGGTCTGGCCTATTCCAGACTAAAGTGAGGAATGAATTTAAGACTTGAAGGATCCTCACAAAGAAAGCCCAGCCAGCAGCCCCTGGCTGTTCTAAACTGCAGGGCCTCCACTGATTGCAACAGTGATGATAACATCTCTCAGATTCTTTCAGATAGATTCAGGCCAATTGGGGTAACAGGGCAGATCCAAAGGCTATTGAAGTTAAAGGGACTCTTTCTACTGACATTAATGGACCAATCCTATATAGATCCAAACCAATAAATTCTACCCAGAAACTAGAGCTAGTTGAAAATGGTAAATATTTTCTGCCAAAATTTTCCAAACAAATGAAAAAATGGTTTTGTTAAAAAATGTCCACAGAAATTTTAGGCGTTTTTTTGAAACATCCACTTCTTTGATTTTTGTCTCTAAAATGTCTTCCTTTTTTTCATTCCTAGTAGCAAAATTGTAAAAGGGAAAGGGGGGGGGGCGGAAATGAAGAAGAGAAAATTGGGTAGGGGGCCAAAACCAAATAAAAAATATTAATAATAATCAGTTTTTGGTTTTTCAGGGGAAAACTGAAAAATACAACATACATGAACATTTTCTCCTGAGTACTTTCATTGAGCCAAAAAGCCATTTTTGTATAAATAAATAAATACAAATATCATGATAAAATAGTTTTGACCAGTCAGAGCCATTGCAGATGTCAGTGGACTAGTGTCATGTTCTTCTGATATGATCTTCTGATGAGATACTAAAATACTATTGTATTTTGGACCATATGAGCACTTGGTATATAGACAGAGACTCCGAGAGTTGGGAGCTCCAGTGTATCACTGTATTCTGCATCAGTATCAGTTTCTGAATGGTGTTGAGATATTACCCTGTAGAAAGCATGCTGCAGTAGTCCAATCTCAAAGTGACAAAGGCTATAGCACTAGTCAGGGGCGGCTCTAGACATTTCGCCATCCCAAGCACGGCAGCATTCCGCATGGGGCGCGCTGCTGGTCACTGGTCCCACGGCTCCGGTGGACCTCCACCAAAGCCGCGGGACCAGCGGACCCTCCGAAGGAATGCCGCCGAAGGCTGCCTGCCTGCCGCCCTCCCGGCGACCGGCAGAGCGCCCCCCGCGGCATGCCGCCCCAAGCACGTGCTTGGTATGCTGGGGCCTGGAGCCGCCCCTGGCACTAGTCATAGCTGAATCCTATTAAAAAGAGGAAAATTGGTCTGAATGATTTTCCAGCCAAACAATACTATGCATAGTACTGAACTTTGATCTTTGTTTCATATACCACATGCTGGGTAGTAACATGAGAGGACTCCATGCTTATAAAAGGAACCTGGCTCTTGATTAAGAGAACTTTTTACAAAAATGCTACAAGTGAAACTAGCATTCAAACCATGTGCTTACAGACTGGCTTCCTGGTGCCTCCTCCAAGTTCTTTCCTGCAGCCTGTGATCCTCCCTCCAAATCGCTACGTCTTTCCGTGAACAATTAGCATATAACAATTCTTCAAGTGAGCAGAAATTTCTACATTCTTCATGGAGGATGACAGTAGCAAGGACCACATTTGAAATAAAAATCTCTTGAATCAAAGAAAATGGGGAAAAAAACCTGTCTGGGTCATTGCTGTGATTTGATCATCTAATAATAGAAGCTGAAATCTGACCAGATCTCTGTGCAATATTGGCCTTAATTTACAAAATTCCCTTTCAATACCAAACCATAAATCTACTCCAGGGGACTGATTTTCTCCCAGTATGATATGAGTGAATCTCACTGATTTCAATTTCAGTTTCCATTGAAATAAGTAGGAATCACTTGTATACTATAGGAAGACAATCAGAACTGGCTCCCATACTATTTTACAAGTAAATGTGTCTCCATCATAAATTCTGTCGTTGGCAACTTTGTTTCCAACAATTATTCCTTAGGAAACAACAGTTCTAGTACTAACATTTAATGCATTTGTTGACTGAGATTTCAGTAGCAACAGCAGAGGAAAACCATCTCTCTTTCTTTTTTTTCTATTTACATGCACCTAATGATATGAAAAAGGGCTCCATTTCCCCATCCTTTATTCTGGTTTTTGTTGTAAAATTTGGACCAATACGTGCAGGCTGAACTAGGTAATCAGGGTGAAGCCACTCCATTTGGAGTTATCGCCTCAAGTTCTGGAATAGCGAAGAGTATTGCGAATTTTTGAAAAATTGAAGTATTTTGTGTTTATCTATAAATAGCATATAAATGTCACATTTCAGGATTGTATATGGCATTGATCTTCAGGAAAATCAGGCAGACTTTACATGTGGTAACAAAGCAATGAGATACCATGGCAATGGAGGCTATAGAAAACTCTAAAGTATATAAATATTGCACTCTTTCGTTTGTGTGCCTTTTAACTGACAGAGCTATAAAACATTAAGAATACATTTAGCCACAGAAGAGGTGGAGTAGTGTGAGCTTCCTATAAGAGTGCATGAACTGTGATCTGGAAGCTGTGCCTCTGAGGAGTGTTTCTGAGAATTTACTCCTTCTCACTGCTGATATGTTCAGCAAAGGAGTCACTTTATGAGACAGACACCCTTGACTGCGACTACTTACTTCCCATAGACCACCAACTGGTCATCATGAGGGGACCACTGACCTGGCCTTTTATCAGTGACCTGGAGTGAGTTCAGATCACTAACAGAGAGTGGGATGACTCCATTTCTGATCATTCACATCCTGAGCCATCCAGTTTGTTGTGTTTTTGAAAGGGATATTTAACTTGAAAAATAGTTTACTTTACAGAAGTTCCAACTGGCATAATGTATATTAAAACCGCAGTAAAGTAACTGCCTGCAACTTGAGGTTCAGATTTGATAGCGATACTGTTCCTGTTGTGACTATCTAAACACACAGAGAGACTGATTTAACAAGGAGCAAATGCACTTAACATGCTCTGTGACTGTACCAGAAGTGTTAGTCTTTAAAGCCAATGCTGGAGATAAGGTTAGGGGATTAGTAATATACTATGGAACCTTCCAGCTCTAGGTGACTAGTATGAATCGAGGCTAAATCAGTTATTACCATCTGATGGCTGTTCACTAGCCTGTTAAAATGAGCTGATGGTCTCAGTCTGGTTCCTCTTATATTTGCATCACCTGATAGGTACTCTTTTGGGAATTCTCAACAGAGAGATTTAGGATTAAATGGACATGGAGGTTGAACTGATTTCTTGGTCCTATGGGAAGTCAATCCAGGTCAGGGTGGAGTCAGTGTGGGGGAGAAAGTCTTGATCTTCTGTTGCCTGGGTTGTATATGTTCTGTGGCTAAATATAGAGTGCAGTCTCCAGGCTTGTCTTTTCAACAGCTATCCTGAATGCTAAAAGTTCAGTTTAAAACAATAAAACCCCACTGACGGTGATTGAAGGTTGCAGGGGAAAGATACTACTGAATTTTCAGTATCGAGTGGGGTATTTAGTGAGTGACACCAGCGGATTACCCATTCACATTTTCATTGCCATTTCAGTTTGCTGCCGTTAGAAAAATAGAAGGTCAGTACCCCAGGAGAATGTTACACTGGAATCCCCAATTTCTTCAGGCCTTTAGACAACTCTCCACACTTGAGAAGCATTTGGAAGGCTGATAGCCTAATGGATATTTGCACACATCACAACATTCTCACCCATTTCGGCCCAATTCACCACTGATCTGGTAGTCTGCTCTGCAGGTGGTTTGTGTTATTTAGAGCTGTGTGAGGACAGTTGCTCAGCACCTCAGTATTTCACTCTGAATGGTGCTATAACACATGCACCATTTGCACTTAGAACAGCAGTACTAGACCACAATATTGCTAAAATAAGGGATTGTGTATATTCTGTGTGTGTCACTGTAAGCACCCTGATCCCAGTTTTTTTAAGAGATTTGTGATTAGATAGTTTTACCCTCTCCACCAGTATAGCTGAACCACTGCTTCAGCTGTTACCTCATCCCGTGCCATCTGCACTTGAGGTTCTTACCTGCTTTGTCTATAACTATGTACAGTGAAAAATACCCATCTGCTAAAGGGTGAGGTACTAGTCAGAATTATTAGGACAAGTCAAACACCAAAGATTAGGCAAAAATGGCCCAAGAAGCTCTGGATGGTGAAAGAAAGAATGAAAGAAAAAGCATTTTATCAATCAAAACATGAGAATTAAATGGAAGAAGGGGGTAGAGAGAGTGAGCTTTTAATCTGAGGGCTCTAACTGTAGTTAGATTTCTGTTGTACTCCTGAAATACAATGATCTAACCGTGACATAAAGATGATGATGTGAAATAGACTGTATCAGCAGCTTCACAGATGTTTACTTGAAATTTAATGTTAATGAAATGCATAGATGTGCCTTGTGTGTTTTTTTCCCCAAGACACAGTTTTCACATTTGGTCTTTCTTACAGTTGAATTAATTTATCTCATTTAGCACCTGAAGAATCACCACAGTAGGTGTCCTTATTTGAGAGTCCAGGACTGAACAACTGTTAAGGCTAAAAGATCACTTAGCCTCTGGAAAGAAATGTCTCCATTGTGATGTATAGGAAAAATTTTCACTGCACCTTCATAGTCTGATAGTCGGGCAGTTTTAAACTCCCTTGTCATAATGACTGAATGTATCATTATTAAAAGTACTAAGTAACATGTCATTACCTTTGTAACAGTAAGAGATAATTGCATGCTACATACTTTAAGGAAACAATCTGGAAGAAAAGCTTGTTTATATATACTAAGGATATGTACAGATTAGATACAATGGGCCTGTTTAAACTGTCAATCTGTATTATATTAGAGATTAGATAAATGTACATAGACGTTAGGCATAACAAATATTTGGCAGTGGTTCTGTGTCCTTGCATTGTACTGTAGTTTATTACTGTACTTGTGTAGCAAGTAGCATACCGTGATGTGCTTACCACCTTCAACTCCCTCAGTGCAGGATCACACCCATGCAAGTAATTCAATAACACATAATTTTTAATGTGCGACTATTATTTTTAACTGACTATTTTTATTAGAAACAACTTTATACAAGAAGCTGACAAATCAGGAGGAGCATTAGTAAGCTTATGTTACAATGTGTATATATTTTTATGCATTTGTATTTATCTGCTTGCAGTGGTTGCTGTTACAATTCTCATTTGAAATTAATTAATCTTACTGCAGTATAAGTTAGAAAAAAAGATAAAACTGTAAAGATTTTTAGTGATGAGGACTGTATCTGTAGACACGGCATTGCATTCCATCTCCATTTGTGTTAATGCCTTTTTTGTATTTACTTTTTTTCCTTTTCTTTTACTAACATCAATAAAAATTGCAAACGAAAAAAAATCTTTGCACACAATTTTGGAATGTACATGAGGCAATCTTGAGCTAAGGAGAGCAGAATCCATTTAAATGTGTTTGAAATTCTGTGGGTCATGTTATGCCACTTATGCTCAACATGAGCAAGGGTGGCAGAATCAGGTCCTGAACTTTAATAAATTTAACAAATCATCTACTTCTACCCTTTGCTTTTCAAGTTCTTTTCTTTTTTTAGATTGTGATTATTAATACTGTTACTACTAATAAGATATAATGCTTGACAATTGCATAGTGCTTAATATCCACAACTCTCAAAGCGCTTTACGAAAGTGGGTATGTATTATTAATTTAACATCTAGGGAAACTGAGGTATATAGAAGTTAAGATCGAACATTTCAAAAGTGGTCTCTAATTTTGGATGCCCAATTTTAGACATCTCAGGTATATTTTTCAGGGGTGCTGACCACCCCCAGCTGCCATTTTTTATATTAAATGCAATGTAACTAAAACACAAATATCATTCTTACGCCCTGACTCTGCAACTAACTCTGTGCTGTCAGACCGTTGTGCTCATGTAGAACCCCATTGACTTCCAGAGTTCTGCATGTAGGAGCAGGGGTCTCATGGAGTCTGTTGCACATAGTTGTGACTTTAGAAAGGAGGGAGAGGAAGTTTCCCTTGTGGGACAAAGAGGAATAAGGAAAATTGAGAAGAATGAGGTTCTGGGATAGTGAGGAGCCATGTTTGTTGTGGGCACCTTGGATGGACATACCTCTGTTTGTAGTTTTATAAATCAAAATAAAATAATAAATATGCGTGTGTAAGGTGAGATCAAAGCAGAAGGATTTATAATTGCCAATCAAAGCCTAGTATTGAGAAGGGGAACAGTGTAATCCAGGAAATACATACCTAAAGCACTGTCAAATTATCATCTAAATAAACAAGAACAAAATCTTATCTGGATTGAGGATTTTCCTGGCTGGAGCTGTGAGAGTATCTTTGTGGGTACATTATGCAAAAGTTTCATTGGCTTTTTTACAGTGTGCACTAGTCGATATTTGATTTGAATTACCTTTGATGCACCTTTGGCTGTGACTTGGACTAAGGAGAAAATTTCAGAAATAAAAAAAAAAGTTTTATTTATTTATTTTAATAAACTCAATAGTATCGTCTTGCCCATGCCACTCGTGCCCTAAACCTACTTGCACAGACCATTGTGGTTGTGAGGAGCCCTGTGCCCTCATAGTTTCTCATTACCACCAGTGGCACTCCATGCAGGCACCCAGGGTCTGACTAGCTGATCACATTACAAGATTGTGAATTTAATATCCTCTAGCTTCTTCCTTCCCTTATTATTCTGCCTTCAGCTCTTCTTTTCCCCCTTTCCTAAACCTCAATTCACACTATTAGATGAGGTGTTAACACCCAATAAGAAAACATTATGGTGTTAACATGCCAATAAGAAATTATGTGACATTCTATGGTGTAAGTTTGTGCTTTTAAATGTTATTTTCTTGGTTTTTCACGTACTGTATGTCTATATTAAGTGAATTCTCTTTCTTTGGAAATTGTCCAAACTGTTTTTTTCCTCTACATTTGTTACAGAGTTTTGCAATATATATTTTTAAAAGCACCATAGTGCACAAAACATGTGGAGCTTTAAATCGGATTACCTGTTCGATAGTTGTTTCTATGGCTTCAGAAATGTGCTATTCTGTCTCATCACTTTAGTAGCTAGCTACTGTAGATAGGAATGATGACCCACACCATGATCTTCTAAGAAAGATAACGGAAAGATCTTTTGAAGATGTTGTCAACATCTTTGATGGTATTTTCATAGGGATTCTGAAATGGATGGAGTGATGTATTTCACTGAATAAAATTACTCTGATAGTACTGTCATACGCAGGGGAGAGGCATACATGTCCTAACTCGTATGTGCTCTCCTGCTGCTTCAAAGGGAATAGAAGTGTGAGGGAACTGGTGACAGTGAAAAATTTAGCTACCGGGGCATGAAACGAGAGGATGAAGGTAAATGCTGTTAGCCCATTGAGCAGGCTTTTGGGAATAGTGACAACATGGCCTTTTTCACTGCATCATGAACCTGTTAGAAGGACAAAGCTAGAAATCTTGTAAGTGTCTAAAACACCTTCTTACAAAAGAGGGACACGTTAAACCTGTTAAATGGGAATTTGGGGGGCAGAGAGCATGGAATTGAGTAAATAAAAGCTTCTAAGAAGGGTTCAATTAGCATTGTACCTATAAAATCAAGCAACTCCTACTGATTGTAAAATTAATAGGTGAAGACATTGTTAAATAGTTTTAAGAAAAGGGGCAAAAATTCTTAATAAAATGAGGGCTGATATGATTCCTTTTGCAATATAAGACTGAGCCTTTTTCTTCCCAAAAATAACATTGTCAGTTATATAGAAACACATGTGCTTACTTCAGCTAATGGAAAACTGCAAGAACAGTCTGAATAATAGGTTTTAGAAATATCAGCTATTCGGTCCTTATACTTGCTTTACCAGTCAATACTGAAGCTTTCCTTCAAAGAGGAAGCAGTACTTAGAGATGGGGAAGGAATATGTGCTTCCCAATCTTTCTTATAGAATTTGTTTGTATCTCAGATGAATTATTAAATGCAAATTCAGCAATGCAAGGGAGGAAAAAACAGATTATTTTCCTTTTGAGTTTGCTGATTAGTCAATTGCTTAGTTCATGGAGGATGCCACTTGTGTCAAGTTTCTGTATACTTTCATAGAACTGGAGCATGATACTTACTGTATCTCAAGTGAATGATTTTTCAATTAGCCTGCACTTCCTTGTCTGTATTCCCTTTGCAGTCCTATGTGGATGATGTAGACCAAAGGTTTAAGAGGTTTTGGACAATTTATGATGTTTGGAGAGGCTGTTTGTCAAGAAACAATATCTGCAACAACTTTTATGTTCAATTTTAGTCCTGGGTCTTTTGTTTATTTTTATAGCACTATTTTCTGAGGTGTTAAAGCTAACTTGAAGGTATTATTAAAAATGGAGGGGGGGTGGGAAAGGCCAGTGTTAAGAGATCGAGATATCAGGGTGGCACACAACTGTTTTTATGATAGAGATGCAGACGGGAGTGCACTGTGAATGGGTTTACTCCTCCAGCCAAACCGAGAAAGAAAGAAAAGATCAGAAACATTTGAAAATGAGATCATACGGCGTGTGAACTATACAGACATCTCGCCCATGTTTTTTTTATGAGAAGTCTTACTGACATTTGAAAAGTAGGGACCTATTCCTTAATCTTAAGGTTGACTGACATTTAAGGGCAGCGTAAGGCATGATTTCCTCCTCCTCTTTTTAAATTGAAGTTTTCATAAATCAGTGTGAGTGGAGAAACCTGGTTACCTCTTGCAAAGTGCGAAGATGTGGATAGAAATATGAAAAAGTAACCGATGACATTTTAAACACTTTGCTGACTTGTGTGTGTGTGTGTGTGTGTGTGTGTATATATATATATATAGAGAGAGAGAGAACCTTGCAAGGAGAGAGAAGAATTGAAAATGATTTCATTTCAGGCCTTTATCCCAATAGCATGGACACAGTTTTAAGGAATTTTATTAAAATTGAAATAATCGGGGGCAGAAAGGATGCATTGCTGGGTAAGATAACATGTTACAAAGCTACAGTACACATGCATCATCCCTAATTTAGGTAGGCAACCACCTTCAGTGCTGGTGTGTGCTGCTGAGTTGAGGTAGATAACAGCGGAAGGTAACAGTGCTGTGTGTTGTGGCTGATGAGTTTAGTTGGGTGGGCAGTGTTAAGAATCAAGGAGCAAACATTTCTTTTTGATCACTGATCCAGTACCAGGGCTTAGCAAACTTTCCTACTCCTGGAAGCATCCATAATATTCCCAGTAGAGTGTTTCTCTGCTCTGGCAAGTCATGAAACATTTGACCTTAAAGTGTCAGTGCAACCTAATTTATTCAATTATATTCTTTGCACCAGTATTTTTGGGGAAATTGAATAGCAATTATAGGAAACTTCACAGAATTTAAAGCAATAGTTTCCCAAAGCTTAAAGCAAAGCTAATGTTGCCACTTAGCTGTGTTCTCCTCTCCCAGCAAAATCTAAGGAGCACTTCAAACCCCATGCTGCTGATGAAATCACAGTAAATTCCTATTTCAGTATTTAAGACAAGTTCCAAGTGCGTAATGGAATAAAATAGGAAAATATCAACGTTACTAAACAAATAGAGAAGTCAGATATTTTCTCCATGTAACTCCATTGGGTAGTTATATCTCCTCTTGATCATGGAAACGAGAACTGCATGCTTGTGGTTTTTAAACCACAATCTGAGATAGCTTATTTCCCTTGTTAAAGCAAAGCTCTCTTTGACACCAGAGCCACTGGGAACAGGAACACATGAGTGTCAATAATGTAAAAATCCATAAAGGGACTGATCCACAAGTCCTCCCTAACTCAGATGAATCTCCTGGGAATTTGGCTTATGCAGGACTGGAGGATTGGCCCAAAACGTCTTGTAGGTTTTTAAAACTGGCTTCCTGTGACAATGCGAATACTGCTTAGCTAGCTTTACTTTTGCGAGTGATTAGTGCCAGATGTTGAAGTCAGGCACTGATGCCAATGTAACAATTCTTTTATAAAGAGTGATAAACAACATGAATTGAGGACATTAATATTTAGGTGTTTTCATGCTAAAACTATCTGAAGAGGAGTGATATAAAGTGACATAAAATTCCCCTTTATAATTTGAGTAGCACAAAAGAATGACTAATAAACTGCATTGCTTTTATAGCTAAACAGAGTGAAAATAAGGCTGCTTTTGATGTATCCCCACTATACAACCGTATTGGGGGGAATTAGGCAATCTTTTTGTATTTTATGTGAGGCATCATACATTGTGTGTCTATATAATGGCTTTCTGTGAGCTGAGGAACAAAAGTTAAGCAATGCAGTTTGTTTTAATAGATAACAGTGCGTTTATCTCTTTCTGAGCTTTAAACCATTGCAAACTTCTATAGAAAAGCACATGTTGACAGTTTAGCAAATGTATGTGAACTAGAGTAGCCAATTTTGGTTGGATGTATTCATGGAGGTTTCATCAAATGACATAATCTTTAGTTAAAGATTAATCTTTAATTCCTGGAGACTCCAGGACAATCCTGGAGGGTTGGCAGCGACAGTTTGAACCAGTGTAAATATATTGACAGGTTTCAGAGTAGCAGTCGTGTTAGTCTGTATCCGCAAAAAGAACAGGAGTACTTGTGGCACCTTAAAGACTAACAAATTTATTGTAGCATGAGCTTTCGTGAGCTACAGCTCACTTCTTCGGATGCATAGAATGGAACACACAGACAGGAGATATTTATACATACAGAGAACATGAAAAGGTGGAAGTATGCATAACAACAGGAATCATAACATTCAAAAACCAGTGGGAGAACACTTCAGCCTCTCTAACCACTCAGTGACAGACTTGAAGGTGGCAATTTTGCAACAAAAAAACTTCAAAAACAGACTCCAAAGAGAAACTGCTGAACTCGAATTAATATGCAAACTAGATACAATTAACTGTGGCCTAAACAGAGACTGGGAATGGTTGGGTCATTACACTAATTGAATCTATTTCCCTATGTTAAGTTCTCCTCACACCTTCTATGGGCCATCTTAATTATCACTTCAAAAAGTTTTTTTTCCTCCTGCTGATGATAGCTCATCTCAATTGATTAGACTCTTCCTGTTGGTATGCATACTTCCACCTTTTCATGTTCTCTGTATGTATAAATATCTCCTGTCTGTGTGTTCCATTCTATGCATCCGAAAAAGTGAGCTGCAGCTCACGAAAGCTCATGCTACAATAAATTTGTTAGTCTTTAAGGTGCCACAAGTACTCCTGTTTTTTTTGTAAATATATTGTGATTTCTATTGCATGTAACTTTTAAAAATAACCATTAGATATTTAGGGCCAGATTCTCTACTGCACCAATATCCTTCAGCACTAGAGATACTAGGAGGACCTCGAGAGAGATAGTTATGACGCCCTGATTCTTAAACAGCACTTACTGTGGGCCTGGGAAAAGTGACAGCAGCTTAGGGACTGCTCTAACTTAACAACAGGTAGCTATGGTCCATAGGTGGTCACACAGTGGAGCCACGCCCATCCTCACCCCTGTCATGTCCCCTCCCCTCACATGCTCTCTACACAGTTGGTGTAGGAGTTGCCTCCAGAAGCTTTATGCCATCTGAGAGTCCAGTCTCAGTTGAGTAGCTATGGCCAGATTCCAGCTCATTGTTCCTCTCATATGGGGGATAGGAGTTAGAAAAGGAAAGAAAATCTGCCCCAGGGCCGGTGCTACCATTAAGGCAAATTAGGTGGTTGCCTAGGGCTCCAAGATTTGAGGGCGCCAAAAAGCGGTGCCCCCATTTTTTTTACAGCTGTTCTTCCCTGAGCGCGCGGTTGCTGCTCCATTTCTCCCACCTCCCAGGCTTGCAGTGCCAATCAGCTGTTTGGCGCCGCAAGCCTGGGAGGGGAGGAGAATTAGAGCGGGGGCAGCGTGCTTGGGAAGGATGCGGAGCAGAGTTGAGCTGGGGTGGGGAGGTGCTGCACGGCTCTCTGGGGGGGGGGGCTGCCGTGGGGCGGGCCCTCAGGGCAAGGAGGGGAGCTGCTGCAGGGGGGCGCCTCAGGGTGGGGGGAGCTGCCGCAGGGCTGGGGGGGCACAAGGTGGAAGTTTCGCCTAGGGCGCGAAACGTCCTTGCACCGGCCCTGATCTGCCCCTTTACATTTGAGATACGGTTTAGCCTAACATTGGCTCTATGGGCTATATCCTGCAAATACTTTTTACTGGGCATATTGTGTGCTACCATGAGTAGATCCATTGAATCCAATGAGAATGCTCATAGTAGTAAGCACTTTGCCTGGTAGTAAGCATTGACATGATCTGGGCCTCTAGGTGGCTTGGCATCAGCTTCATTCAGCTATCAAAAAAGGTAGGTTCTGGTTTGTGCTTATGAAGAATAACAGTATGATGCTTCTCCTTTGCTACTTTCTGGACTCTCCACCACATCCTGGGTAGAAACGGAGACCCATTTATAACATAAACACAATAAAGAACAATGTCTATTAGTAATGAAGTAATTGTAAGCTTAACTGGTGAATTTTGTCAAGGTGAGCATGAACCTGAAATAGGACCACTGACTTGGAGCTAGCAAAAAAAACCCACAACCCATAATCAGAGAGTAGTTATCAGGGGGTTTACAGTCAAGCTGGAAGGGCATATCGAGTGTGGTCCTTCAGGGGTCTGTCCTGGGTCTGGTTTTATTCAACGTCTTCATAAATGATTTAGATCAGGGGTAGGCAACCTATGGCACAGGTGCCGAAGGCGGCATGCGAGCTGATTTTCAGTGGCACTCACACTGCCCGGGTCCTGGCCACCGGTCCAGGGGGCTCGGCATTTTAATTTAATTTTAAATGAAGCTTCTTAAACATTTTGAAAACCTTATTTACTTTACATACAACAATAGCTTAGTTATATATTATAGACTTTTAGAAAGAGACCTTCTAAAAATGTTTAAATGTATTACTGGCATGCAAAACCTTAAATTAGAGTGAATAAATGAACACTCGGCACAGCACTTCTGAAAGGTTGCTGACCCCTGATTTAGATAATGGCATAGAAAGTACACTTAGGAAGTTTGCAGATGATACCAAGCTGGGAGGGATTGCAAGCATTTTGGAGGACAGGATTAGAATTCAAAATGATCTTGACATGCTGGAGAAATAATCTGAAATAAATAGGATGAAATTCAGTAAGGACAAATGCAAAGTACAACACTTAGGAATGAATAATCAGTTGCACAAATACAAAATGGGAAATGACTGCCTAGGAAGGAAAAAAAGGGTCAGAGGATTATAGTGGATCACAAACTAAATATACTGTTTACAACGTAATACTGTTACAAAAAGGTGAATATCATTCTGGGATGTACTTAGCAGGTGTGTTGCAAGCAAGACACAAGAAGTAATTCTTCCACTCCACTCAGCACTGATAAGGCCTGAACTGGGATATTGTGTCCAATTCTAGGTGCCACATTTCAGGAAAGATCTGGACAAATTGGAGAAAGTCCAGAGGAGAGCAACAAAAATGATTAAAGGTCTAGAAAACATGACCTACAAAGAAAGATTGAAAAGATTGGGTTTGTGTAGTCTGAAGAAGAGAAGACTAAGGATAACAGTCGTCAGGGATGTTAAATGATGTTATAAAGAGAAGGATGATAAATTGTTCTCCTTAACCACTGAGGACAGGACAAGAAGTAATGGGCTTAAATTGCAGGAAGGGAGATTTAGGTTAGACATTAGGAAAAACTTCCTAACTGTAAGAGTGGTTAAGCACTGGAACAAATTACATAGGCAAGTTGTGAAATCTCCATCATTGGAGGTTTTTAAGACCATGTTAGACAAGCACATGTCAGGGGTGGTGTAGATAATACTTAGTCCTGTCTCAATGCAGGGGATTGGACTAGATGAGCTATCAAGGTCCTTTCCAATCCTACATTTTTATTAAAAGCCAAAGAACTCCAGCATTGGACACCACTAAGTTCAGGATGTGACCTTTTTTTTGGAAGGAACTGTTGTAGTGTTTGATGGAAATGACTGTAGTGTCCTCAGAGTAGGGGCATGTTGTCTTCTATCATTGTGAAGTACCTAGAACACTGTTGGCATGATATCCATGATAAATAATAATAATAAATAATAATAATAAAGCCAATCTGAAGTATGACTGAGAGAGACACCAGATGGTCTGAGAGTGGAGTAGAGGCACAATCCTGAAGAGAGGTGCAAATGCTCTCTTTCCATGAAAGTTCACTTCTGTATATAAACTCATAGACTTTCAGGTCAAAAGGGACCATTGTGATAATCTAGTCTGACCTCCTGCACATTGCAGGCCACAGAACCTTACCCACCCCTAACCTCTGGCTGAGTTACTGAAGTCCTCAGATTATGATTTAAAGACTTCAAGTTACAGAGAATTCACCATTTACACTAGTTTAAACCTGCAAGTGACCTATGCCCTTCACCTCAGAGGAAGGCAAACCTCCTCCCCCCAGGGTCTCAGCCAATCTGATCTGTGGGGAAAATTCCTTCCTGACCCCAAATATGGTGATCATTTAGACTCTGAGCATGTGGACAAGACCCACCAGCAGATATCTGAGAAAAAATTATCTTTAGTAACGCGGAGCCCTCCCCATCTGGTGTCCTGTCTCTAGGAGTTGGGGATTTTTGCTACTGGCAGTTGCCGATGGGCCATATGCCATTGTAGGCAGTCCCATCATACCATCCCCTAGATAACAGATCTACAATCAATCAGGAAGGTAGAAGAACAGTAGGGCTCCAAATTTGAGACTAGGATGATAATAGACAAGAGTATTTTTAATTATTGTTTTATTTTATTGGAAATTATATTTTATTTTCCAGTTTAATACTAGGCAGGGAGACTAGAGACAGGCTTTTTAAATACCCGACTTGACCAGGTACCTCCAGGTCAGTGGGTAATTCAGCCTTCATAGTTTTCAATTTTCAAACTGTTTTCATGTTTTGTATTGGAACTGGACAGCCCCTCTTTCTTCTCTTCATGGGTTTGTTACTGAGCTCTTACTGAGACTTCTGTTGCAGAAAAGTAAAACAGATGCTAGTTGTTCTTCACGTGGAAGACTACCTGGTAAAAGAGGCAAAAAATTGCCATACAGAAATGCTGTCACCATGAAAAACAGGTAGTGTCTAAGGATTTTTGCCAAAATTGTAATGAAATAGGGAGCCATGGGTACTGTGGAATCCATGTACAACAAATCATCAATGGGCCAAATTCTGGACTCAAAAGTAAACATTTGACTTCCCCTAACACCAATCAAAGTTGTGCTGTATCCAGGACTGCCAGTCTTAGAACAACATCAGTGGTCTGATTCACCACTGCAGAATTGCAGTGTTATGCCAGGGTTGATTTAATAGATTTGGTGATAGAGCAATGCAGTGGTGGGTCAAGCCCCAAGAGTCCGTCTCCATCTTTCACTGAAGATATTTGTTAAAAGGTGAGTAGCTGCTTTGATGGTGCTTCAATACCATGATGGCAGACAAATATACTGATATAAAGAACTTGCATCAGGTTTTTCACATGTAGGCCTAAAGAATTATGATGCCCCTGTTCCTATGAAATTGAAGTAAAAACAGTCTCCTTCCATACGTAGAACATTAGTGACTCAAAATTGGGGGGATGAATGGAGTAGAGTTGGTGCTGACTGCAGCAAAGAGTCTGATTGTTGCTGCCAATTGGCTTCTGCCTGTAGATGACCCTGCGGTACTGCCCTTCCCCACAAACTCTCCCTCTTCCACCTGAATTTTTTTTTGCTATTGCTTGTTAGCTGCTAAATGGTACTAAATTAAATGTGTGTTACCAGTTATGCAGCACTGTGTGTGAGCCACTAGCTGGCACAGCTACAGAATTTGCCGCATGTTCATCACATTATTTAGCCTGGTTTGGGAGAGGAATCAACCTAGTTCCATGGCAGTCCACAATGGGATATAAATATGAGGCCAAGAGCTTCTCATCTGGTGTAAATCAGCATTGAAGTCAATCAGTACTATCATCATCTTCATCATGGCAAATTCCAAAGGGATGTGACCTCATTGCAGATCGAGCACTATCTGGATTGATCTCTCTCTCTCCAGGTTCTGCACTGAAGTAAATGAAACTACTCCAGTCTACCATGCTTTCTCTTCAGTCTTCCCATATTCTTTCCTTTATTAGTATCTGGATATTTTTCTTCTGTCATTTAGTGCTGGTGGTAATGAATGATGATGAGAAAAAAGTTGGTCCATCACCAAGCCCTTATTTTTAGATAATTAATACTTGGCACCAGTGTAGCACTTAACAACCATGACTGGGAGATGATTGACGAAAAGTCCAGGAATGGCATCATCTATTTATTACTCTTTTGTCCATGTGCCAAGGACTTAATTAATTATGGTAGGGAAGGATGGCTCAGTGGTTTGAGCATTGGCCAGCTCAACCTAGGGTTGTGAGAGGGGACCATTTAGGGATCTGGGGCAAAGATCTATCAGGGAGAGTACTTGGTCCTGCTGTGAAGGCAGGGGACTGGACTCAATGACCTTTCAAGGCCTCTTCCAGTTCTATGAGATAGGTATATCTCCATATATTTGTTACTTTTATTTTTCTAGTGGGAGTGGGAATGATGATTATGACTTGGGAGAAGATACCAATGGGCTACCATAAGTATCCCTTTGGGCACAGAGGATAGATTATATCGGCAATCCTGCCAGCATAATATCCATGAAAATCGGTTTCAGTATATATAAATATTGTGCTCTGATGATAGAGTGTAGTGGGCCCAAGCCTTTTTACAGATTCTACATGACCATCTCTGTCATTGACATAATCTGTCTTTCCATTCACTGAACTTTTGTGCCAGGAAGTCCTGGTAGCTCCTCCTGCATTGGTCTGATCAGCTCTATTACTTCCCTATTTTAAATCTACTTCTTGGTGATCTACTCTGTTTCCACCCCCACTCCCCCTTTGAACAAGCTCATTCTGCGTTTGTTTTTGCTCTGTTTAAAAACTGTGACTCTGTTCCCCCAGGTGGGTCATCCCAGTCTCTCACAGCTCTAAATTTTATCCCAGTTTTTAATATAAATGAGCTATATGTTCAGGTGGATGAAACCTGACCACAAATGACAGCGTAATTCATTTACTAGGGCTTTCACCTCTGGGCCAGCAGATTGCATGTTCCTTAGTCACGTGCCAGGGCTTGGACTCATCCCCAGTGCTGCTACTGGGTGTTGTGCTAACCTTTGTGAGTTGTCCTTTGGATGAGATGCTATACTGAAGCGCCTTCTGCCTTTTGCTGGTGACTGGTGTCCAGGGGGAAATGGAAATAACCCAGAGAATGTTTTTTTTTAAAAAAAAATTAGGGGATAACCCTGTTGTCCTAGCTAGCATTTCTTCTCTCAGCAGAGCAGGTACTAATATCCAAGGCTGTGTATGTGAGCTGTTGCTGAGCATGCAATGGCTGCTCTGTTTGTATAAACAGTCACTGCCCTAACATGTAATTCACTTAGTACTGTAAAGTTTTTTAGGATGCCTTCAGTATGAAAGGCAAGTTATAAAACCAAATTCTATCCTAGTATCTAAGGAAGCATAAAAATGAAAATCCACATTCTGGATTTCCTATTGGATACCTCATTAACTTAAAAACAGAATATAAATGTTAACCATAACTCTTTGTTTGCAGTGCTGTTGTAGCTAGGTTGTTCCCAGGATACGAGAGAGATAAGGTAGATGAGGTAGAAGTTATTCTGATAAAAGATATTATCTCACCTACTTTGTCTCTAAATTATTACTCATAACTACAGTTTAGATGATAACTTGGCAATGTGCCCAAAACTCTTTTATAAACCAGTAACTTCCAGAATAAATTACATATCATACATAATCCATAATTGTCCTTAAAAAAGTGATAATTGTTCTAAAGGTACAGTTTGCAGTATATTTCACATGAAATATGTGCAACAAAGCTGGCCTGGTGATTCAGCTACTAGGCACTCCACCTGAGTAACCTGCCTGCTTTCTGAGGCTACAGTTCAGGTTCCTGTCCAAGACTCATGATGATACAATATGGAAAGGGGGTTGTGTAGTTCGGCCTGATTTTTAGTTGTGGCATGGGGATAGGTCCTCAACAACAGTTAAAGTGGGGGAAAACTGAGTAATGATCACTGATATTTCTTTTCACACTCATGGGTTGCTCTATGTTACCTCAGGGTCTTCCACAAAGCATTAAGTGGTAGTATTCTACCCTGTTTTCATTTATTGTTCCATGCAGTCTTTCCACCCAAGCCGTACCCATCTGAAGTAATACCAAAGTATAATATGTGCACTGCATTTTATAGTTATCCGCATTTCACCAAGTTTGGAGGACTATAGTGGGACCATTAGTTGGCTTATCCCTGCCCTAGTCTTGGAGCACCTTGACTTATGTGGCTTGTTTTTTCCTAGAGGGAATGGCTTTGTGAGGTAAGTAGCAGATCTGACATATCTAGACTCCTTGAGACCATGCTTTCAAATCTCATTTGGAGTCAATTTGATCCTTTATTCTTCCAATATAGATAAACTGTGTTCCATGCAGTCTGCTTTAGGATTGGACAAGGCCTTAAAAGAAAAAAAAAACCTGTCCTGTTTGCTCTGCCTCCTCATTAAAGATCTGACTACACTTACCCTAAAGAGTAAGGGTTTGGCCAATATTCTTGTTGTTTGGCTAATTGCTGTTCTCTAACCCAGATGTGGCTTTGTTTTAGTGACGGACAAAGTGATCTCTATATGTACATGGTGTTAAATGTTCTAAAGTGAAAATTACTGTACACATTTCAGATATTACTACTGTAATGGTGATATTAAAAATACCGGTATATGTAGATGTGTATTCAAGTAACCAAATAATAAACTCAGAGTACCATAACATAAGGAGTTCCAGTGTTTGTCCTGGCAATGGGTTGATTAGCTATTCAGAACTACTCATTAGTTTTCAGTTAGAATTGCATTATTTTAGTGTCCTGCAAATGTTTTCATAACCCATATATAACAGAAGACTCTTCTTGCTCATATCATGTAGCACAAAAAATATTTTCAAATATAGTAATACTCTCTGAATTGCTTGTTTCATTTTTTTTCTTGCTTCATTTTCTTATAGTGGCAGTTTTAAAATGCTAATATTGGCTTGCTAATGCAAGCCTGACTGTCAAAAGCCTTATGTTTTACAATCAAAATCTTAATTAATTCCATTTGCTTATAGACATTCTTGTAAAATGGACACCAAAAAGGTTATGTGTACTTTGTCTTCTTTGTTGTTGTTGGTCTGCAAGACACATTGCAGGAAGCATTTCACATGGGAGCTAGTGTGTCACTGTAATAATTGATACTAGAAAGTTATGTGAAGGTCTTTTTGTGTTAAATAAACTAGTTTTTTCACAGAATGGAAAGATAAATGGTGGGAGAGTAGAAAAGCAAGCCGCTCTATAAATGACCTAGAGTTGTAAGATATATAAACTGCAGGAAAAGAACCCACATATTTTTATCATTGCTAAGAAAGGTCACTATTTTTTTACTACAGTAACAGAATAATAATATCTTCAGTTAGCAGATAATTGCACAACTGAATGATCAAATGCCAACAGATGTCTTAAACAAAAATTTTAACAGAGAATTCTGCTTTTCTAGCTTTTGTTTGCTGCCCTTCCAATGATTAGATGCTCTCAGTCAAAATACTGTATTCATATGTAAAGCTATTAGAAAGAAGATCTTCTGTAGTCCTTAAGGGCAACCAAACTTGAATGCCGTCAGTTACAAGATATTGCTTGCTTTATCGCTTGACTTCTAGAATGTTGATACATCGTTTGTAACAGCAATTCAATTGTAAAATGTGTAGATGGGTTTTAAAATAAATTTAGCCATAAAGTATTTGTGGGTAAGAACATAAGAATGGCCATACTGGGTCAGACCAATGGTCCATCTAGCCCAGTATCCTGTCTTCCGACAGTGGCCAATGCCAGGTGCTTCGGAGAGTACAATTAGAAATGAGACATGCTTTGCATACATTCACTTCCATGCCATATGCCAGTATGTTATATCCCTCTTATCTCATATTTTTTTCCATTCACTGGCCTAGTGATTGAATTGGATTTAAAAAAAAAAAGGAATTTTTATGCCCCGGTCTAGGCCATGATCAGTTTGAAGATGCTGGTCCAGATTCTCAGCTACACTGATATCTACTATAAGCTGGGCCATCTGAGTGAGGGGCCATCTGGCCAACTCCAGAACCAGTCCTTGTTCTGGAGTTGGTTCTGTGTCAGCCTGGTCTCAAGCATAGCTTAGAGCAGCTGTGGATCCAGCTGGCTATTGCTCCAATGACTGGTACGCCTGCATAGAACAGCCAGAACGCAGTTTGCCATTACATTGTGGTATTTCCTATGCTAAGTACAGGATGACAGCATGGTATTTGTGGATTCCTAGATACCAAATGTTGAGTTTTTAATGGCACTCACTGAACTCCATTTTGTGTCTGATCTGAAAAACTTCAGGCCTGGTTTTGATCTCACACTGGTGTAAATGAAGATCGTGGACTTACCCCAGTGTATAACCACTTCCATCCAAATACTGTTGAAGTCAGTGGGAGTCTTTTCATTGGCTTTAATGGGCTGTGTATAGAGTCTAGAATGAGGTCCTTTGCTTCTAGAAGAACAGTGCATTCTAAAATTATGTGGCACTGGTTTACTATTGTAAACAGGAGGGCCTTGTTACCTAGTGAATAATCAACACCTCCTGAAGCACTTAACTTTTTCTGGGAGGTCTCTGACCCAATTACTAAATGTAAACCTGTTTAGCTTACAAGGTCTGAAAATATAAGGTGGTATGTTTACAAAAGCACGGCACTTCTGAATTCAGTAGGAATTTTGGATGTGCACAGAACGCAGGACTCGTTCCTGCATGGTTACAGAAGTGCAGCAAAGTGGAACAATTTTCCATTTGTGTGATTGGAGGATATCTGGATCCATATTGTAAGACTGTCTAATGAGGAAAAGTTGAGGTGCCTTTGCTGTTCTTTTGTTCCACTCTTAGTTTCTGTAGAGAACTTGCCAATGCAATATTACTGTCATCTTCTTTTTATGTTTTTATGGGAAAGAAAACTAAAAAAAAAATGGTAATGGTTGTTGAAAATAGCAATTCCGATCCTAATTAGCATTGGGAAGATGCCAGCATTTATTGCTCAATTTTATCCTACTTTTTCTACAGCAAATTACAGTGGATCAGTATTTGACTTGGGAGAAATGAAGTAACAGAGAGCAGCCCAAATTGACCTTGAGCACTCCTGAACTTTGAGGATGTTCAAATCTGGAAGGCAGATGCTAGATTCCCTTTCTGAATATTAGATAAATCTGGAAAGGAAAAGCCAATTTCTGCTTCTGTGCCCCAGAAGTGGAAACTGAGTCACATCCTCCTGTGTGCCTGGTACCTAAAACTGCCCAGGTTCTCTAGTAGAGCCATTCCCCCCTTACTTATCATTTTAACTTCTTCTGGTAGGGTTCACATACCTCTGACCCTTGCTAGGCTTCAGATAGAGGGACATTGTCTGTTCATTCCACCCAATTTCTTCTTGGGGGGCTGCCAGCCGAGGCCATCAGCATCCCAAATCCAGACTGGGGAAGTCTTCTGATGGTGATAGCTGGACTGACGCCTTCTACTCCTTGTGCATATATGTTCCCCATTTACAGCACCACCTCCTTGTAACAGCCAGCTCCTCATTCATAGCAAGGTCGGTGCCCCAGACACCTCATTACAGTGTGAGCATTAAAGAGTTACATTTCATAAAGGTACGTTGGCAACTGCTAGTTATAGCTTGCGTTTGTCAGCCAATTTCTGTGAAAAAAAGCAGTGCTAGGTAAACAATATTGAATGAACTCTCCCGCCCTTCCCATGGCTGGGAGAAAGCATTCTGGTTCTACTTTGTGGCTTTAAACTGGTTTTGCTGTGAGTCCAACTTTACAGATTAGATCTCTTCCTTCTTAGTCTGACATAGTTATTATATCGCTTTCTGTTACGTGAAGAACCCCGTGTTTGTGCACTACACTCTAATTAAAGGCTGATATCCAGCTGTAGTAGTTTACATTTCTTTAACAGCTTTTATGGTGTTGTCACATGGAGTTAGCTCTGTCTGAAGACAGCCAGAGTTTAGAGCAGTTAAAGCTTTTGAAAGAGATTACCATAATTACAAATGATCAACATACAGTGCTTTCTCCCCCCATGTCCCTCTCCCCTTTTGCACAGCTTATTTCAAGGCAGGCTGTGGAAAGGAAATTCAGTGAAAGTGGCTTTATAGTGAACACTAGTTAGTTGAGAATGCAAACATTTAGGAATGATTCTGGAAATACACAGTGCCCCCCAAATACAAGATATCTGGATATTTGCTAGATTGTCAGTTTTAGGCTGCTGCTCATGGAATTGCTAATAATTACAACTTCTATTATTTATTTTCATTATTTTGAGTTTTTATCATTTTAATTTTGATTAATTTGTTTTAGTCATATTTTAAGTTTCAATGGTGTGCCCTATTATGATTTAAGAATTTACCTTCATGAATATAACTTATATATACTTACTTTCCCCATCATGTTGTGTTTTCAGATAGTGGTCAAGAAATCTTGATCGAGAGAAAAGGGTTAAAAACAAGAGATACAAGTATGTCCTGGATAGATGAATCCATTTTTCCACTAATTAATAGCATACTTCTAACAATGGAAAGCCATTAAAATCTGAAGGTGTGTTTTGTGAATCACATTTATCAACCACTGTATATACTGAAGTTCTATTATTTATTTTGTATTTTTAACGTAATATATGGATTTTTTCATTCAAATGTAAAAAGTAGTAACAAAAACATATTTTTATCTCCATTTAAAATATATTGAAACAAAAAGAAAAATGTAATAAGAACAGTACATTTTTATGTCAACAGTAACCTTTATATGGTGCTCTTTAGATAAAACTGTGAATATTGTAAGAGAAAAAAGAAAGATAAGTGGTTCCCTTATTCATCTTAGTCCAAAATCTATTTTACCCACTGCTGGTTGTTGGCATTGTTTGATGATGTGACATAGTAACAGAGTATCAGATTATCAGAAAAGGAGATTCCCAATTTAATAGTTACTCACAGAAATCAAAGTATTTTTTCCTTTATCTCAACATCTCAAAAATAAGTAGCTGTTAAATTTCAAATCATGTAGTCTTCCTGATTTATCATCATATCATGGATGCACTTAGCTGTCTAGCATCAGGGAATCCAATAAGTCCTGTCACATAAGAAGAAAAGAGAAAATCCTATTGGATAATGGTTTACATTCTTCCCTACCAGTGATTTATTTCTGTCACAAGACTTAATTTTATCATAAGGCAGATGCTCCATCTATATCAATGCAATACATTCCTGCATTCATTTGTTTCATACAAAAATTGTACCTGATGTATTTTCAGTTGCATTTTGGCTTCTTTAGTACATGGAATGATTAGATGGTATTTAATCACAAGTATAATTTCCAGTTTTTGTAATTCTCAAGCATCACAAAGCAAGTCCTATGCGAAGAAGCATAATATTAAATTAAATGGCACAGAGTAGCAGTTACAGATGCAGCTGGTGTTAACATTTTCGATCTCTAGTACATGTCGTGGCAGAACATGTCAGATGGAATAAGTAGAGCTTGCTCAGGTTATCAGGTGATCCTCATGGTGAGAATGTGCCAGACTTTATCTTGAATTAATTTCCTTGACATTATTATGAAATAAATTGTTGCTGCACTGTGTGTTTGAAATCTGCCAAAGAGATTCTGTGTATTCTGTCTAAAATGCAAAAAGTCTAACCACAGAGTGCTTTAATGACAAGCTAGTGTCCTATCAACACTTCCCTCCCTCCAGTCTGCCACTAAATACAGATAATACTCTTCTGAATAATCATCTTTATTCTGCGGGGCAGCTGAGGTCCACAGGTTGGGATCCTCCGCCAACTGTCATTATACGGCAGGAGCTGGCTGCATCTGCTTATACACATTGCGTCTCCACAGCCACTCTGAAAAAGCAGAACTATTTCCCTTAGACACAAAGAGGTCCCAGTGAAAGACTGTCAGATTGCTGAACTTTTCAATCTGCTCAGGATATATGCGATTCCCATTTTGACATTCTGCCTGGAGGACCATCTATTGTCAGCTGCCATTGACAAGTGACAGCAGAACTGTGACTTCCAGGAAGTTTATTTTCTTTTTCTCCCTCCTCCCTACCTTTCCTTCTTCTTTAAAAATAAACCTTGACTCGCTACTCTTTCTTCAGTATGGAGTGTGGACAAATGAAGGTAGGTTTGATGTAAAGTTTCCCAAATTTGCATTTTAGTGGTATCGCTAGAAGAAAGCTAATAGACAGGAAAGGAGACCAAGTTAATGACAATTCTCTAAACAGCTGTTGTACGATTCAGCTTCACTACTTCAGTTAATTAATCAGCACCTTGCTGGCAACTCTAGGGGAGATACTCGTTAGATACTGGTAGCAAACAGACAATGCTTTCATATCAAATATGTTCAACAACATCTAATGCAGAGATAACTTCCACAAAAGAAGGCAGGGAATACAGTGACTCATAAAGGCACTCAAGAAGAGGCGTTTGATATTCTTGTACACATGGAAGTGCGAGATGTATTGCATATGTTGCGTACTCTGTTATTTCTATCAAGCCTACCAAAATATGAGCTAAAAACTTCAAACTCTCCCTCAGATGCCCATAGATTTATAAAAATACAGTAAATGTATATGTATATATAATGTATTATTAAATTCATGTATGGATGTCAGTGTACAACAGGGGTCTCAAATTCCCGGCCCGTGGGCCATCTGCGGCCCGCGAGCCTCCCAGTGTGGCCCGTGGGGCTCCAGCAGTTTTGGGGTCATGTCTCTCCCTTGGCCCCATCTGCCACCCCTGGGCGCTCCCCCCTCAGGGGCCCCAGCTGTACAGCCGAGCTGAGCGGCGTCTGCCTGCTCCCTCCAGTGGCTGCTGGCCCCTCCCTGCAGCCCAGGGGCAGGGTGGGGCTGTGCCTCCACTCACTGCCCCTGCTCTGAGCTCCTCTGCAGCCAAAGGGATGCTGCAGGGGTGGTGCCTGGGGGCAGAAGCACACGGAGGTCTTCTGGCCCACCCCGCCTTGGAGCCCCAGGTAAGCGCCGCACCCTGACCCCCTCCCAGAGCCTGCACCCCCACCCTCCCCACATACCCCCTCCCAACTCCCTCCCAGAGCCTGCACCCCCTTCCCCTTCCCACACACCTCCTCCCACCACCAAACTCCCACCCAGAGCCTGCACCCGTTCCCCACACTCCCCCAGCCCCAAACTCCCTCCCAGAGCCTGCACCCCATTCCCACACACCTTCCAGTCCCCAAACTACATCCCAGAACCTGCATCCCAGGCTAACTCCCTCCCTCCCTAACCCCCCACCCTAACTCCCTCCAAGAGCCCAACCTCTCACCCCTTTTGCGCCCAAACTCCCTCCCAGAGCTTGCACCCCAATCCCCTACCCCAGACCTCCTCCCCCATCCAAACTCCATCCCAGAGACTTAGGCAGGTGGGAGGCAGAGTTTTTGGGGGGCGGAGTTTTTGGGGGGCGGGTTCTTGGTGGCATGAGTGACATTGGCCCTCTGGGAGGATTTGAGGACTGGCACTGGCCCTAAGGTAAATTGAGTTTGAGACCCTTGGTGTACACAATACATAATGAATTAAACAACTATATATTTTGTTTCAGGAGACTGAACTGGCCATTGTAAATATTTCATGCAAATATATTTTGAATATAGTAAACATGTAATTAAGATAAAAATAGTCTATAAAATGCTGAGCCTATGCATCGCTATAGTAAGATGGCTGCTGTCTCAAAGCTTTCCCTCCATCATCTGTTCTAAACAGGAGATGCTTTGCATCCTACCTATCGGATCAATAAAAGCATTCATATTTTATGAGTAATAATGCACAGAAACCTTAAACCAATGAAATTACATCTCTATATTTGCAGTATACTGTATATTTTAGTACAGCTCTAAAATTGTCCTTACGAATGGTTAGTTTCAAGTTCAAGACAAAACTGACTTTAAAAAAATTATGGCTGTGTTAGCACAAAAATGTCCTCCCTCCTACTTGTTTTACTGTGAAGTTGCAGTTTAACATACTATAGTTCTTATTCTTGTACTTTCACTTTTTCTTTATTCATGCCTCTGATTTAACCCTGTTGTGGTGAAGATAGTAAATTGCAATGAAAATGACAAAGCTTAAGAGGTTGAAATATATTTGCTGTCAAATGGTCCATGCTTGTTCAGTTTAATTTTTAATACAACTTTATTGACTTATTAAGAATGATAATAGCCTACATATCACTTCATATACATAATTGTCACATCAATCTTTAATATTACTGACATTTAGTTTTGCCCATTGTAGGATGTAGTGAAACATTTTCATTTTTAATGTATAAATGTTTGTGGAGTTCAGAACTATGTTGTTTGATGGCTTGTTGGGTCATATCATTTCCTTTTGAATCTTCCCAAGTTTCAGTTAAGTGGAGTTAGGACTCATTGATACCATTCCAAGGATCAAGTTATTGTACTCTGGAACAAGGGCTTGGAGTTGTATCAACTAATTTATATAGACAGTTTATCCAGTCTGCTGGTACATACTGATGTAGACAATTATAGCTTCAGCTCTTTAATAAAACTTACATTATGGCAGGAAGAATATCACAGAGTTTATAATACTCACGGGAACTATGAAGATATATGTCCCTTTTAAAATTAGCTTTACGGCACTGAAGCTTTATGTATTTACATGAAAGTGCACTATTAACCCAAACTACTTGTTTTGAACTATCACAGTTGTCAACTGTAGGGAAGCAGCACTGGCTATAAGAAAAATTCCTTTATATCTATTTTTGCACATTGCTGGCATTTAATGTGAATAGAGATCCTGCTAAAATGTCTCCTTTGCTGCAGTTGTTCATAGTACACTGAGAGCAGAATGTTTTCTTAATCCTGCCTAATCTGCAGCAAAAACCACAGATAAAAAAGGACTTTTGTCTAATCCGGTTTCTCAGGTATGGTTTACTTTTAGATTTGGGCTATAAATATCTCTCTTTACTTTGTTCTTCTGAGAAGCTAACTGTTAAAAAAGGCACTGATTCGTTCTCATTTTCAAAAGAAAGAGTATTTCTAATTTAGAAAAGAGAAAATTATAGAGGCAAAGCTTTTGGTGTATATCCTCTAGTCAGGGGAATTACTTGTGAGAGTACTGGAGAGTTGTGTAGTCTTCTTATTAACCCGTAGGCACTAGTGGGTGTAGAGCTCCCACTGCTAAGTATTGCTCTGTATTGCAGTAGTGCTAAGCATCAAGAAATCCCAACATCTGTTTTCAAGGATTTAAGACAGGGTGCATCCCAAGCACTTGTGTTTGACCATTTTTTCTCCACCATTGCTCACTCCATAAACCTTAGTATTAAAACCTTTGTAAGGATGAACCAATCACATCCATACATAGTCATTCTAAAACATCCAACACAATAAAAACCACATGAGTGTATGTGTGCATATATGCATGTGTATGCGCCTGTACGGTCTGGATGAAATCCTGGGCCCATTGAAGTTAAGGGGAGTTTTACCATTGACTTCACTGGGGCCAGATTGTAACCTCTGTAATTTATCTTTCTGAATATCTCACCTGCTCTTTAATTGTCTTGCCACCATTCTTACTGCTGAAGGCCAATACAAACCTGAGTGAAATCGGTAGAAAGACTCCCATTGATTTCAACAGAGATAGATCAGGCCCCTACTTGCCTTCCATCCTTTCGGCTACAGCAACAGTTTTGTATCATTTTCAAATCCTGAGATAAATTGTTGGGGAGAGATATTTTTTTTTGCTTGATGTACTATGTTTTGTGTGGGGACAGTATGGTGGAGAAGGAAAATGGTTAAAAATTGGAGTAGGTGTCTGCAAAATAAAATGGAGTGATTTGCTACAAGTGGGTATAAAATTAATGGACTATCTCAAGGCTCTCAATCACTCTTCTCTCTCTCCCTCTAGTAAATGAATGTACTGCTTATGATAGGTGCCAGGCTGACAGTAGCGGAGACTGAATTTCCTCTCTTTATCCACAGAACAGGCATTGATAAGAGTATACCTATTCTTACACCTTCCTATCCAACATGCCTCCTTCCACCTTGCACTGTAGTGGTTACTTCTGTATGTGAGGTTGGTTCAGTTCACATACTTTTTCAAGATTCAGCTTCTTCACTGAGACTAACAGTAAGAGTTCCCATTTATGCCAACTGTGGGTGGCTTTTGTGATGTGGACAATTTTCCAATAAGAACTAAATTAGACAATAAGAATAATACCTAAATCTTCACACATAGCCTGAGTGGTCTCAGTGCAGAGCTCAGCCCTCTTCCCCCTGGAACTGTACAAGGAGTCTGCATGGGAGGCAGCAAACCTGAGGAGCTTGCTTGCACTATGCTTTCAGTTTGAAGAGCAGAGGTGGCAAGTGGGCTTGGTAAGATGAGAGGGCTCTGTTGCCCAGTAGGGATGGGGGCTCTTTAGTGATCTTTTGCCTGCAGTGGGGCCTGGATATCTGGTGACTTTTAGCTGGTTGAAGTGGTCTGCTGCTCAGCAGGGAATCAGCCTCGCCCAACACCTCCCCTTATCTTGGTCACCAGCTGACACTGAACAATGGAATGTGTTATCTGTTAAGCACCAACAAATTATTATGGTGTACAAGGCACAGATATCAGGATAATTGCTGTCTTGGCCCTAGTCTGTACTTTAAAGGTTCACTGGTATAGCTATACAGCAAAACCCTGCTAATGTAGAGGCAGTTATACTGGCAAAAGCACTTTTGCTGGTATGGCTTATTCTGATTTGATGAGAAAAATAAACTATAGAGGCAAAAGCACTTTTATACTGGTATAACTGTGACTACACTATTGTTTTTGCCGGCATAGCTTTGTCATAAAAATAACATATGCAACCAATGTAGCTATGCCAGCAAAATTTTTCACTGCAGACCTGGCCTTGGAGAGTTTACAATCTAGAAGACAGACGTAGAAAGACAAGATGCACTGGGAGACCCAGAGGAAGGACTCACATTAGATAATGTTGTAATGTAGTATTTTTTTCACAATGATGGTGCTCACAGAAGTGGGTCTGCAGGAGGGATTTGCACAAAGAGAAGGTGAGGGCCTGGCACAATGGGAAGTCAGTCAATATAGAGTGGGTAGCCTCGAAAAAAAGAGTGGTGTAAAGTATCATGTCTGCAAAGAAAAGGCCCAAGAACTAAACAAATATAAGCTGGGAGCTGGGATTAGAACCCTGGTCCTTCAGCTTTAGAAAATGTAAGAAGCACTTTCCCACAACCTTTCCAAAGGTATCCGTTTCCCCAAATTTGGTGAAAATGTGACTTTTGGGGGGCACAAGCTCATCTAAACCAAATGGAGCAATTTTTAGTGTAACATTTTCTGAAAAGTGTTTGTCACTTCCTCACATTTCTACATCATGGGACCTTCTGAGACATACAGAACACTTGTGATTCATTGGCCCCCATTATAGATTTGCTCCTCTGAGCACTCCCCACTCCAAAAATTCCTTTACAGAAAAAAAGGTTTAGAGCTTTTACAGTTAGCTCTGGGAACTTACTCTCTATACAACCTTTTGGGCCTGCACTTTTCTTGGTGGCTGGGTATTGAATGGACTGAGAAGGTAGTTTCTGCTAGGTAGATAGGTGAAGGTCAAGTCTCCCAAGTGATCAAAGGAAGGCTTTCATAGAATCACAGAAATGTAGGACTGGAAGGGATCTTGAGAGGTCATCTAATTTAGTCCCCTGTGCTAAGGCAGGAGTAACTATTATCTACACCATCCCTGGTAGGTGCTTGTCTAACATGGTCTTAACAAACCTCCAATGACAGAAATTCTACAACCTCCCTAGGTAATTTGTTCCAGTGCTTAACTACCCTTACAGTTAGGAAGTTTTTCCTAATGTCTAATCTAAATCTCCCTCACTGCAATTTTAAGCCCATTACTTCTTGTCCTGTCCTCAGTGGTTAAAGAGAACAATTTATCACCCTCCTGTTTATAACATGCATTTACATACTTAAAGACTGTTATCATGCCCCCCCCCCCCAAGTCTTCTTTTCTTTAGACTAAACAAACCCAGTTTTTTCAATCTTTTCTTGTAGGTCATGTTTTCTAGACCTCTAATATTTTTTGTTGCTCTCCTCTGGACATTCTCCAATTTGTCCACATCTTTCCTGCAATGTGGTGGCCAAAAATCGACACAATACTCCAGCTGAGGCCTTATCAGCATTGAGTAAAGTGGAAGAATTAACTTCTTGTGTCTTGCTTACAGCACCCCTACTAATACATCCCAGGGGTTCTTTTGCAATAGTATTACATTGTTGACTCGTATTTAGTTTGTGATGCACAATAACCTCCAGATACTTTTCTGCAGTATTCCTTCATAGGCAGTTATTTCCCAGTTTGTAATTGTGAAAGTGGTTATTCCTTCCTAAGTCTTGTACTTTTCATTTTTCCTATTGAATTTCATGCTGTTTAATTGAGACCATCTCCACTTTGTCAAGATCTTGTTTTTAGTTCTAGTGCTGTCCTAGTGCATTTGCAACCCCTGCAAACCTTACGAATGTACTGTCTATGCCATTATCCAAGTCACTTATGAAGATATTGAATAGAACCTGATCCAGGATAGATCCCTGCGGGACCCCACCTGATATGCCCTTCCAGCTCAATTATGGACCTTATAAAACTACTCTCTGAGTATGGTTTTCCAGTCAGTTGGGCATCCACCATAGAGTAGGTTCGTCTAGGCAATATTTCTCTAGTTTGTGTATGAGAAGGTCATGTGACACCGTTGCAAAAGCCTTACTAAAGTTGAGATATATTACATCTACCGCTTCTCCCCATCCATAAGACTTGTTACCCTGTCAAAGAAGGATATTAAGTTGGTTCTTGACAAATCTATGTTGACTGTTATTTATCAGCTTATTTCCTTCCAGGTGTTTGATTATTTGCTCCATTATCTTTCTGGGTAGCGAAGTTAAGCTGACTGGTCTATAATTCTCTGGGTTGTCCTTTATATTTATTTATATATAATATTTATATTTATTTATATTTAATATTTGTTCTCCAGTCCTCTGCTCTCTCTCCAGTCCTCCACAGTTCTCACAGATAATTGCTAATGGCTCAGATCTCTTCAGCCAGTTCCTTAAGTATCTAAGATGTACAGTATTTCATCAGGCCCTCCCTGCTGACTTGAAGACATCTAAGTTATCTAAGTAATTTTTAACTTGGTCTTTTCCTATTTTAGTCTCAGATTCTTCCCCGTTTACACTGATGTTCACTAGGTTAGTCATCCAAACACTCCTAACTTTTTGGGTGAAAACTGAAACAAACAAGGCATTTAACACTTGGGCCATTGCTGCATTTTCTTTTACTGTCTTTCCCTCCTCATTGAGGAATGGGCCTATCCTGAATAGAATATATTTATATTTATTTAAACCACCATTTCATTTTAAACCACCATTTCATGCTAAAAACAGCTAAAGTACACGTGCACACTTATGAGTATCTGTTGGTTTAGGCTAAAAACCTCTTTTTATTTTATTTTTTTTGTATTCATTTCATTAACTCCACTGATCAGAAGCAACACTAATAAGCCCTGAAAAAACCTCTGCCTTCCAGCATCATATAGAACAGCTTCCTTCTTCCTCCCTCTCATGACTTTTTTTTGAGCAAAGAAATTATGGCGTCAGAAGCCATGGACATACAGGGCTCTGCAATACCTAGGTAAAATCCTTGTCTTGATCAACCTAAGTGCCAAGCATTTCTATAACAGTTTCTTATGTCACTAATGTTTCCTTCTCCAAGCAGTCGAAAAGACCAAAGTACAGTAACTTAAATCTCCACTGTTCATGAAATGTGTAGTACTGCTCAGCAGGAGCTTCAGAGAGGCCAGCTGTGTTCTTAGTGTTCTGAAATGGTAGATAGATGGTGTTACTTATTTTTCTTGAAGGTGGACGACAGTTTCTTATGGATAATGAGGTATTTTAATAATTACTGTAGGAAAATGATCTAACTTAATGTGTATTAGTTTTGCTTACTATAATCTAATATGTATTAATACTGTGGCAATGCTATGCTGTTTAATGGCTGCATATTATAGTACACTGTTGTATTTATATCACATAATTTATTACAATGTGTACAATATTATTGCTTTCAAAACCCGGAGTAAATTATGGACAAAGTGGCTTGATTTCACGGGTTGGACATAGGGCAAATAGATTTCATAGCTTGTCGCAGATTAATAGAAAAGTTGTACATGGAAATGATTTATATAGTTTAAACAAATGGTTATCAATACAGGTTTTATGAACAATAAAAACAAACACTAGTCTCTAAACAGTGAGGTTATTAGGATACATATTACTGCATTTGTATTGAGCTTTTCACCACTTACTTGTTCACAGGTACAAACTTCTGTCAATACCAAGTGAAGCCTGACACTGAAAAACCAAAGAAGGGGAAACACTATATAAAGTCAAACTTGCACAAGGACTCATGAATGATTAAAATGTTGCCATATTACCAGAAAAATTGGAACTGAGCATTAGTAAAACAAAACTCCACTTATTTATTGAATGTTTAAAAACACTTTTTACTGGGAATAAATTTTATTTGAAAATATTGCAAGTATAACCGACTGGTTAGTGTGTATTACATGTCCCATATTCCTGCAGCGTATGAGAGCCAGGCCAATATAGAGAATTTTGGCTCAAGCTGTAGAATGATTTTAGCTCTGGTGGTCATTGGTTCAATGCCTGATGTTTCAGCCAAAATAGCGGCCATCATACAAACTCTTCTGAGCTTCCGTTTGGCAGTAGCCATTCTTGACACAAGCAGTATGAAAGCCCAATGTACCAGCCTGCAAAAAAGAAAAGGCTCCATCTTGTTTACTAGCAATTTACCAGTCATAAAAAGAACTGCACTGAGAGGAAACACATCCATCCATTATTCTTATTACTCTTTTCTGATCTCTCATTTTATTTTTCTTTTATCTGGGATTATAATGCTTATTTTAGGCTATAAGTCTGATGAGATCAGTTTAAAAACAATTAAAATGCAAAATTGAAGGTTGCACAAGAGTATAATTTTACATGATTTACTATCTAGCTTTTGCCAAGCAATCCACAGTTACCACTATAACATTCGGTAAATAATTGAATTTAAGGATTTAGATGTTTATACATTTTGTTATCCATGCTAACCATTTCTCCGTCTTTGTCGTTTTCTTTTGTATGAAGGGTTCTGTTTATTGGAAAAAAATAAACAGGATAAGGATACTACAAAACAACTTCACTGTTTAAAAAATAACACTTTGTTAAATATGAACATTTATCAAAACACTTGGCATGTACATTACCCAACCTACACTAGATCAGCAAAAGGGGCAATTAGTCACATCATGCATTTTGTGTAAATACTATGGCCCAGACCCTGTGCTGCACCAGAGCTGCACTCCGTATACCAGGGAATCCTCAGGATGCATCTTCCTTGCTCCCAAGCGGTGGCAACTGGTTGCTGGCCTATACCATCAACAAATTGTTACCCATCTCTGTGCAGCTCATCTCCACTGATTGGTGCATTGTCAGGTAGAGCCAGGGCTCCACCCATTCCTCACCAGCTGCTTTGGGGAGTATATGCAGGCTTTCACATCTTGACCTAAGGTCTGGATAGCCCATGCAGGCATAATGTGGGAGCAAAGCTCAAGCAACAGTCTAGCCCATAGTAACAAGAATCAGGGGAACGATAAATGACCATGGTGCCTGGTGTCATTTGAAAGAAAATTGAATGATTTCCTTAGTGCTATAAGTTACACTGGGCCTCCTTATCGAAATGCAGTAGATACTGTGCTATGGAAGATTAAGATTCAGTAATATTGTCTGTAGTGACTGTTACTGTGCACACAAAGATGATGTGTTTGAGTATGAAATATAAATAGGCTTTCCCTGACAAATATACCACAGTAGACTTAGAGAAGAAAAAAATCTCCAATGTCTTCTAATCCTCACTCTATTAAAAAGAGCAAAACCCTATAAAGTATTTTTATAAAAATAGTTCTAGTAATATTTCTTTGAGCCGAGTGTGGCATCAGTCACCAGGGTTCTTTGCAAAGCATTTTAATTTTGAGAAGTTAAGTCAAATGTCATTTCCTTTAACATCTAATTGATGTAGATAGTTGTAAAGCAAACCATTGTGAGTAGCCTTTTTTTTTTAAAAATCCAAGCTCTGTTTATCTCATGTAAATGTTTTAGAAGCATTTTTACTCTGCCTTAAGGCATTTCATTTAATGCTCAGATACATGCTGGTAAAAGCTTTACCTTATGGTTGTTTAGTTGGTATTCTGTAGTATTCAGCAACATGCCGAGGAGGATATCAATAGATAACAAAGAGGAACATGAAAAAGTGAACAAAATCTTTTTCTCGTGAGAGACTTCACATTTCACACTTTGTTTTAAGAAGGCTACACTCCTTCCAGGAAATGTATTACTGACTGAGATAAGTCTCTGTTGCTAGAGCTTAACAGGTTTTGCCACAATGGTATTATGGTGTCTGTAGTTTGACTATGGTTGTTCCCAGACTGAAATCTACATTTTAATGACATTATGGTTATCAGCAAAGCTAAGGACAAAAGTAGTCTTAACTCTCCCTGTTGTGCTAAGACAGTGCAGGAAGTCAGAATTATTCATGGTATGCACAGGCATTTTAAAAGCGCACATCATTTCCAGAGGAGCCAGCAGAGGTCAGGGCCTTGTATAAATCTCCACCTGTGATCATTTTTCTGTTATAGTCCACCTAGTGCTGGAATTTGCAACTGAAAATATTGATCCAACAGACCTTAATCCTCAGGGTCAATATAATTTAAACAGATGTTGACTTTTTATTTTAATTGTTCCAGGCTGAAACTGTAAAATTACTTCAAAATCTGTTGGGCAATTTTTTGCTGTGCTTCAAAGACAGCAAACCCTCACAGGTCGTGTAAGTTTCTGCTGATTTTTTTGATCTAGCAGTTAAAAGGTGACTTAAAAAAAAGTTGAAATTTTGGCAGGCACCAATGCCTTAGATGTGATACTAGAAGACCCAGGTTGTAACTGTAAAATATGTGACGAGTGAAATCCAGATGAATTAAGTTGAGCAGAGCTCGTTCTGGCTAGGAAAAAAGGTAAGCATCATTTTAGCTCACCTGGGGAAAAGGCTCCATTTGTGCAGCAAGGGTCCCTATATGAGTGTCAGTTGCAGAAATGTACGAAGTGCACAAAGAGTGAGATCCATCCATTGGTGGTTTGTCTGTGTTAGTGACTGGCCATCAGTTTGCAGACTCCATAGTAACATTTGTAGATGTCTGCAACAGAGATAACCCAGACTATGAGAAGCACACTTGCTGAGGAATGCAAGAGAGGGTTGACTAGTGCTGCTAGTGAGCTCACTATCCATGTTATCTGTTATTACTGGTGGGGAATGTAGACTATGCCTTTGTATAGGTACAATGAGAGTTCCTCTGATGCCTAACGTAGACATAATGTTCTTCCCAGCACATGGCTCATCTAATAAGATGGTCTCCCTTCCCCTCCGCAGTCCACAAAAACAACTAATTTGTTCTAAATATGGGACAATCTTAAAAAAATTGAAGTATTTAAAGAAGATAAAAATAGATCCAAAGAAATCTCAAACTCACAACCAACATAGTCTATAGAAGCCAAACCATGGCTCGCAAGCTGTATGTAGCTCTTTTACAGTTAAAGTGTGGCACGCGGAGCGCCCCCCATACCCTCCCCATTCTCCACTTAACAGACTGGGGGAGGGAGCTTGGGACCTCTGTCTTCCAGCAGGGTGGTGGGATAGGGGCTTCTGCCCAGTGGGGCACTCCTGCCAGGACTCAGGGCTGAAATCCCGAGCCCCGGCAGGCACGCCTCAGCTCTTGAACTTATGTTGTAGGCAGCTCGGCGGGTCAGTAAATTTGGCCACCTGTGGTCTATAGATTTGCCACAGGTGCTTTCAGGGCCATTGGTTTTCTCTTTAGGGTCTTCTCTCTGCGTTCTAGTGTGTGGCATGCATGTGTCATTATTCCTCTCTTCTCCAAGACCCTTGGATATTTCTCTCTTACTTTCTGAATTCTAAGATAAAACAACTTCAATTGATTTCAATTTATATATAATATATAGTGTGGGTATGTAGTTTTATATACACACATATACATATGATGATCTCAAGTGGGATCTGGGTAGGGTGACCTGATGTCCTGATTTTATAGGGACAGTCCTGATTTTTGGGTCTTTTTCTTATATAGGCTCCTATTACCCCCCATGCCCGTCCTGATTTTTCATATTCGCTGTCTGATCTGGGAGAGGTTAGAAGCAGAATCTGCCATGATCTCTTTTATAGACAATGCTCTGTGAATCGAATTACTCTTTTTAGCACGTGGATGATTGGGACGCCTTAAATGTGATAATTAGATTAGTTGGAAGAGTAGAGGTGATGGTGGGTTGGGGGCAGAATGGGCTTGGTGGAATGAGACGGGATTTGAAAAATGAAACAAACAGGCATAGGAGGAAGCTTATGTGTATGAGTGAGAAGCAAGGCTCCCAGAAACCAGGAAAAATAAAAAAAAGAGAAATGGGACACAGGGCATTATTCAACCGATCACAGAATACACCTAAAATGCGCAGACTGTTCGGTATCTCCCACTGACCTATCAGTCACCTAGGTGGAGGTACTTCCTGGCAGTTTTATTCTGTTTACTATTTTCAGTGGCATTGGTAAGGTTTAATCAGTGCCATAAAAAGTTTGAAGGGCCCTTCTTTATGGAGCATAAAACATTCCTAGTATTTGCTTTAGAGAGTAAATTGAACACCAGAGTTGAAGTGGCTTCAAAATAGATGTAAAGACTTATTTCATTCCTGCTTGGATTCTCTTTACTGGGGATCCAGTAAGTAGGTTAATATAAAACATACAGTGTTTTGAAATGTGCACCTGCCCAAGTTTAAGCAGCTATGCAAATATCAAAATGCTGTTCTGGATATACAAACAGTAGAATAGTTGTTTGTGTCTTCTACATTATTGTTAATTAATTTCTATCCAGAAGTGCTTAAAATGTATATACAATTATACATTAATCATGTTTTTTAATGATGCATGTTGGAAGAGCAAAGTTTATAATTGTAGACAAGTAGATGCAGAAACCATTAATGTTTCTGATGCCCTGTGGTAGAAAGAACTATATTAAAATGGTTTCTGTCTTGGTCTTTGTTTGGTTTCTGTCTTTGTCTTTGTCTTGGTAACATTTATAATAAAGGATATAGCAGAAAGTATCCTTTAAAATTGATATTTTAAAGCTTTTTATGTTTGGGGTTTGTTTTTTGGTATCGTTAATGGGATTATATAGCAGAGTAAAAAGGTCATTATCTGAACATGATGGTTTTATTCTTCTGTTAAAAAAGTGGAGTTGTTAGCAATCTTGAATTATTTAAATATCAACCAAATATTCGGGACACTGCTATGGTAGACTGCTATTATTGAAACAAGTTTGGAAAATGTAATATCCTTTCAATGTAATGTTTTACGGTGAATAACATTAACTCGCTTCTCTTTCTGTCTCTGCCGACTTGCAACAAGGTGTTGCTTGCTGCTGTAACTGTATTCTATGTGCTGTGAGTGATGAGACGTATTTATATTACTTTCATTGCTGAGATTCAATCTTCACCAGTTTACACTTTTATAATTGAAGAAGCCTCTGTTCAGCCAAGAAAAGCAAACTATGATGTGTTTCATAGCTGCTTCTAGTTCACAGCCATGGTGTTCTGAACAGGAACTGTTGTCGGTTTGTTTTCTTTTAATAAAACATTTAAAAAAAAGTCCACTCTGTGATTGTTTAAGGATGAAATAGCATGGAGCAGTTTCAGATGGTTTTTCATTAATCAAATATTGGGTCCAGTACTATTTTTTTTGTTTGTTTTTTATTTTGCAAAATAAGGTAGATTTTGGAATAACTTGACAGAAGTAACACTGTCAAATGTTTAGATTTATCATATGTTTTATAATTCAGTAGATGTCTTTGGTGATATGGATCTGTATTAAAAAAGAAAAAGCAGCAGCATTTGATTCAGTATAGAAGTGATGGTTTGAAGCGTTAATTGCCCAACTACCTAAACTATATAAAGAATGGCATTTTATGCAGCATCATTAATCATATTTTAAGAGTACTGGTGATGGATTAATAAAACACTGTAAATCTTGTATGCAAATAAATGTTTATAATAAATGTACTATAAGGGTCCCACTCTTAAATGAATTGAAGTAACAGTCAACAATTAAACTATAGTATAGTATAGAATAACTATAGTATTATGGTGACATGACCCCAGTACCAGAAGTTAACTTCTCAATAAGTTAAATCTTTGGAAGTGGCCATTCTGTATTATACTTTGCTTGTTAGCTACATGAAAAACTTTGTCTTCTGAACAAGTCTATTGCGTTGTTTGGAGATGAATTAGATTTTCAGAATGGTATAAGTTTGATAGATACAGGCACACAGTCGTATCTGAGCGAATTCCTTCTACAAATATTTGCTGAAAAGCAGTAACTCTGCTGCTGTTCAGTGGACAGTTATAAAATGTATAGTGCCTTTTTAATGTTGATTTAGGAGCTGTAGATTTTCACTTTTCATGTATTACAAGGTAGGTGAAAGAATATAAAAATAGCAATAATAATTTAATATCAGTGTCATTGTTTCTACTTTACATTTTGAAAGTGAAAACTTAGATTATTGTTCCTTGAAGTTTGATTACTGCAAAAACCAGATTTCCCCGCATAGTTACTGTTTGTGAGAATCATTCATTTCTTAATTTTATTTATACTTTAACAAAAGTCTAATAGAGGGTAGAAAATATACAAGGAATAGGTGTTTGTTATTTAGACCTTTTGTTCTGCAGGGTTACATTCATGTCCACCTTTCTGTTGAGCCAACACGCTTTGGGAAAGATGTGGACCAATTGGGTTAGACAAATACCTGTCAGGGAAGGTCTAAATTTACTTTGTCCTGTCTCAGCACAGGGGCTGGACTCGACTTCTTGAGGTCACTTCCAGCCCTACATCTTTATGATTCTATGCATCTGTTCTCTGAGTCTTAGGCAGGTACACCTATCTCCGCGCTACTCCATCATTATCAAAATTGGCTTAATTTTAACTAGCTTCCACACAGAGCTTTCAAGATGAAATCCTTGGAACAGTCCTTATTTTCTGACAGCAGTTGAAATCCATAAATTATTGTTGTTTCTATAACTCTGTTTAAATCACTCAATCTCTGTAGCTATCAGTTCTCTTCTCTGTGCTTTGCCCCCAAGTACTTCAACTTAAGCTTTTCAAAAACCAATCTGAGGGTTTGGCTGAATAGGTTACTCAATAGGTTATGTTCAATAATTGTACCAATGACTATTATTCTTTCAATGGTTAGTATTTTCACATCTGTTCAACAGTATGTGATCAAATCTGCTAGCTTTCGGACTAAATTATAAAAGTAGTCCTGTCATTATCCATTTTTATAAATGTCTTTGGAAAGTTCTTATGTGGGTTACACTCAAAGTGAGAAATATTATAGTTTAATAAAATAACTGTTTGCTTGATGTGCTATGAATTCCAGTGGTGCAAATTGCCAGCTTCTATTAGTTCCAGTAACATAAAGCAGTGTTATTTATGAACACTCAGCACTTATATGACGGTTTGCATCTTCAAAGTGCTGTACAAACTAACAAATTAATACCCACAATATCACTATTGATAAGTAATATTATCTTCATTTTATACAAGGGGAAACCCAGGCAGAGAAGCTAAGAGAGACTCTCTTCAAACTTTAACAAGAGTTTGATTTCAATTCTCAAGAGGTGGGCCAAAATTAGGTCCAGTTTATGTTTATTGCGACTAATTCATCCTTCGCTTGTCATCCAACAAATCCATAGTCAAATAAGCAGTCCCTCATTAAACCACAGTGACTTACATAGATTGATCATGCAATTTTCATTTTCTGGGATTGTGTGTGTAGGGGGGAGGGGAGTTGCATTTAAATTCAATTAAGAAAAAAGGTTTTATATTTAGAGGTGGGTATTTTCATCTGGGTGGAGTTTACTGAGTTATTAAATTCTATGTGAAATTCGACTGTGTAGTGAGAATTCACTTCTGTTAAACCAAAGAAAAGGGTGCATGAAATTCTAGTATAGAATTTTTGCTTTATCTTTAAGGAACATTAAAATGGACATCAAATAATGTAATGCAATGGGTTTAAAAAAAATTCAGCAAGAAGAAGAACGCGAATTTGTGTGACAACCAATTTCATAGCAAAAACTTTGCAAGAAAAAAATTATGTATGTCCAATACTGATAAGACATTGTGAATGCAAGTTTTAAGACGCATGTCTCTTAGCATTCCATCCTTCCACCACAGCGCTCTATGAATAGTCAGCACAGTTCGAAGGCATTCTGTATAAAAGTGAAAAATATAGGGCATAAAACAAAATTCTAGAACACAGACTTGCAAAGTTAAGGACCTGACATTGAGGAGAGTTTGTAATGTACCCTTCCCCATCCCCTCACTCCACTTGCCAACTCTGTCCCACTACCTGCCAGGTCAGCTTGAAATGAAATATTTTTTAAAAATATCCCTTCTTCAACAGCAACAGACCTGGTGAGGTTTACAGATAGCAAATATTCAATGCACAGAGTGAGTGGGCGTGTAAATAGTGGGTAAATATATGTCAATTTTTACAGCAAAGCAGAGCCACTAACATATATTGATCTTAAATGAGTTTTGCAGTAAATGGTATTTTTGAATGTTAGAAAAGTAGTATGGATGACACCTATTGCTTTAGCCCAAGGCACAGTGCTTATCGATGTTGGGCAGATAATAGTAATAGTGCACATAAGTGACTGGCAACATTGATAATAGTAGTAGTTCATGATATGAAGCACAGACGAGACTGGACTTGGACATGTTAGGCTCCTTTCTGATAATGATATATCATGAGTAGCAGCAGTTAGACTGTGGTCTGATGCTGTACTTGTTCAGGACTTTCACCACCAATACCAGCCTAGGGGAAATGATGGTAAAAGAAGAACCCAGATTGCCTCTCTGTACTGAAGTTGTTTCCTCACTGCATACTGGAGTTGCAAACTTGCCTTGATCTTACACATTTCAATCTAAAGTAGATGTAGAATGCTTTCAGTGAAGAGGTTCTCACAAAGATTTGTTTCACAAGTAAGCTTTGTTGTGGCATCCTAGTAATTCAAGCAGCCTCTTTTGGCATTGGCTGGGGTGTTAATATTCCTAATCTTCACATAGTAATAATATTCACTGTGGAGGTAAAATTTAGTCATGGTCATAATGTTTTACTAATGTTTGCTGACCGGATTTTGTTTCTAAATAAAATGGTGAGGTAAAGGAGGAGCAGAGATCCCCACTGTCCAAGAGAAAAGAGTACCTGGGATGGCCTTGGACTACCTATGGCAAAAAGGCCAACAGGTGGCATATATATTATTTCGATTGTGTGCCCTTTGTGCCTGCTTCCTGTTAAAAGTATGGTTTGTGTGGGATAGTGCCATCAAGAGCCTACCTAAAAGCCTGTCCCTGCTCCTGCTGAAGGCAGTGATTGCTTTGCCATTGACTTTAGTGTGAGCAGGAGCAGGCCTGGTAGCTGTAAAGCATGCAGTGGGCAGGCTGTTGTGAGGTGTCAGTGAGATGGTTGGTGAAAGCAGCTGTTTGATTATGCACAGACGTAGGGCAGGGCATGGCAGAAGGCTAGCAGCATTTTATATAATGGCCTCTCAGTGTTTGCTTCTTTTAGGATCCTAGAAACAGAAAGGGTTTAAAATTCCACCTAATCAAGCGATGACCTCTTCAACCTGCCGTTTAGAGTTATTGCCATTAGTTTTCAAACAAAAAACAAAACAAAACAAAAAACTAACCAAAAATACCACTTTTCCCTGCAGAAATGAGTGTGGTATTTCATTTTATGGAAATATAGATGGAGCGATCTGAGTGTGCAGAGGGGAATATTACATTGCTGAGGCCCTTCCATAGTACTGTTAAATAGCAGTGTAATTAAGGGCTCCAGCAATTTGCCATCTCTTTTTTCACATGGAATTACTTCAGATGTCTGGCATACACACTTACCCTGTTGTTCAAAGCCATTACAGTCCATACAGTCAATAATCTGTAAATTAAAAATTCAATAGTAGATGCATTAAAAATTGTACGCTTCCAATTCAGTCCATACTCCCAATTCAGTATATTTGGTGCTGGAGGAACGTATTGAGAGGTGCTGGCCCCTGCGGGATTGTGACACATTTTCAGTATATCTCAAAACATCCCTAGTCACATTATATTTGCAGTACTAGAGTTTGCTTGCAGCCTGGATTTAATTCTGTAGACAAAAATGAAAGACTCATGAAAAAGCATTGTAACGCTAATGTGCCACAAGCCAAATAAGTTGGTTACTTTCTTTCTGCAAATGGAACATATATCCCTGTAATGGACTCGGGTGTTGCATCTCCAGGAAGCCTGGTACTCTTATAATGCTATGCTAGAGCATTGGTTCAGCATCAGTTTAGAGAGAAGAGCGCCAATTACTGAATGTATCATCAGCACCACTTTGTGCAAGACCGGTGTGTCTGTAAGGGTATGTCTACACTGCAATCGGAGATGTGATTGCAGCCTGGGCTGTCACACCCCTGCTAGTTTTAATGTAGCTCGCACTGCTAAAAATAGCAGTGAAGATGTGGCAGCATGGGCTTCAGTACAAGCAAACAATGTGAGTAGGTATTCAGGTTCCCTGGTGTGCTTGTACAACTCACACTGAATCCCCTGCCAATGAGCAGTGCTAGCTAGATTAAAGCTAGCATGATATGCGAACCCATGTGGCAGTCACATCTTTGATTGCAGTGTAGATATATCATTAGACATTTTCCCCCTCTAACTACTACCCAGCCCAATCTTGTGAGTTCAGTCAGGAGAACACATTGAGGCAGTATGGCTAAAAGCCATCCTTTGCGACAATTACTGTATGGGAGTCCAATGCCAACAACTGAAATTAAGTCTCCATGGAGTCATTTTTGTTTTTCAACAATAATTTAAAAATAACTGAAGTGTTTAACATCTTTCTTCTGATTGTCACACCCAGTATATTATTTCCTGCCTTCCAGTGTTTTACATAGGACTTGTAGAACCTCAATCTCACAAATTGTTTGCAGTGTTGTTGTAGCTGTGTTGGTCCCAGGATATGAGAGAGACAAGGTGGGTGAGGTAATATCTTTTATTGGACCAACTTCTGTTGGTGAAAGAGACAAGCTTTCAGGCACTACAGAACTCTTCTTCTTTGCAGACAACATTACAAATGTTACTTTTCAGGATGTAGCTGCCACAATCATGAGGCCACGGTAATTTAAAAACTTAATTTTCAAATACATCTCATTACTTACTCCTGGTGAGAAAAGCTTGTTATTGCTTGAACTTTCAGGTTGTTATGCTGAGCAAAGTGAGTGGAGTTTTTCCTTTAAACAAAAGAAAATACATAACCAAGGACTGGATGATTTCCCTTAGCTATACCTTTGGGTTTCCTCATAGTACCCACTGTTTGGAAGACTGTTTCTTATCCAGGAATTTTCAGACCTTTTTAAAGGAAATGTAAAGCTGGCAAAAGCAGTACTGGTGACCGAATAGGTATAACCAGACACTGCGGGGTAGTGCACTCTTTCCCATCAAAGTGCAGTGCCTGACCTCAAGTGAGAGGCTACGTCATTTCCTGTGGTTCATCCTTGGCATCTTTGCTGAGATTTCCAATAGCGGTAGGTAGCAATATGTGCCTGTATGGAAATTGTAGATACTTGTGAGTATCAGTGATGGGCAGCACTCAGAAAGTTTGGAAGTGTGGTGAAGTTTGGATAAGCTTTTGAAAATAAAATAAAAAATTTGGATGCTTATATGAACCAATGTATTTTGAGAGTCATTCTGATCATCCTTCCTGCCCACTTAGTTTCTTGCGGAGTGTTATCCCTCTTCATAGGCTCTTTGAGGGCATGATTTTAGCCTAGCCACTCTCCAACTTGAGTCATCTGGGATGAATCTCAGGGGTCTCCTTCATCCCTCCCTTTCATGAGGAGAAGCCCCTCATACCAGCCATAATACTTTCCTTGAGATGGGCAAAAGCTGCATGACTTCTGGTACTTTCTTAGAATCATGATTTGTGCCCTATCCCAGATCTTCTTGGGAGGATCCTTTTATTCATACCGTGTCCCCTATTCTTAACCAACAGGAGTGTTATTGTGCCGGGGATGGAGACTCCATAAACTCATGCACTTCTGGATGCTCCACAGCCTTCTTCTAAATAACAGCAACCTTACTGCTGACCCTTTTGAATTTTCTGTCTATGGCTTTTTCCCCAGTAGATGCATAAGACTGCACAGAAAGATGTAAAGCCCCAGATGGCTGTGCCTAACACGGACAAAATTGACTTAATATGTAACAGTGAAGTTAGAAAATACCAAAGATACTGGATGACATTATTTTCAATCATAAATGATCAATGCAAGAGTACTTCAGACCTTTGTTTACACATGTTATTAAGGACAGTTTTAGCTCTAGTTCTGACTGATCAGTGCAATGTGTTATACAGATGCTCAAGTTGTCTGTTTCTTTTATCTTTGGTGAAATTATGTTTGTTGGGTGAAATTCATCCATTATGGTAGGGGGCAAAGAAGGCCTCTAACAGCATTGTGGTACTACAGTGCAAGGAAAAGGGTACGCATAGAACAGGCAACTGGGGGACTCTGCCTTCTGTGCATAGTGGGGCTGGGTTCCTTGATAGCTCTAGAGGAGAAGGATTGGAAATGTCTGGAGAAGAGGTTCCACTGGCCACAATCCCCCATGCAGGGCATGTACAGAAGTTACAGTATTTGTTTGTGCGTGTGTGTGTGGGGGGGGCGGGGGTTAGGGGGGTTGAAAAAGGGGGTGATGAATTCCAGCTGCTGTAAATTTGAATCAGAACTACTTTTTCATAGACAGATCTTTTGTAGGTTAATAGATGTCAGATCTTTATATAATTCTGGTGATCTCCCATGTATGCCCAGCTGAGCTGAATTTAACCCGTGTATTCTGGTAAGTAGAATCTGGTTGTTCTGTTTAATAATTACTACTACTAATCTGCATTTCTATAGGGCCTTCCATCCAAGCACTTTACAAACATTAATGAATTATGCCTCACAACACCCTTGGGAGTGACCTGAATATCATTGTGTGTATTGTGCTGAAATGGTAAGATGATATAATTGTACCTCTCCCTGTTCTTTTGAGTTTTTTTATTTATCTGCCTGATTGAAACCACTAACTAGAAAAAAAATCTGTCATTATAGAAATCCTTCTGGTAGTTCAGCTGTAATGTCAGATTAGTAGCCAGTGTAGACAGAAGCTTAATTAATGTAAATGTTCACAGTTAGTTTCTAATGAACATAACAGAATTTTGGTATTTAAGTGATATGACATGAAACTAAATAATACAAAGATTTACTAAACTAAAGTAAATGCAGCAGTGTCTGTGGAGAGAAACGAAAGGTTTAGTTAATTGATTCCCAATTTTTTTCACATAAGCAATACAGGGATGTTAAGCAAAAATGAATGGGAAAGAAGATGGTATGAGTAATAGTGAATGGGGGTGTGTGTGTCCAACAGAAAATGTTCAGATGTGGTCTCCATTATGAGTGAGTTAGAGAACTCCTTACAAAATCCACAACGTGACTTCAAGAGGTTACAAGTATTCTTGCTATGAGTTTAGCAAACAAACAAAAACTACAGGCTTTCCTCCATTGCAGATGCTTGCTGATTTTTAGATTCCCTATTTGTCCCTTAAATATGATCATGTGCCTTTAGGGCTGTCTGTACAATAGCTGACATTCAGATTGGGCCTTCCTCAATAAAAATATGTTTTGTTTTACATGAGTCCAGTGACTGAGCTTTATTAGTCCTAATTTGAAAGTAATACAGTAACAGTAACATTTGTTGAATGCGGTTTTGCACAGTGAAAGCTAATAGGATTTTTTTAACAAATCCAGAAAGTCATGTGAAGCAAGTCCAAATTTCCACCATGGAACACATTTTGATACAGCACAACAGCTGAAATGTGCAAGGGAAACACATTTTATTTATTCTTGGCTCCGATACCCACTAGCAATTTGGTGAATGGGCATCCCATTCAAATTCTGGTGCAATTTATCTGACCAGGTGTCCACTCACTTGCCTGCCTTGTTCTATGTCAAAAAAGGAACTCCTCACTCATATCAGAGTTCATTCTGAAAGACCATATGGTGAGCAATACCTCCCCTTCAATCAGTGCAGTAGCATTTGCATTTATTCTCTGATCAGACATTGAAGAAAGGATTCTTTTCAATATGAAGAATTCTGTTTTCCCTCTGGTAACCCTGCCGTACAGATACTGCCAGTATTGTGCCATGTGGTGAGGCAATTTTGTGTTTTGGACATATCTCTGGAACAGACTGGTTGGGTATATTCTCATCTAAGTTTGCTGAGATTTCTGCATTTCTCCCCATGCATTAAGATAAGAATAGCAGTAGGTTGGCACATTCCAGCTATCTCTTAAAACATATTTTAAAATATCCAAATATGAATTAAAGTTTTGCATATAAATACTTTATATCTGATAGAAAAACATATTTTCTTTCTTTCTTTCTCTCTCTCTTTTCCTCTGCTTCAAAGGGGAAAGCCCAGCATGCTGGACTGTTCTATTAATTATAGGGATTATGTTTAGACTCCTGCATTTGGGATTTAGCTTTGAATTAGAAATATAGGTCTTATTTTTTCATACTTAAAAAGTATATCATTAATCTTTTAAAAATATGGTGATAGGTTTCAAATGAAGGGCATGTCTGCACTGACTCACTGTTCTGACTAAGGGGGAGTGAATAGCAGTGTGCTCCAAAGTGCTGCATTGTAACACCCCACCCCTGTGTGGACACTGTGGGCGCGAATTTAAAGGTCCCAAGTTTGTGTGACCTTTAAGTGTGTGCCCATAGTATCCACACAGGAGAGTTATAGTGCAGCATTTGTACACATTGTTATTCACGCCTTGTTAGTCTGAACTGCGCGGCAGTGTAGACCTGGCTTGAGTCTCCTTGAGTTTTCTTTCATTCTTCTTACTTACATTCTTCATTCTTACTGATTGTATTTGAATTGTTTGGCATGTATTTTAAGAGCCTGATCCAAAGCCTTTTGGAGTCAATAGAAGAACTTCCAATTACTTTAGTAGACTTTGGATCCGGCCCAAAAGTGTGGAAATTTAAATAATGATTTTTCCTTTACAGGAGAATTTATGTGTAATAATAATAATAACTATTAAACGACACTATATTTTCAATAGCTCCATGAACTTTAATAAAACACTGGGTATAATTTAGTTTGATATTTTTATGCCACTGTAATGAATTTGTTTGTTATTCAGTGTAAACACCATTCTCAGTGAATAAATCAGTTTTGCTTAGTATTCAGTGCAGATAACATATGTATTTCCAGAGGTTTTCCAGTGTAAAAAAAATTAACATTTATTAATAGAAACATAAATGTTATCCAGTGTTTTTGATACAGTTAGAAAGCATCAGTAATAGAAATCCCAGCCTGGAATTTGTTCCCCATTTTGGATAATATATTACAAGGACTCCCTTTTCTGTTCAACACTTAGATTTTAATTGATGATGAACCTTGGTGGTGGTAACATTTTTTTTTTATAATTGCAAGCAAAGGGAGTGTAACCTTTTCTCAAAATATGGAAAAAAGAAATGTGATGTTTCAAGAGAAATCGTATGTCACCATCTTTACCTCCCTTTTTTCTCTTGTTAGCCATGCTCTTATTTCTCCTTCAGCTCACACTGATACACAGTGACACATAGTGAATGTAGCAAGACTGCAACAAAACTATAGGCTTCTGTGATGCTGATATCTCATTGTTGGGAATACAACTCTTCGTCTTTTTGACATGTTACCTAAATATCGAAGTAGCTTAAAGATCCACACAGACTACTGAGATCTTCATTATTATAAAAAACTGTGATTAACTCAGCTTTAAAATATTAACATAGACAAGCAAGGCCTGATCCAGAAATCTCTTACTCATTCAAGTATTCCCATAGACTTTAAGATTTTTCAGCACAGTCCCCTAATTCCCATTTCTGAAAACAATAACTATAATAAAAATCAGCCTTTTATATTGCATTTTATCTGAGAAAACTATTATGTAAATCTAATAATTTTAATGTGATTCTGCTACTGAATAAGCACCGAATCTAGAATTTCTACATCAATACCCCTTAGTTTCTTTACATTTAAATCGTTAGCAAGCTTGACACTTAAATCACTATGAACTGTGCTGGTTCTTTAAAGGGAAAATCCTCTCCCCAGTTTGACTCAGCCTGACTAGCTGGGCCAGGAGCTATGGAGAGCTGTAGGAGTAAGGGAAAGAATCTTCACACCCCTGCATCCCCAACCCATTAAGCTACACAGGGAAACTGCTCTGTGGGCTGAGGAAACTAGAGCTGATGATGAAATGATTTGGGGGATTGTTTTTTGCTTTTATCAACTTGTTTCAGGTTTTTGTTGAAAATTTCCAAACCTGAAAATCAGAATGTTTCAGCGGGTCACGCACACATTTTTGGAATTACTAAAAAATGTTCATTGCTTGGCTAAAGTTTTCAGTTTTTGGTTATCAAAACCCCAAAATTTTAGAAAAATTTTTGTTGCCAAAACCTGAAAAATTTTGGGTTTGGAAAATTAAAGTTTCTCAATGGAAACCTTAAAAATGTAGAAAAAGGTATTTCCGGTGGAAATGTCCCATTTTGAGAAAATAACCATTTTCTGTCAACAAAACTTTTTAACAGAAGAATTTTGGTTAGCTTTAATGGCAACCTCTGTGTCTTTAGCCATTTCAGTGTGGAAAGAATTAGGGGCCTACTTCAGGTCCCACTGAAATCAATAGGACTTTTTCCATTGACATCAGTGGTTGTTGGATAAGGCCCTGGGAGCACACAGTAGAGGATGACCCTTCTTTGACTGAACTACAGTCCTCCACTGCCCTGCTCCAAGCTCCATCTTGCACATCCTCATGGCAGCCCCTGCAGAGCTGGTCTCTACAGCACATGTAGGGGCCCAAATCCAGCAAAGCACTTATGCATGTGCTTAACTTCATTGAAGCCATTGAAACTAATTGTGCTGCATGTTAAGTGTGTGCTTAAGGGCTTTGCTGGAGTGGGGCAAGAATGTATATCTCTGCATGGCCTTTCCCTACCCTTCCAGAACAGAACTGAATCAATTCCATTGCCAAGAGACCATCCACACCTAGAGAGGATTGCTTCTATATAATTACAGAATAGACTTTAAAAATTGAGTTTGCTCAGCATAACTCTGTACTGTAGCTACAGTATTTCCTGCTACATTTGATGCCCAAAATAGTGAAAAAAAATCTCAAGAGTTTTAAAAACATAAAACATGGAAGATCAATTAAATGAAAATTGCAAATATGATGCAATTACTAAAAAAGTAATTAAAGAAATTATTAATGCTAAAAACAAACATGTATTGTGTTATACCAGTCTATGCCTGGGACCAACCTATTAGCAAAAGTGCAATACATGGAAACTGAAAATCCCCATACATTACTAAACTGCTAGAGTGGAAAAATTCTTATTTCTCTGGACACATAGAATATAGTCAGCTTGTTATAAAGACCATGATTTTTTTTTCTCCTTTTTTTCATTATATCATTGTAATGTCAATGTGGTGTTGGATTTCTTTTGAGAAAGCAAATATCCAGGATACTGTTAGAAAAAGAGTATTATCATGGTAAAAACATATCACGCTTAGTCACAGGCTGATGATGGTGATATGGATGTCTCTTCTTCTACTGCAGTATTGGTGATGCTATAGAAAAAATATTAAGGCAATATTCACCACGTTTGCATTTTAGATACCTAAGACCATAATCAAAATCTAATTCTTAAATGTGTCTTTTAAATGTAGTATTTTACATGCATGTATCTCCTAGAAGTATGCATTATAATATATTTATCGTACTGCAAAATGAGTGCTTATTATGAGTGCATATACTATGGTACCAGCATACTGTGCTTGTACCATAGTATATGAACTACAGTTTAAATTTAAAATAAATGCTATTATTTGACTAATTTAATTTAGTTTTAACTATCCTACACAGCTTCAGGGTATAAGTGATACTGGAAATCTTGTATGCTGAATTTCTTATTGGTTGGTTGTTGTGGTATAGGCACAGTATATTTATGGTTTGAAAGAATGATGATTCAGCAAACTTGCTGCATAATAATCCTTACTTCATTGTTATACTGTAAGTGGTTAAAGCCAAGTGTCCATGAATATATAATGTGTTCCTTCAGTTTTGTAGTGTAGTAATACATTATGCTGGTGAGCTACTGAGACATTTATTCCAATGGAAATGCAGAGAGTGATTTAGAAATGCCAATAACAATAATGCAATTACAGTTGCAAAACATCTTAGTTGACCAAACAAATCTTTTCTAAATGCACCTACTATATTTCTTTAGCACATTTAATTAAGTATATATTCAGCATATTTAGTTTGAGACTCAACTAAGCACCAAATGCATAAACAAGTAAAATATAGTCATTGCCTAATGGGTACTCCTGGTTAAATTCAGCAACAGTTACATTTGGGACTATAATAGTGTTGCAGCAGAGGTGTGAAAGGGCATCACTAGCATAGGGTATCATATGCTAAGTGATAGTGGTAGCTACAATAACTATAACAATTATTCATATATAACATTTGATAAATATTAATGCATATAGGTTTTAACTCTGTCACTTTAGAATCCTATAACTCCCTCATTATTTTTTTCTTTATTCTTTTTTGATGTCTCTTGTCACATCTGTTGGTCTGTCTCTTTCTTGCACACACACATATGCACACAAATGGCTATGTTCGATTCTTTTGATCTTTGTAGAAATAGATCTTGGTGCAGTAGTTACAGCCATACTTTAGTCTCTGGTTTGTATATCAAGGTGTCAGGATGTCTCACGGCCAAGCAGCAGGACACACACAGTGATGGTGACATGAGGTTACACTGCTTCAAACAGAGTTTCATGACGCTGAGAAACCCTAAAAAATCGACAATGAGGTATAAAGAGAAGGACATTTTGACTTACAGAATAATATTAGATTAATGACTAGCTATTGCTAACTGGCTTTCTTTTCCATAATTGTTAAAGAGCTCCTGTAAATAACTGTCAAAATCCTGCCCTATCTTGTGTGGGTGCACTATGGGGAAGAGAGCATAGGGTGACGCCTAGTTTGCTTGTAAGGCAGAAGTGCAAGATTCCTGGCACTCTAATGGGGCAGGGGGGAGAGACTATGGTGATCTTCAAAAGTATTTAGGTGCCAATCTAATTGATTTTAGTGGGAGTTAGGCATCTTAAATATATTTGAGGATCTGGGCTTATGGCTCCCATAGTGGCATAGTTTGCCAACCATAAGGCACTGTTCATATGTTCATTCCTGTACTCTCCCAATCAATTGCATATATTTAAAGAGGTAGCAGTGCATATCCCCCACTATACATACCCTCCTGCCTGCCCTCGGCCATCTTTCCATGCACCAATAGAATGGCTTCTGCACCCTATAGATGGCTGTACTGTTCCACTTATGTTGCTGTGACCATTGTATTATGGGATTTCTCCCTTTGTACTAAATCTGGTATAAACTTTAGATCAGGTTATTGAAATGTTGTGTTTTTTATGTTGGTAATGCCTTTTAAAGTAAATTTAGTACTCGTGGGACCTGACTGGCTCTTGAGGTCATCTAGGGGTGCAATATAACTAGCAGGAATGCAAATGTCCAGTGCCACCCTGCCAATGGGTCTTAGATCCCAACCCTGCCTATTTCTGTATGAGTAATGTTAGTCACATGAGTAGTCCTGTTGTTTTCAGTGTAATTGTTGAACTGTGGTAGTTTGCCCTTAAGACATTGTGATGACATGTATCTTTCCTCCATGTCCCTGGGGTCAGGAAAAGTCTTGTGTTCTATGTCAGAGGGGAGAGTGTTTATCAGCTGTTTCCCTAAGGATATTGTCCCATTGCTGGTTGTGAGTTTCTGTTATAGGAGCATGTCCTTAAGAACTGGTGTATGCTTGAGATTTAGGTGAGGGAAACAGTGGAACTATGTTATCAGGAAAAATCTCCTCTGGATGTCCGATAAAGTATTCCTTACCCTTGAAAAAGTGATAGGCTGTCATATAATCCTGTGACACCATCTCAAACTGTCAATCACCCACTGAACATTTAAGACTTGTGAAGTACGATAGGTAGTAACAAAATGGTATCCACTTATTCAAAATGGTGGGTAGTGACATTACTGGATTAATCTTGAAGTATGTTAATAACAGATGGAATGAAAGATCAGATGGTGCTGTTTAAATAGATTAAGGTTAACCCCAATGTCCTGATCAGTGTCCCTTCTCTCATTTAATGCCAGTGCTAATTAACTGGCACAATTGTTTCTAGCCTTATGTGGGATGTTGCTGAAAGCCTGCTGGCTGCTGGCATACCTATGTGCAGTCGCTACCTGTATGTAATGCAGTGTTTTGTTTTGTTTGTTTAGTGTTGTGGGACTTTCAGCAAGCTGCATTGCTTCTCCTGTTGCTAAAGTGTTATAGTATTTAACTCATTTTGTATCTATCTGTTACTGTGTATGCTTATAAATAAGAAGATTCCATTAACTCTTCAAAAGGTTAGTGAGCTGATTTGCTCTTGGTCTTTCTGTCTACTTGTCAGGCAGACACAGAGACCATCAGCTCAAACTGACTTTGATACCCTAATAGGTAATGGCAGCTACCATGGAGATGCTACTCTCTGCCCATGCATGCCTCTACATTTTATACTCCGTGCAGGAGCTTTGTGACTAGAAAGAGGAACTGTAGTGAAGGAACATTTTTATATGATAAAAGGTAATATTTCATGGGAAATGTGCTCACAGCACTAAAAATCTTAGAAGTACTCTTTAGTTATGCAGCTGTGGTTTGATTTAATTAAGTTACATAGTAAGTGCTTTACTGTGAAGTTATGTTTCATTATAGGGTAAATAGATGGGTTTTTCTGTCTTCTCACCAAAGGGAAGATACTATGATAATTATTCCTTGATATACAAATTTTACTCTCCTATACTAATCTGTGTCCTCTCTCTTAAACATTCCTTTTACTTTTCACTTCCCCCTTTTCTTCTGGCTCCTCACTTGCTGTATGTTGAACTTTATCTCTTCTGCTTCAAATCCATTCATAAAACACATGTCTTCCACAAAGCTTTTTTGTGCCTATCTCCTCACTGACCATGGTAGCTCACCTTCTCTCCCCTCAGCTTTTGTTCCTTGTCTCATGTTTGTTCAGGTGAGATTATGAGCTCTCTGAGACAGAAAATCTGTCTTGTTACATGATTTGTAAAGTGTCTGGTACATTTATATAAATAAAAAACTAGGGCCATGTCCTATGTTTCTACTGCTCATATTATTCTCACTGGCAAAGCATTCTCAGTGCAGAAGGGTTGCAGCACTGTAAATGCATAGTTACTGAGATACATGTATATATTAATATTATGTAGGTACTTGGGGAAAGATTGTTTGGTTAATCTTAGGCTCATTAGGAGTTTCTTGGAGTGATTTTCTACTTCTTCACATGTATCACTGTTCGGAGGTATCACTCCCCATTCATGCCATTGGAACATTGCAGGGCCCCTAGCATTGGGTTGGGGAATCCATGGCTGAGGAGAGGAGAGACAAGGGCAGGTGGCAGGCCCAGTTTATGCTCTCAGTAGCTGTGTAAAAGACAGCAGCCTAGTGTTCTTGTCGATGGCCTGGCCTATGTTGAGGAAAGTCCTTTTACTCAGCAAGGGTCTTAGAGCCAGCAGTGTCTGGGATAAACCCTCATAGTCCCCATTCTGGGGAAACAGCACTCCCTCATGCCTATCTCACTCCTATAGAATGCTTCAGGGAGAACTCCACAAGGATCCTCAGTCGGTTTTCCATCTTGCAGTAGCTAAAGTCCACTGGTTTCAATGGAGTGAAACCATCATCAAACTGGAGTAACCAAGAGTGCATCAAGACCATTGACTTCAATAACAGCAAGATTTGGCTCCATGTGATCAAGATGTATATGTATGATCTCGGTTCTATGTAAAACGAAGTAGCGAGGCACAAGAGGTCGGACAAGCAGCAGTACTTGGGGTTGTTTATTTGTGGCTTACCAATACCAATGCAAACCTGGAGTAAGTCTAACAAAGCCAGTGGAGTTACTGTGGATTTACACTGGTGTAAATGAGATGAGAATCGAGTCCTTAAGATACTGCTTAGTGCAAGGTTCACTTAGTTTGATTAATTGGCAAAGCTAATTTTTCTCCTTCTCCACAAAAAGGGGGAGATTTCAGTCTGTGACTCGCTTCTCTGTCTGCTTGTTCACTCATGATATGCAGTGATTTGAGCTATGATGCTGAGATTAGAATGTGGCTTTAAAAGATCAAGATGTAAATAATGTCCTGAACTTTTGGAGGACATTTTATTTTCAGCTATATTTCCTTCCCCGCGTTTGTATGATGCAGTGAGATTTTCCACCTTTGTACACTAATGTTATTTTTCTGTCAGCTTTTTGGCACACAAAATTAGGAAAGAATTTGTCCTAGTATTAAACTAGAGATCCAGGAGCTGGGAAATACTCCTGCTCTGTACGCGTAGCAGTACAAGGCAATTCTTCAACATGAAGGGACTATAGAAAGCAACACATTATTTTGGCATTTGTTGCAGTGAACACTGCATTGGCTGGCAAGGGGCTCATCTTGTTGGGGACAAAAAGTGAATTTCACCTTTGTGCCTGCATCCTTAGCTCCCTCCTCATGAAAACAGAGCCTGCTTTAATCTTCCTAGGGCTGACGGAAAGGTATCTTGCAGACTGCAAGTCAGCACTTGCCCACACAATTGTTTGGTAAAATCTATTTTTAAAAGTCCATAAATTCCACTACTAGACAAACTGGGATCTAACAAAAAATATAGTCACTAATGTATTATCTTTTAAAGAAAGACAATACCCCCCTCATCCTCTTCTCTCTCTCTCTCTCTCTCTCTCTCTCTCTCTCTCTCTCTCTCTCTCTCTCAGGGAAAACCTGCATATCTTAAAAAAATTCTAGTCACAATGGACCCCATTCTGCCACATTACTCTGGTTCAATATCACTTTGCTGTGCGTGTAGGTCCATTGAAGACAAGGGGCTACATATGGAGTGAGATATTATGTGATGTGAGGAAGGGTAGTAGCATCAGGCCCCATATAGACACAGATTTGCCAGTTCTGAGCCTCCTGCAGTCAGACACCTCTGCAGATTGCATGAGAGTGAGCTTCTTGATAAATGTATCAGTGGAACTGGAAATGCAAACCAGGAAATCAGGTTGAGCTCTTTATTTCGTTCTCTCCCTTGTTTGTTTGTTTTTTGTTTACTGAAGTGAGCTATAGAGGAAGCTTTTGCTGACTGTGGAGTTAGTCTGGTAATTTTTTTCATTTACTGAAGTTACAGACTCAGGAAGAGTTAATTGCCTCTCCCCTCCACTGTTTAGCAAGCCTTCAAGAAATAAGAATATTGTACACTGTACACATGAGTCACCCACCCTAAGTACCATTTAAAAATATAGCCCTAGGCTTTGATGCACAGTGTTGTATTATTTTTCCTATATTTTAAATCATTCATAAGCAGTTTTCAGGCTGACCTGCTGATCTCTTATGCAGAAAATTGTACAGGTTACCTGAAGCTAATCTGTATTGCACAAGTTTATTTAACTGTATAGCCTCACATTGAAGGACTTCATATATGAAAAGGCTATCTTTGCATGAATGAACTTGCACTCCAAACATAAATTGTTTATGTAAATACTATAATCATACCATAAATCTTTTCTAAGGAAACCTCCTTTTTCAGTTAACACTCTCCCCTCCCCCCGAAAAAAAAACACAAACAAACCCAAAACGAGAGGTGATTATGACAGAATTATGGTTTTCAATGTGTACTATTATATGTGCCTGAATTTAGATTCCCAAAGGGACCAATTTACTAATATTAAGTGTTCTTGCACTAAATGGGAGGCAGTGAAGAGAGAGCTGCACATTTAAAAGAAAAGTTTAGAGCTGAATTTCAATGACTAATAGTAGCACTGGAGTTCCAAAAGACTGGGACTTTTTCCTAAACCTCTTGTTAATTAGGAATTATCATAAGGCAAAATATCTGCATTAATTTGCCAAAGGCAGACTAAAGCATGGTGTATTGCAGTACTCACAGATTCATTCTGGTGGTACTGCATTGCACAAAACTTCTAATAAATTGGGAATAACTTTGATGAATTTGACAACAGGCAATTAATGCTAATCCTTCCTCCACAGGGGCACATTTTATGCTGGTTTTCTATTAGCACAAGCACTAGCTACTCTACTTTACTTTCAATCATGCTGCATGCGCAAATACTGCAGTATATTACAGTAATCAGTAAAATGCCCCCTCAAAAGAATTCTTGTGGATCAGAAATGGTGAGAATCAGAATTATGGGATAATTCTTCAGAGACTAGACAGAGTAGGACTGTGCTTGGCTATTTTTGCTATTCTCTTTGAAAAATCCATTGTCTTTGGCAATGAGAAGATGTTTTTTGAATAGATTGTATTGTGTTCTTGAGCAGCTCATTGTCGTGAGCCTGAATTTTGGATGCATGTGATCCCAAACCTATTCATTCACTAAACAAGAGCTAGACATTCAGTGAAAGAAATGGTAGCGTTGTATAAATCTGATTATTTTATTTTTAAATCAAATATAACTCAAATCATTCTGAGCCATAGAAGTACAAAAATAGCTGTTGTTCCTTGCAATTATAATGCTGTCCAGTCAGGCAGTTCTAATTCTCTAGCATATGCTATGGACAATATACACCACATATCCACGGATGTGGCATTTGTAAAGTTCTGTGGATCTAAAGCTGACATGCTGTATGGAAATAAATGACTTTTATAAGACCGTTTGCCCTGTTAATGATTTTTGATATTCAAAACTGGTTTTACTGGTGCCCTTTGCTATGCAGTTGGGTACTTGGCAGAATAACAGGTTACCTTATGGGTTACAAAATAAGGCCCCATTCATGCAATTGGATGGGATTGGAGCCTCCTTAGGGTTCTTCATGGACACACATGCTCACCTGCATATATTATATTGCTGGCTGGGAATCTACATATGAATGAAATAACATTTTTTCTGTTCTTGAAAAGTTTGTAAGCACTTTCTGGCTGGGCCAAAGAAAGGCAGAGACATCAGCTGCTGAAGTCACATGAGGTCAGAATTTCATCTTTCTTTTAAATGACATTTCTAGGCCTCATGCATGCAGAGAAAAGTTTGAAAACATGACCCAAGTGTAACTGGTGCCTGCCTGCAGATAGCCTGAAACAATATTTCCAAGATGCGTTAGCTACCCTTGCTCATCTGAACTCTGAATCTAATGCCATCCTATGGAGGGGCAGGGCCACAGGCAAGGGCCTCAGAGCAAGGGTGAAGATTCAGGTGGGATATGTCTAGGACTCTTGATTACCCTAATTTGGCCCTGTTTTGGGGTAAGGGGGGTTAAAGATCTGGTATATTTCCACGATGCAACCTCAGTTCTAAGGATGTTATCATGTGGCCCAGTGGGCTCAAATATGTATATACAACTGGTCATTCCAGATGTTCTTTTATGGAGCAACATAAACTGGTTAGGCTATTTTAGTTCTAAAGCATTAAAGAGAATAGATTTTTAATGTTTTTAGATGTTTGTTCTTTTTGCCAAGCTCCATCCTTAACAGGCTATTATTTTAAGAGACATTTTATCTACAATTAGTATTTAGTGTGGGCTATTCATTTTGGCATCTAGTGTTTAATAGCTCAGCCATTTCATATTGGGTTAAACCACGGCATACAAATTGGTAGATCTGAATATCTGTAGATCAGGTTTAATTTCTATTGACAGTACAACTGACTAGGTGGTAGTACTGCAGAGAAAGATTGGGAGTTTGTAGTGAATCACAAATTGAACATAAGCCAAGAATATGATGCAGTTGTGAAAAAGGCTAATATCATTCTGAGGTGCATTAAAAGGAGTGTCTTATGTAAGACAAAGGTGGTAATTGTCCTGCTCTGCTTGGCACTAGTGAGGCCTCAGCTGGAGTACTGTATCCATTTTTGAGTGCCACACCTTAAGAAAGATGTGTACAAACCAGAGAGAGTCCAGAGCAACAAAAATGTTTCAAGGTTTAGAAAACCTGACCAGTGAGGAAAGGTTAAAATTTTTTTGGCATGTTTACTCTTGAGAAAAGAAGACCGAGGAGGGACCCGATAAATGTCTTCAAATATGCTAGGGATTGTTTGTTATAAAGAGGACAGGGATCAGTTGTCTTCCATGTTCACTGAAGGTAGAATAAGAAGTAATGGACTTAATCTGCAGCAAGGGAGATTTAGGTTAAATATGAGGAAAACCTTCCTAACTATAAGGATACTTAAGTACTGGAATAGTTGCTAAGGGAGATTGTAGAATCCACATCATTGAAGGTTTAAAGAACAGATAGAGAAACACCAATCAGGGATGGTCTAAGTGTACTTGGTTCAGTCTCAGGCCATGGTGGGAAGGGTGGACTAGATGACCTTTTGAGGTTCCTTCCAGCCCTACATTTCTATTTTTCGATGATTATTGCTCAGTCGGGCAAAAAAAATTATACATTTCTATGAGTCTCAGATTCTTTTTACTTTTCTTTCTTTCCTTCCTGTTGTCAGGGAGAGTGTTCTGAATGGGGCTTAGTTGTTTGAGGTTAAAGGTACTTTGAAAAAAAATTCTCTCTCTCTCTCCTCATACATACATATATGTGTGTGTGTGTGTGTGTATGGGCTCCTTTAGATACACATACAGACAAACAAACTAGCAAAAGTTCCCCTGTGCATTATGTTCACTGCATTTTATTCTGGCTATTTTGATATGCAAAGTTCCATTGAAATTCATGGGTTGCTGTCACTGCTGATTTCAGAAGTAAAAATAATAGGCCATCATATTTTGTTTTTGTGTGTGACTTAACATTACACGCCAGTATAAAGCAGTTGCTTGTCTTGTCTTGTATGTGATAAAATCATTTTTCTGCGTCTGTAGGCAAATGTGGTACTAGTTCCAAATCCTTTTCCTAGCTCAAGAAGCTGATCTGGGTGCTAAGGATCTTTGCAGGGATAGATGTAGGAGGAAGCTTCCCTCACCAGATTACAGAGCTGTAATGGAGCTGCTCCATGCCTTATAGTTCAACCTCAAGGCTGTAGTAGCCTCTGAGCTGCTTGGACGCTCACATGCTCACAAGTTCACAAATTCATGCAAACGCGCACACATACACACACGAGTCCTACGGAAGTGACTGGAATGTTTGTAACGTTGCTTCCAGTGGACATTGTAAAACAAAATATTGCATACTATTGTGTACCAAGATAGCCCCCAGAGTGTTACAACACAATGTAAGAACTATATCCTTTGTACTGCATCTTAAAAATCACTGAAGTGTTTGCTATGAATGTGGCCCATAGAAGTTTATACTGCAATTTTTTAAAAAGCAAAGATAATTATATTTTAAATGATAATTTAACATTCAGATTCTGATTTAAGTCCAGAAAAACAAGACAATTTAAGCTAAGGGAGGAGTCAGGGGTGCCAGAACGAGGAGGGACGGGGGGGTGGGAGAGGCATGGCCCCATCACTTATAAAACTGGGAAAGCTATGTCCTCCCACTTTTTACCAGCCATAAGGGTGAGTGATGGATGGAAGGGGGTGGAGAGGAGTAAGCAGAGGGGTTTTGGGGGGAAGAGGCAGTGTGAGGGTGGGGGCTCAGGGAGAAGGGGTGGTGTGGGGGGCAGGACCATGGTTCGGGCGCCTGTGGCCCGCCCACTTTTAGAGAGCCTCCATTGCTTCTGGCAAGAGTGATCCTGTATCAGAAGGGCTGCGGAGAGCAAATCTCATTTTTAGTTAAATTTTGGGGATGGATTCCAGGTCTTGTGAATGTGAAGGGTTAATAGCTCTTTTCTAGACCCAGCCATTGTGCAGATAGGTGTTATGCAAATTTACCTCACAACCCTGACTATGTATCTCAGTCCTGACCTGTATTACAGCCTTGACTCTCTTGAATAGGCATTGCAGGTCATGGCAGTTCATATGGCAATTTGGTGAAGTACGCTAGAAAGAGGCCACCAACCTAATTTGCACTTGTGATTTAGAATAATCAGGGTTTGAATGTCAGTTTTCTGTGATAAAAGGCCAATTTACTAACCCCGAGTGCCACCTCACTCCCTTTCTGCAGCTGTACTAGAGATCATAAAGTATGTAAGATTACCTGCTGTTTGGAGGGCCTCTGATAGCCTGAGCCTTAATGTTATTTTTATGTCTTTTTTTTCTTTATTTTTATTTAATCTTGTATGCTCCAGTTGAGCTACATTAATGGATTAGACTGTAGCAGGATCTTATGAGAATTCCACTACAATAGGTAGATGGTTGGATGGATGGACAGACAGATGCAAGTTTAAAGCACAAGAGGATTTGCATATTTAGTTCTGCTTTACATCCTTCTTTAGAGAGTGGGATTAATGATCTGCTAAATTATCACAGTTGAGAGTCTTCAGCATTAGTGTGAATTTGTATCCTGCTAGAGCTAGTCTTACAACTTTCTGGAGACATGTAAGAATCTCACTAGGGGGTGCCAACTTGTTGGTAAAGCAGTCAGTGATCAAGAAAATAGCGGGTGTATTGAGAAAAGCCCCTACTTACCCCCCCCACACACACACACCTAGTTCCCCAGAACCCCCCCACTTAAGAAATTATCTCCAAGGAGAAGGAAATGGATAGTCCAAGAACAGTTTGCATTTGAATGCTCCAGGATCTTATGTTCAGCCTTCACTATGTCTCCCAGAAACATTTATTTTGGAGAGAGGGTAAACTCTCTGGGGACCGTGAGAAGACCTTATCTGAGCTCTGATATACCTAGCACACTTTTTGACCCTGTTAAATAATAACATTATGAAAAATAAATAAATCAAACACTGGATGGGTCATGGGGATCAAACCGGGGACTTAAGGGCAGGTTGAAATGCTTGATGTTTATTGCTCCTAATCCAGAGCCACAGGGTGTAGAATATGAGACTATTAATGCTGTCGGAGCTCTTTGGGGAAAGCTTGTGCTCTCTGGTGAATCACAAAGTCTTCACATTTATAGTCGCCCTGGCATAGATTCCCCATTCTCCTCTTGTTTAACAGGATATTTTCATTCTACAGACTCACATGCCCACTCTGGATATTATTATTTATCTGTATTACAGTAGCACTGGGAAGCCCTGTTCAGAGAGCAGGATTTCATTGTGCTAGGTGCTGTGCAAGCAAGAACAAAAGACAGTGCCTGTCCCAATGAGCTTACAATCTGAGACAAGAGGTGACAGACAGATAGGGGAATACAAGGAGACAGTGGGACCATAATATATAGCTCATTTTTGTCCACTCCCTGCCTTGGAAATTAACACCCTCAGCTGGTTTGGCATATGAGTATTAGGTAGGTATAAGGAGAAGATTGCACTCTAACTGGGCCTTGAATTTGGGCACTCAGCTGAATGGCTTTGCAGGGGCTCCCAGATTTGTTGATACAAGCCTTTATTCTACCTTTTCCCTTCCCTATTTTATGATGTCTCTCCCCTGCTACTCCAATTCTGTTCTCTCTACCCCTGACTTTCCACCTGGTTTAATTTAATCCCTCCTCCTTGCTTCCCTCCCCTTTTATACTGGTATTTCAATCCCTTATCCCGCACCCCCTTTTGGCCACAGCACCATCTGTTATCCAGTGCATCCTTTGCTCCCTTATTCCTGTCTGTCCTCTCCATTAGCTCCCTTCTCTATCCCACAGTCTTCCCACTTTGACTCCCTATTTCTTTTGGTTGTACACCCAGTCTCTGTTTCCCCTCCCATGGTCCTTCTCCCCTTTCCCTGGCATTGTGGGAGAAGAAACTGAGGGTTGGAGAGGGGGTTGCAGTGTTTCATTGCCGAGGCACACTGGACTCCCTCTTCAGCAGTGGGTAATGGAATTCCGCCAGTGCAGATGTAAGAAGGCACCCCCCTTCCAACAGCACATGTTGCACTGCTCTCAGATCAGCTATGACTATCTAAGCCAAAGTTCAGATGAAGGGCAGCAGTATAGCCAGAAAGTCATGTGGCTCTCATGTTGGTTAGTATGTCACTTTGAACAGCTCTTATCTGATATTATTATGACTAACCTAGTGCTGACAGCATGGAACAGATTACAGAAGCCATGTGATGATTATTTAAGGCATCACCGAGTATACCATGCAGCTAATTTTAACCCATTCTTTCCGGAATAGCTTTACTTGTAAATTACCCCTATGGAGGGGAGCTTAGTCGGAGAACATTTGGTAACTATGATTATGTTTATTTCCATGTTGTAGAGAAGAACATTTTTTTTGATCATTTGACCATTTGATATCCTGTGGCTTGCAGATTGGAGTGCAGATTTGTGGAACAGAATTGTGAAGCTTGCTTTCTTCTTTTTTCTTTTTAAATAATATCAGTTGTGGCAGGTGCAGATATTTCAGAATTTCTTTGAACAGCATGTGCCAATAGAATTCAGATGCCTTTTTGTTTTGTCATGGCTGATCTTTAAAGTTATTGAGAAATGCACTGAAGTCCTAGCTGGCAAAATAGACTTTCAGTGTTATACATAAATGTCAGCAGTGAGAAGGTGAGGATTTCCGAGAGGTAATAATTTGCACATTGACTGGGGAGTGTGAGGCGAACACACATATTGTACCCTTTAAACAGTCTGACAACTGCACAGGGTATTTAAAAAACAATGTCAGAATGCAGTGTTACATAAAGTGCAGTAGTAGCAGAGAAGTCTGACTGTTAAATTGTTTTGACAAATGTGTTAAATGTAGCACATGATGATATCAAGCAAACTTAGTGCTTCAAATCAATGGAGATATTAATCATAAATCAACATAATGAGTCAAATCCTGCTTGCTGGTTCCAGCAGATAGTCCTGTTATCTGGGATTTGTCCCATTATTTGCCTCTCCTATCAGATAACTTTTAAGGTGTAAATTATTTAGGCCCGTTCCTGGAAACAGGTGAGTAACATTACTCATGTGAGTAACCCTATTGGCACTGATTATGGAAGTAAAGTTACTCATGTGCTGTTGTGTTTGTGGGATCAGGGCCTAATTTTTTTTCCCTAAAGGGGAGTGGGTGTATGTGTGTGTGCCAGAAATAGGTCACTGAACTGTGGATACCTTTGATCTCCTTTGCGCTGTGAGGTTTGGGGCTGACTGGAAAAAGGCTAATGTAGTGCCCATCTTTAAAAAAGGGAAGAAGGAAGATCCAGGGAACTACAGGCCAGTCAGTCTCACCTCAGTCCCTGGAAAAATCATGGAACAGGTCCTCAAGGAATCAATTCTGAACCACTTAAAGGAGGGGAAAGTGATCAGGAACAGTCAGCATGGATTCACCAAGGGCAAGTCATGCCTGACTAACCTAATTGCCTTCTATGATGAGATAACCGGCTCTGTGGATGAGGGGAAAGCAGTGGATGTGCTATTTCTGGACTTTAGCAAAGCCTTTGATACAGTCTCCCACAGTATTCTTGCCAGCAAGTTAAAGAAGTCTGGGCTGGATGAATGGACGGTAAGGTGGATAGAAAACTGGCTAGATGGTCGGGCTCAACGGGTAGTGATCAATGATTCCATGTCTAGTTGGCAGCCGGTATCAAGTGGAGTGCCCCAAGGGTCGGTGCTGGGGCCGGTTTTGTTCAATATCTTCATTAACGATCTGGAGGATGGTGTGGACTGCACCCTTAGCAAGTTTGCAGATGACACTAAACTGGGAGGAGTGGTTGATACGCTGGAGGGTAGGGATAGGATACAGAGGGACCTAGACAAATTAGAGGATTGGGCCAAAAGAATCTGACGAGGTTCAACAAGGACAAGTGCAGAGTCCTGCATTTAGGACGGAAGAATCCCATGCACTGCTATAGACTAGGGACCGAATGGCTGGGCAGCAGTTCTGCAGAAAGGGACCTAGGGGTTACAGTGGACGAAAAGCTGAATATGAGTCAACAGTGTGCCCTTGTTGCCAAGAAGGCTAATGGTATTTTGGGTTGTATAAGTAGGGGCATTTCCAGCAGATCGAGGGATGTGATCATTCCCCTCTATTCAGCACTGGTGAGGCCTCATTTGGAGTACTGTGTCCAGTTTTGGGCCCCACACTACAAGAAGGATGTGGATAAATTGGAGAGAGTCCAGCGGAGGGCAACAAAAATGATTAGGGGGCTGGAGCATATGACTTACGAGGAGAGGCTGAGGGAACTGAGATTGTTTAGCCTGCAGAAGAGAAGACTGAGGGGGGATTTGATAGCTGCTTTCAACGACCTGAAAGGGGGTTCCAAAGAGGATGGATCTAGACTGTTCTCAGTGGTAGAAGATGACAGAAGAAGGAGTAATGGTCTCAAGTTGTAGAGGGGGAGGTTTAGGTTGGATATTAGGAAAAACTTTTTCACTAGTAGGGTGGTGAAGCACTGGAATGGGTTACCTAGGGAGGTGGTGGAATCTCCTTCCTTAGAGGTTTTTAAGGTCAGGCTTGACAAAGCCCTGGCTGGGATGATTTAGTTGGGTTTGGTCCTGCTTTGAGCAGGAGGTTGGACTAGATGACCTCCTGAGGTCCCTTCCAACCCTGAGATTCTATGATTCAGTGTGAGGCATTCCCAGCCCTGGGCCTGAGTGTGCTATCTGGCCTGCACAGAGCAGAAAGGCTGAGTTGGAATCTGAGGTTCTGGATGCTGCATATTGGGGTGCGGGGCTGGACCTATTAAGGGGAAGTGGATGGCTAGGGAAAGTTTATGCATGGGGTTATTCTTCTTTTATAAAGTTGGCAAATACTGCGGTGTGAATCAGCATTATCATGCGCATTATGACCTTTATCCTGATTCCATCGAAGTCAGTGGAAGTGTCATCACTGACTTCAATGGGAACAGGATCAGGCCATAAAGGGAAATGATGCCATGAAGAGTGACTGTCCCCTCCTGCTCCACCTCATTTCCCCCTTCCCTTTGGATTTGCAAAGCCTCGACCCCACAGCAAGGGCTTCTGCAGGCCTGGGGCAGGAATGATGCAGTGAACAAAAACCCTCCCCTCCATTCTGTGTGTGCCAGTCACTTTTGGCCTCTCTCCAGGCAAGGTGATCTGAGGCAGTAAGGACTGCAGGACATGACCCAGTGCTTTCTGTGGACTAATGATGGGTGAGCCTCCAAAGGCTTTGGGTTTGGATAAGTGTCCAAAATTCAAATACTTCTCTGAACCGTTCTGTAAAACCCCTTCATACTAGGAATGCCACAAAAAGAAGCTTCCTTGTGAAATTTGTATCACTTCCTGTTTGTGGGAGATGTGGCAATACTACCAGAATGGCTGTGTTGCAAAACTTTGAAGTGCAAAGCCAGGAAAAAAATGAGACAAATGGAAAGTTAACTGAATTAAAAATAAAAAGGATTCAGTTTGCACTTTGGGCAGTGGTTCAGCTTGGTTCTTCTGCCTCATTGTGAGAATTTGGCCAAGTCACCAGGTTTCTTTGTGCCTCAGTTTCTCCATCTGTAAGATTGGAATCATAAATTGCTATTTCACAGGTGCTTTACGAGTTTAAATCATTAATATTTTTAAAGTGCTTTGAGATCCTTGGCTAGAACATGCTATAGAAGGTAAAAGAATTATTAATTTATTTTACTAGAACTGATTCACACATTCCTCATTTCCACAACAATCTATTTACAAGCTTTTTCCTTTACGAAATGTTTATCCTAATGCTATTTTATTGGGAGAGGCACTGATGGAATGTATTCTGGTGTGAAGCAGATGTATCCATTTAATAGTTTACTTTGATGGCTCCTTTAAGAGGTTTTATAATCTTTATATTTTTCCATTGGGTTTGGAATTTTATGTTCTTTTAACAGGTGTATTACCTTGATCAGATGTTTTCATTTTAAACTGTTGACTTATGAGCACATGGCCTGCAGGGATTGATTTGCAGTAAATTTATTCTTTTAACAGATTTATTCTTATATTCATTTTTTTATTTAGTGCAGGAGTTCACTGAAAACAAAGATGATTGATAACAACAGTTCATTAGTAAAATTGAAACTGTCCTACAGTTGAAATCTTTGTTTTCTCCAGACTCAAATGTGTCTGTAAGAGATCATTAGTGATATGAGAACACTTAGAAAAGCCAATTAAAATTAAGAATCTTTGAGGTCGGAGTTTAATTTTCTGAGTTCACATTTAACAAAAATGCTTTTAAAAGTCTCTTCTCAGTGCACAGGTGTTATTGCTTCATGCACAGTTTTATCATTCAACCAGTTTAAACTGTTTTAAAAGGATGTGTATAGAACTTACTTAAAATGACCATAGTAAAGCTCCCTACCTGATGAATTTGTCGTATGAGAACCAAACATCCATTTTAACAGAATCCAGTAAAAAGTTCAATCTGTTGGATATATAAGATGGAATGCAGCAGCAGGGCCCTGAAATGAAAATAGCTTATGTAATCAGTAGAATATAAATGGCAACAGCGTCCTGTACTCCCTTTTATGATGGTGGAAAGAGAAGGAATTCAGTGGGCAGCCATATGACCAAGTCCTGCATGAGTGAGAAGCTTACATTTTTGCATTGTGCTGTAGCACAGAAACTTGTGTATCCAGGAGGAGGTAAATTGTTCCACTGCCTTGTGACTAGAAACTGTGTCGGAGGGGGAAAAAAGCAGAATAAAGAGCCATTATTTTAGCATAGGCATAAAAATCTGTACGACTGCTGGAAGCATTAATTAACAAAATATTTTCTCATAATGGCCCTAATGTCCTTCTGAAAATAGAGTGGGGAAGCTGTTTGAACTAAAAACTGCATATAAGGCTGGGCGGTTTACAGTTTAAAGCACTGCCTATGCAGACAAAAACACAGGGATCATGCCTGGAAATGCAAGGCATGCAAGGATCAATTATTCAAGGTTTAAATGCAAGGAAAGATTTTAAGCCATTTTATTCAATATGTGATCCTTTCATCATGAATGTGTGATCCACATACTGTTTCCAGTATGGATGGCCTTTATTAGAATCTGGTTGGAGTCCAGTCTGTGTTACTGCATGAAATGAGTTTGATGGTATCAGGTCAGTCCCCTGCGAATGATAATCCAGATTATAAAACTGCTGTAAATGATTCAACATGATTTAGTATTATTTTCAGCTAGTGCCCAGGAGAGGCCAGGACTGAGCTAGCATTAAGAATGAATTGTACATGCTTCCTTCTCTTATATAACTAAGGGTTGAGGTCACAGATAACCATTGTAAGAAAGTAACCACAGCCGCCTTTTGCCGTGTAGATCACTTGCCTTCATAGAGGAAGGTTTTGAACAGGGTTATAAACATATTTGTATTTCAGTTCTAAAAGTGTTTTGTGTTTTCTTGCAAAATTTGCACCTGATTCTGCAAGGTACCAATGACTTCCAGCAAGGTGCAACCCTCACCTTCAATAGTAATTAAGGACACTCAACACAGAGTAGGAAGTGCTCAGCACGTTACAGATTCAGGCCTCTTGTTACTAAGTGGCTAGGAATAGAACATGTCTGTTTCTTGTCAACAGTTCAGTTGCCAACTAGGGCTAGGTGGCCACTACAGTTTGCTAATTTTGATTGTTTCTTCTTTAAAGTGGCAGTCAGGCACCCCTTGCAAAATCAACTTGTTGGGGTTGAGTAATTGTTTGATCGACGAGTACATTATCATTAGTTTTTAGCATCATCCTGGTAAAGATGAGCAGATCTTTTGTTGTTCGGTTGGTTTGTTTTCTGTACGCTGGCTGGTAAGTTGTCATGTGATTTTAAAAGGCTGCATTAAAGGGCGCTAATATGTAGTACTTCAGAACAGGGGATGGGCCAAAGCAAAGCAGATAACATGGAAGCAAAAGCCCTTAGGCAAAACTGAGAACTGTAAAACACAGATGTTAACTTGCAAAGCTTCTACTTCAGTTTTTAGCAGCTTCTTTGGATCTTGCCCTGTTGTTGCAGAGGTCATCTAAGGTGGCAGCAAATAACCCAGCTCTTGGGAATAAATGCATTTGTATCTGTTCAATTACAAGTGGCTATTCTTAGTATGCAGATCGAGTTAATTTAAATAAGCAGGTCCTGTGTGTGTAATGGACTTGGCTGTTCAATCCAACCTACCTGTTTGGTACCATTCTCACTCATAGATGGAAACTATCTTGAGCACTCTTTTCATTAAAGCATTTTCTTGCATTTCTGAGGGAGGAAAAATCATTGCAAATGAGCAGCTACATTAAACATGGCTGATTCCTGCTTGTTGCGCTATTCATCTTCCTGTATTCAGAACACTTTTGCAAACCTAGGCTGAGTTTCTAACAAAACTGCACTGGGTGTAGTAGTCAAGTTTATGGTTTGACCGTTTGGGCTGGAAACTGTCTGAAATTTGGTGGCTTCATTTGCTTGGGAGGAGGCAAATCTGATAAAAACTTGGTGGGTTTTGTTTTGTGTTGTTGGAACTGAAACTGCCAAGCATCGCTTAGTACACAGAGGGGTTGGTGTATGTGAAGAGGAGTCTGTGTCTGTAAGGAAGTGTGTTGTCTTCTTAGTGTTATTTTAGCTGTGTGATAAGATGGGAAGTAATATTTTTGTTCATGCAAAGCGTTAGCTAGAATTCCACACCAGTGGCAAGTGTATGGGTGGCAGGCCTTGCATTGTAGTAGTGTTATTTCTAGTTCTTAATGGTTATACTGCCTGTCAAATTAGGGACATTTTCCTTCTTTTAGAGAATTATTTTCCCTTTTTAGGATTGAGCATCCCTCATAGTCCAGCACCAGCGTAACCATTTCTGCCCCAAACAAGTAGGCTTTAAGAAACGGAAAATCCTGTGCTTCTGTTTCCAGTGCATTCTGCACTCTTATTTACAAGTAAATTCCATGAAAAACCCACACAAATGGAGTTTATCTTGTTAACCCCTCTCTTCCCACACTCCCATGCCAAAGGCCATTGTTGTCAGTAAAATGTCAAACAATACAGTGTACAGTGTGTCATTAAGGCTTTAGAAATGCCCAAGAAGCAAGACTATGCTGTGTTTTATACAGCATTTGGGAAGGGATTAATATTCTGTACTAACCCCAAACTTTAATACTGAAGAGCAAAACAAAAAAGTTTCCTCCTCCCCCTGCCTCCCCGCCCCCGCTGCTCCACAACTTATATGTAAATACAGCTTGTCATGCTGAATGATTTTGATCTCTTTTTTCCAAACTCCATACACTGTATCACACGGTTATCTACAGACAACAGGTCTGCTGTTTGCAGTTTTTCAAAGGGTCAAAGTCTTTCAAAGTTTAATTGTTAATGTACAGACCAAAGGATCAAAAGTAGGATCCGCATTCACACAGATGGGGCAAACGCTGGGAGAAGAGCTGTGAAGTTACACCAGTGCCATGCTGCTGTCAGTGCTGCTGTAATTAGGGTGACCAAATGTCCCGATTTTATAGGGACCGTCCCGATTTTTGGGTCTTTTTCTTATATAGGCACCTATTACCCCCCACCCCATGTCCCGATTTTTCACACTTGCTGTCTGATCACCCTAGCTGTAATTGTGGTAATTTGGGGAGATGGGAAACATCACAAAGCAATATGCAGTTTTAGTGACTAGCTCTGAGGAAAGTGAGTGAGTTTTCTCTATCCACAGCTAGTCTTCACTGACCTGTTTTATGAAATGCCCCCAATGTGGATTCAGTCAGTATGCTATGCAAAAAACTGACCTTTGACTGAGCCTAGTTTAGCACTGCTCCAACTGGTCTGAAGGGGAGCTCTCGTCTACATCACCAGATCCAGTCAGGTGAGCTGAACATGATAGTTGTCTGACCCAGTTCCTCCTGCAGCAAGTAGAAGGAGTCCTCTATATTTAAAGGTGTAGTACACAGAATAAAGAATAGCAGCATCTTTCAGTCACATAAGTATGGTATGTACACCACAATAATGAAACTCGGTACGTGTCCAGCCACTGGGTGGGGAACTCTGATAACTAGTTAAATCCATTCTTGTGTCTGTCCGACTTTTGGTGGACACAACAAACAGAAGTCTGGTCTTAACAGAAATGATCTCACAAAGAAATTCCCATTATGTAGGAGGAGGATCTCTCTCCCTCTCCAGGTTCTCACAGTGACTCTAAATAAAATAAAATAAATAATATAGGATGAAGATTGGCTAGAGGACACCCAATGAAAATTTAAAAAAATTATTGATCTGGGTTTGGGGGAAAACTTAGTGGGAGTGGAATGGGAGGGGGGAAGGTTTTTAGTTCCAAACTATTTAGTGTTGAAAGGCACTAGTTTAACCCATGAGCACTGCATTTCTATCCACACCCAGTTTGCACACTGATTTCTATAGCTGGATAACAGAGCAAAATGTGTATTACTGATATTATTTGTCAAAAGTGACCTGCCTTCCTCTCAACACCATGTAAGGTTCTGTACATATGTAGGACCAAACGAGTGCTGCTTTGAAGGGCATGCAATTTAGACTTGTGCATTCTAATTCTGCTTTCTCTGTTTTGCCGTCCAGTCCTTCTTTCTTTGTAATGTTTTTAGTTTTGTATCATTATATTTATGATATTTCTTTGAAAATTGTAGGCATTATTTTTATGCTCATTTTTGACAAATTGTGATGGGATTTCTTTAAGCAAATCATGTTTAAAATGTGTAACGATTGCAGCTGTAAAATTAATTTCATTTGTATTTAGTCAGGTGTGGGCACTGACAGTCAAACAATATCTAGCATGATAAGTGAGGGTTCAAAAATAATTATGGGTTTCTATTGTCTTCCATACTTTACTCCATTGTTTAACTTAACATGTAGGCTATTGCTAGTTTCGCTATAGCAGGGTCTCTCATTTTGTCTGCTGCTGTTTTTACTGTGCTGAGTCAGTAGCTACAACATAACTTTTTTTCTTTCTTAGGGTACAAACAGTCTGAAAAACAGCTTTATCAGCACATGAAATGGTAGAACTTGTTGTCAATAGCAGCTCTTAATCAAGTGGGTCCTGACAGATTAGTAGAGTATCAGTCAAACCTCATTTTTTTATATATGAGAATATCTGTTTTTATTACTAGATGTAGTAAAAACAGAGATGCTCCATATATTTATAGGATTTGTGCGCCATAGGTAACTGCAGTATAATCTGCATCTTTCACAAATTCAGCTCCTACTTGGAAAATTCCCCTCTTTAAGGGTGAGAAATATTTCACTCTGTCTGCTTGGCCCTACTTGATATCTTCCTACCTCATGCTAATACCAGTCATACCGAATTGTTCTAATTATAAACATGCCAGTTCTGTGAATTTGGATTTTAAACTGCTTTTTCATTATACCATATATTGAGATTCCCAAAAAATTTCACTGAGGAGTTAATAGCAGACTTAAAGAGGTTATAGGCCTGTGTTTTATCCACTAAACCACCTAGTCCACACCTGGAATTGTGCCAAGGAGTACATCTGCTATATATCTCAATGAACAAACTATTCTATTCTGTAAGATTGGTATCAGCAGGGTCCTCTGTTTCCAACCATGCACATTTGCTCTGAGTCATGAAATTAATTAATTGAAAAAAATTTATTGTAAAATAGAGCAGCAGTTCTGATTTACTAGACTTCTGTGCATTTGCAAATATTTTTCCCCCTATGGCTAGAGATATATTAACAGGTTTTGTTTCAATAGATGAACTAATGTTTTAAACAGTGATATCAAAAATTAAATACTTGTAAAGATTCTTGCATATTCTGTCATATTTATTTAGATTTATAATATGCACCTCTTGGTGCACCCACTGTATCTACTGTACTTGCCTCCTACCTTATGTACCAAGCAACCTTTTCTCGCTTTATACTGAATCAGCACTTCTTGAATGATCACACCCTGTCATGTTATGCTTCCATAAATGATGCTGGAGCACTAGAGAGGGCCTGACCCTGCTCCCACTAATTTCAGTGTGAGCAGGACTCAGCCCTTAAACTGTGTTTTTGGACGGTTTTAGAATAAGAAGTGGTATCTCTAGAAATAGGGCTGACTTTTAGTTCATTTTACACAGGAGTTTTTTTTGTTGAAATTGATCAACTGGCTATCTGCCTAGCTGGCACCCAGATATTTTGTACTAGGTGCATTATCTCCATTAATACATAAAAAAAATTAGACTCAGGTAGGTCATGGTCGGGATTGATGGACCTCGGTAGGTTCACAAGGTCATTAACGATTTGGAGAAAACCACAGATGTATGGGAAACTTTTTGAAGTTAAAAATCAATTGAAGTTTCATGCCTAACTCCCCTTCATGCCTTTGAAAATCTCCTACTTATGCATTTTGTCTTCAGTGAATAGCATCTTCAGACACAAGTCCTATTGAAGTCAGTGGGCTATTTGTGGAATAAGGCACTATTCAGTGTGAGACAGCCTCAGAGTTTGGCCCACAGGAAGGGGAGACTCCTACTCCCACTGGCATCAGTGAGACTCCCATTGACTGCAGCTGGAAAAGGGTAGGATCAGATCCTATGTGTGTGTATATTCTATTTCTCCTTGTACGTACATTATCCATAGAATACGATGGAATCCTGTGAAAGAATAATCACACTCCTCACTCTCCCCATCATGTTAATCTATATGAGTGGAATTTCAGAATGACCAGAGCTGGATCCTCAGGTCCTTACTTACTTATTTTTGTGTTGCTGAATGTTTTTTCCTTGTATCCAGAGCTTTGTAACTTGTGTGTTTGTAATTTTATGTACACATATTATCTATTATGATAAACAAAAAATGAGCTCTGTAGGGCCCGATTCTGTTAATTCCTTTAACTTCAATTGACTTAAGTAGTTCAATATCTGTAGTAAACTGAATTATATGAGTATTAATATTACAGCACATGAAAATATGGGAGTTGCCATAGTGGGGGGTCAGTGCTAACGAGGCCAATTCAATTAAGGTGGAAGTAGCCTATTCTCAACAGTTGAAAATCAATATGAGTTTTTCTATCTATATGAGTATTGCTGCTCTTTACCAGATAATTTGTGCTTTGTATGTCTAATATGTAACATGTTGATTAGTGTTTTTGTTATACTAGGAAGGTATTTATTTTACCATATGCCAGGTCTCTTGCAGATTAGTCTACTTGTATGCAGTTTATTAGACGTGCGGGGCAAGATTTTCAAAGGAGCCTCAACCTAACCTATACTTAGGCATCTCTGCTTGTGTGTGTTTCTTGAGTAGACTTGTGGACATGGGCGAGAGAATTTACACATGTGATGGCCACCATCTTGGCTGACATATTGGGGACTGAACCAAAGACTTCCAGAGTTAAAAAGCATGAGCCAAGCCTCTCTAGTTGGGTTGAAACAGACTCATATAACAGATCTCTGTAAAAGGTCTGATGGGGACCTGTAACACACCAACTAGTAGATTACGTATGCACAATTCCCTGTTGTCTAAATGGGTTTTGCATGTGTATATTTTATCATCTCTGCAGGTTACTGTGTTAAAAATTGTGTTTGCCCATGGAGAGTTGTACAAACACAAGTGGAGACAGTGTTTTCAAAATGTCTTCAGGATTAATGGAGAACCTGATCATCCAGTTATTGTCTGAAACCATACACCCTGTGAATGCCCCCGCATACAATGTTATGTGTTTGTGTTTTTAAAGATGATGGTTGTGGAGAGGATTATCTTTTCTCTGTTTACTTTATTAATCCAATTAAAATATTCAAGACTAGGAAGTATTTTTCTGGTATTATGATCCCATTAGTTAAACAAAAGAGGTTATAAGTGCAGAAAGAAAACAGACTACAGTAGAAGCTGTGTAAATAACATACAATAACTATCAGTCTGCTCTGAAATGTAACTAAAAATGGCAACGTCTTACTCAGCAGATCTGCTCCCTATCTATTCCGTTAGCTCTGTTGATATTAGGGATATAAATATACTTTTACTACTTTTTTTACTTGCGGTAGTACTGCAGAGCCAACGAAGTTAAAGGAAAAGGAGCTGGATTCAATTCTGACTCATGCATCATCTATCGAATTGTTAATTAAGGGCCAGAGTCTGCTCTATGATGTATGAACAGAACTTCCACTAAAACCAATTAATGTTGAACCTATGTATCTCAAGGCCAAATTTGCAGGACCAAAATCTGCCCTCACTGAAGGCAGTGCACTTGCACAGATGTAAATGAGACCAGAATGTGATCTGTAGGACCTTTCTGTTTCATGATGCTACATGAGCCAGAAAGAATTCTGATTGATATTCATATCTCAGGATGTGTTCACAGGTTGGCAGTTTGAAAATGATCATTTTGTTAAGTGAGAAAATTGGATTGGGAGTGAGACATAACGATAAACATGGAACCCCAAGATGCCATCTGTACATAGTCACTTTTCAAAGAAGAATGGCACCTTAAGAACATTTTGTTTTTTATTGGAGAAGCATATTGTCTCGTTAATATTTTCAGGATTCTGCGAAAGAGAAGGCGAGGCATGTGATTTCATGCATAATCACCAGTTACTGCGTTGTATATTCTGCAGTCCTTTCATAAAGATGCCAGTAATGAAAGCAAGGGACTCAATATGAGAAACAACTTTCTATTAGGGAGGCAGGCTTTCTAGAATAGATACTGAAGCAGCAAAGAACTGAAAGTGGTTTTTGAGAAGTGTTGACCTCCTTTCGTGCCACTTACTGTGAATTAAAGCTGTGAGTGAGAACTAGTTTGGGCATGTGGTACAGCACTTACAGCAACTGCTGCCAAGGAAAAAGATTTGTGTTTCTAAGGAAATGCAACAAAAGAAAATGGTTTAAGAGCCAGTAGCTGTCACAGTGTAAAAGTATCTATGTTCAGATAGGGAAAAAAAAAGCTGAAATAGGTAATTTTATACACAGGTTGCAGTATGCTCTTATTCCGATAATGCAAAGTTCAAAAGCAAACAACTGTAAGCGTGCAGGGCTTAGCACATCTCATACCATTATAGCTTTCAAAGTCAAACTGGATAAAATCAGTTGTGACCTGCTCTATGCATGTGATTGCACCATGACTTGACTGTTGTTTGTCGTTCCTTTGGGAGTTATTAGTAACAGCGAGCTGCCATATGAAAGGGATATATTTAAGGGAAGGAAACTGGGTTTTTATGGCTACTTGGGAATCCTTTCTTAGCAAACCAAAAGGGAAAAATTGTCAGCACTCCAAAACCAATGCTGCCAAACACTGTCAATTTCCACTACATTACGGTTATAAATATCTGGGGACACGAAGCCAGTTTACATACACTCAGTGATTTGTTGCAAGGATGTTATGAGAATTGGTCATGCAATAAAGTGTCATTAAAGGACAAAAACCATAGGCAGAATGTGAAGGAAAATTACTTCTATATTTATACAGTGCCTTTAACTCCTTTTTCTCCCTTCAGTTGGAAAGGGAACCACCTGTCTCTGTTGCTTATGTCAGACTGCTCCGTGGAGACATAAGGCTGTTGGAAAGCACATGATACAGTACATATTTACACCAAGCCTGTATCTGATTGAGATTGGGCTGTGAGACCTGTGAGTTGACTAGTTTCTTCATCATACCTTTATGCATTAAATAAGTGTTTGAACTCACTTGAAAGCCGTGTGATCTTATGATAGATGCATTTACGTAATAGTTAAATGACTGATCATGTGCTCTCCAACTCCTTTTCCATGCAAATTTTGAGGAAATTGAATATTATCTTATGCGGTGAAATGTCCTCAATAACAAATTACTGTTTAAAATAACCAATATTTGTATGTATATCAATTGCCTAGAAGATATTTTTGTCTGCTATTTGCATGATATGGAAAAGACTTTCACTAACAAGCGTTTTAAGCTACTTGGTGTTGTTTTCCCTTTGGAATGATCAGAAGTGTGCATATTTGGGGATGTATTTTCCGTCTCGCTTTTTTAAGCCAGCAAAGTATCTAATTTGTGGAAGAAGAGAAGAGTCTGAAATAGTAACAGGACTCAAGCTTGAACTAGCAAGTCTTTGAGCAGTTCTGGAAATCCTTATTCAGTAGCAATTGGTAAAAATGAAGGACTACATTATGCCCTTGGATTCACCATTCAGCTCTCACTCAAGGCAGTGGGAGCCAAATGGGAACATCTGACTGCAAAATTTGGCCCTAAGAGTTGTAATGTTCTCTTGTAAAGACATAACCTGTAATCAATGGGAGTTTTGTGTGCACAGGGACATCAAAATCCAGCCCTTGGGGAAACACTGGGAGAGGTTCATCCAAGGCTCTCTGTGCAACAGAATCACTGGTGCACCTCTACACAACAAGTTGAGTGAAGCGGTTTCACATGGAGAACTTTTGGACCTATTGTGCACTAGAGAAGTGCTGACTCAGGGCAAACTTGAGGTGGGCTGGGTGAAAGGCCAGTGGACCTGTGGATACATGAACCCTCACACAGCGAGCATAGAAGAAATCCGGACAATATTCAGCCGTAGTGTACTGCAGCCAAGTGGCCCATCCCACAATTGGGGAGTGACCTTCTTTTCACGCTGAACAGCTACATATGGCCTGATTGTCAGAATTTCATAGAATCATAGAATCATAGACTATCAGGGTTGGAAGGGACCTCAGGAGGTCATCTAGTCCAACCCCCTGCTCAAAGCAGGACCAATCCCCAGACAGAGTTTTGCCCCAAATCCCCATTTTGTATAGGAGTCAGGAATTTCATCCTTATGGGCTACATTCTACCACCCTTACTCATGATGGGGTTGCCTCAGTGATTTTGTTGGGACTGTTTGCTGAATCGGATACTACTCAAACGTGGCACAATCTGGTCCTATTGCTTTGGCAGAAGGGCCATGTGCATTAGTAGAAGAAAGGACTGGAATGAGACCTATAGGTGGGATTTTCAAAAGCACCTAAATCACTTAGGAGCAAAAATGCTCTTGAAAATCAATGGGACTTATTCTCCTAAGTAACTTAAGCACTTTTGAAAATCCCTTGCTATGGGTCAATGCCTAGGGCTTGGCTCTTGGGATCACATGATGAGACAAAAATCTCCACTTCCATTTTTAAAAGTATGTATTTAGCCGTCATGGCTGCCAAGAAATGCTTGAAAATATGAATTTATAGCCCCAAATTGCCCTAATTCAGCCCTGATAGCCTGTGCTTCTCTTTGTCATCTCCTAGAGCACAGAAGTTAGGGCTGGAAAGGAGCTCCTGGATAATCTATTCCAGGGGCCGCAAACTCAATTTACCTTAGGGCCAATGCCAGTCCTCAAATCCTCCCAGTGGGCCAATGTCACTCATGCCACCCAGAACCCACCCCCCAAAAAACTCTGCCCCCCACCTGCCTAAGGCTCCAGGATGGAGTTTGGGTGGGGGAGGAGGTCTTGGGTAGGGGATTGGGGTGCAGACTCTGTGAGGAAGTTTGGGTGCAGAAGAGGTGAGAGCTTGGGCTCTGGGAGGGAGTTTGGGTAAGGGAGGGGGTCTAGGTGCTGGCTCTGGGATAGAGTTTGGGGCTGGCGGGGTGTGGGGAGGGGTTGCAGACTCTGGGAGGGAGTTTGGGGGTAGGAGGAGGTATGTGGGAAGGGGGTGCAGGCTCTGGGAGGGAGTTTGGGGGCTGGAGGAGTGTGAGGAGGGGTTGCAGGCTATGGGAGGGAGTTTGGGGGCTGGAGGAGTGTGAGGAGGGGTTGCAGGCTCTGGGAGGGAGTTTGGGGGCTGGAGGAGTGTGGGGAGGGGGTGCAGGCTCTGGTAGCAGGTTAGGCATTGAGCGCTTACCTGGGGCTCCAAGGCGGGGCAGGCCGGGGGGCCTCCATGCACTTCTGCCCCCAGGCACCACCCCCGCAGCGTCCCATTGGCCGCAGGGGCGCTTGGGGTAGGGGCAGCACGTGGAGGCACAGCCCTGCCCCTGGGTTGCAGGGAGGGGCCGAGGGGCCGGCAGCCACTGGAGCGAGCAGGCAGACGCTGCTCAGCTCCGCTGCCCAGCTGGGGCCCCTGAGGGGGAGCACCTGGGAGCAGCAGGTGGGGCCAAGGGAGAGACCCGGCTCCAAAACTGCTGGAGCCCCATGGGCCACATTGGGGAGGCTTATAGGCTGCAGATGGCCCATGGGCCAGGAGTTTGAGACCCCTGATCTATTCCATTCCCATATGTTAATGCAGAAATCTCTTGTCTACCAAACCCCTCAGTGCTGTAAAATATGATTGATATTAATTAGGTTTTTGCAAAGTACTGTACTCCTCAACTTGAACTGAACCAGAAATATATATATTGCCATATATTAACATTTTATTGGTTGCGAAGAAGAATAGGATGAAGGCACCTATGTGAAATCCAAAGTACAAGCTTCAGATTGAATTAATGCCAGCAGTGCCTTGAGATTAATTTGGTTACTATGGGTACAGCATAAGAAATAGTATACCATAATGTAACTATGTTTACTGATTCATTTCTGGCATTAAAAACTAAAGCCACATTATATATGCAACAACAGTCTTTTTTCCTTGGAAGAAGAAGGCGGGTACATTTTAGTAATTAAAGTGAATGTTGCCCTCTGAAAAGTGCCAATGGTCTACTGGAAGAAAAGCTGTTGTTCTCCTTCAGGATCTGGTCCACCACATGTAGCAGAGTGTGATATACCAAATGAGAACTGAGAAAAAAGAGTCATCATCCCAGGAAATTTCCAGTCTTCTACAGCTTCTTGTTAAGTTTCTTTTGTAACATGATGACCTCCGTTTTATATGCCATTCAAGTGTATTGGTCAAATGTCACTTTCTAACATCATGTTTCTTCGTATCTCATCAGTATGTAAGAGATGGAACAAGTTTTGCATCTTAAGATGTTGAGAGCTGGGTAATAATAAAATAATGCAATGAAAGTACCATATATTCAGAAAGCAATTATTTTAAAGGGTTTCAGTTTTGACATGCTTAGATTAAGTATGAAGCTTTTGTTTCATACACTTGCTGTCAAGAATGTTGTTAAATACTGATACCACCTCCTAAGAGAACAACTTTTAAATTCCAAAATGCAAAGGATAAGCACTAAATATTTTGGTAGATATATTATGCCATAATGTCTACTGTGTTGTTCTTAATACAAAGCGCAGTAGGGCTTAATTAAAAAGTGATTGTACAATCTATCACAAACCTGCATTAGGGATATGGATGCCAAGAAAATTAAGTTGTATAGGTGGTGATAATGAAATCGATTTTTTATTGAATAGTTTTTATTTCTATGGCTTTGTTTTCTGTTCTTGCCTCTTTGTCAACAGTTAAGACATTCTCCATCCAAACTCTTTGAAAGAGCTAATTTGAGTCCGTTGCTTCTTTGTTTGCATATTTATGACCCATGTAAATTATTTTGTTCGTTTTTGATCTATTAAAAATCTTGATAAACTTTTGACTCAGAGAATCAGTGCAGAAGAGTATGACAATAAACAAAGAAAAGCAAGGCCTTCAGATCTTGTTTTTGCTAGTTCCTCCAAAGGAATATGCAGGTAACTACCAGCACAAAGTTTATTTTGATTTCATGGGGTAAGCAAAATTCACAGAAAAACTAAAAGGCACCAGGTACAACCTGAGATATTACTTCACTGACTTACCCCATGATAAGTAATGGTCTGGCATGAAAACATGATAAACAGAGAGCAGTAATGAAGATGAAACTATACTGCTTGTAGTGTAAGAGACAGTGAGGAATGTAAAATGAAAGTAAGAGTCTACAAAAGCTAGGCCAGATTTATCTCTGGTGTAACTCCATCAACTTAAATTCCATCGATTTTTCAATCCCATTGGCGCTCCAGTTATTGGAATTACACCAGGGATAAATTTGATCCTTTCTGCTAAAGCCAAGCACAGTTATTATATACAAAACAAAATGTAAGGAAATAGTCATTGTGTCCTCTGCCATGTAATAATTCCTCACCAAATAGTAAGTCAATCAGAGTTGAATGTGCTGTTCGAGAAGTCACATTATTAAATATTTAGAAATGGATCTGAAGCAAAGTAAACAATAAAACAATAATGATTTGAATACATCCTTTCTTCTTTCCTCTCTCCTTTTTATACTTTAAAAAAGTTGCTGTTTGCAAAATACAGAGGTGGGCTTTCCTAAGCAGAACTCTGGGATCAGCCAGCACAGCTTCATTTTCAAATCTTAAGTTCTCATGTTCAGTTTTGCCACAGTGTCCATTATGCTGTGAACTCAAATAGCACAACAAAGAGGAAATACTGCTTTAAATGATCTTGCTGCTCATCCTGAGTCCACATATTGCAATGCACTGCACATCGCAGCTAGCAACTCCTGTCGTGCTTTGGCGCAATATGCAACGTGGGATAATGTAATAGAGAAGACAAGCACAGCATAAGGCACTGAAAGCCATAAGAAGCACAGAAAGCTTACGTTTCTGGTATGCAGCAGTACAGATATTTGAAAGGTTAGGTTCTGTCTATTTTTAGCATTGGGACTGATCTAAAAATGAGGGTGATGTAAAAATTACATGTCTCTCTCCTGGTTTGTCAGAGATTTTGAACAAAATGTATAAAAGATACTGCTCTCTAAATCAGATGAGATTTTTTGAAGTAAAGCTGTGCTTTTTATTTAGAAAAGAACCTTATATATCCATGATTAAAATACCTTTACTGTCTATTTCACTATCAGATGAGCATTTTTAGACTTTAGCAAAATTAAAGAAATATGACTTTCCCACTTATTGTTTGGGAAGATTTATTCTCTTGTGTAAATGACTTTTTAAAAAAAATTGGTAAGGCATTTTCTCTGGTGCAAAATAAATCTGAAGATAAATTATCTGTACTGGTTAATATCCCCTATCATTAAAATGGCTAAATGAAAATCAAACATGTTGTTATTTAGTGCCTGCATCCCTTTCATGGGAGACAAAATTGAACATGTATATTGGGCAGGAATTGTCAGCTATGCTACAATTTATAGCTCTGTCCGGGGCTCGGATTAACCTTTACCATGTGTTTCCCCCACCCTATCCTAAAACTGTCAGCACTCTATCCCTAAAGTATATGTCTCTGGTCAGATTTGCACACTTCCATTCAGCTTTAAAAGAAAATCTGCAAACAATGTAGTATTATCATGAGCTGGAGCACAAACGCTTTTCCATTTCTTTGTAAACAGGGTTGCATATGAGAATGAAACAGCTGGAGATATACATTCACAAAACCCCTGGGGATGCTTCTTAGTCATTTCTTCATTGTATGCAGTTTTGGTTTAATAAATTGGTAATAATATTATGATTAAGTGCTCTCTGGTTTTGGTTTGCTTGCCTTTTTTTTTTTTTTTACGTGCAGGATCTACTTGAAATTCATAAGTTAAAATAAACTTCAAATTAAGCAGCTTCCTATTTTTGGTTGGTTCTTTTTTGGTGGGAGAGGAAGGGTAAATCTGTGAACATATGTGAAAGACTGATGCTACAGCCATGTCAAGGGTTTGGTGCAGGCACTGTTTCTGCTCATGCATCTCAGTCCTGATCTGCTGTTCCAGGTGTGGAGTTTTATTAAGCAGAGAATGCAAATATTGCTCAATTGTGTCAACTTGCCTAGGAGCTTTTCAGCGAGGAAGATATTCACTAGGGACAAGCATGAGACCAGCAAATTCATTTTACTTGTTGCCTGACATAGATTTGAACTTTAAATGGGTCTCCCCTATGGCTCATAATTTTGGCATTGAAATGATGAAAGAGCAGGCATACAGAAGAGCTTTCAGGATAGGGCTGGTACATATTTAGTAAAGAAATAGCAGACATTAACCTATTATGGACATAGTCAGTGTTATGTGCCTGAGGGAAGAGGACATTATAACAATATTAAACTTAGTAGGAACAAAGAAGTTCCCAGATGAGGTAGTAAAGGCTAATGCAATACCAGTTATGGAACATTGCTACCTTCCCATTTCATTCAAGGAGAAAACTCTGGAATATAGGAGGTTGATCCACATCCAAATTAAATAGGGAAGAGTTTTTTGGAAGCGTTTCTGCTCTGAATTCTCTTGTCTCCATCTCCAGTGATAGGGCCTGATCGAAAGCCCACTGAAGTCAATGGAAAGACTCCCCTTCACTTTAGTGGGTTTTGGATCAAGCCTATGGTAACAATTTTCAACACGGCCCTTCTAACTGCCTCTTTTCAACTTACTGCACATCACTTTCCCACCAAAATGTCTGGACACGTGGTTTGGATAAAGTAGAAACCAAACCAAAAAAAATTGACTTGAACTTGAATCGCATCTTTTAGAGCGTTGAAAATGTGTGGTCAACTTTCCTCCCATTGTATTTCATTTCCCTACACTGTCCTTTGGCTCTGGTTTTAAGGTAGACATGCCAAAATAGTGAACCAAACCTCACTAGATTTGGGTGAACCACAGAAGGTTTGGTGTTTTCATTTGTTTGAGTAAAGATCCAAAAGTTGGCATGCTCACCTGAAGGTTAATTAAATGATCGGAATGATTTGGGTCTTGCACATTTGGCCATTCGGATTAATTGTGCTGATCAAAGAACAAGGTTTGAAAGAATACTTATCAGAGGGGTAGCCGTGTTAGTCTGGTTCTGTAGAAGCAGCAAAGAATCCTGTGGCACCTTATAGACTAACAGACGTTTTGCAGTATGAGCTTTCGTGGGTGAATACCCACTTCTTCGGATGCAAGTCCGATGCAGCCGAAGAAGTGGGTATTCACCCACGAAAGCTCATATTGCAAAGAATACTTAGACTTTCAAATGCTATCAGTTGGACACCTGGAAACTTTTGAAGATTCATCCAGCACGTTTACATATTGCAAACTGTAATGCAAGGAGAGTTATGGCTAAAAGATAACATTTGGGCTCAGTTATGGCTGGCAGGAACAACTCTGGGTAAGGGTTCATGTAAAGCTGCTCCTCCAGGAGACATTGTTCCTAAGTGAGGATCTGTTGGCCCGTGCAGAGAGTGGACAGCACCTTGACCCTGCCTCCTCCTGGCTCATCTCTGCCCTTTTTGACGTATCTTATGCCTGCAGGAGCATGAGGCAAGACCATTCTCTGCACTTATGGTCATTCAGAGACTAAGCTGGTGCCAGCTGCTTAAAGAGATAAACTTCTTGTACCCTTTCCACACTCTTTCCTTCCCCATACTTGCTTACTTGGAAGTCAGGCACAACCTGGCCCTTTATATGGTGCAAAATCAGATTTTGTAATTCCCATTGTTTTTGTATATTTTATTTTCCTTTGTGTTCATATAAACCATATCTATGCCCCATATTACAACAATTAGGTCAAATGACTAACATTTAGAATTATTTCCACCTTATACTTTGTTTTAATATAAAAAATGCCAAGAGCAAGGCCCAAGAAAAAAGGCTGACTCAGTTGTACGGAGCTCTGTCTGAGGAAGTTTTTTATTTGAACATGAGAGATGTGTCGGTAAGGCTGTCTGTCATCTCTAGTTTATTAAAAAAAATTGCTAGGAGGCACTAAAGCTGTCCACTGCCTTTCCCTCTGTTCCTTCACTCAAAGGTGCTTCATTCACGTTGACTTTACCATAGCTGTTTTGTGTAAAACAAGATTAGATTTTAGAGCATTTAAAGATTAGTGTTCTTTTCAGTTCTGTACTGTGTACACTCCAGTGAAACCATTTTCCCAGCCATTTTACAGAACAGACGAAGTTAGAAAGCTATGTGATGTTTTCCCCCCATTAGATACAGTAATGCTTTGAAATGGAGCTGGTAGGGAAGGGTGTTGTGCTTGCCCGTAGCAATGGGAACTCCCCAACATTTTGGTTTGTGTTTGGAGATCTCAGCCCCATGAGCACTCGAAGTAAGTCAATCTAAGTCGATCTAAGATACGTTGACTTCAGCAACGCTATTCTCCTAGCTGAAGTTGCGTATCTTAGATCGATCCCCTCCTCCCCCCTCCCCCAGTGTAGACCAGGCCTTAGAGAGCAACTCATCTAAAAATAGATTTAATATTGTTAATAGTCGTATATGTTAGTATTTACAGTACTGAGCACCAATAGTGTACACAGAGTGTACAGATACAGAGGGAGTCAGAATCCTTGCCCAAAAGAATTTACTCTTAATACACCTTAAGAGTACTTTAGGTGAGACTGTTAGAACAGTCTTAGCTCCTAAAAAATTGCCCCACCTAGTATGCTCCATGTGATACCAGATACTGAGGTTACCCTAATTAGGATTTTCTCAGAACAAGTCAGAAAAATATTGATCATTGTTAATGAAAAACAATGGAAGAAGTTTCTACAAGTTACTATAAGAGCTTAAGGGAAATTAAGTTATGACTGATGCTAATAAGTGTAACCAGGAGAATCTGGATGGGATTTTCCAAAGCACTTAGGAGAGTTAGGAGCACAAGTATTATCCCTTAGGTGCATTTGGAAATCCCACCTCTGGAACTGTTGCCTGGCTGTTTCTTGTGTTGGAAGAGCAATTGCACACATGGAAAAGTGCAATAACAGTAAAGTGTTCAGCCTGCTGTATGGAAATGGTGCTTTTGAACACTTGGGGCCAGACTGAGTGGGAATGCAATTGAAGAGCTTGCAAGACACTTGCCCCTAGTGCCCACAGTCAGTCTCTGCATGCTTCCTAGGGACTTAAGAAAAATGGATTTTTTTAAAAGGGGGGGGGAATTAAAGAAAGAGAGAGAAAAATAACTCAGTGATTCCCATCCCATTGCTGTAACAAAGAGGTACCAACAGTGATCTGTGGTCCCAGTCCTGCAGCAGACTCTTGGCAGACAGTTTCCTGTGCTGGTATAGAGCACCACTGACTATAATGGAGCTCTACTCTGGTGTAAGAGTCTGCCCATGTGCAACAAGTTGTGAAACTGGAGTCTGTCTTCCTTACTAGCAGGAAGTATCCAGTTTTTGTTTTGTTTTGTTTCCCCTAAATCTGCTCTCAACCCCTTATAAAGGTTTCTATAGGAAACTGGCTCCTTTATGTGGTTCAGTCTCCCAAGACTGAAAAATTCTAAGCTCGCAGGTGTGATATAAAAAAATGGGTACATTTCTTTAGTCTTTCTTTAAAACAGTGATACCGAAATGAAAGACATAGGTCGTACTACTTTTAATGAGGTTGACAAACTGGGTTTTTTTGCTGTTTATAGCGAATATAGGTTCTGGAAAAACACGTGTTTCAAAAGTTAGGTAAAACCTATTATAACAAGCATATTATTATACAGTCAATTTTTGGTGGTGACAAATCCCTTACTCTTGTCTTGATTTAATAATATTCACTAATAAATAATTTTGTAATGTTTTTTAAGGGAAGATTTCAGAAATGCCAAAGATAATTAGGAGTCTAACTTTCAATAGGACTTAGGCTCCTAAATCATTTAGGCACTTTTGAATATCTTCCCATAAACTTTCAGTCATAAAGGACTATGACTGTGAAACCCTTACTCCCACTGATGAGCACTTAATCTGGTAACTGTTCATCTTCAGGGCAGTGCGGTCACTCACATCTGTAAGTATTTATCAATGTGAGTAAAGCTCAAAGTATGTGAAAGTATCTATTTTTAGACCCAGTCTTGGCCAAACTCCCATTGTCTTCAGTGGTGGAGGACTGAGGCCATTGTACCAGTATTGGAGACAGACAAAAATCTAATAGGGCAAAAATGTAGCACACGGCTGGCAGAGTGGTAAACAAATGCAAAGTGAAGAGGGGTAGAGAGAACATTTCTAATAAAAAATTAATACAGTATGTATACTTTATATAGGACACCCATTTGTGCTAACTTAGCTTCTGAGCAATGTTCTTCTGTCCTTTATACATAGCACAGGCTTATCTTACATAAAAAACAAATTGTATGACTCCTGGGGGAGGTAGTGGAAATGAGTTTAAATTCCATGAAAACTGGTTTGTAAACTGTAACTTGCTGAGAATCTAACATGTTGTTTGTGATTTGTTAATCCTAATGGTTTGCTCATCATTAGACTGCAGCATCTCCTCTGATAAAGTAGCTAAATCTGTTGAGTATCAGGAACATAGAGTACGGGGGGCAGGGGAGGGCATGTAAGTACATCCCTTGTTGATCAGTGGTACGGGTGAGAGAAAAGGGTATTAGAAGAAAGAGACCAAGTGAAGGATGTGTGCAGAAAAAGATTGCGGGACTAGAGATAGGATCCTAGAAGAAGAAAAAGCAGAATTTTGGAAGCACAGCGAAGCAGAGACGGCATGCTTGGGAAGCAGAGGAAGTGAAATGGCCGTCAACAGAGTGCTGGCCTGACAAGAGAGGGAAAAAAAAACAGTGCCAAAGATGCCTGAAGTCTTTACCATAAGATCTCTCTGACTGAGGAGTGTTTTTGTTTCACATGATGCTGCAGGGCAGTCTAATTAGTTTGAAAAGTCTACTTGTAATGAGTGTGTCCTCAGCAACTGCCTAGGAAACACATTTGTTCAGCTTTTAGCATTTATGAAGCATTAGGGATGAAAGTCACTGAAACTGGCATAGGGAGGTGTAAGAATCCAGGTTCCTTCGGGGAGAGTAGCTTTAACTTCTACTGTCAGCATCCATTAGAGGCTGCGTCTTCATGTGTAAAGGCTGAACAATCATATGAACCCATCTTTTACTTTGGAGTAGCCTCCATAAGCTACCCTCCTGTTAGAAGGCAGTTTGTGGCCATTGCATGCTTCTTTGATAGATGAGACCCTGCCATCGCTCTTTACTCTGCGTGAACAATAGGAGACTCTAATCCCATAATTGAAAACCCTCTGTCTACACAATTGCTTATGATCACCTCAAAACTATTTTCCATCATGATATACTATTGTAACTTTGTTTTGCATTACATATATGGTTGGTTACACACCATGTTTAAGGACATTGATAAAAAATACCTAATGGGCAAGTTCATGGTAAAATTTGAGCTAGACAGATCTTTAAAAGGTAAGCCATAATAGACTGAGAACCCTTGTTTAAACCATGTGATCTGGAATCGTGTTGGAAAAATGGTTTTCAAGTACACTTTGGTCAGAACATTCCTTGACATCCATTCTGGAAAATTGTTGCTGCAAGAATAGGTCAAGCCAAAGTGTGGATGGGCCATAAGTAAAGCTCTAGAGGCCCCTATACTGTTATTAGTTGTTGCTGGTACTATCCACTACGTGCTAGGAAAGTTCTCCCATCTCTAAAGCTTGTATGAAATCACCACAAAGGTTACAGTTTGTGTTTATCAGTTAATTTGCTAATTTGAAGCAAAAGCAGTGAAGTGGAGTTGTAGAAAATAGAAACAACACGAGCAGGTCAAAATATCCAAAACAGCAATATAAAATGTTCCAGTGTAAATAAATTTCTATAAGAGGTGTGAATGGAACTTAAAAAAAAATGATGGATTCTGTACAGTCAATGAACACAATTATAAGTAGGTATTGAAGGAGAATATTCCACCAAGCATGGATCCACTGATAATAATTAATAAGAATCTACTCCACTTCAGTCAGTCGGGTGCCCAACATTATTTCACAGTTGACTGTTCTGAGGGTAGAGGTAATGACCTTTGCCCCAGATCTTAATAATTTACTGCAGTTTTATCATTAAATCAGCATATAATTGGGAAGGAAATTAGTTTTTTTTCATGGTGAGAGCCAAGTAATACCGTTAATTTAATCATTTGTAGGAAAAGGCTTTCTGTAGTCACAGGGTATTTTGTTGTGGTTTTTTTTAATTAAGTAAAGTAAAAACAATGCCATTTTTTGTCATACATGTTTGATGAAAATATGACAGTGTGATGTGATTTGCAACTTAAACACAAGCAGGGAAATCTGTACTTTTTTTCAAATCCGGCAATGATAAATTGTCAAATAAGTCAAGTGTTTTCCTGTGACTTGTTACAATTTTTGGAATGCATTTAGTATCTGAAAAATAACCTCTTGCAGCCTCTTTTTGTCTTTTCTCTCAGCAAAATCTCTGTAGCTGGATAATAACCACATTCATGTAGCATTTAGAATAATCAAGTTTGCAAATAGCTTACAAGTGAAAACGAATAGATCATAGCAAGGAGAATGACCAATGATGGTTTTGTGACTATAACTAGCAGGACAGCGTGACTCATATCTAGCACTTATATTTTGCAAACTAGACTTTTGAATCCAGCTAATTAAAAAGACAAAAGACACAACTTTTTTTTAAAATGAAAAGGCAGGTGGAAACGGTTAAACAAGACCTTTATTTTTTTCTGTTGTGGGAAATGTTCTGCAGTTATGTTTGGTACCTTCAGTTTGTTATGTATTCAGTGTGTAGTGTCATCATAAACCAGTTGCACCTGCAGCAGCTCCCATTGTCTCAGAGAGAGAGCTGTAAAAGGCTTAAAGAAGAAACACTTCTGTTAATTGCATGTCGTGTTTTCACATGACAACAAGAGCATTCTTGTTTTTAAACGGAAAATGCACAACCCAGGTCAGTGAGGTTGGAATACAGTGTTTATACAAAAATGCACCCTGAGGCAGCACTGAGGAAATACTACTTATATGAAAATGCAGACAGGAATCTGAGCAGTTATGGGCAGGACTACAACAGTTGTATTTAATAACACTGTTTTCCAGGATGCAGGAATGAGAAATGGAAACGATTAGAGAAGAGCTGAAAAAAGAAATCTGTATTTCAGTGGGAGCAGGATTAGGCCCCTTGTTTGTAGCAGATGCTAAATAATGTGTTTGCATTGATGTTTGCAGCCTCACTGTGAGGTACAATCTGTGTAGATACCTTTGCTTGTTAAAAAAAAAATAGCTCCAGTGGTTATTGATCAGAAGTTTCTAATATACCACAATTTAAAAAAAATACTCCACTAGGTATAAAATGACTAGTAAAAATTAATCATGCAGTAACTTTTTACACACCTCTCTAATAGCATTTCCAAATTAAACAGCACTAGTTAGCCAACCCTAAGTAGCCCACTTAGAATCAAGGTATTCAAAAAATACATGTTTAACTCATATTAGAGTTACTTCACTTTTGTCTTTGTAATAAATACAGCTTTGTCTGTTGTTTGTTTTGGAAAAAAAGAAATTAAAAAAAGATTGTAGGGGATTTTAGTTATATGGCAACAGCACAATTTAGGGGGTGTGGCATTAAAATCTGATTTTAATCACAGTGTGGTGCTGAAGACTCAAAGGTCTGAGTGGTTTTTAAAAAGATTTACTTCACTTAAGCCTAGGTCTGCCTCTGACTAGTGACGTCACTAGTTTTAGCAGCAGCACAAGAAGGCTGGGTGAGTGACAGCCCAGCCTACTTTTTAAATAGCTTTGTCATGTGACTGGGAACAGTAGTAAGACAGGTGCCTTCAGTTCACTCTCAGTAAGGGTCTAGTTGCCTGCATGAGTGTATGCTCTGTGTGAGACTGTGGATTGTAGTTTAAAAGCTATACTGCTGTCATTCAGGAGCTGGATGGCGTGGGACATGTGCAACCAGGACTCTGTATGGAGTGATATAGAGGTGAGCTTTGCATTATGAACAGTGTGAGAATTGTCTTGTCTGCAACCCTTCTGGAGGTAATTTTTTTTAAATGTAATAATTATAAAAGTATACTAGATATTATATGTTGGAAAGAAGTCTTATGTGAACCCCAGTAACTTTACTAATTTAAGGTTACTCTATGATGCCTTGAGCAAATCAAAGCTTAGCTGCTGTCATCAGTATCTCCTGCAGTTGGAAACTATTTTCATGTGCCTTTGGCTCGCTTGCCAGTCATATGCAATATTTATGCTCTAAGATATTGATATGAATCAGTGTCTGAAGTCTTTCCAGTGGCATTTAGTGGCCTGGTTGGAAAAATGCCATGTCTATTTATAATTATATTAAGACTTTTTAAAAAAAGTTAAAATTACTCAGTGGTTTCATATTTTGATTTTTTTTGTTTTGTTTTTTGGTGTGCTCTGTTCAGGATTTTTCTCATTTATCACTTGCAGAATTGACACACACAGACAGAGAAAGATGAATATGATGTTGTTGCTTTATTGTTTTAAATTCCTTTAAAACAGATTACTGGAAATAGATGTTACTTTACTTCTGATTATTGAACTGGATTATAGTATTGCAGTTAAAATGTTCCATAGGACAAGGTTCTCAGTTAATCCAAGTAGTCCAGCAAATAGTTAAATCCTACTGTACAGCAGAGACAACAGGATGAACCATGAGAATAGAGTTTATGCGGGACTGTGTGAGCTGCTGCCGCTGCCGCCGCTGCTTCTATAAAAATAGATGGCAATACATCAAATCCACAGCTTCTGCTGGCTACAGTTCATAAAGGAAAAAAGCAAGCAATTCCCTGGTAATCTCTGGAGTATAAAGTGAGGTTTGAGGATTTCTGCATATTTGCATTCAGCAAAATGGAGCATTATCTGAAAGTTCTGGCAACTTGTGAAGCAAAGGAAACTTTCTTTGGACCCAGTTGAGAGGAATCCAAAAGACAGACCTGCTCAAAGGAACTGACCCCCTGACGACAAGTTTGGAATAAGTACTTAAAATGCTCCCCTTAGACATCTTTTAAATGAGATGCATATATGGTGCAGAGATACACATCTAAAGTGAAAATGTGCTGAGTTCTCTGTTTGTACAATTACATTTTTCCTATCTAGTAAGGCATGCATCGGATTCTTAACTCTTTTTGTCGTGTTTTCAATATTTGCAGCACATCATTGTATCCACTGATTTCTGTTTGCATATTGTAATTGCTCTTATCTTGTTTTGATTTCTTGGTAAAATGGAATAGATATGGATAATTCATATGTCCTGTAGCTATTATGAGTCAAGGCTGTAAGTGGATGACTTTCTGGCTCCAAAGTTCTAATTGTTTCTGAGTAGCTGGAGTATCCTGTGGGTTGTTGTCTGGTTTATAGAGTGGGTCTCAGCTGCTGTAGCTTCATTTTTCCATCCATGTATTATTCCTAATGCTGCTAGGATTTGATTGAGGAACCAGCTTATATGGAAATATTGAAGATTTATTTTAATCATCAGAGTTCCTGCAGTAATTTCAAGCTAGTAACAGAATAGATCATTTATAGCAATCATTTTTTTCACAGAGGAAAAAAGAGCTGATCTTAATATTAATTGTGTGGTGGATAGGATTAGCTGTTGGTAGATTTTTACCAACTGGCTCTTGCATTTTACTTTGTATAGCGACATAGTGGTGGCTGCATGCTGCTTTGGCTCTGGGGATCACCTTTATGATCTACAGTATTACAAGCAGCAGGTACTGTAGGCAGCATTCATATTTTGAATTGTTAATGTTTGTTGTCAACTTAAAATGCATTATACCCTCTTGCACATAATGACAGGCTAGCGTGTTGCTTAATAAAGGCCTGCATCACTATAGCTGATCAGAGTCCCCAGTGTTTCACTGTTTAATGAAGGTGATGTACAGTCAGGTTGCAAAGATTGATAGAGAGAATCTGCATGGCACACATTCCATCAAGTCTGTCATTCTTTACTAGGTTCATCCCCTTGTTGTTTCAACAAACTTGTTAAAAATAAAAAGAAGATTATTTTTACATTAATATAATTAATGTGGCACAAGTCCAGTCTTTTTTTTTTAATTTACCTTCAAAGGCACAAAGATGTCTAAAAGGTTAATGAAGAATTATACTTAATTATAATGATTCATTATCATCAGTGCAGTTAAGCTAATTTATTGTTTGCTCCTTAACAAAGAAAAAAAGTCTGTTGAGGGTGAAATAATACACAATAATTAACCTTTTGTGTTTAGCGACTACTCTATCCTCTTAAATCTTATTATAAAATTAAGGATATAGTTGTGAAATAACTGTCATACCTGTGAAAAGACAGTGAAATGTGTTATGGCAATGCAGGCACACCTGTTACAGATGTAAAGGCAAAGAGTAAATATCAACATGTCAGATGAGGACAGTTATAGGACTTGGAGTGTTAAACCTGGCATCATCCAAAAGCCAAATATAAATTAATAACAGGAACACTTGTTACTAATGTGTCTCAGATTAGAAGCATAATACCATATTCAGAAACATTGATTTTATTATCATGTTAACATTGGCAAGAGCATGTGTACTTCATTTCAGCTGTTACATTTTTTAAGTGACACTGCCGTCGTTATAGACAAATGAAAGCTGCAATGGACATTTTTATACAGCTGTTTATATTGCTTAAAATGCCCACTGCAGGACTTTCAACATGCATATTACTATGTCCCTAAGATGTTTAACTAGGTGATGCACAGAGGGAAGCTATTTTTACAAACGAAAGTAGTAACAGATCAGCAGGATACTTTGGAAGTCTACAGCATCAGTTTTAAGCCAGTGACCTCCACAACATAAACCTGGGAATGATGCTGAGAATCTACCTTTTCAGTCAAAAACTAGATTATCCTTTAATGAGATCTCATCTGTGCATCAAAAAAAGGTCATCTCGGCATTATAAGATTGCTGCTGGAAGGTTATGTGAGCGCTAGAAAATGGGGAAGCTTTTTAATTTCTTTTTCTTTGCAGTTTTTCTGTGGCCAAAATAAAAAGAAGTAAATTTCATTGTACAAAATTTCACCTAAGCAAGGCCTTGGCCTGTTGAAGTTCCAAGCCCTCTTAAACAACAGGAAGAAAAGCAATTGATATTTCAAAGGCTCCCCTTGCAATCCCTTGGTTCCTTTGCCCCTTGGCCTATTGTATAATTGTCTTGTAGTGCCCTAGTAGGCTAGTGGAAGTTGCATGGTAAATTATAGCCTTTACCAACTGGACTGAGTCTATTGACTCTGTTCCTGGTTCCCAGAGTGTTGCTCACTTATGCTGCTGCATATCGCCCATGCAATGCAGACTTGCAAAGATTCCCAGCTACAAAAATCTCAGTGAAATTTATTTTATTTAAATGTATGTTCAGCTCTCTTATATCACTGTAAAAGGCAACATTTTTAAGAGTAGCATAACTAATATTGAGTTATCCACATCAGTGGGCATGGTAAGGTTAGTGCCCTACAAACCTAGCTTTTTAGATGGTGGTACTTCCGGGATTGACTTCATTTGAAATTGAACCTAGGAGATCATTCAAATTGCCCAGTCAGCTAATTGGAGTCCAAGAGTTTCTGATGTCTGGATTTTCTGTTTGGTCCATCCTTAACATTAACACAAACTGATAAAGCTAGAGACAATCAGTTAAAGGCAATTGTGAAAACCCATTCTCAGCTGACTTTGTTATGGCTTTTAACCACTTAATTGCTGAATCTGCCAGCAGCCTCTGTACAGAAGAACCCTCCACCTTTCTTTCCAATGATGTATATGGGGCAGCAGTGAAAGGAGCTGCTGCATTGGTTATCGCTGAAGGTGTGGACTTCAATTGTATATTTCTTGGTTTCTGTTAATAATGAAAAACGGTTCAGGTGGTATTTTTGAATTAAAGTTTCTGTGCTACAGTAGAAGCATAGTATGAAAGTGTGTATTTTTTTTTAGCTCAATTGATACCTAAAATGACTGATCCTGACGTACTAAAGAAAATATTCTGGGTTTCTAGTAATGAAATTGATATCATATTGATCTGTACTCTATTTCTAAGGTATGCAGAGGACGACATTCACACTAGTGAAGAAGGTCCACACACTTTAGTCCCCACCCCTTAGTCCCTTAATACTGGGCTTAAATGTTGCATCTGCTCTATGGTGAATTTCCCCAGCAATGACGGGAAGATGAGACAAGTGTAGCATTGCACTAGATGGGGAGGCCAGAGGAAAGCTCCCTCTTGGTGCTTCTGATATAGCTGCTGCTTACAGACCGTAAGTCTCTTAGCTACAGCAGTGCACACACGTACAAACAGAACAGCCACAGGTTGGGAGTCTCCATGAAGTAACCATGACTGCTCTAGCACTTGGCAGGTGCATGAGGTACACTTCATGGTTTGCTTACTATGAGGACAATAGTTTAGAACCATGTTGTTAAAATCTGTGCAGTTCCTGAGGGTGCTGATAAGCCAGAGCCTTTGGTAGGTGGCTATAGAAGTGTATGGCCTGTGGCAGGCAGGCACAGCGTCTCCAGGAGCTTTGGGAAGTCAACAAAGCAGCATCTACTGCTGTATCCTTCAGCAGGGTGCAGTACATGTGGCAGTCAACATCTCGACTGATTAAACCAAGGGATTAAACAAGGCCATGTAGAGCTGAAAGCATGAGCCTCCGCAGCTTGAGGTGCAGATCTAGCCTGTATAGCTGGAAGCTGTAACAAGACTCACATCTTCTGTGGTTTGGGCATCGAGGAGGATGCATAAAACACACTTACCAGTTGGTTACCCAAGCACTCCCACCTGCTCTGATTCCTTTCTGCCAGCCGGGACAGAAAAGATAGGGCCATGTCTTGGCAGTCCTTGTTGGGATTTCTAATGCTGCAGGTGCTGGACTCTCCAAGGAGCATAAGAAAAAGGATAGTAGTGGCCACTTTGCTCACTTGTGCAGGCTAGTCACAATCTAACACGCGGTGTATCTTTCTAAAAATGAGATTAACTCTAGTGACCTGCTCTGTGGAAGTGAGTGACTTAATCAAGGCTTAATTCTCATCCCATGCAGTTATGGTTAACACATTCCAGTGATTAATGAAAGTGTGTGTTTCTGTACTTCTCCCTGCAGTGTGCTGCTCTGGTTGGTGAAGACCAGCCTCTTTGCCCAGATCTCCCAGAACTTGACCTCTCTGAACTCGATGTGAATGACTTGGATGCAGACGGTTTTCTGGGTGGACTCAAGTGGTACAGCGACCAATCAGAAATCATTACCAATCAGTACAGCAATGAATCATCAAATATATTCGAGGTAAGGGAAGCTGATGCAAAAGTATATTTCAGATTGCTTCATGTTTTTACCAGGTGGAATGACAGTCTTCTAATAAAAAAAGAGCCAATAGATGCTGAAGTACAGCTGTGACGTCTGTTATAGCCTCCCTCTGACACCCTTAATCTTCATGATCAAAACCAGATCTATTATCTGGAGAGAAGAAATGCTTGGAAAGAATTAAGTGGAATTCTGATTTCTGGAATGAAAGTGCTGAAGAGATACCAGGTTACACTATGGCATAACACAAAGATATTGCGAAATAGTCTGTTGCAAAGAAAAACAAAAGTTGAAACCTGTTTGTCGTCTTCTACGTACATTTGGCAGAAACAACCACAGTGGAATACAGCATCTGTTGATGGCTCTTTAACATTTTATATGTTACTAATTATTATTACACCTACAGGCCCCAAACAGGCCCCAATTGTGCTATGTGTTGTACATGTGCATATCAAAAGTCCTTCCATTCTAAGTACAAGATGAGGCCATAGGTGGATGCAACAAACAGACTGGGGGGAGCACAGCATCAGAGTCAGATTATTCTGATTAGCATAATAAGCAGTGGTCATAGCATGCCAACTGACTAGCCACCGATGTGTGTTTTGTAGACATAATAGCAGAGGGCAGTCTTAAGGAGAGAACTGAAGGATTTCAGGAGCGATTTAAATGCCCTCTTTAAAATACTGCTGTGGGGGTCAAGATGTATAAGAGATGGGCTATGCTCTCTTTACCTCAACCACTAATTCTCCTTTCCTGTGTAAGACCTCAAGATTCTCCACTACTTAATTCTCAGACAATCATGCCCCTCCCGAACCCTAATCTTCTTTCCTCCTAGATGGTAGTAAATGCAGTAGATCATCCTCTGGCTGGGAAATTGGGCAATAGTACATTTGATGAGCTGGCAGGAAGACCTTGGGCAACAATAAGCTATCACCCCTGCTTCACCTCTGCCTAGCAGATCACAAACATGTCCTCTCCAGGAAGCATTCCTGGTCCACTTACTTGAGGGAATCCCCAGAATAAAGACTGTTAAATTTAATACCTAGCAAATACTAAATGTTTCAATAAGGTAAAATGCAGTTGGAGGTGAAGTACAGCCTTTATGAAATACTCTGAACCAAAATCAGCTATTACTTATACTGGCATCATTCAACTGCAGCAAATTAAGTTACTCTGGTGACACTGATGTCACTGAGAGCAGAAACTGGCCCTCTGAGCCTGGTCTTTCTATCATTCACACTGGTGTAATTCAGGAGTAATTTAATTCAAGCCTATAGTATTATACTAGTATAAAACCAGTGTAAGTGGACCAGAAGTCAGTTCTCTGTCTCCAAGGGAGAAATTTAGAAACATTCCATATTCTGAAGTTTTGTGAAACTTCAAATTGTTGTGTCCTGTGCTTAAGTTTCAGTCATAGCAAGTAAATGACACGTTATAATCAAGTAATTGGGCTGCTCTGTTATAGTATTCTTATAGGGTGAGTATGGGAAGGAGTTAATAATGTTTATAAGCAAGGTTAAAATAGTGTTATATCAGAGAAAATTAATGAGTTAGAACTTCTGCTTCCAAATAAATCACTAAAAACCAAATGTATAGACCTCTTTCATTGGCTGAAGTAAAATCAGCAAAGGTTTAAATTCAGTGTTGATAAATGCAAAGTAATGCACATTGGAAAACATAATCCCACCTATACATATAAAGAGATGGGGTCTAAGTTAGCTGTTACCACTCAGGAAAGAGATCTTGGAGTCATTGTGGATAGTTCTCTGAAAACATCCACTCAATGTGCAGTGGCAGTCAAAAAGGTGAACAGAATGTTAGGAATCATTAAGAAAGGGCTAGATAATAAGACAGAAAATATCATATTGCCTTATATAAATCCATGGAATGCTCACATCTTGAATACTGTGTGCAGATGTGGTAGTTACAGCTCAAAAAAAGATATATTGGAATTGGAAAAGGTTCAGAAAACGGCAACAAAAATTATTAGGGGTATGGAACGGTTGCCATATGCCATTAATAAGACTGGGACTTTTCAGCTTGGAAAAGAGACGACTAAGGGGGGTTATGATAGAGGTCTATAAAATCATGACTGGTGTGGAGAAAGTAAATAGGAAATGTCATTTCCTCCTCATAACACAAGAACTCAGGGTCACCAACTGAAATTAATAGGCAGCAAGTTTAAAAAAAATGAAGTATTTTTTCACACAACACACAGTCAATCTGTGGAACTGCTTGCCAGAGGATGTTGTGAAGGCCAGGACTATAAGGGTTCAAAAAAGAACTAGATAAGTTCATGGAAGATAGGTTCATCAATGGCTATTAGCCAGGATGGACAGGGTTGGTGTCCCTATCCTCTGTTTGCCAGAATCTGGGAATGGGTGACAGGGAATGGATCACTTGATGATTACCTGTTCTGCTCATTCCCTCTGGGGCACCTGGCATTGGCCACTGTTGGAGGACAGGCTACTGGGCTAGACGGACCTTTGGTCTGACCCAGTATGGCCGTTCTTATGTTCTTATGATTTAGTCTTCTAAAAATTAAGATCCTGATTCTGCAATGTATTTAAGTGTGTGTGTAACTTTAATACATTTAATTTCAATGGGAATTAACTCCCAATGAGACTGCTCATGCCTTAAAGTCAGGCATGTTCTTAAGTATCTTGCTGAATCAATGCCCAAACTTATAAAGGACAGAATTGTCATTTATCGTGCATGCTGATTCCATTCCTGAAGATCAAAATGATATACAAACACAGGGATAAATACATGATGTTTAAACTGTCTTGGTTGGTGCACAGCTATGTCGAGACATTGGTCCATCACGTGGCATTTAAAGTCAGTCATATTAAGGTGCATTTGGAGGTGCAGACAACCAGGGTGCAGTAGAAAGAGGTAGATGGAATACATCTAGAGGAGTGCATTGTGAGGCAGCAACCAACATGTCAGAAACCAAGATTTGGAGAAGTGTTTTTCCATCTTCCCTAGCAGACAAATTCTGCCATCATTTACTCAAATGCCACCCCTCAGACTTCAAGGACTTCACTGACTTGAATTACAGATTGCACTGAAGTCAATGAGGGCACACTTTGGCTCAGAGACTACTGACTCAGAGGGGCAGATTGTTGTCCAATAGCACTTTGCCATATTGTGGCATAAGGGCAACACTATATTCAGTCTGTCATTTATTATATTTAAACTGCCTTAGTTGGTGCACAACAATATGTACAGCCATTGGTCTATCATGTGGCATTGGGGTTTAAAGTCACAGTCACATTAGTCTGCATATGTCATACCTGAGTGTAGACAGAGGTAGGAGGATTACATCTAAAGGGCAGCAATTACAAGAGACTTGAAAAGTGCAGTGGACACCCTTCCTATGCTGGGCCCTAGCTGCTTCCAGTTCTCAAACGTAGGCAGGGTCCTGACACACCGCTAGGCCCCCCTTGGGCTGTGAGATATTGTTGGCAGCAATAACACACCTCTGACACGTAGCCTTTAGGCCTGGCATGGCTAGTGCCAGAATTCTTCCTGCATTCTTGCAAGTGTGCAGCGTAGGCTAAGACCCAGATTTTCAAAGATATTTAGGTATTGCTACATTCAGCATTGCCATGCATTATGGATTTAGGAACATACGTCTCATTTTCAAAAGATATGTAGGCACTTAGGAACCAAAATCCCATTGACAGTCTATGGTATTTAGGCTCCAAAGTTCCTAAATCACTTTTGGAAATGAGACTTGGGCTCCTAAATCAATTAGATGTAGCAAGGCTGAGCACAAGAACAGCTAAATACCTTTAAAATTCTGGGCCTAAGAGTTCATCTGCAGTTTCACTGTTATCACACAACCATTCATGACTGGTCACAATATCTCTCATTGTGTATATAAGCCTGTGTTAAACTTCATGCAACACAGGCTGTGGGGAAGGGGAGGGTTGCTATGTAGCTTCTGGCAACCTGATTGAAGGTTACTAATATTCCGTATCTTGTTATCATGTTAATAATTTCCACCATTACCGTTTTTTGTCATCATTTAGTTCTAGGAAGGAGGGAAATAAAGGAGTTGTTTTCTTACAGGGTAGGCAGTAGCGATCAGGCAATCCAAACTGAACAATAGAAAACTCGCCCTTCTTTCTGGGCCAGCTTTTTCCAAACTTTAACCCCTATCCCCATTCTCCATTATGCAGCTGTATATGTAGCACTATTTCTTGTCTCTGCTGCTCCTTAATGAGACAACTGGGGGTGCTCAAGAACAATAAAAGATGTGTCCTTTCTCTGGGGATTATCTTGGTGATGCTCTGAGACAAACTACTTGTGTTAGTGCAGAGAATGGAACCTCTACCTAGTCTCTTGTTTGTTAATTTCTGGATTTTTCTATATTGATTAGCTTTGGCATTTCAGCTCTTTCTTTTTAAAGAAAATATAATTGTATCTTAATCATCCTGGGGCAATATGTTTTAGAAGCCTTAAAGCCTCTATCTGAGAGCTGACTGCTATGAAAACATAAAATATATTCCAAATTTGTTCAAAACAGAATTGCAAACAAAAGATCGAAAGTACAAGCTGCACAATAATAATTGAAAACCTAACCTTAAGTGACTCTCTCCTTTGAGTTACCAATGCATTGCTTATGGCACTGTCTAGGTGAGGGCCTATATTTGCAAAAGGGACTTATGAAATGTTGGGTTCCCAGCCTGAGGCACCTTTAATGGGGCTTGTGTTTCAGAGGTGAATACTCTGCACTTCTGCCTCAAGCTGAAAACTGAAGCATACTAAAGGCATTTTCCTTCCAAAAAATAGTGAATTAACTCTTTGATAATTGAGTATTGTAGGAATTATTATTATTATTATTTATTTATTGTTTTATTTTATGACTGTATTGTGGTAGTGGTTAGGGACCAGCTGAAAACATGACCCACATGTACTAGACAATGTGCAAACAGAGTTTACCCTGAAGAGCTTACAGTTTAAATATGATGCATTTACAGGCTAAATCTAATGAGAGATTACAATCTAAATGCTAAGATTGACAGCATTGCTACAGAATAGGTATTTCTGATTCATCACTACAGTACTCCACTTGTATCCCAATGCAACTGGTTTTACACTGACATGAAACTGGAAGAACACAGTGATGAATTAAGGCCTTCCACTGATGTTGCATGTTCTTTATCAGTGTTGTACATTTGTTAATTTCTTTTTCTATTCATAGCCTGGCTACCTCTGTTTTCTCCCCTGATTTTCATTGCCTGTGATTCTGACCATTGGAGATGTATGTTAAGGGAGCTTTTACCCCTAAGGGCACTGTCTATTGACATAAGCTCATGCAAGTAAATAGTTAACTGCTCGGGTGTGACTTGTTAGGTAGATGGCTTTCTTTATCATTCACTTTTGTGATTTGCTTTTGGAAAGGATCAGACCTTCAAAAAATATATTTGTACAAAACTGATTCTGCTGCCCTTTTACAAAAAATATACTGGTTTCAATTCTTAAAGTCATTGTTGTATGAAATGTGGAGACCTGTAGATCTTTGAGTAATGTGAATTAGAAGGATTTTTTGTGTTCTTCCTCGGGAGATGAAAATTGTTACCTCCTGAGGTGTATTTCAAATATACCGTACCTGCTATATAAGGTTAGTCATATTTAAAATTATTTACGAAGAGTGGACAGCATTATACAGAGGATAGACATGCGCAAAGATAAGTATATGCTGTCTGCACCATTCACAAATAGATCAACGGAAGTCATCTGAAAAGAGAAAATACAGCTAGACAACAGCCAATTCAAGTCTAATTTAGCAGCATAGTATCAAAAAGAATTTTCAAGTATGGTGTTCTGACAAAATATGTTTCACTTTTAAACAGATTTAATAAGACCTGAGTTTCTTGGCCTGCCCTGAATTTAATTGCTGGGTTTTTGTTTTGTTTTTAAATGCAATTCTCTATTTTTAAAGAGTTGTTTGTTTCTTTTTAATTGTTCAGCGTAGTCCAAGTTACTTTCAGGACTGTGCTCTGTGTTATATATTTGGAAAGCTGAATAGGCTACTGTGTTTCACTGTGGGCTGCCAAAAATGCTGTATTACAAGCAGTGAGAATGAGGGAGTGCGAAAGAGATTCACAATGAATTCCATACTCTGTTGTTCTTGGCAAAGGAGAAATTTATGAAGATAAATGACTGCTTATCCATTTGGAATGGTTTGCATGAAGAAGATGATGGGGGGCTTTTAACACCATGAGGGTAATTTGCATCAGTTCAGGTTATATACTCTAATCTTCGGTGGTGCTGCCAGTCTTTGTTACTACTGCAAGTTATTCATTCAAGGTTTGCAGCCAGATTGATTAATGAATTACCAGATCTTACGTAAAAATAACTTGGCCTGACTTTTAAACAACCACCAGTGTTTTCTTTGCCAGTCTTGTGACTGGTGTTAATGGGTTTCCAGGGACTGAACCTCTATAGATTTTCTGAACTGGCCTCTTCCAGAATTTTTTCCACTTTTTAATTTTCTCTAAAACTAGTAGCCCAAGGCAGGCAGTTCAAGGAGATATAATCTTGGAGAAAAAGACATAGTAGTCAAATCCTTGATGGCTGATGCCCTTCAGTGCCAATTCAGCATGATTTATCATAGCCATCTATTCAGCACAACAGAGTCTAGAGGTGAGCTGCATGGTGTACCTCACACAATATGCATAACTAGAGCTCTGAACTTTGAAGGAAAGCCTCAGAGCTATTTGCAAAGTGCTGGTGCTTAGTGAATACTAAATTACATTTAGGAAATAGTCTACTGCTACCAGTTATACTTCATTTTTATTCTTGACACAGACACCTAAATCAGAGAACAGTAACATTTCAGAGATTATGGAAGCAGTTTGGGTATGTTCCAACACTATAATAGGATCAGAATTTTAAGGCCTTTTTTATTATTACCAATAGTCACTTAGTTTCTACTGCAGTGTACTTTGTAGGGAATTACAGCTTTTACTAAAAAGATTAAAATGCTATTATGCAAATGATTGCAGTATGTTATTATGTTTACAAATTAACATCCATGGCTCAACACACAAATTAACTAACTATTCCATCTATATTATTAAGGATTTAATAAAGTAACTGTTGATAAAAATGGGGAACTTGGAACAGTTAATAGGAACTGATTGTGATTTAACATAGAACTTAAACATTGTGTTTAATGTTCTAGATGGTATAATGGCAGAATAAAGCTTATCAAAGTGCTTAAAAGAATTGAGATTGTGTGAACAGCATAGCAGTATGTCTTAGACCTTAGCAAACATAAACTAAGTAGTTCTGGGCCATAATGTATAGTGGGCAACATATCAGTAAATCTAAGGGTAACACAAAGACCATCTTATACGAATACGTACATTAGTGCACTAATATGTAGTTTATTAAAATTCTAATTACTGTACGTTAAATGTTTTATATATTATAAACATGTCTAGCATACTTGGCAACTTGTGTCCCTCTAAAATGCATCTTGTAATGAATTTTTGCTATGGCAAATGGGATTTCTCTGCAGAGAGTATCACTGTATGACAAAGGAGGGGAAGGTTGAGTTCAGACTGAGATGGCTTTACAAACAGCGCTGCAAATTGCTATTCCTAGCAGTTCATAAGAGCTCATAAAAGCAAGCAGATAAGAGCCACCAAGGTCCTAGAGAAATGAATGTACAGTATGTGGTTACAGGACAGATTTAGTAGAGAAACAGACAACATTGTAGGTTTAGTACAACAATAAACATAAAAGGGAGAAGATGCAGATTTGGGATAGGAACTTTATAATAATAATAAAAGATAACAATGCTGTAATAAAAAAAATTTAAACTAGGAGAAAGACCCTCAGTTCCAATGGAACAGAAGAGAGGATATAGGGCAAAATAGCAGGTAATGTAGCAATGTCAAATATGTTATGTAAATATGTTTACCTTTACAAATATCTTTGGCTTGAGTTGTATAACACATTAATAAGAGAGTTAAGAATGAGATTAATGGGTAATACTGCATACCCTTGGCGCTCTGAGTCTACTAAATAAGTGCGTCTCAGAAACAACATTACATCTGTATGACAGGTGTGTGTAAGCTATAATCCACCACAAAGTTTGCTTGGGTTTAAAAATTCTCAAGCAGTAAGTGCAATTTATTTTGTTCCAAACAGCTACTATGTTATTGGGAAGTGTTTATGCAAATTTTCTATATCTTGCTTTAGCAAGGTGCATTATTTCTTCGTTCTCTTTCCCAACTGAACAAACTGTGCTGTTCTGTACTAGTCCAAATTTGTCTCTGTTGAAGTAAGCCCTTGTAAATTAGTTGAAACCTTCAGGCAAAAAGAACCCGCAAAATGAAAAAAAAACAATTCCTTTGAGAGCTTATTGTTTGATGGCTTAGTGGCCTTGTACCATTCCCAGGCATGTGATCAAGAAAGGGCACACAATCAGCCGCACAATCCTGTTATGTGTACATTCCATTGCACTGCCCAACATTTTACTTGGAGTGGCCAAGGTTTCATGAACTCACTGTGTCTTTACTCAGCCTAAGCATGCCCCTTTTGCAATATGGATAAAATAATGTTCACCCAGAACAGTGGTAAAATACTGGCAGACAAATGGCTTGACCTGTGTTAAGAGGTTCTTAAGGACACAGTGTTCCACTGTGTTCCCACCAGTCACATATCTAAATACAAACTGGTGTCAGTTGCCATACAGACAAAAATGTATTAGCCTCCTTTCACATAGGTCATTATAAATCCCTTTTGGTCACAGTCACACTGCACATCTGTTTTAGTGAGATGCAGCTTCTTAAGGTGGCTTTTGGACTTCATCAGCACACAAATAACCAAGCCATAAATTACCACTGCTGGAGTTATTTTGAATAAGCATATACTGTTTCATATTTATAATGGTGAGACTTCATAATATTCACACTGAATATATAACACAGATCAGTTCAACAAGCATGAAATTGTATGTTGTCAACTTGTCACATAGATAGAGCCATATTCTGGCTTACGATAATGTTGAACTAAACATTTTTCCCTAGAATTGCAGAGAGGGTCACAAAAAGTGGGAAGGTAGCATTTCCTTTTGTAGGATACACAGTCATTTATGTTCAGAAATAAATATTGCTGTGTGGCTTTTCTCTTTTTCTCCCCATTTAAAAAAAAAGTTTGATTTACTTAGACAAATGTTAATTGGCTAAACTGATAATCTTTCCTCCCCAAATGGTTTATATTTCTAGTGTATCCTTTTATTATTATTATTGTTGCTATTTTCCTACCGCACATCAATGCTAATTGCTACTAAATGCTACAACTTAACCCTGATATGCTCTTTTCCTCGTGCCCCATCTCATGTAACATTAACTCAGGCCCATGCTATTAAAGAAGGATGAAAATCATAGCTAGGCTTAATGTAGGATATTTTGTTTTCCGCAGTACCACTAACCTATTATAACTGTGGCAGGTGGAAGGGTTTGCTGAGAGCGAAGTTGTATAGGAAGAGATATTTGGTATTGACTTCATAAAGTGAATCCCTTAAATAAATAATTCATGCAAGCAACAGCTTTCCCTAACGATTCTAATAATTACACGTTCAAAATCCTTGACTAAAACCTTAGCTGTACAGAATATGAAGGGGCTTATTTTTAAACGTTCTGAACACCTACAACTCTAGTTGATGTCAGGGAGAGCTGTGAGTGCTCAGGGCCTGATTTTCAGCCTCTGGCTTCCAGTTGTGCGTGTGCAGTTTTGTGGGTGCACAAATGCATGTATGTATTTTCTGTGTACTAATGCCTGTGGTTTGTAAGTGACATATAACAATGGAACATGCAGGAGTTAGAATTTGCATGTACAGAACCCCACTGGGAACACTTGTGTATGCATCAGTGGAGGACAGGTGTAGGCCCCTCTGGAAATCAAGCCCTATAGAGTGTATAGGAAATGGCTTTGAATACATTTTGTCTGCTGAAACTCAGACAAAGCAGCCTTATTTCATAATGGGCTTGCAGTTTGTGATAGGGATGAGCCTGTGTGGCTGTTGGTTTGGGTTTTTGCCACACCTCAGTCATTATGTTTTGGTTTTTAAAGCACAACACCAAAAAGTCCCCCAGATTTTGGATTTTGTTTTGGATTGGCCTATCTGAATACAGCTTTTGCTGTGAGGAACCCACATGCTAGCCTCACCTTCCTGGTATTGCTCTGCTTATTGATTTATGAAACTACCATTGAGCTGTCTGAATGGATTATCACCATCACATGAAGACTAGAAAGGGCCAGATTTACCACCCTTATGTCATGGAATTTGATGTGCAGGGCTGAATCCCTGACAGACCTAGATCTGTGTGCTGAAAGGGGGCACAGAGAACTTCCCATACCTGTTGACTTTTGTCTGCAGTAGCAGCTGCTTCTTGAGGGTTCTCTGCAGACATTCATCATGTCCTCACACCAATATAGGGAGTGATGGACTGCTCAAATAAGGGTGAATGTGGCCTGTAGATCTCCCTTGTGTGGGGTCTACTTAATCTGAAAGTGGAGAGAATGTCTCCTGACTCATGGAATGATTTCTATGAAAAATAGTGCTTACCAGCATCTGAAAGAGCTGGTTTGTCTGATGGCATCCAACTTCCCCAGTGAGCTATTAAGAGGACTCCCCTGACAGGATTCTGGGATGTGCTAAAAACTACCCCCAAGTGGGATGATCTCTGAGAAGGAAATAATTCACTCTCCTCCCAAGCTGCCCTCTGAGCCTCAAAAACTGACAGACCTTTCACAAGCCAGTCACGGAGACAAGATAACTTACTTTGGTGAAATGGTACATACCACCATAATGGGGACGTTGGAGAAAACACTGGGAGCTGATTCAAGGCTGAACAATCAAGCGATGATTGAAAGTTCTCTTGACCCAGAGTGAAACACAGGTATTTCTGATATAATGGAGTGACGGGTTTATAAATATTTTACATATATGGCTTCTAGGAAGTCTCCAGGTTACAATTCTGCTATGCTGCCAGTTTTCTCCATCGTTTATCCTTCATATGCACTTAGCTTTTAAATTAAGCAAGCACACATTTCACTGGGATAGCCTCAATTTCCATGGGTCCTATTTTGCCCATTCTGGTAGGCTGCCTATTCTTTGAAAGGTGAACTAGTGGGATATCTCACACAATCTTTGACTTGATCATTTACTGTATAGAGAATCGTGCAAATAGTGCAACTTCCACCAGCTTTAGTAAACAGAAAGCTAAGTGCATGGCTGTAGAGCATAGCAGACCTCTGACTGGAACTGCCTTGCAGGGCATTCCACTAGTCCACAGGGAATTGGGGCTTTCAAAAGGAGCAAAGTGGCATGTGCCTGGTAAGGACTGGAACACTGCATGGAAGAGGATCTACAATCCTTCAGAAGTTTCCTCTTTTTCTTCTTTAGACTTTGCTTAATTACCTTTCCCCCCGACCCAGGAGTAGGTGGAGGTGGGGGAAGTGTAATGATGAACAAAAAACGCTGTTTTCATTAGCAGGATGATTTGGGGAAAATGCTGCCAGTTTGTCACCCCCATTATATCTGGAGAAAAGCCAAAATTCATTGGTTTTCTGATGGGTGTGAAAATGTTCACAGTTCTAACACCACAGAGCTTTCCATTTGCAAATCACATCCCTTTCTAACTAAAGGGTGTCAATCTGCTTTTGCTTGTACATGATTTTAGTATTGCCATCCCTTGTAATTTCTTTGCTGTTGATCCCGCTCTTGCATATAAAAGGTCAGTTCAAATGTCGCTGGAGACCAGACCTCCTATTTGCAGGAAGAAGTCTCTCAGGTGGAGAGGATAACATTTCAAAATAGAGGGTTAACATTACAAAACAGCTCTGCTTCCTCTGACGCAAGCTAGAGCTTCACAGACCAGCACCTTATTATCTATGTTTTTCTGTAAATCCAATCTGAGACTGTCATTATCAGTCTCAGATAGGTGAACAACATCTGGGTGAAATAAACCTGTGCCAGTGATGGCCTGGAGGGGCTCTTGTTAGTTAATCATCCCTGCCTTGCCTTTGATTACTTAATTTGTGTGTTGAGCCATGGAGGAGCCCCCAAGAGCCTCTTGTTAAAATTCTGCCAACAGATGGATGATGGGAAGATAGGGATGATTTCTCTGCCTTGGATGGAGTTCATACTATCTTTGATATTGCTAAATCTTATGTAATACTTAATTTGGGGTGGGATCTCTCTGTTAGAATATTGGCAGCACGTTACTGTCTTGTGTATTTAGCCCTTAAAATCATCAGCAGTGACTCAGCTCCCTAAAAAAATCATATAGTTACTTAACGTTACTTTCAGTTCTTTGTTAAGGTGGTCTAGTAGCTTGTCTGCCACCACACTTGCTTGATTAAGATGTCAGAGCATACTCTTTTTTTTCTCTTGAAGATATTATTATTTATTTTGTAGCAGTAGTGTCTAAGGGCCACCATCAGGGATCACAGGCCCATTGTGTTGGGAAGTGTACAAAAACACAAAATAGATGGCCCCGGCCCCATCCTTGACATGTTCTTGTGAGTAATGGGTTCTTCTATCAGTCCAAATGGTAGCATTCAGAAACGTTGCCATCTCGAGATCATTAGCTCCTAGTAGTAACATTAATATATCAGGAACTGGGAGACCCACTTGTGTTTACTGATGTGGCCTTCACCTGATTTTAGCATATTTCCACTTACCTAATTATTGTAAAAAAAATTATTTCCACTAATTATTGTAATTTGTCATCCATCAATAGGATACTTAACTGTGTACCAGAATTCCTGTGTATTAGCCAGTTTTCTGACCAGAATGCATAAGGATGTACAAAAATCCATCCACGCTTCTTGTCCCTTCCAGTACTTGCTTTTGGGAGTGCAGTGATAGATAGCAATTTATTGTGTATCAGAGCTGGTGCTATGTGTACAGCAGATTTAAGAGTTTACATTAGGCCACAGTGCTATCTTCCACTTTTCCTAATTCTATCTCCTGGCAATCCCTCAGTTATACAGTTGGGGTGGCTGCCCCTGTCCCAAAAGGAATTTGTGTCAATTTCTGCAGGGACAAATCCTCCCTGCAGTAAATCGCTTTGCAATATTTGCTCAGTCTGAAATTTTGACAAAGACATTCAGTCCATATACACCAAAAGAGATTTTTAAATGCTCTTGGAGGTAACTGGATGCTGCCTGTACCTGGCTGATAACTGAGTCTGTATATCTATGCAGCGTCATCCATGCCCTTTTTAATTTGTCTTTGAATGACAAATGCGTATCTTCACTGAGTCAGCAAAAGAGATGATATCCTGCAATAGCACTCCTGGCCCATCTATTGCTTTTGTAATGGGGACAACCAATTGGTTTGCCCTGAGTTTTCCCCATCTCCCCTCCTCCACACCAAAAAGAAGAAATTTAAAAGCTAATGTAAACAAACAAGAAAAAAAACACGCTTCCATCTCTTGTTCAGAGCACCCCCAAGTTCTCAATGTGTGACAGGAAATCTCTGATCAAGGATCATCTATTGATTCTTTAGAACCAGAATAGCCCCATTGGGTCCTGATACATTCCACCTTCAGAAAGGGTAATGCTACTAGATCTTTGTTGAAACTGATCAGTTTCACACTGCAGGTATTTGTCCAAACATTCAGTTTCAATCCTGATGGGCTGCCACCCTCCAGTGTCAACCTGAATTTTGAGTGTGACTGACCTCAAAAAATCAAAAGCAAAATTCATCAGAAGCCACTACATTTCACAGAGAAGCCATGCACAAATCAGCCTGGATTTGCTTGAAAGGTTTGCAAACTTTTCAAGGAATGAGTTTTGCGTTTATAATCAGACCAGAAATCAGGGAAGTTTTGCATGGTTTCAGTTTTCACTGCAAGCACTTCACACAGCCCTAAAATGATACCGCTATTACCTTTGTAACTGCTAAATCATAAGCCAGACCTTCCTCATAAATGAGATCTTGGCAAAATACCCCTGTGATGGGGCAACATTCCTTCATAATAGTACCCTTGTCTACATTAGCAGAGGATTCATAGTGTGAATGGGAATGGAAAGAAAAGGTATAAAACCTTGCTGACTGCTAATTAAATGCTTGAACCCTCTCAGATTGTTTGGATGCAAAAACAAGCAAGCAAGCAAACAAACAGAAAACACGTCTTCTAGTGCCAAGTTTCTACATATCAAGATTTCTGGAAATAAATCCACCTGCTACTTTCTGAACACTTGGTGAAACCTCTGATATGTGTAGATAGCCTTTCTGATCCTATAACCAGAATGTCAGCAAATAGTGAAGGACTGCAGCCACTTCACCAGATTTTCTTCCTTCTGGAGCCCAGTAACTGTAGTCTTACCATCAGCATGCAGCTAGCCCAGGGGTCGGCAACCGGTGGCTCGCGGCTCGCCAGGGTAAGCACCCTGGCGGGCCGGCCCGGTTTGTTTATCTGCCGCGTCGGCAAGTTCGGCCAATCGCGGCTCCCACTGGCCGCGGTTCGCGGTCCCAGGCCAATGCGGGAGGCAGGAAGCGGCGCGAGCCGAGGGATGTTCTGGCCGCGGCTTCTTGCCTCCCGCATTGGCCTGGGACCGCGAACCGCGGCCAGTGGGAGCCGCGATCGGCCGAACTTGCCGACGCGGCAGATAAACAAACCGGGCCGGCCCGCCAGGGTGCTTACCCTGGCGAGCCGCGAGCCACCGGTTGCCGACCCCTGAGCTAGCCTGACTGATATCTGACAAGCCTTAGTCCTTCAACCAGACTCCATAACTCTGAGCATCTTCCCAAATTGCATTCTGTGATTTGGTTAGATTATATCTTATCTTTAACCTTCTTGCATCCATAAACACACACTATCTAGTCTATCTTTAGATACACCTTGCAAACAAGGGAAAACAACAGGACTTAATCGGCTGCCAGCATTAGTGGCATGATTCTTTTCACTGATTCCTATTCACTTTATCTGATATCTCACAAATACCTTTGTGGAAGGCTTCCACTCCTGCCCATGTCCCAAGGAAGTTTTCTTCATCGCTAATTTGTCTGTCCTCTCATAACTTCCAGGGTGACTTTTGCTGAATGTAACACCTTATAAGGAGTTATGCATGGTAGGCCACCATTCATCTCTCAGTTGTTCTTCAAATGCTGGATTAGTCAATTTGTTAACCAAGCTGCTGGGGCTACTAACTAGCTAATATTTCATCTAGAAGTGTTAAAACTATCCCAGAATCAATAAAAAGCTAGTTGCTTTGCTGCTGATTAGCAAAAAGAAAAATTCAATTTGAAGGTATCAAGAGGAGTGAAAGGCGGAGTTGGCAGTAATGCAAGCATTATTTTCTGTCTCTGGAAGTGGCTGGTCTTGCAGTTGCTCCATATGAGTCTCTCAAGAAACAGAGCCCAAACCTGAAGTCATGGCAGAAGGTGAGGATGCACAGAGGCTACCATTGTTGTATTTCTTTTCAGCATTCTGTATTTTAAAGATTATCCTAATCCCAAAATAAAATCTTTCCTTACTCAGTTTACAGTAACATGGGAACCTCTAGGTGAAGCTCTGCTGCACAGAGTTTCCACCCTCCATAAGTTTACCTACCACCTACCTTTCTCTACCTCAAACCTTTGCTTTTGTGTGTGAATGCTTACTTGTCTTCCCAAAGTAAACTAAAAGGCTAATGGGAGGCCCCATTTAAACACCTTGTTCTTCCCTATCCCTCCAGAAAATGTCATTGTGCAAGGATACTCACCTATTTGCCTTTTTACGATAGCCTATTCCCCTGTGGGGTTTTAATATGTTCATTTCTGTAGTCTTATAGTAATGTCTTTGCTCACTTTAAGACCATACGTTACTTGGCCCCTACCTACATGCCTACCCTTCCCCCTTTATTCTTCTCTGCCAGTAATGCCATCCCCAATGTTCATCTCTCATACAAATATCTCAGTGACTCTGTTCATGCTACCCCCGATGCATGAATTGCTCTTTCAACTGTGGAGTTGAGGGTCAACCCACTATCCTCTTCTCATTTAAGTCCCACTGGAAAACTCACTTCTGCAAAGCCAACAATGGAATCAATACTATATATATTCCGCAATTTCCATGAGCAATTTATTTCAGTACTTAACCACCCTGACCTCTCAGTCTTCTCTTTTCCAGACTAAACAAACCTATTTTTTTCAATCTTCCCTCATAGGGCATGTTTTCTAGACCTTTAATCATTTGTGTTTCTCTTCTCTGGACTTTCTCCAATTTGTCCTCATCTTTCCTGAAATGTGGTGCCCAAAACTGGACACAATACTCTAGTGGAGGCCTAATTAGCGTGGAGTAGAGCAGAAGAATTACTTCTGGTGCCTTGCTTACAACACTCCTGCTAACACATCCCAGAATGATGTTTGCTTTTTTTTTTTAAAGTATTACACTGTTGACTCATATTTAGCTTGTGATCCACTATGACCCCCAGATCCCTTCCTAGGCAGTCATTTCCCATTTTGTATGTGTGCAACTGATTGTTTATTCCCAAGTGGAGTACTTTGCATTTGTCCTTATTGAATGTCATCTTATTTACTTCAGACCATTTCTCCAGTTTGTCCAGATCATTTTGAATTTTAATCCTAGCCTCCAAAGCACTTGCAACCCCTCTCAGCTTGGTATCATCTACAAACTTTGTAAGTGTACTCTGTATGCCATTATCTAAATAATTGATTATGATATTTAACAGAACCAGATGCAGAACTGATCCCCGCTGGACCCCTCATAGAATAGAATCATAGAATCTAAGGGTTGGAAGGGACCTCTCGATATGCCCTTCCAGCTTGAGTGTGAACCACTGATAACTACTCTCTGGGAATGGTTTTCCAACCAGTTATGCACCCACCTTATAATAGCTCCATCTTGGTTGTATTTCCCTAGTTTGTTTATGAGAAGGTCATGTGAGAAGTATCTAAAGCCATACTAAAGTCAAGATATGCCACATCTACCACATCCCACTTTTCCAAAAGGCTTGTTACTCTGTCCAAAAAAGCTTTTAGGTTGGCTTGACACGAATTGTTCTTGACAAATCCATGCTGACTGTTATCACCTTATTATCTTCTAGGTGTTTGCAAACTGATTTTGTAATTATTTGCTCCATTATTTTTCCAGGTACTGAAGTTAAGCTGACTGGTCTGTAACTCTCCAGGTTTTTCTTATTTCCCTTTTTATAGATGGGCACTATATTTGCCTTCTTCCAGTCCTCTGGAATCTCTCCCATCTCCCATGGCTTCTCAAAGATAATCGCTAATGGCTCAGATAGCTCCTCCATCAGCTCCTTGAGTATTCTAGGATGCATTTCATCAGGCCCTGCCAACTTGAAGACATCTAACTTGTTTAAATAATTTTTAACTTGTTCTTTTCCTATTATAGCCTCATTTTCAGTGGCATTCACTAAGTTAGACGTCCAGTCGCTACTAACCTTTTTGGTGAAAACTGAAACAAAAATGTCATTTAGCACTTCTGCCATGTCCACATTTTCTGTTATTGTTTTCCCCCACTTATTGAGTAAAGAGTAGGCCCTATCCTTGGTCTTCCTCTTGCTTCTAATGTATTTGTAGAATGTTTTCTTGTTACCCTTTATGTCTTTTTAAAGTTTGTTTTTGATTAAAATGTTAATAATAACATATAATAATGTAGATGGATTAATGTTTCCCTATGTGATTGTGAAGAAAAGGCTGGCAAAATAGATTAATAAAACTGAATGCACATTCTCAAAGGCAGGGCTTGCTCAGCAGCCTAGTGACAATGAACATGTTGTTTATTTGACAGAAGCAGTGAACTTAACTCCTGACTCACAAAGAAAAACTTGCTTCCCAAATGAAGATGTATGGATGGTTTTAATGACAGTTGCAAGACATGTGGCTATGTTACGCCGCTCTGCTTTAGCATATAAAGGCACTGCATGTATATCTTGTGAGGAATCTGTGATTTCCACCACTGCTTAAGAGCAAACTCCTTTCTCACCCTTAAAGAAAAATTATATCTAAGGATGACCTCAACCAGCTCCACTGCAGTCGAACAAGTCATCTGGCCAAAGAACCAGATATTGTTACCAGTATGAGAAGAATCTGTTCCTCAGCTTCATAGCTCTGGGTCCTGGTTTAGTCTTGTTCCGTATGCTGACCTCACTCGAATGTTTTACATCTTTCAGTTATGTATATGTGGCATACTTTGAAAATTGTAGTAAAACCAGCCTTACTGGAAAACCAGCTTTACTGGAAAACATGCTAAAATACATGTCTGAATAAGGTTCCATTTGGCAATGCAGTTTTTGGCAGTCTCTCTAGTTCTGCCATTGTTTTCCAGCATTAAGTTCCAGGTGAAAGGGAGTGGATAGGAAATAGTTTAGAGGCATTTGTGCTGTTCTGAATCTTGGGCAGGTTCCTCATGCAGTGACTACTAACTACAATAGAGCAGACTGTGTCCAGAGGTGCTGAGAGGTGAAACAACAACAGGGAATACTAGTCATGGTATTTCTGCTATTCTCTTCTTAATGCTGCATGGCTGCATTTGTAATCATACTTTTCAGGCTTTTGCTAGTAGGGGTAAAATGAACATAAGGGCTGAGAATATCTGTGTTGTGCTTTGGAGGTGGTCCTTGCTATGGTATTTGGACTATGCATGATGGAGGTGCAGAAAAGTGGCCAAGATTTTCAAAAGTGATTAGTGCTTTTGGGTGCCCAGCTCGAGCCACCTTCAAGGAGCCTGATTTTCAGAGGGCAGGTGCTTAGTGCTTTACAAAACTCACCTCCTTTAAGGTATCTCAGTTTGAGCCCCCCAAAATTGAGGCACCCAAAAGCACTAATCCCTTTTGAAAACCTTGGTCAGTGAGCTTAAAAATAGTAAACTAAAGTACATTTTAATTTCTTTTAAATATGTAATAAACCAGTTTTTTGTTTTCCTGAGAGATGCAAGGGAGGGTGAGGGAGTGGTAGGGGAACGGTATCTTTTCGTTTGCTCTTTGCTGCTATGTGTTGAACATTTATATTCCAAAGAGGTATTTCTACCTACCCTGTGTGTTTGGGAGGTCCAACAGCTCATTAGATGTTCACAATAGCACCATTGCTCAATAGAAAGGATTTATAGGCAAAGTACCCCCCCCAGGCTATATCTCTGAGAGAAAATGTGGCAAATAGAATCAGAAACTAATTAAACAGACAGCTAAAGCAAGCATAACTTTAAAAAGCTCTAAAACTACCAAAAATGGAAACCTATTCCAGTTATCTGCATTCACAGTGCAGAACAAGTTTGGTAGTATTTAAGATAATTCTCTAGTGCCTGCTATTTTTAGTCCAAGGGTAAGCTTCTGTAAGAGCCTTTCAGCGTTGCATCCCTTTAACCTGGCCTAACAAGCTAAGCCAATAAGCTGTCTGATTTCCGTCTTACATGAGGAAGAGAGATAGCTAAAACAAACCATTTGTGGTGAAAATGTTCAGCCTATCTTGTATTAAGAGCTTTTTTCATATAGATTTTTCAAACATCCCAATATTAAGTGTTGCTTGTCAGAGACCAAAATGTCAAGCTCTGCTGTTTGGAAATTGTAGAAGATGCAAAAGGAGGATTTTATAGACCCACCCTAATGGAAATAAACATTGCTACGTTACCACTGGTGACACTGGATCTTTGCAATTTGAGATATCATTATCAATATATCTGAAAGAAAAGGGAATGTGTTCAGTTTTTCTTTAGGGAAAGAAAGGCAAGCATAAGGGGTCTGAGTCTCTTCTCACTTACACCAGTTCTGAACTGGTTTAAATCTACTGACTTCAATGGAGTTACTTTTGGTTTATACTGTTGTAAGTGGGAGGAGACTCCAGGCTAAGATCATGGTAATTAATTGTAGGACATTGACTTCAGGACCTAGTCGCTCCTTCCTGTCAGAGTAGAAAGCAAGTACAATGCAGCTGTAAAACACTCAGCTGATCATTCTACACTAACTTGCAGTAGGGTGAAGTGGGGGGTTGTGGTGCAAAACATCGTTGCAATATATTCAGTTACAAATATTTCTTTCTTCACCTGAAATGGTATGCTTTTTATTTTTGCATTGATTTGTAAGATAAAATAGTACCTTCCTTTGTCTTCCTCACTGGGTTTACAAAACATGATTTTATTGCTGCCTAAACATGAGTGAGTCCCAGCCACTCCCTGAGCAGCTGAATGCGCAAGAGTTGTTATGAGTATCCTGCCCTTTGTTTGAAATTTATAGTATTAGAGGTCATGCTGCCTTGGTTAATGTAGGCGCTTCAGCCTTCTTTCTCCCAGCTTTCACTTCAGTGGAGCTGTGCATGTGAGTAAGGGCCCTAAATGAAGATGATGTGCTGGATTATGAGGGGCTACGTGGGTGTCCAAAGTGTGGCTTGTAAGCTCTTGTAGCCAGATGTTAACCCCACTTTGAAACAGAGATACAGTTAGCAGAAGGCACAAGTCTCAGTGTATAATGCTCCATCTTGATACAAATTGAGGCCACCTGTTATCAACAAGATGGAGTGTGTGTAGTGACCAGTGGTTTCTAAGGATCACATCTCAGTACTAAATATGAAGGTGAATGCAATTTGCTCCATTTCTTGCAAATTAGGCTCATCCCTCAGGCGCTCCACTCTGTTACTTACTCATGTTGACTTCAGTGAGATTACTCCTAGAGAAAAATGCTACTCAGCATGAGTAGCATATTAGAATATTGCCTAGAGTGAATATGAACTCACTAAGAATTGTGACAAAGTTCCTCCTCTACCTTGGTGGGTCCTGCGCTAATTTGGCAGATTTGCTCCCCTGAGTGATCTTCCCCACAGTCTGGGTCAACTTCTCCTGTGTCTGATCAGGAGTTCGGAGGTTTAGGGGGAACCCGGGCCCTCCCTCTACTCCGGGTTCCAGCCCAGGGCCCTGTGGATTGCAGCTGTCTATAGTGCCTCCTGTAACAGCTGCATGACAGCTACAACTCCCTGGGCTACTTCCCCATGACCTCCTCCAACCTTCTTTATCCTCACCACAGGACCTTCCTCCTGGTGTCTGATAATGCTTGTAGTCCTCAATCCTCCAGTAGCACACCCTCTCCCTCTCAGCTCCTTGCGCCTCTTGCTCCCAGCTCCTCACACGCACTTCCTCTCCTCTGGCTCCCTCCTCCCTGACTGGAGTGAGCTCCTTTTTAAACCCAGGTGCCCTGATTTGCCTGCCTTGACTGGCTGCAGGTGTTCTAATCAGCCTGTCTGCCTTAATTGGTTCTAGCAGGTTCCTGAATACTCTAGTGCAGCCCCTGCTCTGGTCACTCAGGGAACAGAAAACTATTCATCCAGTGACCAGTATATTTGCCCTCTACCAGACTCCTGTACCCCACTGTACTGGGTCTGTCACATATCCCTCCCCCCTGCTCAACACAAGAGGTTGGGCAGCTTGGGATGCCAGACAGTGCACACGTGACAAGCCATCGGCATTACCGTGACGGCTCCCTGCTCTGTGTTGCACACGGAACTGGAAAGGTTGGAGGGATAAGAACCACATTGGTCACTCTTGTGTTCTTCTCCTTGTTCCGCTGCATCCATTGAAGAGGGGCATGGTCGGTCATGAGGACAAATCTGCGCCCGAGCAAGTAGTAGCGCAATGCTTCCATGGCCCATTTTACGGCGAGGCACTCTCTCTCCACCACTGCATATTTTTGTTCCCTCGGAAGGAGTTTCCTACTGAGGTAGAGAATTGGGTGTTCCTCCTCCCCGACCATCTGTGATAGAACGGCCCCCATCCCTACTTCCGATGCATCTGTCTGCAGGATAAATTCCTTGGTGAAATCAGGGGCTATCAATACAGGGTTACTGCAGAGGACAGTCCGTAGGTCTGTCAATGCTTCCTCTGCTGCGTCAGACCATCTCACCAGATCAGGGCCACGGGCTTTCACTAGGTGAAAAAAGGTGAAAAAAGGTCAGGGGGCTTGCCCTTGTGGCAAAGTGGGAGATAAATCGTAGGTAATACCCCACTACACCTAGGAATGCCCGGACTAGTTTCTTGTGACGTGGTCAGGGCCAATTTTGGATGGCCTCCAACTTGTTCACTTGGGGTTTTACCAGACCTTTTCCCACAATGTAGCCAAGATATTTGGCCTCCGTAAACCCTACAGCGCACTTGGCAGGGTTTGCTGTAAGGCCAGCTCGCCTGAAGGTATCAAGGACTGCCTCCACCTTCTCTAGGTGGGTTTCCCAGTCTGGGGTATGAATGATCACATCGTCCAAATAGGCAGCAGCATAACTGTTATGCGGGCGTAATAGCTTGTCCATGAGGCGCTGGAAAGTAGCTGGGGCCCCAGGTAGTCCAAAAGGGAGGACAGTATATTGAAAAAGACCCTCTGGTGTAGAGAACGCAGTCTTTTCCTTTGCGTCTTCTGCAAGGGGAATCTGCCGGTACCCCTTTGTCAAGTCTAGGGTAGTCAAGTACCGGGCATTCCCCAGACGGTCCACTAGCTCATCCATGCGAGGTATGGGGTACACATCGAACTGCGATACTTCGTTTAGTCACCGGAAGTTGTTGCAAAACCTTGTGGTGCCATCAGGTTTGGGCACCAGCACGATTGGGCTGGACCACTGACTGTGGGATTCTTCGATGATCCCCAACTCCAGCATTTTTTTTACTTCTGCTTTTATTTCCTCTCTTTTGGCCGCTGGCACTCAATAGGGCCTCATTATTATTTTGGCCCCAAGGTTCGTGACGATGTGGTGATATGTCTCGGTTGTTCAACCCGGTTTTGTCGAGAACACATCTTGGTTCCGGAAGATCATCTCAGACACCTCATTCTTCTGGTCTGGTGTTAAATTGGGAGACACTCTGACCTGTTTGGCAGGCTTGTTTTCCTGGGTTAGGTCTTTTTGGACAGTTATGCATGCCTCTTATGCATACCAGGGTTTCAGAAGGTTGATGTCATAAATCTGTTCTTGTTTTCGGCGTCCTGGCTGCCGCACCTTGTAGGTTACTTCCCCCCTGGGTTCAACCACCTCATAGGACCCCTGCCATTGGGCCAGAAGCTAGCTTTCTGCTGTGGGTACCAACACCATCACCCGATCCCCTGGTTGGAACTGTCGGACTTTTGCCTGGCGATTGTAATGGGTTCTCTGGGCCTCCTGTGCCTTTTCCAAATGTTCCCGTACAATAGGGGTGACACGGGCTATCCGGTCTCGCATCTGTATTACATGTTCTATTATATTTCTCCCCTCATTGGGTTCCTCTTCCCAAATCTCTTTGGCGATATCTAGTATGCCATGGGGGTGACGCCTGTATAATAACTCAAATGGGGAAAACCCAGCTGAGGCCTGAGGTACCTCTCAGATAGCGAACATAAGGTAGGGCAGTAGGGTGTCCCAATCCTTCCCGTCCCGACTTACCACCTTCCTTATCATAGCCTTGAGGGTTCGGTTAAACCTTTCTACCAATCCATCATTCTGTGGATGGTAGACTGAAGTTCTCGGGGTATGTATATGGAGCAGCGTACAGAGGTCCTTCATTAGCTTTGACATAAATGGGGTTCCTTGGTCTGTTAATATCTCCTTTGGTAGCTCCACTCGGGCAAAGATCCCTACCAGCTCTTTGGCTATCCGTTTAGAGGCTGTGTTCCGCAGGGAGACGGCTTCTGGGTAGCGAGTAGCATAGTCCAAAACAACAGGTATATATTGGTGGCCCCGAGCCGTCTTCTCTAGGGGTCCCACTAGGTCCATGGCTATTCACTCAAAGGGGACCTCTATGATGGGAAGGGGTACTAAAGGTGCCCTCAGGTGGGGACGGGGACTGTGCAGCTGACACTCTGGGCAGGACGCACAGTACCTCCGCACTTCTTCATGTACTCCGGGCCAGAAGAACCGTCGTAGGACTCGTGCCAGGGTCTTCTCTATCCCCAAGTGCCCCCCAAAAAGATGACTGTGAGCAAGACTTAATACAGCGTTCTGGTGTTTTTGAGGTACTAGGATCTGCTGTACCTTCTGTCCCTGTACTGGTGCAACCCGGTATAAGAGATTCTTCTTCATTATGAAGTAGGGTCCTGGTCCCTGGGTTTTCCCTTCCACAGGGACCCCATCTATTTCAGTCACCTCCTTTCTAATGTTGTCGTACCTTGGGTCTTCAACCTGGTCCCGTCCAAAATTTCCTCTTCCGGGGCTAATCTGCCCAAGATCTAGGGGCCCAGTCTCTGTTACCTCTACTGGTTCAGAAGCGTTAGGGTGGGGGTCAGACTCGGGTGCTTCTCCCTCCTGGGTGGCCTCCTTTTCAGCTGCTCGGGTCCGCCTACCTACGAGAGCGACCCTCTGGCTTTGGGTCAGTATTCGGGTTCCCAAGGCCTTAGCTGCCCTCCTTTCCCTTTTCGACTTTCTACCCTGTCTGGGAATGGAAAATAAATCTGGGGATATTTCAGAGAAGACTGGGGGTTGACAGTCTACTGTGGATGCCTCACTAACTTCAGGGTTCCCCTCTTTCTCCAATCCTCCTACTGGGAGTAAGTCTCCAAACCCTGGGAAGTCCCTCCCTATGAGCACCGGGTATAGGACTTTAGGGTCTACACCTGCTGCTACCTCAGTAGTGTTCCCCTGAATCTCAGTTTTTACTGGGATAGTGGGGTAATGGACACATGTTATCCCCTTCCCGTATGCTTAGCCCGCAGCAGCTGACTACACTTCATGAGCTTCCCCGAGACAAGCGTGGTAGCACTCCCCGAATCAACCAGTGCTGTGGTCTCTACCCCATTTAGCTTTACTGGTCTGGTGTACATATGTGGGGTTAGTGAGACCCCCACAAGGTGGATTAGGAAGCATGGGTCCGCCCAGTTCCCCAGGTTACACTGCATCAGCTCCTCAGCATTGGGACACTGTGCAGCTATATGTCCCCACTCCCCGCAGGCATAACATCTGTATGGGGCCTTAGGCATTCCCCGGTCTCTTGGTTTGGGCAGTCTAACATCACGATCCTCTTCTCCCTCAATGCTCCGACTCTTTGTGGCTTCTGGTGGGCCTTCAGTCCCTCTCTTTTTCCACCTATGATCTCCTGCTTGCCCAGTCACCCGAGCTCTAGGGCTTGGTGCTGCTAGTTTAACCCTGGGTGCCTCTTCCTTAACTGGTCGGGTCAGCTCCCTCGCTGTCCTTTGCCTCTCTACCAGTGTGACAACCTCATCATAGGTGGAGGGTTCGTTCTGGCTTACCCAAGCACGAAGGTCTGGCGGTAGCCCCCTCATGTATCGGTCGATAACCAGAACCTCTAGTATCTCTTCCGGACCCCGGGATTCCGTTCGCAACCACTTTCATGCGAGATGGATGAGGTCATACAATGGGACCGCGGGGTTTTGTTTTCCTGGTACTTCCACTCGTGATACCACTGGACCCGCACTGCAGTTGTTACCCCAGATCTGGCCAGGATCTCTGCTTTCAGTTGGGGGTAGTCTGCTACAGCCTCTTCAGGCAGATCATAGTAGGCCTTCTGGGCCTCCCCACACAGTAATGGGGCAAGGATGCCAGACCACTGATCTCGAGGCCAGGCCTCCCGTAGGGCTGTCGTCTCAAAGGCCAGAAGGTATGCCTCTACATCATCCTCCCGCATCATTTTCTACACCCAATGGCTGGCCCGTATGATCTGCGTCCCATCATGGCAGCGGTTCAGCTCTGTAAGGGTCTTTACCTGGTTTACCAGTTCCCGCAACATAGCTCGGTCTTGAGAAGCCTGGTCCATCAGCAGGCGATTAGTCTCTTGCTGCAGCCACACTGCCTCCTGTTGGGCGGCTGCCTGGACACAGGTAGCCTCCTGCTGGGCCGCCGTAGCTTGTATCAATGCCTGCACTAAGTCATCCATTGTGGTGAACCCCCCCCTTTTTTTTTTAAATCACCCTCCTCCTTCTGCCGCGCTGCGCACACCAAATCCCACTGCTAACACCAGTTGTGACAAAGTTCCTCCTCTACCTTGGTGGGTCCTGCGCTTATTTGGCAGATTTGCTCACCTGAGTGATCTTCCCCACAGTCTGGGTCAACTTCTCCTGTGTCTGATCAGGAGTTGGGAGATTTGGGGGAAACCTGGGCCCTCCCTCTACTCCGGGTTCCAGCCCAGGGCCCTGTGGATTTTAGCTGTCTATAGTGCCTCCTGTAACAGCTGTATGACAGCTACAACTCCCTGGGCTACTTCCCCATGGCCTCCTCCAAACACCTTCTTTATCCTCACCACAGGACTTTCCTCCTGGTGTCTGATAACGCTTGTACTCCTCAGTCCTCCAGCAGCACACCCTCTCACTCTCAGCTCCTTGCGCCTCTTGCTCCCAGCTCCTCACACGCACTTCCTCTCCTCTGGCTCCCTCCCCCCTGACTGGAGTGAGCTCCTTTTTAAACCCAGGTGCCCTGATTAGCCTGCCTTGATTGGCTGCAGGTGTTCTAATCAGCCTGTCTGCCTTAATTGGTTCTAGCAGGTTCCTGATTACTCTAGTGCAGCCCCTGCTCTGGTCACTCAGGGAACAGAAAACTACTCATCCAGTGACCAGTATATTTTCCCTCTACCAGACTCCTGTACCACACTGGTCTGGGTCTGTCACAGAATATAGGGTCAGATCCCCAGCTGGTGTAAATCGGTGAAGCTCCGTTAAAGCCAATGGAAAGTAATTGATTTACACCAACTGAGAATCTGATCCCTAATTCTATTTCTTTTGGTTACGTGTAGAAAAAATTAAATAAAAGCCTATGGTACTATTATTTATATATATGTATACATATATTTGTATTATGGTTGCACCTGTGGACCCCAATCATAGATCAATATCCCATTGTGTTAGGCACCACACAAATATGTAACAAAAAGACGGCTCCTTCCTTGAGGAACTTAAAATCTAAAGTTATACAGTACAATATTTTAATGCAAGCCCTTAGAGGTTGCAATCTTTGTTTTTAAAGAGGCAAATAGAAGAATTTTGCACTTCTTTTTCACCATCTCTCATGATATAGTGGCTTGATAAAGCATCGGCATCTCTCAGATCTAAGAAACAGGCAAATATAATCTCTGTTATGTCTTTCATAGTGAGTGGTGGTGGCCAGGAGCATAGCTTTAAAAGGCTATCAGAGAATGAGCAGTATATTTAATTTTGATTAAGAAATGTAAACTTTGAATGCAAGGAATGCAGCCCCTGTGTGATTCATAACATGCACGGCAGCATTAACACTAAATAGCTCTGTCTCTGCCAGACTGGTGGGAGCAAACTAGCAAAGCATTTTACCTGTTATACTGAACCACATTTAATCAACAGTGTCTATAATGACTAATGAGCTTCAGTGTAACTTGAAATCAGAAACCAGCAGACTTACTCCAGACAAACCCCTGTAACAGAGACCCCTTGCTGTGATTGTTCTGTGTAGTTTGCTATTTAAAATCTCCTACCTCCAGTTTATGATTCTATTCACACACACACACAACTGCATTAAAAGAACATTAAAGTCATGGCACATGGTGACAAATCAAGGAAATATATAGTTAAGGGTATTATGAGGTGGCTGAGACAGCTAAGCCAATCCGATTGCTTGACTGGTTGAACATTCTGACACCTCTCTTTAGAGAGATGATGTTGGCTGACTGCACCATTCTGTTGCCGCTTTTTGCAGTGAAGGAGGTCATTTAAATATTGTGTAATGTTTATATTTTGATTTAATACAACTATATAAAATGAGCTGAAAATGGTAAAATGCATTTGTGCTTTGTGCTACATTAGTACTTGCACCTGACAGTATTACTTTTACTATTAGTGTCCTCACATTCTGAATTAGAGCTTCATTGTATGATCTTTTTTGGTTTCATTCAAGTGATGATGCCATAAGGCAGGTACAAATAGAGGAAACTGTAGGCCCAACCAAAGCCCCTGAAGAGATTTGTAAAGGAAATACACCATTGTGACTAGGTATCAAAAGACTTGCTGGGCAAATTCCCTCTTCATACCTGAATGCAGCACCCGTTAGTGACAAGCCTGTTTAACTTCACAAGAATTGTGCACACATATCTAAGGACAGAATTTGTCCCACTGCCTATGATGTGTTTCCCTTGGTCATTTTTGGGTTTAGTCTTATGAAAGCATTTTCTGTTGTGTCTGCATCAAGTCACTTAAAGCCAGCCCACGAATATAGAAAATGTGTGGTGTGTTGCTATCCATCCAACTGGATCACAATAAAAAGTTTATGGGAAGCCCAGTTGTTTTAACAATATGCTTATCCATTCACGCTACAGGTTTAAGAGAAACCTAGATATATCTATTCCTGTGTGAGCAGGACTAAAATCTGTCTGTTTGAAATACCTGTTCAATAGACCCGTTTGCATAAATTTGATGAAGCTGAACCCACTGACCAGTTAAAGCATTCTAAAAAGTAGTTAATAAATAAGACACTTTAAAAATTCTAATTTCTTGGTCAAAATAAATTGTTTTTTTAAACAAAAGGCATCAAATCAAAGTGTCTCTCATATTTTGATCTTTACAAAGAAGCTAAAAGGCATTAGAAACCATTTTTAAATGCCTCTGACAACAAAAAAAGGCTCCACATATTTGAACCAAAATTAAAAAAAAATAAAACTTCTTCCTCATCTGGGAACCTGTGTACTGTGTGTAATTTCACCCCGAAAGGAATTTATTTTTATATAGAGTCGTAAATCTCCAGGAAGAGATGGGGGTTTTGATGGAAGTCCTGACATAGCCTTAATTATTGTGAATATAGCAAATGTGACATGACAATAATGAGATGATTATGTTGCAGAAGAAGGGTATATAATGCCACAATAGCACATTTTTATGGAGACGTCTGGCATTACCAACAAGAAGAAGGATTGGCATAGATTAAATATGTGAAATAATCAATGTAAAATAGAGTGAAGTGGTGTTCTTTTCCCCTTAACATACTGCCTAACAGGCAGATATATGGAGCAAAGCATGTGTTGTGGGTGAGCATTTAAAAATTCCTTGCAACTGCACACAGAGTTTAGGATAGGCGTGCACCACACTTCAAATAAATAAAGAAATGTGAAAAAACAGACAGTGTTGGAGTATTTGGGCTGAAATGTTGTTGGCACTTTCAGCAGTAAACGAGTAAGGGGGAAGAGTCCCATACACCTCTTCGATCTTATTACTGTCTTTATCCTTCCTCTTTGCTTCCCCCTTTTTTTCAATTTAAGATCCTTGGGTCAGGGCCTATGGCTTTGAAGCACCTGGAACATTGTTAGGCATTCAGGACCATGTCACTCTTATGAATTACTGGCTGTGGGTGGGGGGAGCCATGATGCTGTGGGGAAGGAAGCATGCATGGTAGGCACCACATGCCTCCACAGAGAAAGTTGCTAAGCTGTAAGCATGGATGTTGGCCTGGGTAACTTCAGATACTCTCCATTAGCGTGAACTACCCTTTTGCCTCTTGCAGTTTTAGATACTTCTCACAGGCCTGGCTATTCTCCTAGTTTCACCACCTTCATCGGCGTTCCCAAATTCTCTCAGCTGTGGTACCCCCTTGCTCAGCTCCCTCCTTCATCAACACCCCATGCTGACCCAGACCCCACTTCCTTCATTCACAGATTCACTATGCTGCATGCTACACTCACTCACATTAATACAGGCTGCCAGCCCCTCCTCCGAAATAAGGAAAACTTCCATCCTGTCCCTCTCCCCTTTCCTCTACCACTCCTGATTAGATTTATCTCCTTCCATGAGCCCCTGCCATTGTCTTCCATTCTCTCTCTGCCAAGGAGAGGTGGGCAGAGCCTTGCATTTGAATGGCAGGGCTCTCATGCACCACAAGGGGAGATGCTGCGGACATTCCTAGTTTCCGCTTGGATTGCAATTCCACATTTCTGGCCATGGACTTCACAGACCTTTTGCCATGAGAGGTCATAATGTAGCTCTTGCGTGTTGTATTTCTTGTCTCCGCAGAGCAGGAGATAGTTCCGCTAGGTTCTCAACACTGTGAAATGCAGTTAATATGTTAATGATAAGATATCTGGTAATGCTTTTATAGTGTCAAGTTCTTTACAAGTTTAAACATCCCTCTGGTGAGCCCAGACCAGTACAAAACATAGGTAATGCATTTATTTAGTAATCAGCAAATTACCTTATGTAGTCAGTAAATGTTGAAGCCTGAACTGCTGATAAGATCATTTGCTTTCAGGTGTTTTCTCAATATTGTGCTCAGCATCGAGTATAAATTGAATAGAGTGACCTTTTGATACTGAGTCAAATTGACTGCATTTCCAAAGATTCTGTGGTTTCAATTACCATAAATTTTTGATATTGGGTCCACAGCCACTGCATTGGCTCTAGCATAACAATATCTTATCATTGGTCCTGTTAACACAGTCAGCAGAATTATAGCTTGTTCTCTGTGTTTTTGTTGTAGGTTTGTTGTGTCTTCTGTTTTGTTGTTTGGTTTTTTGTTGCTCAGAAATCGAAGCTTACTGTCAGGTAGAGGAAAGATATTCAGTTTATACAAATGAAATCTAATCATTAAGTGGCTTGCAAAATGTGAATGATTTTTGGTCAAAAGATGTAAAATGTGTCACAGGTTGCTAGCTGGGATCCTGAGTTTGTGAGATGGATAAGTCAATTAGTAGCTCCTCAGTTTGTTAGAAACTTAATTGTCAGTCTGTAATGGAAACTTCTGAACTGCAACAACTCATTAGAAGTAATAAAACGTGTCTTTTTGTAGAAGAATATTTAGAGGACTTGTTTAAAATGCCATATTTGTGTATAGTATAAAAGCTGAACTTTACACCTGGAAAGAAGTTTCAGATTAAGGGGAAGTGAGGAAAGATTCTATCTGATATAGCCTGTACCTGTGGTTTTCAGCTGACATCTGTTGCCTAAATAGGAGAGATTTCGTAATGCTTTTACAAGTCAGGTTCATTACTAGTTTAAGCATTTCTCTGGTGAACTCCAGATAGTACAGAATGAATATCTGTATGTACAGCTAATACTTGACTACCTGATTGGCATGTGCACAGATCACGGGTTTTTTGCATACAACTTGGCTCTGAAAAATTACAGGCACAATTTAAGAGCCTGAGTAAAGATCCCTTTGAAAATATGTTACTTTCTCTTCAGTTGTGCATAGTGCATTACTATTTCTTGTGGCCAGCAGTAAAGTGCTATAATGCACTATATCTTCCTATCAGAAAGAAGAGAGGTTGGGAGAAGATACTAAAAATGGATGCAGGGATTATTTGGGAGGTTGCAGATAACGTGCTGGCTGTATGAATATTTATTTATTTATTTAGTACTATTACTGTTGATTTGCTAAATACTGCCTCTCTGTTCAACGCCGTTAGAGAAGAAATGAAAATGGCCCTTGTCCTGAGGAGTGTACAGTTTAAAAGACAAAGGCGGAGAACATGATGCACTGAATAGCTGACCTGCTCACTTTTTGTTGGCAAAGCAGAAGTACTCTAAATGAGTACTAGATATCCCCTACACACCTCTGAGCAGAGGTGATGCATGGGACGGGCATGCAGGGTCACATGTGTGGTCCCCTTCCCCCCCAGATTTGCTGCTTGGCTTGTACAGTTGTGAAGATTAAGGGTAAATTTTCCAAAAACGCCTCTTAGGTGCCTAAATCCCATTGAAAGTCATTAATGTGCTCTGAGGTCAGTTGTGTGTTTGACATGTGTAGAGCACCGTGAGATTCTCAGCGGGCAGATGCTATAGAAAAAAAAATTAATTATTATATTATTATTTAGTAATAGTGCTACTGTACTCCTAATCTCTCAGGCCACCAAACAGCTGTAAGAAATGAGTTGATGTGTTGAAATGACAGTTCCCAGTGGCTCTAGGTTTGCTGCTACCAGATGCAAACTATCCTTACCAGCCTTCTTTACCCACACAAATAGTTATCTTATATTTCCCTGCCGCTAGTTTCCCCCGACTTTATTCTGCCAGGCTGGTGGAGCTGGCTGTCCCGGTGATTAGGAGTTTTTTCTATGACACATTTGTTACTTGTTGGCAGTCTCATTATAGAGACCACAGACTCAGTGAGACAGGAGTCTGAGCTCCCCCTTTATTCCTGGAGATGGCTCCTCCAGGAGAGATACATAGGTGGTGTGGTGTGGTTGCACTTTCTTCTTCCTGAAAAGAGGATCCTAGTCTCCATGGATGTCATCAGCAGTGATATCATCAGACTAAATTTAAAAACAGCTGCCATCGCCACCATCCCCACATCACAAGTCCCTAAATACACAGGGGGCCAGAGTCCCAGCTAGTGTAAATCTGTATCGCTCTGTTGTAGTTGGTAACACTATGCAGATTTATACAACATGAGGATCTAGCCCATCATTTTAAAGATTTTTTTCCCAGTGCTAATAGTAACTCCATCACATTATCCTTTGGTTCTTTTTCTATCATAGTATGTGAGGCTTGATCTTATTGTAGTCAATAATAATCATACCTACCTCTTCCGTAGCACTTCTCATTCATACACATCAAAATGCTTCGACCTCAGAAACTAAAATCAGCTAATGAATGATGACGGTGCCCCAAAGTTTTCTTCAGACTGATCATTTGAATGATGAGAAGGGGCTTGATTTTTGCCCACCTAGAGTCATATTGGAAGATTAAGGGCTTAATTGTGACATTAATCCACAGCCATGAGTTGGGAGCAGTGGGGAGTTGCAATGCCCCGGCAGACAGTCCCGGATTCAACTGGTGTAAATTGTCATAATGTAGCTATGGGGTGCAGCAGGTACATATCTTTGTGGCTAAAAAACTCTGCTCCCAATGTGCCTCTTTCCATGGGAAGCCATTAACCAAGGACAGTCCTTAACCTCAGAGATGTGGAAGGACTGCCGCTGTGAGTGGCTGTTACACAGGCGGTGTAAGTTGGAGAAGACTCCATGCTTCTTGGCTCCCCCATTGTGATGCACACCTCTAGGGGCCAGACATGTTCTGGTCCTAATCTGTTTTTATCAAATGATCTTTTAGCAAAACATCAAGCATGTGTGACAAAGTGGGAAAGCAGCACATAACTGTCCTGGTAGCAAATGCATTTAAAAAGTCACAGTAATCAGCAGGATCCAGTCATTCCAATGTGTTTTCACAAAGTCCCTATTTGCATGTATTTGTAAATCCTCCCACTCCGTCTTCCATGCAGACGTCCATTCAGGTAATTCTTGGCAGTTATCTGTTTCTTATTTAGATGGAAGCCAGTACAAATTTAGTGTCACCGTGTTTGGAATTTATGGGCACAATTCACTGATCTGCTGAGTGCCTCCTGTGATGTGCTGAACATCCTCAGTTCCCACTGACCTCAATGGGAGCTAGGGGCGCTCAGTGCCTTGCAGACAATACTGAGCAGCTCACAGGTTCAGGCTCTGTGAGATTAGAAGGCTGGATGCCCGTATGGAAAATGACCCTCATAAGTGGCAACACTAAAATGGTGGAATTTACTGCATTTAGCTGTTGCATAGCTTCTCCCTACTGCTGTCAACACTAAGACTCAGGCTGTGATAGTGAACCAGAGTTGCCACTTTAGTGATTATTACTCAGCCGTTCATCTGCTATACCATCTCACTCTCCCCAATTCCCCCACAGCCCAGTTCCTGCTGTATCTAATAAATATATTCCTATATAAACACTAATTTAGGACAATTAGGAACAATAGCACAGTTAAAGCTTTTAAAGGTTATCTTGCAATGTCATTTTACTGACTAATGTGTTCCTGCTGCCATGTCGTTTGTGAACAGACATGTGTTAGCCAGCTAGTGTGCTTCATCTGTGGTGACTTTGATTTATTTGCTCTGTAAATTGGGACTGAAGCAATAATGGAAAGTGACATTAATTGTTTAACAGAGTCCTCTTTGTCACATCCTTTGCTTTCTCTAGGGTGTTTGATTGTTGAAACTTGTACAAAACTAATTGAAATTGCTATGATGAGGAGCAGTGTCCACTCAACTTTCTGTTCTTGAATGTCAGTGCACTTGAATGTCTGTTTAAAGCACAAACGCAAAGCAGCTAACAGCAAATATCAGGGTTTCTCCAAGCATTATATTATTGAAGGAGGCATTCCAGGTCAGAAATAGTAACACTTAGGGCTCTGCTGTGGGTTTGGTAGGTTGTTGTGCACAGAGGGGAGGTGGGAAGTGGGTGAAGGTGCACCATACCAGCAAAATGTCCAGGCATTCTCCTTGCAGAGCTAGTGGTCAACTGGGCAGAATGCCTCTGGGGCCCCTTGGGGCAATGTGCTTAGGAGTGGCTTTTACACCTTCTTTTCGGACTTTAAAATGTAGTCTGCCTCCTACAGAATGTCTGCTATAAATTTCTATTCATAGATTTAAATATTCAATTAAAAGGGTATTAGTCTATTAGGTTGTATAGAGTTGTTATGGAAAAAGGCTGCCTTATATACCAGCATTTGGACTTTAATTTTGCTTGTTTATTTCAACAATGCAACTGAGACAACCCAAGTTAGAGGAAGATTCTCTTTAAAAAATTGGCTTCCATCTCTTCTCCTCACCCCCTTCACCTCAAAACACAACTGTGATAAACTGGTGAATTATGCTTATAGTTCTTCCCATGATTCTGCTGTTTTGCTTAAGATGTGGTCATTTATGTTGTTATGCTGGGAATCACTAGATGGCACTGTTAAATGTAGATTTGCAAGTTCTTTTTCTCAGAGTGGGAGCATTGTTCAGTCTTTGAATAAACACTTGTCTTGTTAGTTTCGTGATATCGTTTCTTTTTGAGGAGCAGTTGCAAGCAATAAGAGAGTTTTCTCACTGCTTTAATTTTTCTAACTAGAGTAGAGTCTTAGGTCAGATCTGCTCTCTCAAAACGGCATCAGTATTTTCTCTGAGCTTCCTGAAAGAGGGAATTGCCTCAGTGCTATTTGACCACCTCTGTTCAAAGATTGGTGCATTTAGTGTGAATAGAAAAGTTACACTAAGAAAATACCTAGACTCCACATCACTGATTTCTCTTCCAACACTTAACTGGCAAGACCCCAGTGTTTGCTAGTAGTTGGCTGAGGGATGACAATATTTTGTTGTTAGATTATTCAATTTACAGTCTCTACAGAGAAACATATTTTTAAGGTCTCGTTGGTATTTTATCTTGCAATCTTTGTCCATTCCTTGATCTTCTAAACTGTGAGAACTTTAAAAAATGTTTACTCAAATTTCTCTGACAAGGTGTGTGTTGGGGGCTGGCCCAATTTCCATTAATGTCAATGGATAGACTACCATTGGCTTCAATGAGATTTGGATTAGGCCTCTGAATTCAATGGGCGTCTTTTCATTGACTTTAATGGGAGTGAGATCAGAGTCCAAATAATAAATAATTGATATGACAAATCTCCCTAAAATTAATATATAACGTTTTTATTTTCTGGGAAACCTTGTTTTCCAAATACACTATTGGATTGATTGATAGATAGATAATTGAGAATGTATTGCATTAAAATATAAGGAATTTAAATTTATTTGATTTGACACAAACAAGTCCTGTTACGGAAATAAGATATCTAATATAAATTCACATTACCTCCACATCTGATGAGGAATTAATCTACTTTTTATAATTGCAGACTGAATTACATAAATGTATACAATAGTTTCATTGAGCACTCTAACTACATAACTGGGAAGTACAACTTCAAAGGCAACGTGCATAATACATTTATTTTAAAAGAACCCAAAGAGTCTATCAATAATGTGAGCGCTGACTGAGAACAGAAACGTGTGTATTTGTTTTTGGAGCAAGAATTTTTAGAAGGAGGTGAGGGGTGACACAAGATTGCATACATGATCAAGACTTGCCTAATTTCTCAACTAATGCATTTTGGTGTTCTGATTAGCTGTCTTATTCTGTGACTCTTGTAATTTTGTCAGGTCAATTAACTGGAGTTCAGTGCTAGACAGAGAGAAAGAAAGAGACAGCCTGGGCAGTGCTAGCTTCATTAGATGTCAGTAGCTTAGGTGCATTCTGTAATACAATTTGTGCATGATAATTTAACCATAGTTGTTAACATTGGATTAAAAAAAATCATCTCAGGAAGAAAGTAAATTGGAATAATACACTGCAATTGCAAAGAGATTTCTCCCGCCAAATGCGGAAATGGATAATTTCATTGCCAAAAATTACATTTTATGAGACTCAATTGCAGGTTGCTATTGCAAAGACAAGTTTTAGACAAAGTTTTTACTTTTCATATAGCGATTCACCATTTTATTTCTCCTGTCTCTCTTACATCTGTCTGTCTCTCTCTGTCTCTTTTTTTGTCATACAGAAGATAGATGAAGAGAATGAAGCAAACTTGCTAGCAGTTCTCACTGAGACACTGGACAGTATCCCTGTGGATGAGGATGGATTGCCTTCATTTGATGCACTGACAGATGGAGATGTGACCAATGAAAATGATGCTAGCCCTTCACCAATGCCCGACGGCACCCCTCCGACTCAGGAGGCAGAAGAGCCGTCTCTAGTAAGAACCCTTCCTACTGTTTAACAGGAATTGGATGTGCCTCTGGCTACCCGCTGCATGGGTATGATGTAGTCACAGTAAGGTTTGGACTTTTCATTTAGACTGAAACCAAAGGAAAATCAAGTCAAATACTAAAACTTGCAGAGGGGGCAGGGGGGCAAATCCCAGGATAAATATTAAGAACTTCTATTGAAAAAATGTGTTGAAGAGAGAAGTTTTAATTTGAGATTCTTGTTTTAGAGACTGACACTTTTGGTTATTATTGCATTCACATGAGTAACAGTAATGTTTTTAATTCACATTTCCTTTCTTGGGGCTCTGTTTGTATGTATAGACTTCACTTCTGATAATGTGTAAAGAGATCCCTGTTAATGCTGGCTGGATTTGACACTAGCTGACATGCCTTTAACAATGACTTGACTAGTAAGCACCAACATAGTGCTAATAGGGGTGGGGTGTCAAAGGAAGATTCTCTGTCTTTAGCTTTCTTCCCTTCTGCAAACAGTAGCATCACATCCGCTTCCCATGCATCCTGCTGTTGTGCAAGTTGCATAACCTCACAGATAGTTAATTTTTAATATATCTCACTCTAAGGATACATCTGCGCTGCATTTGGAGGTGTGACTGCAGCACAGGTTGGCATAGCCATGCTAGCTATTTTGCTAGCATGGCTAATAATAGCAGTGAAGTTGCATCAGCTTGGGCTTCAGTGTGAGCAAGCAGTGCAAGTATGTTTCTAGGACCCCCGGTGCCCTTGTACAGCCTGAGATGAAGCCCATGCTGCCATGACTTCATTGCTATTTTTAGCCATACTAACTAGATTAAAGCAATCATGGGTCTGCTTCATGTGGACATATCCTTATGAACCCAATGTCAATGGACTTGTAGTGCAAACCCATTACTTTTGCTTTACAAAAGCAATTTTGAGTCCTGACTCCTGATCTTGCTTTTGTTGAAGTCATTTTATTATTGACTGCTATAGGAGCAGGATCGGGACCTTAATTTTAATATTTCACATGTCTGTTAAGGTGACTTTTCTTCTGGATAGAACATAAATGTTCTACTGTTGGCATGGATCACTGAGGAGATTCTCTTTTGCCTTGCCTTGCAGAAAACCAAGGCAGTCGTAATTTCTTCCTGCACTGCAGTATACTGTAGTACAGGAAAAGGAAACACGCCAGCAAGCATCAGAGAAAAATCAACCCTTTTTTGTCCTGTGGATTATAGAGGACTTTGTTCTGTGTTAATATACGCTGCTTGAAGAGACTGATGTAACTAATTTTAAGTAACTGTGCAAAATAAGATAAATTATTTTAATCCTTACAGATGCATAACTTTTCTCTCCCCAACCCACCCTCCTTCTTCTTCCCTCATGTGTTTGTAGCTTAAGAAGCTCTTGCTGGCTCCAGCCAACATTCAGCTAAATTACAATGAATGCAGTGGTCTCAGCACACAAAACCATGCAAACACTAATCACAGGATCAGAACAAGCCCTGTGGTTGTTAAGGTACAAACTTAATCTTTGTAATAAGGCAAAAAAAGTAACTAAGACTTTTATGCTTTCAGCAACTGAGTAAGCAGTAGATCTATATGTACAGTATTAATCTGCCCAGCATCCTGCAACTGCTTCAGAAAATGTGAACAGATTATAGATTTGGTTCCAAAAAAAATCACTCAAGCTCCTTTATGCTGTGAATAGTTCATTTATGCCTTCTCTCTTGGCATTAAGAGGTAGTCCCACCGTCTGTCACTCTTTGCCCACTTTATTGATATACAGAATAGTAGGGGGTGCAATAAAATTTGCTGATGGGCTGATGTTGTTTATGAATGACTCCAAGATGCAGTACTGCCATTTTACCAGCTGTCTAACCTAAGAAAGATTGTACTGGAATCTCGGCAAAAGGTCTGTCTCAGCCATTAATTGGGTAGAATACTGGCAATGACATAATTCTGTTAGCAGGCTGTATTAAACAATGTTTGTCTTGCCATTCACTGTAACTGGAAACGGAGCATTTAGGGGTACTTAAGAGAGTTGTGAATACTGGGCTCAAGCAAATCAGGAGCAAATTAAGGTTTAAACCAGTTTATTTTTTTGTTCACAGTAAAGGTGCTGTAGGGTCTTGTTAGTTACATGTTGCTGAGAAGGAACATTGAAACGTAGGAGAAATGAAATAAAAAGCTGCATAAATGTCATTTAGGAATTTTAAATGTAATTTTCTTTCCTTGTTCTGCAAACAATTATTCACAGCTCATAGATCTAGTACACTTAGACTGAACACTTCATTGAAAATCTCATCTCTTCAGAAAACCTATATCCATTCTGATAAGGTTCAGTTCACTAATTTTAGCTTTTTTTTTTATTATGCCTTGTTTTTAAGACCGAGAATTCATGGAGCAATAAACCGAAGAGCATTTGTCAACAGCAAAAGCCACAAAGACGTCCCTGCTCCGAGCTTCTCAAGTATCTGACTACAAATGATGACCCTCCTCAGACCAAACCAACAGAGACCAGGAACAGCAGCAAAGACAAATGCATCTCCAAAAAGAAGCCCCATCTGCAGTCTCAGGCACATCATTTGCAAGGTAGGCTTGGGACCCAAGAATGTAATTTTGGCAACGGCGTTAATGGCAGGAAGCTGAAATGCAATGACAGTGAAAACACTAAAACCCAGTACTTCCTCTGTTCTTTGCGTTGGTATCTGTGTGCTGTAAATTCAGAAGCTGTTCAGCATAGAGGGAATTAACAGTCTAGTTAAACGTAGCCTTTTTAATATAGACAATTTAAATCACAATCCCCTTAGAAAAGGAACCTGAAAATTTTAACCAATTTACAAACAATTAACAGACACTGAACCGTCCGCAGAGGTTTAATCATAGAGTTCTGTATCACTAAAAAGTACTTATACATCTGAAGAAGCTGGGCAAGCCAGTTCATTAATGCGCTTCTTTCTTTTTGCCAGTGTAAAAATGAAGGCATTGTTAACTTGCCACATGTGCCTTAAGAGACAATAAATAGTGCTCTTGCAGCTACTGAATAGGCAGTAAATGTGTCATTCCTATTACACTGAGAATGCCAGTTTGTATTTTTATTTTGTAAATAGTTGAAGGTTTAGAAACCAGCCTGACCCTTCTTTCTCTCTCTTTTTCTTAAATTTCTTTATGGCCAAAACGAAACATCTGTGTTGACTTTTAGCATCCTCCCATGTACAAAGAGCTTGGCTGGTGCTGTAAGTAGCTTCTGTGGCAGAGATGCAAGAACTTAAAGACGCTCCCCTGGCAGACATTTTCTATTCTCTTCTCCCTCCCTCCTCCCCTCAGCTAGGATAAAGAAAAACTCTATAAGCTTATGGGCCCAAAGGGAGCTTATTTAAAGTTACTGTTATTTTAAAATACACATACTTATGTACTGGTGGTGCTTCCAAGAGAGCAAGGTTCTGATCTCAGTTACATAGGTGCAAATCCAGAATAACTTCCTTGAAGTGAGTGGCATTTACCCTGCTGTAGCTGAAATCAGAATTTGACCCGAAGGTTGCTACTCTGATTTGTTAGAGCAGGAATAGAAATATTTTAAAGTGTCAGTTCTAAACATACGCATCTTATTTTTGTTTTGTTTGCCCCCATTTCCCTGCCTGTTACCCCATCCCTCCTCTCAAACCTCATTTTGACCCCTGATTAATACAGCTATGTTTAAATCTTCTCTCCCCCCGCATTTTAATCTTCTCCCAGCTGTAGATTCTGACCTTGGTCGTGTGGTATTACCCATTTCGGTTCAAATTCATGTAAACAAGAGGCTGCTTAATGGCAAGTGACACTCCTTTCTGCAGGTTTTAGCAGACTGCTTCAGAGCAAAACCAGACTGGATTGTTCAGGGATGATATGGGTCTTTCTGCTGAAACTGTGCTGAAACAACTTGATAAACTCAGTGTACAGATGCAAGACAAGTTGGGTTTGGGCTAAAGGTGAACAGGAGGATTAATACTCCCCAGTGTGTCTGTATGTGTCTCTTGTCTTTTACTTACATTGCAAGCTCTTTGGAGCAGGGACTGCATTTGTACAGCACCTGGCACAGTTGGGTCCTAGTCCATGTGAGGGGCTCCTAGGCACTACAGTAATACACATAATAAATAAATAATAGAAAAGACCCCACAAAGAACTGTACTTACGGGAGTTTAAACAGAGTTTGATTGTTGGCTGTGGCTTTAGTAATATTACAATATTGTCAATATTATTTTCTTGAGTTCCTGCAGCTTAGTCTCCAGCCCCCCAAAAATGTAATTTTTCATTAAATACTGCTCTGGCACACCAGAGCATGGCGATTAATATCAGAGGTCCTGCATAGGTGCAGCTGAGAGCAAAATTAAGCCCTGAAACAAAAATGGGCAAAACTGGGCAAAGTTACACTCCTAAATCTTTATTCAGGTGCCTAAATGTGAACTTGGAAATGTAATTTTAGGCACTCAATTGTGGAAGTCTCATCACTTATCTTTCAAAACCAAGAACATATATACTATAAATACAAGAGGTGTGTGAAACTTCAACTTGAACAACAAATGCACTTGAAATCAGCCTTGCAAATTCAACCCACATTCCCAAATCAGCAGTAGTTTGCTCAAACATTTAATCAAAACTGGATAATGCCTTTTTGCTCCTTCCATAAATATGAGCTTGCTCTTTTATTTCAAGTGCCATTTATGTTGACTGGGAAAACTCACTCGGGATGAGACAAATGGCATTTTCCTTTAGGGTCACTATCCCAAATTCTTTGTGAACCCACATGAATGTTCACAAATCCATCGAGGCTGAGCTTGTCTGTGGTTTTGCAATGAGATTTGCCCATGAGAAACTGGGTTCTTTTGAAACTGAACATTTTTAATCTACAGGAGGAAGCAAGCTCATGTTAACTTTTATTGGCATTAAAATAGAATAGAAATTGGAAGCTCTAATAAACAGCCAGTAAGAAAACTGGCATCATGTTGAGTAAATATTTCCTCACAATTATGTGTGACGGTGTTTCTTCATAGCTGTTGTACTCAGATTCAAGTTCAGTAGCATACAAAACTAATAACTGGCGTAGTGGTTTATAGTGAGTTTAGAGCTGTTTGAGAATTAGCCACTATCTGCTTAAATCTAGGGATCAAATCACAGGTCTGAGAGCTAGCATCTGAGTTCAGTTCCCAGCTGTGTCCCAGATTTCCATGTCATTGTGCCTCAGTTTTCCAGTCTGTAAAAAATATGTTATTTTATACTTCTCTTCGCTGTTGTGAAACTCGGGGGGAGATTTTTCAAAAGCACAAAGGGTGATTAAGCACTTACTCTCCATTGGAAGGATCAGTCATCTATAAAGCGCCATGTAGATTTTACTCCATTAATAGGATGGATGTGCTTCCACAAACTTTGCCACTATGGTTGAAAATATCAATGCTTTTTAGCCACTTAAACCTGTAGCTAGCCATTGGGGACTTTGGCAAGCCTTATTGAACACAAACATTTGTCTAGTAAATATGTATGTGCCTAGCTAACATGTCTACAAAACACGTATTCATCTCATGGTAACTTGCTAGTTAGTATATAGTAGTAGCCATACTGGATCAGACAAGGGGACTGTTTCGGGCAATTTCCTATCTCAGGCTCTGGCTAGTTCCTGATGCTTCTGAGGAAGGTGAACAGAAGTGCTTCATCTTCCTTTTTGAATTTTCATAAAAGGAAAAAAATGCCTGGCTCATGAGGATTGGTGTAGACTTTTAAAAAATGAATGATCTCATTGGGAATACTCTAGAGTTTACAGAAATAATTAATTTGCATGTAAAATCCTTTGATGTCAGTGGGAATTCCATACCTGGAATGAATGCAGATTATGCAAGAGTCACACTCTGGACAAGAGATCTGCAGTGCAGGAGTGCTAGAGAGGAAAATGTTGTCTTAAATAATTAATTTACAGAAAAGACCCCCCCCCCCAGTAGCAGTTTTTGATATATTTACTGCCTTTAAAAATAAATCCAACTCCTGCAAACTAAAATTTGCAAGTAGTACTGTTTTTAATTTTTAATCACTTTATTAGCAATTAAAGAATGCTTAATCGGTTGAAAATATTTTAGTCCTTGGTTTGCTTTGTAAAAAGACAGATCTGAACAAATGGTAACTACGAAAGAGTTGTATTTTGTAACTAAAACTTTGTTGTACACTTATTTAGTGTAAACCATCTGTGACTATATCTGTGGTATAGCATAGTTTGCAGAATAACTTGCAAAAATTTGGATTATAGCTGATTCAGTCTTAGCCTCACAGAAACAACCTATTCTCAACCTTGTATATAGAACTGTATGCTGTAGAAGTAAAATCAACTGACTATTCATAACATCCTGGTGCTTTATAGTTATTCTGCTGCTCTCATTTCCAAATAAAAGGTGAACTGTAGTTTAAATTAAATCTAAGAGAGATAACATTTTCACAGCATATTCTGTAAATTTCTCCATTGATTGTTAACATGTACCGCTCTATTTTCTGAAAGGTTCTTTACATTTGGGCTTTATACCATACTTCAAAGACTCAGTAATTGATGTAAATCAGTGTTGGAATTTAGGTGCCAGTAATAAGGGGTCAGAATGGATCTCGTTCTTATTTAGCCATCAGATAAACTGAGTTTAGCCCTAATGGACTCAGGTAGAATTCCTGCACTGATATAAACAATATACTAATATAAATGTCTGAGTCTCACAATATTTCATAATCAGTTTCTTTTTTTCCTTCTTCAGCCAAACCAACAAGTTTATCACTTCCTTTGACACCTGAGTCACCAAAGTAAGTATTAAGAAATGTAAAAGTTTACAAAAGGGAGGGGGCTTTAATACATTTTGGCTACAGCAACTCCATTTCAGCTTGTTTTTATAAATGTGCCCTGTCTTCCAGTGATCCCAAGGGTTCCCCATTTGAGAACAAGACTATTGAACAAACCTTAAGTGTGGAACTCTCTGGAACTGCAGGTGAGAGATGTGGAATATAAACATTTTTGTCTGTAAGCCTGACTTTTTTTTATTTGGTAAGAAATGTATAGTGGGATGTTAAGGAGGTCCTCAAGGGATTAATTTTAATGGTTTAGCATTGACTTTTTACCGAGTTGCCTCACATGGGGTATGTTTAAAACTGACTTCAAACCTACAAGCAGAGCACAGTTTCTGGAAAAATGTGAATGAAAGCATGTATCTGGAATGTTTCCCCATTCCCTCAGAGATTTGTGTGGTGCTGAGCATTGTTTTTCAAACAGATCCGATAGCACAGACTACAGAGGTTGCAGATGGAAAAGTTGTGTTATTGAGTCAGTATGATGCTAATGTAAGGCTGTTCCTCATTGAACATTTTGGTCAGTTCTAGATTTAAATGCCACAAATGACAGAGTTTCTTCCTTTTTCCTTGGGAGAATGTTTTTCTGATATTCATCTTAATCTTTTCTTTTCTTAATTTCATCCCATTAACCCTCTTGATACCTCCTTTGAGCGATCTCAATCATTCCTCTCCTTGCTCTCTGGTGTTTTCATCCTTCAGGTATTTGTAGACTTTTATCTTGTTCTCCTTTAATTGACATTTCACCAGGCTATACATGTTTAACTCATTTGCTTTTGCCCACAAAAGTCAGTTCCTCCAGATCTCAGATTTTTCTGTTGCTTTCCTCTGAATGCCCTCCAGTTTGCCTGTATTATCATGGGAATGAGGTGCCCAGAACTGAGCACAAGATCATGGGTGTAGTTGCACCAGCATTGTTTAGAGAGAGACTATTGCCTCTCTGCACAGAACAATACTAAAGGACAGTGTGGTAGAGATGTGTTTCATTCATGAACATGTACAAGAGCGGACTCTGAGATATAAATTACTTAAACTTAAACTTTTGTGAGGCACAGCAGCAGCATTATGTTAAGGCTTGGATTCTCCTGCCACCATCTGAAGGAGGAGGTGGTGACATGATGAAGTTCTACATGATAATTGTTGAAATGGCAGTACAAAGAGCAAGCTGTCATCCATTCCAGCCCAGAAAATCAGCAGCCTGCACTTCACATCGGCAGACTGGCCAGAAACAAGAAGTCAATATGACTTGAGGGTTTGTAATGGTGCCACAAGTCATGACAGTTGGAAATGCTCTGGTATTACCAGGTTCATTCCATTGATTCTCCTCTGTGTGTAGCAGAAAAATGTAAACTGTAGCAGTGTTCTATGAAGGTCAGATCTACAGCTGGTGTAAATCAGCATAGCTCCAGTGAAGTCAAAGGCTGATTTATACAAGTTGAGGGTCTGGCTTTAAGTTTGTAACGGCATTTTGGACTATTGATTTCATGCACACAAAATCATCCTTCCACTTCTTCAGAAGCTGCTTCATTAATTCAGCATTTAAACATAAATGCGGCATCCTGATAGTCTGCAGCCTGAGTTTCTCCTTATTCAAGTGAGGAAAAAAAGATCTTTTGGGCAGGAGACCATCTTTCGGTTCTGTGTTATATAGCATCTAGTACAGTGGGGTCGTGGGCCATAACTGGGACTCTTTGGTGCTAATGCAATACAAATAAATAATAATAATAATAATTAATTAATTATAATGTCAAACTAAAATGGTATGCAGGCTTGCTGTAGCCGTGTTTGTCTCAGGATATTAGAGACATAAGGTGGGTGAAGTAATATCTTTTATTGGACCAACCTCTGTTGGTGAGAGAGACAAGTTTTCAAGACAATGGTCTGATAAAAGATATTACCTCAACCACCTTATCTCTAGAATGGTGACATTTGATCTCTTGGGAAGAGAAGGAACATAAGGTTCTTTCAGTGGAGCATCCCAGGGCAGGTGGTACTAGTGGGTAGGGAGGAACAGTTCCCCATAGTGTCCTGCTGGTATCTGACTTCTGCAGTATAGCACCCAGACAGCACAGGATGTAGCACTTGGTAATCCTCATAATAGCACAATCGTGTGTGGGAGTCCTTTGCCATTGAACCCAGACATTGAACAAAGATGCTATATGATGTAAAAGACACCTTCCTTCCTCCCAATGGACTTCATCTTTATAAAATCAGATCAGATGTTTTTGCAAAACCAGAATAATCTACAGTGTGTACTCATGGAAACCAGTGAGCATCAGAATGGCTCAGGCGCAGTGGAACCAGCTTCATCGTCACTGCAAAGCACATCAGGACAAGACCAACCTTTTGTGAGGCACAGCAGCAGCATTATGTTAAGGCTTGGATTCTCCTGCCACCATCTGAAGGAGGAGGTGGTGACATGATGAAGTTCTACATGATAATCGTTGAAATGGCAGTACAAAGAGCAAGCTGTCATCCATTCCAGCCCAGAAAATCAGCAGCCTGCACTTCACATCGGCAGACTGGCCAGAAATAAGAAGTCAATATGACTTGAGGGTTTGTAATGGTGCCACAAGTCATGACAGTTGGAAATGCTCTGGTATTACAAGGTTCATTCCATTGATTCTCCTCTGTGTGTAGCAGAAAAATGTAAAGTCTATATTCATGCAATCCAATCACGTGTTGCACCAGCAGGTAAAAATACTGTATGTGCTGATGGGTAAGTGCCACCATTGCTTGAGCTATGAGAACAAGAGCATTATAACATGGATATACCCTGCTGTTTTTCGGGAGACCATGTCACTTCAGTCACTTAATAAGTGGGCTGGAGAGGGGGTCAAAAAAGAGAGGAGGAATACTGGCCTTGGGAGTTGACACTTGGTTTACAGACAGCATAGAAGACTACCTAGCAGCACTCCTGCCATGTGCCACATCGTAGCTATTTCTCTCTTGCTTCCAAACATTTGCTTTTTTTTGTGTTTCATTGTATTAATCTGTGCCTTTTTGTACATACTCTATGTGCAGACAGGTGAGTGGAAGTGACCCATTTTTCAGTGTATTATTATTTATTGTATGTATTGTGGTAGCGCCTGGAAACCCCAGCCCTGCTGTGCTAGGTACTGTACAAGCACATAAAACACAAAAAAGAGATAACAATCTAAGTGGGCGGTCTTTGCAGGGTCAGGGCCTAATCAATAATAAAAATAACAGTAGCAGTAATGATTAATAATACTTAACAGTAGTATAAAGAAAGACCCTCGCAAATCCAAATTCTACCCAGATGACTACATTGCTCAGTCAGCTTATACAGCACTAGCACCATCTATTATAATTTAAATGGTAGTTGCCTTGATCTCACTGCTGAACTGAAAAGACCATTAGTGGTGTTGCTTGCACTATCGAAGCACAAAGTATGTTAGTATAAATAGCAGCTGCCTTGATCTCTCTGTTGAAAGCAGCTTCGTTTCCCGCACCAATGAATTAACTGTACATTAGAAAAATAAATAAATAAATAAATAAATAAGTTAAAGTATTCCCCACTCCAGCCATCAGTGTTCATCACACATACGTAAAATTGAATTAAAAACTGTTCTCTTACCCAAATGAAATTTTCTTTAGAAGGGGCTGCATATTATACATACATGTACTTTTTTTCCCGTTCTAAAACTGAAAAAATAATTTCCATTTTATAATTCCAATATTGCCTACAAACTGCATATAACTCCAGGAAGTTAAACCAGCTCATGCTAAGGCTAAACTGAGTTGTTGATTCAGAGCTGCTTATGGAGTCTGGAGAAAGCTGTACAGTCAGCCAGCAACGGGGTATAAATATACCAGGAGTCATTTAACTGGAGTAGGATCATGCGGGTGTACTAGCAGCATCCCCTCTAGCAATCCTAGGAGCAGAAGGAGAATCCTGCTTGGCTAGAAGCAGGAGTAGCAGTAGCCCCAGCTGTAGCAGCACATGGAGAATCTTGTTGCTGATTGTCATCAGAAGGAGCAACAGTGTCGAGCTCAACAGCCCCATAATCAGCACAGTCCTCCTGACTGGCAGCAGAACCAGCGGCAGGTGCCACCTCCCCAGCAGCAGCAGCAGCAGCAAGGAGCAGCAGAGCCCCTCTCGCTAGTTCTCAAACAGGAGTGGAGCATAAGACATCATGCTAAGCAGTCCCTGCTTCCGCCGTATCATTCAGATAGGCCGGAAATAAGCCTGGCGCTGCAGGACTTCAGTGGTGATTGTCCTCCTCTTGCTTGTCAAGCAGTTGCACTTGTAGCCCTCTAGCTGCCAAAAGCCCCGTGTAAGCAGGTTCTGTTCCCTCCTTATTGGCTGTTGCTGGTTCTTACCTCTGTCTGTCTCCAGGAGCCACTCAACCACTGTAAGCTCTTGCTCTCTCCTATCCATGACTCATTCCTACCAAGCAAAAGCAACACCCAGTGGTAAGCCACATCTCTGCTTTATGCTGCTCACTGGTCAAAGGGCCTGTGGTCTGGTCCTTCCTGACAAGCTCTGGTGCTTTCTCCCCTATCCTCAATTACCTCTGACATTATCATGGGTTGAGGAATTCCTCCCCAGATGTGGGGATCAAGTGACTGTTGGGGTATGCTTGGGGTATGCTGTGCTGTGTGTAGAAGTGATTGCAGAGGGCAGTCATTCCCAGGTGCTGATCCCCATGCCTCAGCATCTGGCCACTGCTGCTTATGGTTTTTTGAAAATCAATGGCTTTCTTGGCCCCACATACTCTCCCTGCCTCCTAACACGCTCTGTCCCAAAAGTACAAAGCCACTGTATAAGGTATATCAAAGGGTGGCTCAGTGAACACTTGCAGAATGATGACACTCCTTTACACACAAATCCCTGTATTTATGTGAGTAAAAACTCCCCCCACAAATTTTCATGCAGACAAAATTTGGTCACTCAGAAAATCTGACAAAAAAGTGTGTAAACAGAGATTGAATAGTGATTTGGAATTCACATGCATTTTTGCAAACCCCAGTATTCGCCCATCGCTAGACCTGAGCAGCCGCTTGGTTGCCAGAACAAATACTTCAATTCTACCAGGCAAAAACTTCTTTGGCCTCAAAATGATTTCTGGTACTTGAGACAGAGAAAAAGAGATATTAGTCCAGAGGGAATAAAATCTAGTAAATTATTAGATATTTTCAGGGTCTATATTTATCCTTTGCGGTAGTGACAACAAGATTAAACTGACTGCTCAACAAGCATGTAGTTTTTTATTATATGATGGCTATTTAATTTTATTATATTTTCCTGGCTTCTGCAGTCTTGTGCTGTACAAAAGCTCTACCGATTACTTTACTGAATCAGGCTATTATCTTGCATTCAGTGCTTTAAGTGGCCTTAAATAATGTTTCTCTTGATAATCCCATTTTCAAACTCATAAGATATAAAGGAATCCATTTTTAATAACCCTCAGAACCTCAGTGCGCTTGTACAAAGGTTCATCAAGATGCATTTCCTGAAGGATGTGAAGGCTCCAAAAATATACCAACAAGCAGAAGCATCATCAAACATTTAAATGCTAACAGTAACATTAGATTTTGCTGCCTATATGAAACAGCATTGTAAATGAGTCTTAAAAAGTCAAGATGTGACATTTACTGTAAATGTATTCCCCTAATTTATTCTGATAAACCTAGCTGAGCTAAATGAGTTACTAAGTTTTCTTTACCGCAGCTCATGGAATGCATCTAGGTGATATGAAAACTTCTGCCTGTCCTCACAGACTTTTCTATAAAACAGGTCACTGAGCTGAGCTGGCGGAGCTGGCATACATATGAAAGTCTGTTGTTGCACAGATATAAGAAGTGGTGCTCATTTGGCATATACACTATTTTAAAGCAGAGATCATTGAGTGAGTTCATAGTATATAGATGAAGCGAGGCAAAGTACAAAGTTACCATTTTCCAAAGCCATTCAATTAAAGAAAAGTCCCTACAAAGAAAATGGTTTTATAGCATGTCATGAAAAAAATACTTGCCTTTTACTTAAAAAAAAAAAAAAAAGACTGTTTAAAGGGGATGATTGTAGCGTATGTACCACTTCTAACAGATTTGCTGTGCAGAAGTACATAAGTGTGAGTGATGTAGAGGTACTTGTTTATTATAGAGCACATTTCAATGCAGTAATCATAAATATTGCTAAGGTTGTGCTCTGTTGAAATATGACCTACATACTCTTGATTGTTTGTGTTACGTGATTTGTCTGACACCCATTACATTCTGGGTAATGGCAGCCATTTGTTGCTGTGCACAGCAGGCTCTTTTGACAAAAGAAAATAGGCAGCAATAAAAAAGCTATAGTCTGAATTACATTCTGCACAGTGCTGCACTGCTGAGAGTTTGTGCAAGTGTGTTAACAATGCTCTGAACTGCCTCTTGTCAGCCTTCAGCCTGTAATGGCCATCTGTCCTTACATAAATCTGTCAAAACCTGCTAAGTTCAAGAGAGAGCCCGGAATATACCTTGTACTGTCAACACTCAAATGTACACATTCGCAAAGAAATCAGCATGCATGAAATAATCCAAAGGTCAGAGAATATTTTAGCACTATTGATTTAGGATCATGGTGTGAAATTAAGATTACTGTGTAAAGATGAGCAAAGGTGACAGTGATGGTGAATAAGTACAGAATTAATTTTCTCAAAGTTTAGCTGTTTGGATGCTGAGCATGGGGAGGGGCTTGGAGGTGTAGAATTCAGCAGTGACACAGACAAAACAAAAGCCAACTCCAAGCTTTGCTGCAAACTAAAACACTAACCTTTTATTCAGGTTTCAAATGTCCATCGAACTTTTTGAACAATTTATTTTTCATTTCTGCTCACTTGTGCATTTCTGCTTCTGTCCAAGAGCAGAAGGACAGGTGCCAAAATGCCATGAGGAAACCATTCCTCAGGACAGTTCCAGCATGGTTTTGCAGGTGAAAGAAACTCCAGTAGCTAGGCTCAGCACCGGTTCTTCTCTACACCGAGCCTTGGTCTCCTTTGTGGTTGGCTCAGCATCACTACTCCTGAAAGCAGTTACGCTGTGCGTAAAGCCAGTGCTCACACAGGGCCAGTTTAACAAAGGAAGAATGCAGAGATGATTTTATTTTGTTTTGGTAAAAAATAAAAAGTAAGTAAATATTTCAAATGCTGACGGTGAAATGCTTGTGTTTATAGAAAAGCAGCAACTAGTGATGGGGATAAATATTCTCCCAGGTCATTCTTCCTGAAGGGGCCATTTGGCATTGGTTTTTTTAAATAAATATAAAAATTTAGTAATTAACCCTGGGGTCACTCATGGGGTATCTAATTTTACAAATCAAAATGCTCCTTGTGAATTTTATTTGACAAAAGTAATGGAATTTACTCATTAATTATTTGTTGATTTTGAGTCATTATTTTTAATCCAGAAATGATGGTGTAGAATGTCAAAGGGAATTGTTCTCTCCAATTTACCCAACTGACAGTAGCCCATCTGGAATATTCAGCATGCACATGTAATTGGCCATTTGGCTAGTTTGTTAGTGGGTAGGCAAAGAGGAGGAGAAAATGGAAGATGTGAACTGAAGGGGATAGTTGTACCAATCATGAATTTAAAACGTAAGCAGTTTGCTGAGGCAGCTTTAACTTGAGGACCAGTGTTTGTGTATTAGGACTCATTGCCCTTGATGCCATTAGAGGAAGGCCTTAGTACACATGAAAAGTTCATAAACATTATTTTCAAATGTTCAGGCAAAATCAGGCTTTTCTTTTGCATCAGGTATTCATGTCTTGCTGTTCCTATCTGTTTTGTTTTTTTTTCTGGAGCAGATTCATTGCCGCTAATGCAGTGGGACTCCCAGTCTCCATTTATGTCCCTTAGAGAGCACTATGCGTTGATGGAGGCTTTTCCTTCTTTGCTGCAAACTGCTATAAAACATGTTCCATTTCTATTGATCTGCTGAGCTCCATTGTATGGTTAAAAATACAAAACAAGAGGAAACTCTGCCCATATTTGAAATAGGCATTTTCCCAAACTGTATTCACATTCCCTGTCCATTCTCCCTAGGGAAGTGATGGAAGGCCCATTGCTTGAGTATTTTAAAACTGGGCTGGACAGCATTAGAAAGTTGGTGTAAGAGATGGACTAGGTAATCTAGTATATTTTTTCTGTCTCTCTCTACGATATTTTCCTATCTCTGGCTCTGATACAGGAAAGCACTTCAGCACATGCTTATCTGTAGCATATGTTTAAGTCACAGGGAAACAATGAGATGTAAATGCATGCTAAGTTAAGCATGTGCTGAAGTGCTTTCCTGAATAGTAACATTTTCTTGAACAAGAGCCGCGATTTACTATTGTTCTAGATTTGTGAACAAAGTTGTCCTTTTATGCAGTGTGAATGTCTCCTTGTATGATGTCTGAAAGAAACTTCGAGAGCAATACACTTTCTCTGCACAGAAATATTGTAAAATTAGCTGTAGAATGTAGGTTTGGCTCCCTGCTTTTTAAGGATTACAGTTATGTTTAAATTTTCATCTCTGTCTAAAAATGTAACTTAATAAATTATCATTGTGCTGTGGAAAAACCTGGTAGTTATTGACATGACATTTATCTAGTCTTTATTTACATATGTGTTCAGTTGATAAACTCAGGTAAGTTTCAGTCTCTCCACCTCATGACACTCCACGAATATTTAGTTCTAAATAGAATGGCTCATTGCGGCTGCAATATTTATTGGTACAGTTCACTTAGGTTTTTGCTGCAGAACCACATTTTAGGCAAAATGTATTAGTTATGCTTACAAGAATGTATTATACATACATTAGCAATGGTTTACTAAGTTAATGAACTGTGGAGACAAGGAATCATTGCAGTCAAGTTGTATAGTTGCTGTAGTTCCTTGCATTAGTGCACTGTGCATTACAGAAGTTACTTTGGTAGCATTCATTTCATTTTTCCAGATTTGCTTTCATCCAGGTTTTCATCTGTTAATTTCTTTGGCCTCAGGACAGACTTCTTTGGTTTGGGGGAAAAAACAAACTGTGTGAAAGCTAAAAGTAACTTTCTCAGTATACATCTTATGTAATAAATACAGTTGAAGCTACTGCAGGACTCTATCTCTCTCTGTATACAGATACACACACACACAGCGCGCGCACACACACATACACAGAACATTAAAGTGAGTAGTAGATGTACTTGTAAAAAAAGTGACAAAAATAATATTGAAGACCTTGGGGCAATATGCTAATATTTGCTAGTGTGCTGATGTTGTTAGCATTTCTGTCCAAAACTCTAAATACTGTTGCTGGTGCATAACATCCTAGTAAAGTCAATTTATGGTTACAGAGGTACTTAAAGAAAGCAAGTTGTTTTTTTTCAGGCCATGGGAAGGGAATCTTGGTTTAATTTCTTTTTCAAAGAAGAAGAATCTGTGCTTTCTGGAAAAGCATTTTTCTCTGTTTAAAACTCTCTCTTTTTTTTTTTAGGCCTAACTCCACCTACAACCCCTCCTCACAAAGCCAACCAAGATAATCCTTTCAGGACTTCACCCAAGCTGAAGTCATCATGCAAGACTATTGTACCACCCTCAAAAAAGCCCCGCTACAGTGAGTCTTCCAGTTCTCAAGGACATAACACAATCAAGAAGAGTCCAGAACAGTCTGAGCTGTATGCACAGCTTAGCAAGACAACAGTACTGTCCAGTGGACATGAGGAGAGAAAGACAAAACGGCCTAGTTTGCGGCTGTTTGGTGACCATGACTACTGTCAATCTGTGAATTCAAAAACCGAAATACACATTAAAATATCCCAGGAACTTCAGGACTCCAGACAACAAGAATTTAAAGATTCTGCACCTGGGTGGCAGTGTCAGATTTGTTCTTCTTTAGAACAAGACCAGTATTACAAGAAAGAGACTTTACAGGCAAGTAAGCAGGGTTCCCACTCTAGCAGCCGAAAACAGCTCCAAGACCAGGATATCCGGGCCGAACTGAATAAGCACTTTGGTCACCCCAGCCAAGCTGTTTTTGATGAAGAGGCAGATAAGGCCAGTGAACTGAGGGACAGTGATTATAGTAATGAACAATTCTCCAAACTACCTATGTTTATAACTTCAGGACTAGCTATGGATGGCCTCTTTGATGACAGTGAAGATGAAAGTGATAAACTATGCTACCCTTGGGATGGGACAGAAGCCTATTCATTGTTTGATGTATCGCCTTCTTGCTCTTCTTTTAACTCTCCATGCAGAGATTCAGTGTCTCCACCCAAATCCTTATTTTCTCAAAGATCCCAAAGGATACGCTCTAGATCAATGTCCTTTCCTCAACACAGGTCTTGTTCCCGTTCTCCATATTCCCGATCAAGATCAAGGTCGCCATGTAGCAGATCCTCCTCCAGGTACTGTCTGAGAAATGCAAATATATTTATAATGGACATGAAGGAAAATAAAACCAGAAGCAGCTGAATCTAGAGAAGCTCCTCTTATTGCCTTTCTTGAAGATAATGGGATTGTGACACAAAACACTTGTTGCCATTGTCCTTTAAACTTGCCAATGTTGAATACTCCTAGTGGAGACAGTCAGACCATAAACAGAGCAGTCAGTGAGAAATTTACTTAGCTAACTGTTTCCATTAGCTGCAAATCTGCCGTGTGCCAATCTCGTTGCAATCCATATAAGATAAAGTTCACACTGGCTGACTTGGTGCTCTGTGTTAGCATGAATAAGGGATACTTCAAAACACAAAACAAAACACTGCACTCCAAGGCTCCTAAGTTAACTATGAGATCATAAACCGCCACTAGAAAATCTCACTGGTTGCGTCAAAGAAATTGTAGGTTCAGATAATATGTAGCTCACAAGAACACGGTGTCAATAGACTTATACTAAATGATAGAAACAAATGTCCTTTTGTGTTCTTTCTTACAGATCTTGTTACTATTATGAGTCCAGCCACTGTAGACATCGAGCATACAGAAGTTCTCCTTTATATGCAAGATCACGATCCAGATCACCGTATAGTTGTAGACCCAGGTAGCATGTTTTGTTTGTATTTGGCTCATTTTTTATTCTGTTCTTCTGAGATAATGAGATGCTCCAGAAATTGTATTATTCATTTTACTTTGACAAATTCAGGTACTTGATTTAATGATGAAGTTATGTTTCCTAGATATGACAGCTATGAGGAATATCAGCATGAAAGACTGAAGAGGGAAGAATACCGCAAAGAGTATGAAAAACGGGAATCTGAAAGGGCCAAACAAAGGGAGAGGCAGAGACAAAAAGCAATTGTAAGCACTGTGAAGATAATTTTCATTTTGAAAGAGGTTTTGGGGTGGTTATTATTGTTATTATTATTTTTGGGGGTAGATTACTAAAGCTAAAACTGTGGCATCCTTCTCGCTTTTCCTTATAACAAACAAAATCCATACAAAAATCTCTTGGCACACATTCCTTAATAATTCTGATCTCTTAGGCTAATATGTGTTTTCATTTCAATTTTCATTTTGACTGTACAAATTAATTTTTTAAAGACACTACTAATTGTGACTTTCAAATCTATTCACAGTCAACAAACAGGCTTTACTAGACAAAGCTTTGTCACAGATAATAAGTAGCATATTAAACATTGGTCCCATCTCTTCATCATAAAAATGCATCTACATATATTAATCTATTAGAGAAGCAGCATCTGATACAGTACATCATCTACCAATAATTGCCAAAAATGTGACACAAGTATGTACTCCAGCATTTTGATTTCTTACACAAGAAGTAATAATTGGTATTGATAAGTGCACGTCTTAAAACTTGTGTCTTCATGGTACTCAAAAACTGTACCCAGAAGGCCTGAAGTATAGTTCTGTGGGGGGAGGGCAAATTGGGCCCTTAATGACAAACACACCAGCTCGGTCTTTCTTCTGTCTATGATGTTATTAATTTTAAGAGATTTTATAGCAACCGTTGAAACTGGCTCTTTTCTAATGAACAAGTGCTATTTAATTAAATATCTTTTCAAAGTCTTCAAAATACCTGATGCAGTGGGTTTTTTTTTCTATCCTAGGTGCAGGGGTGGCTCTAGCCATTTTGCCGCCCCAAGCACGGTGGCATGCCACGGGGGGCACTCTGGCGGTCGCCGGTCCCGCGGCTCCGGTAGACCTCCCGAAGACGTGCCTGCGGAGGGTCCGCTGGTCCCGCGGCTCCGGTGGACTCCCACAGGTGTGCCTGCGGATGCTCCACCGGAGCCGTGGGACCAGCGGACCCTCCGCAGGCACGTCTGCGGGAGGTCCACCGGAGCCACCTGCCGCCCTCCCGGCGACTGGCAGAGTGCCCCCCGCCACGGGCCGCCCCAAGCACGCGCTTGGCGTGCTGGGGCCTGGAGCCGCCCCTGCCTAGGTGCCCTGGGCACATGGGGCAAGGGCAAAGGCCATTGTTGCTGGGATCAGTAGCAGTGTTGTAGCAGTAGGGTAGTAGGATGGATCCAGTAGGGAAGGACAGTGTCTGACTTCTCTGGTTCCGTGCTGTCATTGTATGATGGTCTTAATAAAACTAAATGTGGGGGCTGCTTTCAGCCTGGCTCCCCTGTCCTCTCCTTTTGATGGCCTGTCCTAGTGTCCCCTACTTTTGTACTCGTTCTCCCGTTCTTTCCATTCTGCCTTCTTCCTACTGCTCCTCCATATCCTGCTCCTCCAATTACTCTGCCCTATTCTATCTGCACAATTTGGGCTCCTTTAGGTTTCCACAGCACTCTTCTAGGGCCTAATCCAAAGCCCATTGAAGTCAATGGGAGTTTTTCCATTGTTTTCAGTGGCTTTGTATCAGACACTTACGCATTCAGCTGACTGCAGCACTGACACATTTCTCCTTACACTGCTGGGGGCCTTAACCATTGAGATCAGGCCACAGCAACTGCAGTGAAGGGAAGCAGTGTGGGCTAGTGGCTAGAGTACTGAACAAGGACTCAGGGGCCCTGGATTCTATTCCCAGCTCTACTACTGCCCTTCTGGGCAACCATGGGGAAATCACTTTACTTTTCTGTGCTTCAGGTTCCCCAGCTGTAAAATGTCGATGTCTTTTGTAAAGCGCTTTGAGATCTATAGATGAAACGTGCTCTGAAGGTCTGATCCAAAGCCCATTGACTTCACCCTGGATCAGTCTCCATAAGAGTTAGCTGTTGTTATTCATTTGTAGAATACCAGGCTTGTAGCTACTCAGAGAAGAGCACTAACATTCAGTAGCTGTAGCTCTCACCTGAACTTCTTTGTTAGGTACAGGGCTTATCTGAAACTCAAATAGACCGCCGTCAGAAGTACTGAATCATGCAACCGAGTACATAGAAAAATGTATGTAACTTAAAACAGCAAACACCTTTGTTCTCTCATAGGCCAGCAGCTAGTCAAGTAAAAATGAGGAGGCTGTGAAAGGTTACATTGAGGTGGGCAGGGGTGAAAATGAAAATGAAGTCCAGGTATCCCCAGCTGCGTTTCCTGTATGTTAGAAGAATTTTAGACAGTTCAAAATCAAAACTCCATTAAGAAAGCAAGCACCTGGTGTGTACTTATCCATAAATCAGTACTAAAATAATCTAGCAGTGTGGCAAATTATATCCTGTTAAAATACCAATAATTGCAGCATAATAAAAACATAGAGCCCTTGTGTACGTTGCATCAGCAGAGGATGGAATCCTATCAGTTTTCTGTCACCATCATAAGCTTTATATTAAAAATGGTAAAAAATGAAAGCAGGTTATTTCCTCGCCTGTATGAATGAGCACCAGGAGTGAAATTCTTGCCCGTTGAAGTCAATGGCACAATGGGGCCAGGGTTTTACCCTGGGTCTCTCTGTCCCCCTCTCTAATGCTCCTCTCCTTAGAAAGCTCTTTTCTACTCATCTTCTCTCTTGAGAGACTCTCCTCATTCCCTCTTCAACAACAACAATCTTTCCTTCATATTCTTTCCTTGGGACTCTCTTCCCACTTACCTCCAAATTAAGGTTGCTTTGTCCTCCACCTTCGTCTCTTCTAACTCTGCAAGGACAAATCTATGTTTTCCATATAAACACGAATTCCTGAAATATGAGGCTCCAGCTCACTGTCTCATGCTACTGAGGTTGGACTGGACAGATGTCTCTTCTCCACAAGAGACGCAGAGCCAGGATCTCAGGAGCTGACTGCAGGAGATGTGCTAACGAGGCAGCAGGAGGTTGCATAGGACTAGGTAGAAGCAGGTATGATTGAGCTAAATCCGGGCAGGTATTAATGGTTCAATACACAGAGTCAGCCTAAATGGTACAGCAGCATAAATGCACCTAGAAAGAAGAAAAAAAGACACATGAATCAGGTAATTTAATATGTCAAAACCAAATGTGCAAAAATGCCTTCTGATTGCACATGGCCAACAGTCTGTACATGCAGTTAGCATCTTGGCAAATGCAAATATATATTTTAGCCACAAAATACTGAAGATGCTTGTTTCCAAAATCTAGATGCCTGTTCGTACTCCAATGTGATGACTGTATGTGTAAATGGTTGTCCATTCAATCTGGTCATGCAGAAACTGATGCCAGGTTGAGGCTGACTAAAACTGTGAGCCAACATTTTCAAACGTGGATGCCTAAAATTAGGCACCTAAATTCATATCTGACCATATAAATAAAAGTGGCTTAACGTTCAAAATGAGGGGCCTCCTCAGCTCCCATTGAAGTTAATGGGAGTTCAGCCTCCTGAAAATCAGGCCACTTATTTGGGTGTCTCGATATGGATTTAGGTCTTAATTTTAGGCAACCAAGTGGTGGCCTGAGACAATATGTATTTTTTTAAACTGGAGTTTAATAGTTTTATTAATGCTATTGTAAAAGGAGATGTTCTAGGGAGTGGTATAACACCTTGGTGAACAAGTTTTATATATGTGGGGTGAGATCCTGGCCCCATTGAAATGAATAGTAAAACTCAGTGGGGTCAGAATCTTACTCTGTGTGTGTGTGTGTGTGTATGTGTGTGTGTGTGTTCATAGAACAACAGTTGAAGCCCTCTTTAGCTAACAAGATGTATCCAAATCACTTAATAATGCTAAGTGGCAGCTTTCTAAATTATCATAATAAAGACCCCTCCATCATGACATTTAAGGCACAACTCTAAGGGTTCATGTATACTGCAGCCAGGGGTGCAATTTGCAGCTCACATAGACATACCTGTGCTAGCTGTCCTCTAGCTAGATCCAGGGCTTAAGTTGTGCCAGGACTTGCCAGGCGTGGCAGTTCATAGCCCCAGCACCTCTGGGCTTGCTGCATCAGTTATGAAAGTACAAAAAAATTGCTTGAGCCCTGGCATTTAATTGCTTGAGTCCAGCACCTCTTTCATTACCAATTAAGCACTGGCTAGATCATTAAAAACAGCACTGAGGACGCTGCTGTATGGGCTTCAGTGCAGGCTACCAATGGAAGTATCTAACCTAGGAGAGTTGTGGGGGAGGGGGTCAAGCAGGCTTGTGCAGCCTGTGCTGAAGGCTGCACTGCCATGTCCTCACTGCTACAACTGGCAGCAGTATGTTACTCGAACTGAAAATCAGCTCCTGCTGCAATCTAAAGGTGCCCTGCAACAGTTGATACAGGGAACTAAGAATCCAAACCAAAACAAGTGACGTGCTATGAAGATTCAGAAGCGCCTGATTCCTCTGAGAGTTGCAGGTAATTTCTGAGCTGATGCAGAGGCTTTTGCCACCACAGCCTATATTCCTACATGCCTAATAATTCTCAAGCTGTGGTTTCAGAATGATAATTAACGCTTTACATTCCTGGAATCTGCGGCTGGGGTAGCAAAGCTTAAGTAGTGAGAGGAATTAGCAGATGGATGAACATCACAGAAGAGACATTGTACTGGCCAAAGAACAGAGTGGCAACTCTGTAGTGTGCTACCCAGCATGCAGTGGGAAGCAGTTTAATGTCATCAGTGAGAGGGGAAGAAATAGCAAGAAGGCAAAGGCTTGAGAGCAGTGGTGGCCCGGAGGCCTAGTTGTACTGCAGAGGAAGCTTGAAAGGGCTGTAGAGCTACAGGTGTGATGGAACACAGAGCCAGCCTTCAGAGCATTATCACTTTAGAAACATTGAAACCCTTTGATGGTTCAGCAGCTCTCGACGCACCACTAAAGTGATGCCTTAGAACCAAAAGGTTAAACCATGTGATTGGCAACCTAGCGTTTATAAATCTGTGCTGCTGCTGCTGTGCTGATTTTCTGTAGAATTCTCAGTCTCCCCTCATTTGCAACCTGCGCAATCTGCAGGCAAGGAATCAGGATAACACAGTGCCCCTTTGAAATACGAAACAAGAAAATTACTCTTAACATCTTTACTTCTCATTTCTTAAGTGCTGACAATGGACATGACACAAATCTCAGGAGAGCCCTTGCCCCAGAGAACTTATAGACACAGGGAGAGTACAAAGGAAGCATCATTTTAGATCAAATACATTGCTTTGCAACATGAAGGCAAGAGAGAGACCTTTTTATAAATGACTTCTTTAAAACACACCAAACACTGCCTAAATCCCCAGTGGTGAGAGGTTCACGGTTTCTTTTGTCTCAATGATTTTCGATTGCCCCTCCTCCTGATAATTACGATGTATTATTGTATTGCAGTAGCACCTAGTGGCTTTACCTCATTGTACAAACACAGAACAAGTGCTATCAACAATCACTCTTTTTTGCCCACTCTCCTATAGTTCACCTAAGTGCGTTGTTGGACCATTGCAAACATGGAAATCAAAAACCACACAGGACACATTTTCTTTTCAAGTCTTCGTGCTCTCCTTTTTGCCACACTTGTTTCCCTACAGCAGCATTTATTCACTGATTCACTTTCGAAAGCAGGTCTCCCGTGTGACCCTGCTTGGGTTGGAAGAAGGTTGAGATTTTCCCAACTTTTTTTTTCTTTTTAATTTCTCAATCTAACCATTCCCATTGCACTTTCAAGTGGGGGCTTTGCCTGCAGCTATAAGGATGAGCTCCTTTATTATCTTGCGCTAAAACTGACTTGCAGATCACTTACCATGGTAGGGAAGGTAGTGATAGGGTTGTAACCTACTTTCCACCCACTCTTGGGGAAACAGCAGATCCTTCAGACAGGCCCAGGAAATAGTGAAAAGAGTTCAGATTTACCTTTTGGTCTCCCATGGTACTGCCTGAGTTTGTGTAAACATCTTTATATATACTGGATGATGTAGCATTATGTGGATTTCTGAGAACTGCATGCAGACCACACCCTAAAAAGGGTGGGCCAGGGTTTTGTTAATCCAAAGCAAACATGGACCATCTTGGAAGGACATTGTGAGCAGCATTGTATGAGCCTTTCCCAGTGCACTGCTGCAAGCACACCAGCAGTGCACAAAGGGGAAGGAGAAGCAACAGGGAGAGACATGGCTGAGCATGGCTTCCTCTAGTGCTACTGCCTTTGGTAAACACAGCACCCAGAAGTCACTCGGTAGCAGGGGCGGCTCTAGGTATTTTGCTGCCCCAAGCACGGCAGGCAGGCTGCCTTCGGCGGTTTGCCTGCGGGAGGTCCCCGGTCCCGCGGATTCGGCGGCAGCCTGTGGGAGGTCCGCCGAAGCCGCGAGACCAGTGGACCCTCTGCAGGCATGCCGCAGAAGGCAACCTGCTTGCCGCCCTCGCGGCGACTGGCAGAGCGCCCCCCGCGGCTTGCCACCCCAGGCACGCGCTTGGCGTGCGGGTGCCTGGAGCCGCCCCTGCTCAGTAGCAGCCCAGGAGGCAGTGGGCAGAAGAGCCTGGCATGGAAAAACTTTGTTCCTTGCAAAGCTGACATTTGGGGATGAGGGAGAGAGTTCAAGCAGAAGGAAGAAAGTTTGTGGGGGAGAGTGTTTGGGAGGCAAGAGAAAGCTCAGCATAAGATGGCAGTCCTGGCCAAACTGGACGTGCAGATGGCAAACCTGGGTCTCATTCTGACTGCAGTAAGGAAAGCTTGGTCACGCTAGGAATGCTGGCCTCACTAGCTTTTTAAATTTGAAACCATACATTTTATTTATAGATCTACATGTTTTCCTACCCACACGGTCAGTAAGCTAGTTTTTCTGAGGACAGGATAAAAAGCAGGAAGGTGATCTTAAATTAAATCCAAAGGAGGACCAGGCATGTTGGGCCAGAGGGGGTTGGCAAGGCATTTCTTCATATACCTGGCAAATCACTGAACCATACTCAGAGCTTGTGATGCAAGGTAAATGATCTGCAGACTGGGGTGAAAAGCTTGACAGTGTTTTCCAGAGTTTTCTGCACATTTCTCTCTGCCCACATTAAATTCAAAACAAAAAACTTTCCTCTGTAATTTTCCAGTGTCCCAGTTCATACATCATCATCTATAACAAGTGCAATAAAGGGCATATTTAATGTGTACATACGGACTTGTGCGTGTTACTTTTTATAAAACAAAAGGAGTATGTTGTAATCTTGTTATGCTTGTGTAGCTCCTGTTATTAAAGGTGTATGTCTTTATGAGAGGAGATTACAAATAATCTCCCTATAATCACAATTAAATCAACAAACGCCAGCCATGCCAATGTCAATGCTGAAATGAGCCCTATTCTCTCTAATACTTAGACATCATGGCACCCCCTTTAAACAAACAGTTAATGAGAACATCTTGTTGTGCCTACATATTGTAGGGCATATGGTACATTTCAGCTTTACATTTGAATTTCCTTAATTTTGTAGTTTTAACTTATTCCCTTAATGATACATTAGCAAGATTTTTTTAAATTGTTCAGTTTTGTTTTTTTACAATTATCTTAAAGATAAAAGGGCAAAAAACAAACAAACAAAAAACCCTGCACACACATCCTTACTCAGTCTCACAGAAGTGTGTGCAACAGTTATTTCCATCACATTGTTATATAACAATCTCAGCATCCATGTGTGATACATTATGTTTTTTCAGTCAAAATGTAGTATCTCAGATGACGTGCATTAGTCAGTTTGATCTGTTATGTTATACTCCATCTGGCCAGTCATTTAGGTTCAATATTTAGTGTCAGTGGAATTGTTTCTTATCAAGTGGTTCAGTGCGGTTACATCCTCTTTTTGGTAAGACAGTCTGGAAAGTAATTATTGTGCATATGCAGTCTTTACTGTTTTTAAAGTCTGTGGCGGGGGGGAAGGTCTGTGCTTCCTCATGCCCAATCATACTGAAAGCAAGCAGAGAGGAGAGGAAGGAGGTTGGAGTGCTGACCTCTGCTGCACGCTTCTCAAATCCCTCGTCGTTAACAGAAAACCCTCTGTTCACTCCTCCACCTTCTGCATAACCATGGATCTGGGTTGGACATCTTGGAGTTAGAGGTTGAGGATAGGACCAAGAAACAGCTGCTGTCCATAGAGTGTCTCCCTCGTAATCCCATGGTTATCTGTGCGCAAGTTAATGCTTCTCTTAGTTGCATTAATTTCTTTGTGCTGTGTTACTGTCAAATTCTCTACTAGTGTAAATTGGTGGTGTTCCATTAACCAGTAGAGCTGTGCCAATCTGTAGCAGAGAATTGGCTCTGAGACAGGATATTGGACATACATGTGGGTGGGAAAAGCCAAAAATGTGACAATGGTTAGGCTACTGATGTGGAGAGACCATGACCTATCTTGCTGGACTAATAGTGTTTCCATCTGTCTATCTATAACCATCTTTTTTATATTGTCTTAGAGTTAGATTGTAAGCTCTGTGGAGCAGGGATCATCTTTTCTGTGTCTGAACTGCACCTGGCACAGTGGGGTCCTGGTCCGGGAGTAGGGCTCTTAGACACTACAGGAGTTCTTCAAAGAACTGTGCTGCCTGAGTGAAGTGTTAGTCAGAAAATCCTTCAAGTGAAACTCCCAGAGTTCCCTAGGTTTGGGCACTCTGTCATGGATTTTAGCTTGGTGCGGGGGGGCGGGGTATAATGTGGAGCTATGGCTGGAGTTTGGGCTATTTGAAAAGAGGTTTGTTCCAATTACCAAATAACAACATACCAGTCAGCATTAGTGCCTGCAAAATTGCACAATTGAATAAGAATGTTTCAACATTTTTACTAAAAACCAAAAATGGAACTGTAACTATAAGAAATGTGTTATTTTGCTTTCTCAAAGAAACCACTCGTAATAAGAAATTGTCTCTAGTCTCAGGCTGAGAACAGGTCTTCCTTCATTTTGAGGTTATAAATCACTAAAAACTAGATTATGGTGGCAATGCTGACTGTCCCGTACCTAGGTCTGCTGTGTACGTGTCTAGAATGTATTTTTATTATTGCTATGATTGTTATTTATTATTTTTATTACACTTGCCCCCAACTGAGATTGGGTCCCCATTGTGCTTGGTGTTGTTCGGACACATACTAAGAGACAGTCCCTGCCCTAAAGAGCTTACGGTCTAAATGGACAGACAGACAGAGGACTGGAGTGGAGCAGAGACATAGACAGATGTTCCATGTCACATAACGGACAGTGGCCTAGACAGTAATAGAAGCACCCAGGTCTCCTGACTCCTAATTTGGGGCACTATCCCCTGGACCACACTACCTGTCACATGTAATAATACCATTTAAATATCTACCATGTCCTTCCTCAGAGAACAATATTGCCATTATCAGGGGGATGGATCTAGTAGGCCCTTTCCACCTCTAACTATACTACCATCATTATGCAGCCCCAACACACCCCTATATATGTAAATATATATCATCTGTATTGCACCTATCATAAAAAGTCCCTCTTCTTCCTTTCCCCATCTCCACAGGAAGAACGTCGTGTGATGTATGTGGGTAAAATCAGAGCTGATACCACCCGAACAGAACTGAGGGACCGGTTTGAAGTTTTTGGTGAAATTGAGGAGTGTACTGTACATCTGCGGGATGATGGGTAAGAATTTACAAGGCTATTTCTTGTTTAGAAGCTGCCCTATGTAAAAAAAAGTATGACAGTAAGATCACCGGTAGGGGCGTTACCAGTGTAAGTGCTGTGACAGATGACATGCTGAGTTCAAAACCTTATTTATTTTCTTTCAGCCTTATTTATTAATGTTGCTAGTTGAGATTTCCTGTCCCAGAAATAAGTATTTAGCTGCATGACAGGACAATCATGCTGATAAATGGATGCAGTAGCTTTGTCATTTGCACTACAGTAGCACCAGTATGTTCCTGCTTTCAGGAAAGGGTTACGTTGATGTGCATTAACGCTTTTTAACTTTTCTTCCCAACTGTATTTTTCAATTACAGAGACAGCTATGGTTTCATCACCTACCGCTATACTTGTGATGCGTTTGCTGCTCTCGAAAATGGATACACTTTACGCAGGTCAAATGAACCTGACTTTGAGTTGTACTTTTGTGGACGCAAGCAATTTTGCAAGTCTAACTATGCAGACCTAGGTAAGTATTTTGCTGTACATGAAATGTGAGTACTTGATATAGAGATCAAAATAAAACACATAATCCAGGGCTATCCAGGGTTTGGTTTTGTTCGTAGCTATTGTATTTAAGTGTTGCTGTTTTTTTAAAGGCAAATGGTTTCTGCTTATGTGGCGAAAACAAGTTTAAAAACTACAACTTTGTCTTATGGCTGAGTGGCAGGCTTTCATAGAGTTTATGTACCATTCATTTGCAATTTATCTATATCGGTATGGAAATCAATGGACCCTATTGGTGAAAATATTGCCTTGGCGAAATGACAATACTTGGAAAACTTTCTGCATGCATTATTATTCTCTGTAACATTATAACTTCTTGGTGCTGATATCGGATGTATTTATATGATCCATAAATAGAGGTAACGGTAGAGTCCCCAACAAAATAAACTTCATCATGATTTTTGCCCTTTCATATGTTTAGGTGCTAGTTATGTAGAACCAGCTGAAGACAAGGACTACAGACTCATAGGGTATGTCTACCCTGCAATAAAACACCTACGGCTGGCCCATGTCAGCTAACTTGGGCTCGTGGAGCTATAAAATTGCAGGGTAGACATTTGGGCTTGTGCTGGAGCTGGGGATCCCAGACTACAGCCCAAGCCCAAACATCTACACTGCAGAATTATAGCCCTTCAGGCTAAGCCCCACGAGCCCAAATCAGCTGAACCAGGCCAGCTATGGGTGTTGTATTGCAGTATAGACATGCCCATAGATTTTAAAGCCAGGAAGGACCATTATGATCATCCATTCTGACCCCTTCCATAACGCAGGCCATAGATGTCACCCTATGATTCCTGCACTGAGCCCAAGCTTGTAACGGAACTAGAGCTTTTACAACGACATCCAATCTTGATTTAAGGACTCCAATTGATGGAGAATTTACCCACTCCCTTGGTGTTCACTGTTCCTGTGATTGTCTCTAATTGCAAGCACTTAAGGCAAAATTGTCACAGCCCTTCCTGATATTGGAACATGCTGGGTGTAAGACCTCAGCTTACTCCCCTGTTCAGACTGTGACTCAGGCCTTGGCCAGGAGAGCAGGATGTGCTCATCCAGTGCTGCTTCTTGCAGGCAAGACTGTTTAAAGTGTGTGTGCAGGTGTTAATTTTTTACAGCATGCACGCAGGTGTTTGTGTGTGCACATACAGAGGCCATATGATCCACCTGAAAATTGGCTCTTAAATATGTTATCATGCATACGTTCATCATATATACATCCTATTTTAATAGCAGCAAAGAGTCCTGTGGCACCTTATAGACTAACAGAAGTTTTGGAGCATGAGCTTTCGTGGGTGAATACGAGTATATGTTTTGGAGTATTCACCCACGAAAGCTCATGCTCCAAAACTTCTGTTAGTCTATAAGGTGCCACAGGACTCTTTGCTGCTTTTACAGATCCAGACTAACACGGCTACCCCTCTGATACTTGATCCTATTTTAATGACCTTTTAAAATGCGGATTATTCACTAAATATTAAACCTTAGCTAGTACCTGTCTAAATAGAATTAAGGTAAAGCAGATATTCTTTTCTGACTAAAATACCAAGGGAAATGTTATTACAGTACCTTCATTAATTGGTTATTGTGTTTTTATGAATTAATGACCACAATCATTAAAATCTCTGCATAACCCTGTAACACAGGGCTAATGAAATCTTGTATGCGCTGCCCTTGGCTTTGTGTGAAGCAAGAAGTGAATACAAATATATTTTTTTCTAACCAATTGATGTCTTCTCAGAGTAAATGATAAAAGTGATATGCATTGTTCACAATGAATATGCTATAATTCACTTCACTTGCTAAATAGATAGTGTAAAGCTGGGAAAAGGCAGCTGACTGCTGAAGAGATATGGGACTGATGATGAAAATATAAAAGGTGGCAAGTCATTTGTTCAAATGTTGGCTGATAAAAACAGCAAAGACAGATTGAAGTCTTGACTTGGTTTGACATATCTTCTTGCAGTGATGAAGCCGGGGTGTATCTAGTATCTCAATACATCTGGGGCTTAAAATAAGCTTCCTGACGGGGACCCTCTTGAACATTATTCATCATTGGCTGTGGGCCCTTCAAGATCTTTCTCTATTGAGTGGGATCCTCAAAGTATTTCTGAGCTGAACACCTTTGCTTTGTACTACTGACAGCCTGTGCCTCTCTCCACTTCAGATTGCCCTCTCTGAATTTCACAGACTGTGTATCAGATATAGGGAAATGATGGAGTGAATGTTTAACTTCATGAGTCCGTATAAGGGCAGAGGCAATTAATCAGCACTGGGTTGAACGTCTGACCTAAGGATCAACAACATCAAAAAAATACTGGGAGCTGCTTTTGAAGTGGCCAGAAGTTTAGCATTTCCATGATGAGGCCTAATCTCAAAGTCAAAAGAACTTGTAATGTGCATTGTGTATTCAATGCAAACATATCTCATGATTCAACCTCAGATGTTAAAAATGACTATCATATATGTAGTGTAGCACAAACACAAGAACCAGGAATAGTCAGTATTAAATAGTGATGTGTCTGAAATGAAATGCCCGCAACCTCATCAATGTACCATGGTCCCACTTCTGCATTACATTCATATCATTACATACATAACTTTTCCTACAAGAGAATGGCCTCACTGAATTCACATGACTAGAGTTACATGAGTGATTGTGCAATCTCGGGCACGGTGGGTAGGTTACTTCCAAAACACAAACTTAATATTTGTTTAATCATTGTAATCTGGACTGTTGAACAGCTGTGTCTCCTTAACTCTCTAGCCTGGGGTGCCTTTTACACTGTTTTGCTGTCAGAACATCCACTCCTGGCCTGCTCACACAGCCTTCAGCATGCAAATACACTCCCAGCTAAATACATGAACACTCTGAGCAGTCGCTCATGAATTACATACAGGGCAACACCCTCAAATTCTTAGTCCCAGCCTTGTTCCCCCAGAAATGTGCTGCTTCTACTGTTCAGTTCCCTTCCAAATAGTACAAGCTCTTAGGAAGTCCATCATTTCATCAAAGGAAAATGATAATGCACCAGCCTTGTTATCCCAAATGGAGTTTCCCATGCACTTTAATCCAAACACACTCGTTAAGATAAAACAATAAAATACATTTATAAACTAAGTGATTACAAGGGATGATACATAAAACTCAAGATTGGTTACAAAAGAAAATAAAAGTGTAAATCACAAGCTAGTACTTAACAAACTAAGAGAACTTAAAAGTAAATGGTTTTGCCTCACCATTCGCTGGGTGGGTCTCCTTTCAGCCTGGGACCCTTCCCCCTTAGTTCAGTTCTTTGAGAGCTGTTGATGTCATGAGCAGAGATGAAGGAGGAGAGAGGTATGAACTGTCCCTATGATGAAATGTAAATTTCTTTTTTTACACCTTCCCGTTGATGGAGAATGGCTGCAGATGATAGTTTTTTAACACCTGACTGTGGTGTCAGTGTGTCTTTGTCTCTGAAAAGCTGGTTTGGGCCTGCTTTTTTAAAAACTTGGAGCATGTTACAGCAAGGATACATAATAGAATCTTATAACTTCACATATAATGTTGATACACATATTTTACCAGGACAATAATGTTCAGCAGATTATGACACTTCAAATGATACCTCACAAGGCATATGTTGTTTAAAATGTATCATAGTCTTGAAAAAGTGATGAACATAATAGTATAGACCAGCAGTTCTCAAACTATGAGGCAGGCCTCTGAAGGGAGGCATGGAAATGTGTCAAGATATGTGCGAGCTGTGTACTTTTTTTTTTTTGAAGAGCTCTCGCTGTCAGCCCTGGGTGGCTCATGCTGAAGGTCCGGGCACACCCAGGAGGCAGGAATAAAAGGGACAGCGGGGGCCTCGCCAACCTGGGGCTGACAGCAAGAGTCCTGTCACCTGAGCTCAGGCTCTCCTTCCCTCCCCACTCAATCCCTCACCTGGGGGCGACAGGCCTCAGGCTTTCCTTCCACACTAAGTTTGCTGTGAAAAGTGATTGACAAATATCACTTTTCACATTGCCACTGTTACTTCTGCGCTGCTGCTGGCACAACGCTGTCAGAGCTGGGTGCCTGGCCAGCAGCCGCTGCTCTCCACTCTGCCTTCAGAGCTGGGTGTTGGTATGTGTACTTGGGGGGAAGACCATAAATGACTACAGACCCAAAGAAGGGGGGCCCAATCAAATCAGTTTGAGAACCACATTATTATTTATCATTTGTATTATAGTAGCATCTAGAGATCCCAACTGAGGGTCGCTAGTGCCAGATGCTGTGAATGGATGACTGGAGATGGATCACTCAATAATTTCCCTGTTATGTCCATTCCCTTTGTAGCACCTGGCATTGGCCACTGTTGGGAGACAGGATACTGGGCTAGATGGACCTTTGGTCTGACCCAGTAAGGCCATTCTTATGTTCTGTACAAAGCCATAGTCTTTGCCCTAAAGAGCTGACAGTCTAAATAGACAAAGTAAACAAAGGGAGAGAAAAAAATACAGGAAGGTGAAGTGACTTGTCACCCAGCAGGACAGTTGCCAAGTTAGACATAGAATCCAGAGCGCCTGGGTCCCAGTTCATTGTTCTATCCACTGCCTTTCTGCAGAGCCCTTTATCCATGATTTTAACCTGCCTTTCTTCAAGCTATGATTTTATTAGAAAGCCCCTTTCTTACACAAAGCTTCTCCACTACCCAAAGTCTTGATTCTGGCACCCTGTCATATTACAGGGACATGTGAATTTGCTCACTGATGCCTTGTTGTTTCCATAATGCTAGTGATTCAAACTGATATGAAGAACAAACTGAAAGCCTTAGGAAGCATTATTGTGTGGGGAGGGGGAGGGAAGTGTCAATGAAATTTGCAAGATCTCTTAGCTCACCTCTGCATCTCTTGGTTTCAGACTCAAACTCAGATGATTTTGATCCTGCTTCCACTAAGAGCAAATATGACTCCATGGATTTTGATAGTTTACTTAAAGAGGCACAGCGAAGCCTGCGTAGGTAACATGCATCACAGCTGAGGATAATGGAGGGATGGCGAATACCTCACGGACATCATGTCCTTCAATAATGGACAATTTAGAAGTCATACTTAGGAATTTCTCCTACTTTACACTCTCTGTACAAAAACATGGTTTACATGAACACAGCTGCTTGAAGAGTGAAGAGGCAAAATGGATATCCAGGAAGCACATGTATATCCATGGGTGTCAGCTTTACTTTCCTGGGGTGATTGGCAGTGGGGGGGTTCTGATGTTCATAGAGAGTGCAAGTGCAAACCCCTTGAAATGGCAGCAGTTCCACAGAGTTACACTTAAAATGTAGAACTTCAAAATGTGTACATATCACATTTTAACAAAACAAAAATCAAATTGAGAACTACAGCTGCTGATGTCTGGGAATCAGACGCTGCATTTCTTTAAAAAGGCGCTTCTTCCCACAACATAATGATAATATGACAATCCAGAAGAAACCACAGGTCCTAGAAGCTGACTGTCCTTTTATTTTGTTTTTCTGATGGAGGAGAAAATGAAAGGCTAAACCTTGCCTAACATTTTGAAGTTTCATCTTTTAATTCTGACACCCATGTAAATGTCCAAACTGTTGATCTTCCACAATGAATTTTTCAAAGCCTTGTTAATGGTAAAATGTGCAGCTTGTTCAGCAATTTTATTCTGATGAGCGGACATGGTGTTGTATTACTAACGAGAGTTGGGTATAACTATCTGGGGGAGCGATGTGTACAGATAGCTTATTTGCTACATTCTCTAATGTAGTTGAGTATTTACTGATGTGAAATGGGAGTATTTTTATTTTGTGTACATACTGTATGACAACGTTCTTTTTTGGTTACAGCTATGCACTGTAAATGCAGCCTTCTTTTCAAAAACTGCTAAATTTTTCTTAATCAAGAATATTCAAATGTAATTATATGAGGTGAAACAATTATTGTACACTAACATATTTAGAAAGCTGAACTTATGCCTATATATATTTGATTGTAACAAAGAGAAAAGTGTGCGTGTGTGTGTGTGTGTGTGTTGAGTGCAAAAATATCAATGCTTTACACACATTCATCCCTTCTTTGGTGACCTTATCTAAGAATTTTGTCAAGAACTATCCAAGCCCAAAAGGTATTAACCACTTCTGCAATATTTTCCACATTTTTCTCATTGTTTGTTTTTCTTTTGCCGTTTTATACACTGAATTTGTTAGGGGAATGAAATTTTCTCATCTAAAATTTTCTAGGAGATATCATAATTTTATGTAAAATCTCTTAAATGGGTAATGGTTAAGAAATGTTTTTATTTTATGTATCAACAGTAGTTTTGGAACTAGAAGTCAAAAATCTTTTTAAAATGCTGTTTTGTTTTAATTTTTGTGATTTTAATTTGATAAAAAAATGCTGAGGTACTAAGCACGGTATGATTTTTACAATAATTTTGTGTGTCTAAGCACTGTTCTTGAAGCCAGTAATCTTTTCATTGGCAGAGCTTGATGGTATTTATCTATATTTTTTACAGTTATGCATCCTGTATAAATACTGATCCTTCATTCCTTTGTTTACTAAAGAGACATATTTATCAGTTGCAATTAACATATTTATTATAAATTATGAGACGACTAAAATAATAAAAAGGCCAGTGGAAATTTTGTACCTAGGATGCATGACACTTGTCAGGTTGGAGTAAGTGCTTCATTTGGAAAATGCAGCTTTTGCAGGAGCAGTGTTTTTTTACTATGCACTACCATGGCCTCAGATGTGCCCATGACATTGTTGATGAAATTGCTTCTGCTAAATTAAATAGAAACTTCAGGAAAAAAAAACTACCATTCTGAATATCAGGATTTCATCTGAACTTGGAGCTTCTAGACTGAATCAGTAAAGTTTGGAGTCCGCTTGTAAGTTTATAGATTGGTATTCTATTACTGTTTGGCATTCATGACTTCTTTTAAAGATATGGCACACCTACCTATTTAATCTCCCTTCTCAGCCCGACTCTTAGAAAACTGATTTCACCCCCAAGCCAATGCAGCTGATTTTGATAGCTGCATTCATTTTATCACCAGCATATTGTGTTCTGAGAGATTCCACTGTCTGTCTTGTTGGATGCTTGCTTGATTTTTTGGCTTCTTATTTCTAAGTAGATAGATAGCAATAAAAAAAGAGAACTTTTTCACAGGTTCAGTGTTACAATTGTAACATCCTTTAATCTGCATAATTCTTGTCGTTGCTCTGTAGGTTAAAATGCAGGTATTTTAACTTTGATTGTGTGAATGCCAAACTAAAGTTTACAGTTTTCCTTTCTGGATTTTGAGTATCTTCTGTTGTAAAGAAAAGACTATTAAAAGCAATAAATTATTTTTTAGAAATCAATATTTAGTATATCATATTATGTGTTCAAGGACCAGATGCATTACCTATTTTGCCTTTAAATTCCTGTGATTAAATTTTAAGTATGTTCTCTTTTGCCCTGGATTGCTGAGATGAACAAATTGTGTGCTTTTCTCTTCCTTTTCCCCCCCTCCCCCTCCCAACAGACATTATACCACAGTTCAATTTTTTTTTCACTGGCCTGACAAATATTCTTTTCTTGAAGATGGCTTTCCTCCGTGGACTTACAGATTGCATATGAAATTAACGTAGAAGTAGGATCTCTGAATAATCTGAATAAAGCTATTTGTATCTTTTGTAGACACTGTGGCTAGCCCATCAAAATGTAAAGTTAGGGATTTTTGTTAAGAGAACATTTCAAATTAGCACATGTATCACATCATCACTAGAGGCAAACTGCAGTATAGATCTGTATGTCTTTTAGATGAAGATTGTACCGTTGCTTCCATGCTGTGGTAAGTACCACATCTGCAATACTGGTAACAGAACTGGTACTTAGGAACTATGGTCTTTTCTAGAGATGTAACAAAGTAATTCCTACATAACACAAATTGATCTGAATCCAAACAGAAGGAGCCTAAAATTGAGGGGGAGGGGGATTCTCAATCTGTGTTAAACAACTCTGAACAACAGTTGGGTTGCCAGTGCCGATAACAGCACGGAGAGAAAAGTTTGTGCTACTAGGGTATAATAGTTGGGTCAGCTGAAAAAAGAAAGCCTTCTTTTCATCTCTTTAAATGTAAGCTTACAGTAGGTAATGATTATGTGTCCTTTTTGATGGCTGTAATGAGAACTTCAATCACTGTAGTATAAGATCTGATCTATAAATGATCTAGAATAGCCATGTAATATAATGTGATGATTCTAAATTTGTACTTATATGACAGACATTTTCAATAATGTGAACCACTGATCTGATGGAGCTACTGTAAAATTTGTACAGTAGGTGAAAGTGTAAAGCTATTGGTTGGACTATGCTGAATAGGGAAAATGAACTATTAGTTTAGCCCTAGCTGGGCTATTTTCCACCTGCCAATTCTACATGTACTGTTGTGGTTTAATTCATTGTATGAAAATTCCTGTGATTTTTTTTTAAATGTGCTGTACACATCAGCCTCACTGAGCAAATAAAGGGAAACGAATGTTTCAAATTCATTTCTGTTTCTCTTATTTATCACAAATGAATTAGTGGCCTATTTTCTAGCTGGACACGCACTGGGTTTCCTTTTACGTTCTATGTATGTTCATAGCGGATTTCAAACAATACAGCTTGCATCTGGGCTATTGCTCTTTGTTTTGAGCAGGGGCAAAATAATGGGTTTACAAAAGAAATCTACTAGGTGAAAAATTGCTCTCAGATTTTTTCACCTGATGTAACTAAGAGTCACTTTGAAAGATCAGCAGATCTAAACTTTCAGTTTAGAACTCGCTTAAGGAAGAGTTATTGACTGTTCAGCAGTTGTAATGGGGTACAGCCTTTCACTTCTAGGTCACCCATTTGAATCTAGCTCAATTTGGTAAAAGGGGTTGATATTAATATTGGCTGAGGACCTCCGTCTACTGCCTAATGAATAACAAGCCTCTGTATCATGGAACACCCCACCACAACTGGCACTCATTAGCATCGTTATCTCAGTAGAGAGGCCAAAGTGTTAACAAGCATGGAGATTTGGGGCTCAAGCCTCCTTTGCAAATGGAAGATGTACACCTGCAGAGCCATTCACATTGGCTCAGGTAACACACAGGCAACAACCTCAAAGTTCAGTACAAAGCCTACTACAAAGCAAAGTGCATACCCAGTATGGTGACCTGGCAAACTATACTTTCAGAATGAATGCACAGAAAAGAGGTGCAGGTGGAAGGGGAGAGAAATGAGTTTATTGGCTGCAGTTACACTGAGCTCTCATGCATGGTATATTAGTGAGAAGTCGGTGACCAGAAAAACCCCATGCTATGGCACTCTGCTGGGAACCTACAAGGATGATTAGTAATAAAGCACCAGGCAGAACGGCCTTCTCAATGGCTCTTCTAGTGAGCCCCCTCTGCATGATTAGGGGGAGGGATAGCTTTACCACCACCACCAAACCAGTGGTTTGAGCATTAGCCTCCTAAACCCAGGGTTGTGAGTTCAATCTTTGAGGGGGCCATTTAGGGACCTGGGGCAAAATGAGTACTTGGTCCAGCTACTGAAGGCAGGGGACTGGACTCAATGACTTTTCAGGGTCCCTTCCAGTTCTGAGATAGGTATATCTCCATATATTATGATGCTAGCTTGAGGTTTTAGTCACCTTCTCCTCCAGAAGAGAACTGCGGTGCATGCGGATGGTTGCCAATACAATGCTGGAGGTAGTCTGTAGATAAAAAGAGGACTGTCTGTCTGAGAGATTTCAGGAGCTCTAAATTCACTTTAAAAACAATTCTGCTCATAGAGCATATTTCAGTTCTGTCAGCTCCTACCCTGTCCAAATTACAACTCGTTCCAAATCCTGCCATTCATTTGATCTTCTGTCTGCATGTGACTCTGACTGACTTAAATGCTTCCTGCTTCCAAAGCATCCAGTTTAAGGTGCTGACTCAGGTATTTAAGGCCTTTCACTCCAGACTTCCATCTTAACTAAATAACACAGTTTCAGTAGTGAACCAAGTTAAACTGCTTCTGCAGCTGCTTTGTCTGTTGACATGAAAGGAGATTCTAAGTACGTACTACTGCACTGAAAGGGAGGAAGTATGGATCTCTGCTGGGGCTATGCCTACTCCTCAGTGTCCCCCGGGCCCAGAATTGTACAGGGAAGGCAACCATTTTTGTGGGCACAAGGACAGACACCGTGTCCTCTGTCATGCTGTGTGTTTTGGCTCACAACTGCAAGTACCTGCCTCAGGCAGACTTTAAAAGGAAGGCAGATGCCCCAAACTGGTGCTGTGTTCTCTCATTAGATTTCACCACGCCAGTAACAAATGTGAACTGTAACAATCTTACCATGGCGTTACAGGCAGGCACCTTAAACTGGTGCATGTATCTTGCCACCTGGGCTTAGTGATAAATGGTCATTTGTAACAATAATCACATCACATTTAGGTTGCTTCCAGTCCCAAGAGACCAGTCACTTACCCCAGATCAACTGGTACTCTAGAGCCTACACCAAAGACAATGCCTGTAGTCAATCCTGTAATAAACTTTCTAAAGGTTTATTAACTAGGAAAAAGGTATAAAAGAGTTATTTACAGGATAAAGCCAGCAAACGTACACACAAATTGTTACCATCTAAATTCTAAGAGTGACAGAATTGTAGTGATCTGTCAATTCAAAGTGTCTTTCAGGGCAGCCCCAGGAGGCAGCCCCTGGCTTCAGCTTAGAGACTCTGGCCTTCCAGAGTTCAAACAGCCAAAAAAGATGTGGTTTCTGTTTGTCACAGATCTTTATCACCTCCCCCAGAGTTCAAGATGATGGGATGAGTTCATCTGCATCTCTCTTCTTCATGGGTGGAGTGGGAGTGGGGAGGATGCAATCAACAAAGTCTTTTTTATTTTGATGTTCTGCAATGGTTTGTGTGGTGTCTATGGACCTTCTGTTGTTGGGCAGGCGATAACATCTCCTGTGGCAAACTAGTATTTCACACTTGGTAATATTTCTCTCCTGACTATGGGGGTTTACGGTTTCAGAGCAAACACTTAAATCAGTGTTTCCCAAACTTGGGACGCCACTTGTTTAGGGAAAGCCCCTGGTGGGCCGGGCTGGTTTGTTTACCGGCCGCGTCCGCAGGTTCTGCCAATCGTGGCTCCCACTGGCTGCGGTTTGCTGCTCCAGGCCAATGGGAGCTGCGGGAAGTGGCGGCCAGCACATCCCTCAGCCCGCGCTGCTCCCAGCAGCTCCCATTGGTCTGGAGCAGCGAACCGCAGCCAGTGGGCCCCACGATCGGCCGGACCTGCGGAGGGGGCAGGTAAACAAACCGGCCCAGGTCGCCAGGGGCTTTCCCTGCACAAGCGGCATCCCAAGTTTGGGAAACACTGATTTAAATAATACCTTATAACATGGGATATAGATATTATAAGTGAGATTAATACATGCAGCAATATACAGGCATTTCATAGAGTCTAAGCACTAAATACATCATTTTGCTCAAAATAGGTATTAGTCTTATAATAAGTGTGATCTGGTCTCCAGCTACGAGGTTGTCAGTTCTTAGCTAATGCCTGCAGCCTGTCAGGCACTGGCATCTGGCCTGCGGCATCACACTGATGCCAGCACAACAGGTGCAGAAGCAGTTCAAACAGAGTCTGTTGGCCACCTGATGACGTCATTAGACTGCTTTTTGCTTTTGTCACACTCGTCCCAGTGCTGACTGGCTGCTCATCCCAAACCGCTCCGTCGTCTCTTCCATTGGCTGGTTGGCTACACAAGTCCCTCCTAACAAAACTCCATCCAAAGGTTTAAAGGCAAACACTAACCAAACAAAAAGCCATGGCACAGACATGAAGGTTGGAAAACCTGTACTCTGCTTATATGTGCTAGTCCTTTCCCTCTACCTTTTGCCTGTCTTGTCTGTTTGAACTTACAGTTCTTTGGCACAGGGACTTTCTTCTACTCTACATTTGTACAGCCCCTAGCAGTTGGCCATTGCTGAAATAAATATAATAATTAACCATAATGCTGGGGTTTCTGTTTAGTAGCAACATTTTTAACCATTTACAGATCCTAAATATTGAGCTTTTTGCTCACATTGCTCTTGGAATGAAATTTTTCACTGTGTGGGATTGACAGTGATGCATTGTTCCAGTTCATGTTAATGCCTAAAACTTAGCAGGCCAAATCCATCCTTGATGTAATTAATCAATGTCAGTGGAGTTGTACCAAGAATGAATTTAGCCCAATATTTCTCTAGTTACTGTGCTATTTAATTTAATTTGTTTATTCATGTCATGACTTTTGCAAAGCACTTTAATGCTTGCAAAAAGCACTCTATTAAATTTGCAATAAACTAAAGTATTTCTTTTTTTCCCATTCCATCATTTGATATTATTAAGGTTTGTTGCATAAAATCAGGCTCTCATTTAATAAGAAAGCATCTCGTCTATTGCCTAGGCTCCACCCAGAGTCCTAGACTAAGTACTGAGCGTTAAGCTCCTGTGGTCACATTTAGGCACTTAAATAAGCAGCCACATTTTCAAAAATGCTGAGCACCCAGCAGTTCCCACTGACTTCGCTTACAGCGGCTGGTGCTCAGTACATTAAGATCAGAGCATATCTTTAAACCTGCAATTCAATAAGCCATTTAAACATGTGCTTAAGTCCTGAATCAGCAAATTACTTAAGCATGTATTTAAGTTCCATTGAAGGCAAGTGCTTAAATGTTTTACTGGCTAGGGATGGAGTGCTAAATTGGAGTCTACATGCCTAAATTTGGACTTAGGCACCTAATTTTACACACCTGTTCTTGAAAAGTTAGGCCTTAGCTGTAACCTTTAACATGACAGTGTCTCTTGAAAAGGTCATGATGTTAATGCAAATTTTTCAGTAATAAAATAATGATAGAGAAATGACAGAAAATCTTACACATAGTCACAGTTGTGACTAAATAGAATGTTTTAAAAGTTTTATAACTGGCTTTAGCAAGATAGTTTGCTTTATTAATATCATTTCACAGTACACTACTAGATATAACTCATTGAACATCATGTGCTGTTATTCTATTGTCATTCAGGATTAATTAATAAACCGCTAAATAAAAGTTTAAGCAATGTAACTTTTCCCTTATATTTTGCAGTTCATCCACTCAACATTGGTATTCTAGGTTCACAAGAAAAATAAACTATAAATCAATTTTCTCTACTTTATAAGAAAGTAATAAATAAGGTCACAAACAGTACAGTAGTTCCTTGGAGGTTTGTAACATCATGATTTAAAGCTTAAAAAGATTGAATCAAAAGTTGAATTAATCCCTAAGGGAAAAGATTCTATATAGATTCTATTGATAGACACAGAGCAGCCCAACTTCATTGGCATGTAGTATAGTTGTTAATATGCTGGGACAAAGGAAAAGAATCTCAACGAGAAAAGAGAATTAAATCTTCAAAGGGAGGAAGTGAAAACATCCTGGACAATCCCACCACTTCATGTTGATCTGCTTTTCTTCCTTTCTGCTGGGAAAGCACCAAACAAATCACTTTTCTAGAGGACAAACCATTTTTCTGAATATGTATAGTACATGTCCTTTGCTTATTTGTTCTGAGGACATTTTTAAAAACAATCTATAGTCTCATAAACCATTGTAAACATTCCATGTGTCATGTGCACTAAAGCCTAAATGGATGTGATTGAATTCAGATGATTTCCCCTCTAAACCTTAGCAGCATATGAACTAAACGCAGAGGGAAGAGTTCTTCTTCATGTGTAGGTTCAAATGTCAAGACTTTGAAACACTACAAATATTGTTCCAAACCTATAGACATGTGTGTTCCCCTCCAACTCTTTTGTGAACCCATAGTTTTTAAAGACACGTGTCTCCGTTCATATTAGTTAAAAATAAAAATCTATAATCTAGCCACCGCAACTGGCCTAGGTGAGGCAACCTCTCCGTCCAAATTTAAATAGAAGTAATAAATAGGAATGAATCCTTGGTAAAGAAACCTATGGGAATATTTTTCAATAATTGCATTTTGTAGTAGTTTAGAATAACTGTACACACAGAATAAATTGTAGTGGTGATCTCTGAAATGCACTATGCTTTTGTGAACAGATACCTTTGTAAATGCAGTATGAACCCAGCATTTCAACTTCCTCACTGAACAGTTTCTTATGGTATTTGCTAATAGAAATTCAGCTACCCATGGTAGAGGTAACTGGACAAAAACCTTAAGTGAAATATTGATCCCTTCGAAGTCAGTGACCAAAAAATGCCAATTTACTTCAGTGGTGTGCAGGACTTCACTCTTTATGTTTACACCAATTTGGAAAATAGTGGCCACTTATCAACCATAAATGAGCCATGTGCCTTATCTGCTCCATGCTGCAGTGTCAACCACATTTGGGCCAACTGAAAGCCAAAATTAGTGCAAAGAAAACCATGTTCTAAATGGTGAAATACCTAAATGATTATGAGGCCTGTTAATTGAATAAAATGTTCGCTGCAATTTATTCTTGACACTGTACACTCCAATCTCAATTAAATTAATACCTGATAAAGTACTAAAATTGTTACAGCCACAAAGTTACAGCCCTATGCCCCCAAGGCAAGGTATTTAAGCACTCTCCTCTGTGTCTTCATAATATTGACTTTGGCATCATGAAAAACATGTACTTGTACCTCACAGTAATGTTTTCCTAACACAGTCTTATGCATACAGTGTGATGGCAGTAACCTTTTTTTTTTTTTTTTTTTTCAGAAAACCTACCTACCACACACATGAAAAATGATGCAGTGCTTGCTCTCTTTTAACCATTTACTAGGCCCATGGCATTGTAACTATAGTTTTCTACTGTATGACTAATGTATCATATTAGCTAGACATGCTCTCGGTTACAAACTCCTGCCAGCAAGTAGTGGATAGCAAGTGCTATCACTGAATAATGATTAATTGCTCACCCTTCTGAAGGAGCCTCGTTTCATAAACTGGTCACACAGCATGTTACGTGGACTGTGTCAGCTTCACATGAGGTTTCTTGCAATCACTTAATGAGACATAATGATGCACATCGCAACGATGCTTTGTTGCATGTCTTTGCGCAATGGGAGTATAGCTGGAAATCCATTTATTTACTTCTTTCATTTGCCAGTGGGTACTAAAGTTTAGCGCAGTGCTGCAGTGGTGCGGGTGCTACTGCTGCAATGCTGACATTTTCCATAAGACACTATAACAGCTTGTTTAGGCTCCTAGATCATCATTTTCAGTGTATTTTCTTTAGACAGAGTGGGCTAGCAAGCAGCAGTGGGGGCGAGCCCCTAAAGGGGTGACGGCTGTGTGGATTGGATACTTATGTGACATGTCTCCAAACCCCCTTTGCTGTAGAAATCTACTGGACATCTTCTGACAGCAGACGTGCACACAGGATTTTCATTCTACCAAGGTGTTGTCTTGTCGGGGACTACGATGCAAACAGGTTTTTGTGTGTGACATTGTGTGCTTCCACTTCTGGCCAAAATGAGGCTATTTAGCAATACAGGCCTGAAAAACAAGCATCACACATCTTTCTGAACCTTGACAAAGGTTTGATTTGGTGTTTGGTTCGTGCACTTTGTGAAAGTTAAGGTCACATTCTAGTTTATCCAAACCAGTTTGCCCAGTCCCAGTAGTGTATTAGCACAATGAGGACAGCATACCAAGAGTAATCATGCATTATAATGCCTACATTAGCCCTTCAGGTGTCATGTAAAACTGTTTTCCTCTAAGTGAACTGGATTTTATAAATTCTGAATGAATTACTAAGTATGGTTAGTTCAGAGTTGTGTATCATTCTACTGGACATATTTACAGTCCGGGCTCTCCCTTGCACACAATGCTTACGATGAATCACATCTTGCATTGATAACTGGATCAGTGCTGCTATATTTCTATGCAAGGCACAATGAATTAATTACTCCCTGTTCATCCTAGAGACCATCAATGGCCAATTATTTATTTTCTTTATCGTATGGGATCAATGAAAGGCTACTGAGGTAAGATGCGCTAATTGGACTGTTAGAGTGCTTCCATTCCCATGTAGTAGGTATTTATCCTGACGTTTCTCAAAGCCTCACTCTTGCCCTCTAGCAATGTCATAACCTCAGCGTGCACCTCGCCCTCCTGTGCATGGCAGTCATGCAAACCATGACAGATTGCTATGTGCCTTTTCACTGAGCGGAAGGCAGCCATGAGATTCCTTCATGTGATACCAGAAGTTTAGCAGAACACTGGAGGAAATCCATCTGTGTGCACTAGACCCCAGAAGGGGAATATTACAGAGACATGCTGGCTGCTATAATATTGTGGTATACTGTCTGGGTGAATAGCTAGCCTAATCCTACAGACACTAAAAGATATTCTCTTTTAGCAGAAACGGTAGACGCCTGCATTTTGGTGGCTAAATATTGTATGTGGTTTATTGTATGTGGCCTAACATATGTGGTTTAACTGACTAATGTGATATCTACATGTATTTACGCCTGGATCCTTGCAGACTGAGACCCTGGGCAGCTGAATTGAGATCTATGTGTAATCTGTGATGAATAGGGACAGGGATTGGACAAGAAGCACTGAGCAAGTAGGTTGTTCTGTATTTTGCTGCTATGTTTAGAAAAGCACAGTGGAAGGAAATCTGCCTTCATCCCTGATGTTTGGCAGGGATAGAATACAACCAGGATAGCTGAATGGAGTTACGAAATAGTCGGTAACAAATTACTTACAAGAGAGCAACAGCTTCAGGCGCTGCCGTGTATACCTGCATGTTCACAGCAAATGCACCTCATCGAAGAGCTTATAAGAACTCTAGGCTCCTCCTACATTCCCCCCGCCCCACATTTCCCATTCTCTGACTATTAGTAAGGCCATTTGTTTTGGGGGGTTTATTGATTTCCTACCAAAAAATTCGTATCAGGGATTTTTTTTTGGTAAGACATAAACACTGGTAAATTCATGAGAAATTTTAAACAAAATAAAAACCAAAAATGAAGGGCCTTGATTATTAGGAAGACAATGTATTTTCTGAAATCTATGCTTAGTCACTGTACAAATAACATAAGACAAAGATAGTAACACAGTAAACTAGCTCAAGTGAGGTACTAAATGCATCACAAGAACAGACTGAAGATTATTCTGGCCCATCTGTGTTTGCTACATCTATCCGGCTACTGGGCTCTGTAACACTTGGAGTTCCTTATCACTCTCCCTCTAGAAACATTGATCTCAGGACTACTATTTGTTGGCACCTAACTAATAAATACAAATAATAATGTGCTTGGTGCTGTACAAAATATAGTTCCTGCCCCAAAATCTTAAAGACAGATAGAAAGAAAGTAAGACTTACCCAGAGGAGGAACTAGCTTGGAGATTTCTGCAAGACCCAGAGGAAGGCATAGACGAGAGATTATGGGTTTTTTCCTTCCTGTTTACAATATATAAAATTATTTTGATTATTTTTAATGCAACAGAGTAAGAATCAGTCATTGTTACCTTTTGGTGATCGTGACAGTCTGGCAAAATGGTTTGCGTGGCTAGCTCTGCCCCTAGTTTCCTGTGCAGTAGAAATGGTAACGGCTGATCATGTACCAGGCATCTCGGAATCTGGGATGGTGGATTGCTGAGTCTCATTACAATAACTCTCCTGGGATGAGTGGCAAATTTCTCCTGTTCCTCTTGATTGTATGTCTTGGTATTGGCTGTGTAGGGTCCTTTGAAATGTTCATTTGTTTTGTACAAAAGCAAGTGTTGCTCAGTCTCTCTCTCTCTCTCTCACATACCATCCAATTTTACACTCAACCAAGCACCAGCTAGGCAATGCCCTGGAAGATTTCCTTTTGTCAAAGGGAAATTTATATGGATCTTTTGCACTTTTCTCAGGCTGTCTGACCTTACTTTAGATTTGCTCTCTTAGGGTGCATTTAGTCTGCTACAGCAGTGAAAGCAGGTGGAATTTCCCCTCCACTCCAGTCAGAGTATATGCACATTTCACATCTACTCCACATCTACTTCTTTCCTCGGGGTTGGCTTTACTAGTAACTCAGATGACAATAACAAAATATCAACTTCAGTCTAACTTTTCTTCTCAAGCCTGGTTGTTTGTAGGATTTTCTTGCAAGAGCTAGTTCCTTCAGCCCAAAGAGATACCCCATCCCCACTTCTATTTTTGATTGGTGCTAACAAGATCCACTTACCAGCACGAATTGTATATTTATGCAAGGCTCTAGCAGCTGAAAGTAGGGTTGCTCAACAGAGGAGCACTGAATTCTTAAATCATCTGGGTATAAATAGGCTATTCTTCATATGTGTTGAGCTACATTTTATTCAATTTATAATGAGTGGCTGAAGAAGAGCCTGGAATTCCTGCACTGGGGAAATCCCGGGAATTTTGAACGGCCTTTATGACATCCTGACCTTTTTATCCACCATACAAGGGGCAATGTGAGTGTGAGCATCTCACCCCTAGTCTTTCCCCCTGTGCAAGCATTGTTCAAGGAACTTATCAAAGTTACCCTGGGAAGATCAGGAAAAATATGCAATTTCCTAATATCTGAGACAAGTAGTCAACAGCCATCAAGTACTTCTATCAACCTAGCTCACAAGTGTCTAGCCCAGGGGTAGGCAACCAATGCCATGCGTGCCAAAGGTGGCACACGAGCTGATTTTCAGAGGCACTCACACCAGTACGGTGCGGGGGGGGGGGAAGGAGTCTGCAATTTAATTTAATTTTAAATGAAGCTTCTTAAACATTTTCAAAACCTTATTTACTTTACATACAACAATAATTTAGTTATATATTATAGACTTAGAGAAAGAGACCTTCTAAAAACGTTAAAATGTATTACTGGCACGCGAAACCTTGAATTAGAGCAAATAAATGAAGACTTGGCACACCACTTCTGAAAGGTTGCCGACCCCCGGTCTTCTACAAGGTCTTGTCTGGCAAGTGAATAATTTTTAATGTTTTCTTAAGCTGGAGGTGCTTGGTTCCTTGACAAAGCTCATACTTGACTAGTCATTTGAATGCCATTCCCAATCCCTGGTCATAAAACAGACATCTTGGCTCATTCACACATTCCCCTCATAGTGTTGACACAATCAGGATTTACTGTAGCTTTTCGATTTATGTACTGAATGTATTTATATATCACAGACATTTATTTGGCCTCCATCACCATCTTATCTGGCTACAAATGGTTTAGATGATACACAGCATTTAGCTGGTACAGTATAGGTGCCAAACTCCCAGGATTTCTCATATGCCTGCAACTTTACCTGACACTGCTGGGAAAACTCTGCCAGCAGGCTGAGTTCTAGGGGAAACCAGTACCAACCATTAGTTTTACTTCACCTTATTCTGCGGTGCTCACTTCTGTCAATGTGTATATAAAATCTGGATGTTGAACTGGTGGGATTTACAAAGAGAAGTAGGCATTGCAATGCTAAGCGTCACAGCATCTAATTTTTAAATGTCTAGAAAAATCACAGGAACAACACTGCAATCCACAAAAATCCAGTTAGGTGCCTAGGCTTTCTGTACAATGAATGGGGAGATACAGCTGCCTATGAATGAGATCCACAAACATCAGCAGGGAACAGTGAAAGCTACCCAGTGGAAGATGCTGATGACAGGGGTGTGTTCTAAGCTATGCCCCTCTCTCGGTTACAGGTGCCTAAGTCCGGGCTGCAGGGAGGCACCTAGCTCTGCAAGTGATCCCGGCTCCTGGAGTCAGAACTAAGTTGGGTCTTGAGGGAATGAATTAGGTGCCTGCCTCCATCTACACAAAATGGTTGGAGGAGGAGAAGGTGGTGCTTAGAACACTTGCCTAGGATGTAGGAGACCCAGGTTCATTTGCCCCTGCTCTCTGTCAGAGGGGGAAGAAAGGTTTTGAACAGGGGTCTTCTATTTCTCAGGTGAGTGCCCTAACAACTGAGCTATGGGGTAGTCTGATGTGGGTTCCTTCAGTTTCTCCCTTGACATGCTGGGTAAATGAAAGAATTATTAGAATAGGGGGACTGGACCCAGGGTATCCCATCTCTTGCGGGGGGGCTTGCCACTGGACTCCACAGAACCATTTTATCTCTCTGGCCCACCCCCATCCAGTGTCCCCTCTCTAGACGTGGCCATCTCTGATGCTTCAGAGGCAGGAGACCAACCTCCCTTGCACACCCAGAATACACAGGGAAGGGGAATCTTCCTGACCCCTGCAGGTAGGCAGCTGAAGCCATGAAGCATGAGATTTTAGAAACATAAACTGGAAAGGAGCCCCAGGGATGCCGAGTCCTGACCCACCCCCACAATTGCATGCATAAATTTGTCCAGCTCTCTTAAAACTATTTAAGTTGTTTGCCCCCACAACTCCTAGTGGGAGGCTGTTGCAGAACCACACCCCTCTGATGGTAAGAAACCATCTTCTTGTGCCAGCCTGAATTTGTTCATGGCCAGTTTATAACCATTTGTACTTGTGCCAACATTGTCCTTTAGCTTAAGTAACTCTTTACCCTCCCTTGTGGTTACCTCTCTGATGTATTTATAGACAGCAAGTATACCGTCTCAGCCTTCTTTTTACTAGGCTAAACAAGCCAACCTTTTTCAGGCTCCTCTCCTAAGACAGACCCTCCATTCTCCTGCTCATCCTAGTAGCTGTTCCTTGCACCTGTTCTGTTTGAATTAATCTTCCTTCAACATGAGTGACCAGAACTGTAGGCAATATTCAAGATGAGGTCTTACCAGTGCTTTGTACAATGGCTTTTCTAGCTCTACTGGAAATGAGGAGCCTGATAGGATTGCACTTGCCTTTTTCATAGATGCATTTCATTGGTGGCTCATTTTGTCATCAACCTATATATCCAAGTCTCTCAGCTCCTCTGTTGCTTCCAAATGATGTGTCCCCACCTTGGAGCACAAGTTCTTATTATTAGACCCTAAATACATGACCTTACCCTTTGTACTATTGAACTTCATCCCTGTATAATTTCCTGTATAATATTCTGATCTTCCTTTGTAGTGATGCCTCCCAATTTTGTCACAGCAGGAAATTTAACCAGCACACTCCAACTTTTTGTGCCAAGGTCATTAATAAACATATTGCATAAGATTGTCCCCAAGATCAATCCTTGAGGAATTCCACTAGTGACCTTTTTCCAGTTCTATAGTTCCCTTTCAGCACAACCTGTTGCCTTCTCCCCTTTAGTAAGTTCCTTATTCACCTAATAATTCTGATACTAATCTCTATCTTCTCTAACAATGTCTCATGTAGTATCCAGGATATTACCCAGGGTAAAATCTGGACAGGTAGACAAGTGTGTCCCCTCAATTCTCCAACCTGAAGTGCCTTTTACACTGCTTTGCTGTGACAGCAACAATTCCTGGTTCTGCTCACAAACAGCCTCTAGCATGTAAACTACTCCCAGCTGATTAATATGAGTGCTGTTGGCCAGCCACTCCTGAATTATATTGCAGCATGTGATGGGGTGGACTGGACCCAAAGGCCCCCGGCTGGAGACCTCAGGATCCTGCCACACCTGTCCCAGGAAAGAAGCAATGGAGCTAAGTCCTCCAAGTGGCTTAGAGAGACAGCACAAGATGCAGCCAATCAGAAGGCTGCAAGGGACTAGCCAATCAGAAGGCTACAGGCTAGTATAAAAGGAACTGCAGCACAGTATACAGTCTGGTAGGGCTGAGGCTGAGCATAAAAGAGCCCTGAGGTAAAGCTGAAACTTTGGTGAAGGGAGGGTTTGTGGGGAAGTGGTTCAGGGAACTGAAAGCTGTTTCATTAAAGGGGTACAGTGGTGTGTACCTGCTGTTTTTAGGGTCCTTAGGCTTGGACCCAGAGTAGTGGGTAGGCATGGGTTTCTCTCCCCATAGGCTACTGGGGAAGTGACCTACAATTGAATAGCGATAAACCCCCAGAAGGAGATCTGAACTACTTAGTGGCCCAGCTGAAGAGTCTGTGATTTCATTAATAGAAAATGCGCAAACTTTGTTCTCTCAAATGGAGCTTCCCAAACACTTCAATCCAAATACACAGTGGTTTAGATAAAACAATAAAACAAGCTTATTAACTACAAAAAGATAGATTTTAAGTGATTACAAGTAATGAGGCATAAAAGTCAGAATTACAAACAAATAAAAGGTAAAATGCAAACTAATACCCAGTTTAACGAGCTAAGTGAATTCAAAGTGAAAAGTTTTCTCTCCACACATGTTTACAGCAGTCTGGCTGTATCTTTTGAGCCAGGACCCCTCTCCGCAGTTCAGTGATGTCTTCTTTGTCTTCCAATGTTGTTGATGCCATGAGGGGGGAGAGGTTGTTTGGGGCCTCAGTTCCTCATTTTTATATCTCTTCCTCCTCTTTGAGAATCCTCTCCAGCTGGGGTTCAGGTGACAGCCAGTCTAGTTACAGGGGAACCCCCAGCTATTCCATTGCCAAGATGTAAATTTCTCGCTTACACCCTCTTCCTGCCAAAGAATGGCTGCTAAATCAAGTCAGTATTTGACTATGCTGACACCTGGCTGAAATGCTGGCTAGACTTTTGTCTTTGGGAAACTGGTTTGAAGCTGTTTCCCTAGATTTGGAACATATCTATACAGAAAGGTGCCAATGGGGGGGGAGCAGGGGAGAGGGGGAGCCCCCCCATGAGTTTCATACAGGTGTGTAAGCTCCCAGGTGGAGCTTTTAAGTACAGCACAGCATTAGTGTGAAATGTAAGTTCTGCTGCAGAGGAAAGGTGCTCCTGGGGCAGGGAGTCAATATTTTGTTTACAAAGCGAGACAGGGTGATTAAGATAAGAAATGGCTGGTGATTAAAATAAGGATATGGAAGTTTAGCCTGTAAAACAGGAATCCCTCTGTGGAGAGGGAGGAAGGGTTGTTTTAGAGAGAACATGGGGAAAGGGACGCGAGGGAAAAAATACAGCAAAGCACTGAGCCTAGGTTACATTCAGAAAAGGGGGAGATTTGTGGGCTTAGGTGAAAAGAAGGGGTTAAACCCAGGGAAGCGATAGCAGAATACAGAGAAGTTCCCACTCTACCCGTGGCACTTATGTGGCCCCATCACCATGGTACCATTAGCTGGAGACTCAGAGAACTGGCTGCCTTGTTTTTGCCCCCATCTATCAGTCCTCTTTTTTTGCAGCAGGCAGAAGAGAGAGAGGTTGGTCTGCTGGATAGGTTCTGCCCAATGCTGGGTTGTAGAGCAATGGCTGCTGTGCGATTTTACATTTTAACTGAAAACCATTTTCTTCAGTGATTTTTGTTTGTTTGTTCTGAGTTTGAGAAAAGGAAGGAATAAGAAAGTGTCAGATGAGTATCAGATGTGTTTATGCCTCAAATTTCAGCTGGATTCAGGCCAATACCAGAACAAAGAACAGAAACTGCATCCACAGAGTCTATAAAGTCAATTATTATTGCCATGATTTGCATTATTCACTGAGCACCATCTACATGCTCAGCGCGGTTCAGAATATGCCAGAAAATCCAGTCCCTCAGCCAATGCATATAAGATGTGTGACTCTGGATAAGATGGCTCAGATATTTAAGTATGAAGTGTATAGTTATTGACCACACATGTTATCACATGGTCACTGTGATGTTTATATCTATGAGTGGAGGCACTGATGGCAATAGACGTTTTAGCTGATTAAGAACTAGAAGATTTGACTCTCCAACTTTCTTGCTAAAAGAAGAGCTGCCCAGTGCTCCTGTGCCTGTTTCTTTTCCTCTCCTGCCTGCAGTGGCCCTGATATACCGCAGAAGTCTCAGTTTTCTTCTCAGCTTTAAAATATAGAATTTTCTTAGTGTTTGGTTTTAAATATTCTCCTGTGAAAACTGCAACTCAATCTCTGCAGTGTTGTGTTTAAGAGACTTCTGGAAAGTAACTTGCCTTTAAACAGAAGTAAAAGCAGTGGTGTCAACTCTCATGGTTTTGTCATGTCTCATGATAATTGTTTTCCTTAAAGCCCCAGCTCCTGGAATCAAGTAGATATGTGACGATTTCAGCCTTTATTCTTAAGGAAAAATAAAGTTTCTAGTCCTCATGGCTGTGGAGAAAGCTTCAAATGGGACTCCAGTGCACCCTAAAGGCTCAAAAAGCAGAAGGCAAATAAAAAGAACCTCAAATCTGTTATTTTTATGTAAGCTCCTGATTTTAAAGCCAATCTCATGATTTTTGGTGAGCCTGAGTCATGAGTTCTTTAAGTGACTGAAAGCATCAGTTTCACTCCTGTTTAAGGTTAGTTTCTAGTCTATTATTTGTAGTGTGGTATCACCTCTAGAGCCCGAGGCAGGTGCAGTATAAACTCCTGGGCCTTGCCCCAGTTGGATGATTCCAAATTTAAATGATCTATTCCAAGCTTGATGAACTGCAGAAATGTGGTAGAAAGTAATCTAGATTTTTCTACAATTGTTTCAATTTTTGTATTCAAGAGTTAGTAGCAATGAATATGCATTAAAATTTTAAACTTAACCAGTGTTCCTTAAGTGACTTGACATAAGACAAGAACATGTTAGTATTAGAGCTGAGTGGGTCCAATATTTATTAAATCCTCTCTTTAATATAGGAATTAGATACAGTGCTCCTATTAGCTAATTCCTAAGTTATCTGTAAAAAGAAACCCTAGAGATTTCAGGTACCTAAGTGCCCTTGGAATCATGGTTAAAGTTGCCCACCCAAAAAAATCTAAAATGTCGCCCCTGAAAAATTGTGTAACTTTACATAAAATGTTGCCACACATATTTTACCAGGACAATAATGTTCAGCCGATTATAAGCTTTCAAATGATACCTCACAAGGCATACTTTGTACAAAATGTATCATAGTCTTGTAAAATGGGTGAACATAATGATACAGACTGTCACAGTATCATGTCACATGCTTTATTTATGGCCAAGTACATTAGATCTTCTGTGTCTCTGTATTTATGTGCTCACTGAAAACATTTTCCACTGCAACTCAAAGCCCTTTGGTTCCTTTTGCCTTTGCTGTAACTTACATCAATGAGAATAATGTCCAAAAGGGGTCAAGTATGCACTATGTAATATCTTGCAAAGGCAAAGCCCATGTTGCCTCTTTGAGAAGGGTGTGGTGGAAATGGATTGCTACTGGCACTATGCTGTAGGGAGAACTGGACTACTTTGCCAACAATTAATGTAGTCAGTCATGTTGCTAAATTGGTACAGGACTGGCATTAGGGAGAAAGCGCAGCTGGTTTGGTATGTGACTTTAAATGAGAAGTAGAACTATCTATTTTTGTGGGCAACGGCGATAATGTTGCTATATGCTATACATCTTGTTCTGTGTACTGGTAAGTGGAAGAATAAAATCCATCCCACTCTAAGAACAGAGGTAATTGTGGGTTAGGAGATGATATACATTCAAATATATACAAGTAGCCATCATAGCATGTAACATTGGGCCTGATTCTCCCTTCACGTATATCAATTTTGCACCATTGACTTCAGCATTTACATTTACATCAGTATGCATTAGAGAAGAATCAGGCCCAATATGTTAGGCCTATGAACACAGCATAAATTTGGGTCCCAGTAGTGGGCAGAGGACAAGGCCATCCAATAGAGCACTTGGTTTAGAAATTGCAGCATGTTATGTGTCCTTTGTTCCCTTATCTGCTTTTTCTCTCATTTCCCCCTTAGCTCTTGTTTCTGTCATAAGTTTCTCTTTGGCACAGTTTCCCAGGACTCTCTGTTATTCACCCTTAATAGCAATCTAGATTTAGCTATAGGCACCCAATTGCAGATCTTTACTATGCATTTGACAGCTTGATTTACTTCTAAACCTTCATTGCAAAGCTGCTTCTTGACCCTCCCCTAATATTCTATATGCAATAATTTTTGTTGGGGAATAGGCCATTACCTTAAACAGCAAGTTTGCACAGCAGAACAACCTGTGTGATCAGACCTTCAAATCTGTGTGTTACTACGTAAGCTGATGTTATTGATGATTAATAATTTCTGTTTCCCTGTGGATTCTTGACTTTGGTGCTTGCACATTGGACTTTGACATTGTAATTTTTTTTATGCAAATCCAAGAAACAGAACTAAGAACAATAACTCACTGAAGATTCACACCTTCCTTTATGGCCACATGGAGGTCCAGGAAACTCACAGATAACAGAGCCAGCCTGCTTGACACGTCAGTTCATGCAGATCATTTCCCTGTATTAGTCCATGCTAGTGGCAACAATGCACAGAAATATCCTACACTATGCACTGCTACCTTTTAATAGAAATGGGGTGGAGGGCAAGGGCATGTTTAGTACAAAAGACTTTTAAAGGGAATGTCCAAAAAAGGAGAGTCACTGCTGGTGATAGCAAAATAGAAATCAGGCTTTCAGAAGAAAAGCAGATGTTTTCTTGAAATAAAAAATCACACAAGCACTTCCTGCTGCATATAGATGTATTAGCATCCTACAATAAATCATTTTACAATGCTCCTATTACTTAGTTTTCCCTCATATTTATCAGAGAATCAAGTTTGTGTATTATATAATACCACTATTAAAGTCTTCTGCCCTTCGAGTGGTAATAAAATTGCTCTGAGGAAACTGGAGGTTGTAAAAATAACAATGTCATATGAAAGCAGTTGTTGGATAGTCCATTTCTTGTTTAGGGTACATGTACTCGTTTCACCAGAGAGCATGCCAGTAATATGACCTGAAGGCTAACTGTTTGTTTGCCTTTTTTTTCCACACATGCTTGTGCAGGGACATGCATTCTTAAAGTGGGCTTTAGTTAGCCCCTGGCCTTTTAGGCATTCTTTTAAAATATGTTATTGCAATAGTAACCGATTAAACGAATTAGTAAGAAAGAAGCATGTTTCAGCACTTAAGTTAATTGAACTGTTACAAACTAAATATGATTCTAAATTGTTTCTGTATTTCAAACCTCTTCATGCATGCAGATCAAATGAAAAAATTACTAAATCGTTTTGAAATGTGCAAATCGGGCATACAAAACTGACATTTAGATCTGTGACCTGATCACAATGTAGTAAGTACCTTTAAAAACGTTGCAGATTTTAAAGCTGTCATACAAAACCTTTGAACCACTGCTTGATGTGATATTCAATAAGTGGAAGGCAGGCTGCAATCGAATTGTGGAACTGTCTGCATCAGAGTTTTACTACCAATTTACCCAGAAAATAATCTTTCCCTGATTCATTTCACGCGCCAAGTAAGAAAGAGATTGTTGAAAGGAGGAATGACTTAATGTATAAAATACCATGCTTTAGCCTATGGGACTGTGGTCTGAGTTCAATTTGTGGTCCTAACTGTAACGAGCAGCTCATTCCCCAATGACTAGTAGTCCATATCGTTGAACTACCACACACAATTAGGTACAATTGGCCATCTCTGCATAGGAGAAGTTGAAGACTGATTTAGCATGGAGACTAAATCACATCTTTCAACCATAAAGTAGGATGGCCCTTTCTGGGACTGTGTGACAAATAATAAAACATATTGTTTCTTTATTTCAGCATTTCTCTGGAACAAGGAAAATAAGGGATGGGAAAGGCTCACTCTCTTATAATGAAAGCCAGATGGCAGTGCTAATTTGCAGCTATTCTTTTTTATTAAGAAGCTAGCAACTACTACAACCGGCAGAGTGCTGGTGAACGTATCGGTACAGAGAACAAATGCAAAAAAAAAAATTATACTGGATAGGCTGAAAAATCCTATTGCTTGGAAGCCTGGGCAAGATATCTACCTAGCTATTTGTCCTCCATGACCACCGTATCTAAGGACTTGTCTACAGTGGGGTTTCAGCATGTTTCTGCTCTGGGCTAAGAAGCAGTGATACAACAGTGGTGTAAGCCAGCTCTACAAGTAGGGGTTGTACAACGGGGAAAGAAGAAGAGAATGGCTGGATGAGCTGAGTGAGAGAGCAGCAAAGAGAACTGAAAAGCATTAGGAGGCAGAGTGGGCTGAGAAGAACAATAAAGCTGAACTGCCAATCAGAGGAGCTAGTGAGGCTAGAGGGAATCCTAATGTGGCATAAAGCTGGAGTCAGTTTAAGTCACTGGAGCTATTTCATTATACCCCACTTGAGGATATGGCCCATGATTTAGGAAAAAATAATTAGTGATATTTAGCCATCCATACCTTCAAACATATGTTGTTGTTACAAAAGAAACATAGCAACTTGCTAAAGAAAGTGAGTAACATATGATACCTTATATTGCAAACTATTGTATTTACCAACATGACTCCCTGAAGGGAGTTCACAGACTTTTTTGCAGATTTTTGGCCCTTCTCGGGGAATCCATTAATTTTCATTACTAGCTGTACTTGTCCCTTTCATCTTAGGAAGAAAAGGCTGCACTTGAATGTAGACTGCAGCTCTACTTTTTTTAACTACTGGAAATGAGTTAATAAATGCAGTCACAATAGAGGGTACCATTCTCATTCCTTACCGATATCAACCGTACTGTAACAATGAATTTCAAAGTGTTGCTGATGTAAACTCTACCTGAAGCCTGTTTGATCTCAGATAAGTATCTTCATCCCATTCTTCATTTCAAGAAAAGAAAATCTTACTGCACAGCAACATATTAATCTGCTTTGGGTTCAGTTCAAGATAAGCCATGCTTTGCAAAAAAACCTAATTAATATCAATCACATGGAAAACAGAAATCGGAAGGAAATGTGCTTTCATTTTTTCAAAAACAGATCACCCGTGATACGTATGCAAAAGGACATGACAATTTGTTTTATTGTGGACGTACCAGAAAAGACACATTCTAGTTATTGAGGTTGTTATTAGAGAACGCAGGCCTAATTGTGTTCTCATTTACACTGGTTTAAATAAACCAGTAATTCTACTGTAGCCAACAGATTTACAATGGTGTAAATCAGAGATGACTTAGACTGTAGATTCTGTTGCAATTAAAAGAATGTATAGTCAGAAGTCCAATAATAAAATAGTGCACATAATGTGTTATGTACTTTATAGAAAAAGAAATGGTCTCTTCTCTAGAAGACTTTACAATCTACAATGTGCCACAGAAGTGGTGACTAGTAGGACAATGCACTTCTGCCACCAACTCAAATCCAAGCATAGCACATCCCCTTACCCCACCCCCCCAGCTCTGTGTACTGGTTACCTTTCCAGAATGCCAGAAAGACTAGTAACTAATACATAGGAAATACAACAATTGGAGAAACTGCTTTCACTAATGTTAAAGAGGAGTTCAACAAGTATTAAGAAAAATATATGCTGGGTACAGATGAGGTTACAGCCCTAGGGTCAGATGCAGACCTGGTAAGTGAGTCTCAGGTTAATCTCTTACTGAATTTATGTTGGTCCCATAATTCTAAAATATTAAGCTGTAAATGAGATGTGCATAATCAGATGCAATTTTTTTTGAAGCATAGTGTGTGTGTGTTTGACAAAATAATACTCAGTTCTCTACAGTTAACTATTTACAAATGATGAAAGATTAACTTCTAATAACATCCTCTCTCTCATACTTTTATATTTTTACTGAATGTTATGAGAAGAGTCTATACAAATTGTGTGTTGTGTAGAGGAATTCCTCCAGATCTGGCATATTCCATTCAAATATGGATATAAGGGATAAACAAACCTGTCCAGATAAAATCAGTTCCCACACATTAGCTGGTTGTAGAAGGTGAATTTAAACCAAACCTTTACTGAAGATCAGGAATTATTTGGCTATCTCATTTTTTTCACTCCGGTTGTCAGACAGTACCAGAAGTACTGAAGTAATATGAGAAAATTTGTTTGTACTTCTCATGGCACTTCCAAGTGAGACTAAAAATGGAAGGCCAACAAATACCATGGGAGAAAAAAAATCTATTCAAGAGATTTCCAAACCAGCTTTGCCTATTCAAAAAATATGGCCAGCTCATATAAACTTCTAGCTAAACATCAGACTTACCTGAACCAAATCTGATTACTGCATTTGTTGAGGTTTTGCCTCGCTTTCATAGAAATACAACTTTTTGCCTTCTTGCCACACTTAACATATTGCGTGAGGGAGAGCACAGACTAGCTGGTAACAGATGTGCTGCTTAGTCCCTCCCTCATTTAGCTTCCCATAAACATACGTGAGCACCTTTAGTGGATAAAACTGCCATTCTGAGCATACCCAATGAATAACAACTAAGATTTGACGAACTGGAGATGCCACTCCATGTTTCTAGAGCCCCAGTTTTACCATTACAAGATACAAGTAACTCCCATGAATTTTGTGTCCTGCAGGGGGAAAATGAGGCACCAGGCTAAGGAAAGGCATGTTCTTAATGGTCATCCATGCTGTCCTTTTTGAAATTACTCCAGATAATGCCAACTATGTGGCAGGGGAGAAACAGAAATTAAAAAAAAAGAGAGAGAAATTAGTTTTAAATTGCTCATTTAGAATTGCTAGTTTCAATCAATGACAATTTTGAGATATTAAACACATTCAAGAGTAACTTGTCAAAAAAAACCCTGCAGTTGCTGACATTCTCAGAGGTTTTTTAATAAGATCAGGGTCAGTGATGGGAAATAAGCAGGAAGATGAATAGGATGTCAGAATTAAATTGAGTTCCAGAAGAGTTATCTCAAATTCCCCAGCAAAAGGAGCTCATGAAACTTTGTCTCAAACTAGATGGTTAGTGCATGTTTCAGCTTAGACGGCACTGGGAAGGCTGATGATCGTCTCTAGAGGTATTAGCAACCTATGCTTTTTTATCAGCTTGAAAAAACACCTTCTTCCTTTGAATTCTGGGAGAGAGAGCCTTCTACTCATTTTACATCCTAATGATTTCTGCTGTACCAAGCTTTCATTTTTATACAGGAAACCCAGATTAATTGTCACAACCATCTGACTATCCATTACAATCACAGGATGTACATCTTGTTAAAGTTTCAGACTTGTTGGAGAAAATACAATTTTTAATAACCCATATGTCCGTGGATTTTTTTAGCTATTTTGTTAAATATTGTAGCACTTTCTTTTGTAGAGATTGAACTATGCTATAAATCCACTATTGACCAGGCTTGTTAATAATCATCCATGTTATCAATAATCAAACATTCAGTGAGGCAAAAAAGTTGGACACCGAGGACTGTGGACTAATTAAGGTTTTTGAATAATACTATTTTGGGCTTATTTGATAACAGAGTATGAATGTTAATATGAATGTATCAATGCTTCATGGTAATGCTGTCTAACTAGTGGCTAAAATCCTACTGGAACACCGCTACAAATATCGAATGGATTGATTTCTTAGTGGCCTCCATCCTCCACATCATACTAGAGTGGTGTTCTCCCAAAGATGTTTGGGTTCTAGAAGTTATTTAACCATACAGATGCTAAACTATTTCTAAATTCTGAGTTCTCAAATAAGGTGCTCCCTCATTAATACTCTCTGAAGTTCCCGAGTAGTGCTGCTGCATGGATAGGGTATCATTAGTTTTCAACAGTTAGACCTGGAAGTGATCTGTAAGAGTTAAGGCCCAGATCCATAAAGCAACTTTATGTGTTCCGACACTAAGCATAGCCATGCCTAACTTTTAGGCACTTAGAAAACCACAGGAACAATATGGCGATTCACAAAGCCTGAGTTGGGTACCTATTCTCCCTATAGGCGAGAAAAGGGAGAGAGAGGTGACTAAGAATACGATCCATAAAAGCCAGCATGTTAGTGAGGGAGCCACCTAAGCTAGCCAAGTGGAGATGTTGACAAGAGCTGTGTGTCCTAAGTCCCGCCCCTCTCATGGAGATAGGCATCTCCCTGCAGGTTGGGTTTCGATGCCTATCTCTGCTAGTGAGCCATAGCTAAGAACCCATCTCCTGGCATCAGGCAGCTTAGACACCTCAATCATTTATTGTGAGAATGAGTGATGAGCTTACATCACTCCACGCAACAGCCTGGGGGGTGGAGAGGAGCAAAGGTGGTTGTAATTCCCCATCCCCATCTTATAATGTTGAGGCTAGTGGTTAGAACACTTCCTGGGATATGGGAGGCCCAAGTTCAAGTCCACCCTTTGCCTGAGGGAGAGAAAGGGATGGGTGCCCTAATCACCAAGCTATAGAGTCAATTTCACACTGCCCCAATGACTCATTCAGTATTTAATCCACAGTGGAACAGTTTCCTCAGTGAAGACTGAGTGAACCCTACATCAGAATATCCCATAGCTCAACAATGGCAGATGAGAGATCTCTGTTCAAATTGTTTCCCTCAGGCAGAGAAGGGGATGGAACTTGGGTCTCCCACATCTTAGGTAACTGAACTAACCAAAGTTTTAGGATGGGCAGCACCATCACCTCTTCTGCTGCCTGCTGCAAAATTTTGAACAGGACCTGATCGGATAGGCAGCCTCTGAGCACACCTACCAAACTGGGACTCATGGGTGTGATGGGTGCTCCCCTGCCTACCTTCCCTCAGTTTGTGGATTGTGCAGGGATTGGCAGCTGAGTGACGGCTTTGTAGATCTCATTGCCTAAAACTGGGACTTAGGCACTTAAACCTTGCATTTTGGTGCCTGTGTATTTTTGTGAATCTTGATTTAAGTAGCATTATTAATAAAACTTTCATAGACTTCGAGGGAGCAAAAAGTAAGCAGGGGATACAGGCTGAGGCGTAAGTATGGGTATCATCTTACTAATATGAGAATGACTATAGTAACACCTCTGTTAAGCTTTTGAACATACTCAGTGAGAACCTGCATAAAGCAGGAGTAGCTCACTTGAGGTCTGAAGTCTCTAGAAACTACATCAGTCAGTTTGAGCTGGCTGTTTGCCCGACGAAATGCTGTGCTTTCTCACCAGCGATCCTGCTTAACAACACAGGGGCAATGCTGGCGAAGACAGCTATTTGGGGGAGAGGGGCACTGGCTTTCTGTTTGTGGCTCAGGGAGCAGAGTGTTTGCCTACTGGTTACATATACCATAGCTAAATGTTTGGGTTATCTCTGGGGCTTGAACACAGCACTCTGTGTGTAAAAAAAAAAAAGCATGAGCTTCTGCCACTTGAGCTAAAGAACCTCTTGACATACGAGTACTAGTATCAAACTAGCCTGTAGTGGGTGACAGACTGTGTGGTAGCATGATTAAAAAAGTACCTAACTAAGCATGGTCCTTCCAAAGAGAAGGGTGGCAAAGTAGCTTTATTATATTAGAAACATGATTTTTTTTCCCTAGCTCTGCTCAAAGTGTCCTTAAATTAGTGCTCAGTTATCTTATCTGTGAAGGTAAATGACTGTTACACCCTAAAGTTGCAATAGTAGGCCTTGATTTTTAATAAGGGCTGTGAAGGGCACAGCAACACTCTCAGGGGTCAGTGGAAGAGCTGGAGACAAGGGCTTGTGCTGTCTAGGCTGTCAGATTAGAGCCCCTTCCCCTAGACTACAATGCATCATGTGGGTCTCTCTCTTTCTGACTGTGTTTCTCCCAAGTCATATGAGGACTAGAACTTTCCCTGTCTTGTCTTTGTGTAACTGTCTACAGCGGGAACCAAAATCATATTATTTGTGTGTTGGCAACACTTCAGTACCTTTTTTCTGCTTTACTTATTAATCCCATACGCTGACTGGTTTGTGTCTCAGTCTTGAGACAGAACTGAGTAGGCTCTGCTGAATGCAACATCATATAGGGAAAAACTGTGCCGTTTGGACACAGCCCCATGCGAAGGTCAGAAAAGTAATTATTCCTCAAAAAGGCACAGCCTCTTGCAAGCCACAAAGTGCACAGGTGTGTGTACTTGCTACATCAGCCTCTAGGACGGCTAAGAACCTATCTTCACCCACCTGGGTGAGGCCACTTCCCACCCCACCTGTAGTGTCTGATGCTTTGGGAGCTCTGAAGTTATTCCTTCAGACCAAGATTCCACTTGTCTCAGCTAAGAGTTCTCCCTAGCCCACCTATAGAGTGGGAACCATAGGCTGTGTAATAGCTTCCTGACCAAAGCTGGTGTGGCAGCAGCATTGATCCCCTTTACTCTTATCCTTCCCACCGAGCTCAGGGTTACTGTGAGGTGCTATGGTAGCAGCCTGGGTTCCCACCATGGCCGAAGCTGCTGTGCCTCCTCCAGGATGCTTCATACCAGCAGTCTTCTCCTGCAGCTTGTGTGCAATGACAGCGTGGCAATGCCATTATGTAATTATGATTCCCTGAACCAGAGCCTTCGGTATCAGCCTAGTATTTAATCTGGCCTTGGTAGCGCATGTATCAGCAATTGCTGATATATTTTTCTATGTTAACAGGTTTTCAAGAAAAGTCAGATATTCTGGGTGGCTGCTCAGGAAGTTTGCTATTTACTCGAGTAATTTAAAATCTAATGACTTTCATGGTTAATCCTGTTTCTTTTGCAGCGGCTTTATCTCTTTTGATAATGATGTGAGCTTGTATGTAAGTGTGAAGGGCATAAGTATATACCAGGTAAATCACTCAGGTCCTCTATTTGATCATGCAGATCTCTGATCTCACACAGACCTGAAACCTTGCAAGGACTATGTATAGCATTTATTTCAGTGACAGAGCACTTTTGCTGCCTCACATTCTCTTAGTTCACCACTCTGTGAAATACATGGATTATTTGTACCTTTCTTCTTATTATTCCTTTCATTCTCTCTTTCCAAGCTACCCCAGCTGTATGCATAATAATACTGGTGCCACGCTCCCACTCTACATGACACTGAATCTGCACCTGTATTAACACTGGATCAGCACTGAGGGGCTGACCCTGCTCCCATTGAAATCAAATTCCCACAGATTTCATTAGGAGCCAGATCTTGCTATAAATGTCTGAATTCAGCATTCAGAGAATGGGAGTGGCCAGGTTATACAGAGAGACACTCCAAACATCCAAAACATCTTAATAAAAATTTTAAAAGTGAGTTCCACAGTACAGTAGTAGAAAATTACTGAGCAATCTGAATTTTTGAATGTCAAGAATTTACTGAGTTTACAATTTTTTTTCAATGAAAAACTGATTGGCTTAAGACTTTGACTATATTATGTATATAAGTATTCTCTCTAATTTGTGAACGTCAAGTCAGTTTGCGAACAGTTTTGGTTTTACTGGAACTGAGATGGCCTCAAAAATAGCTTAGCCGTATGACACAGTTATGACCCATTTCTCAACTCAGCTAGAGTTCAGAAAGAATAGCAGAGCTGAATAGATAACACCAGCACACAAAGTAGATCACCATTTCAGTCGGAGATTGTTTGGTCTCTAAACAAAGTGGATATTATGTGAGCAAAATTGAGAATCTCTGAGAAAAGCTAGATTATGGCAGCAATTCGCATAAATACAGCAAAATCGAAATTTCTATGGAAAACCGCAATTTAAAGGAAAAGAATAATTTTTCATCCACTTAATAACTGGCGTGTAAATGAATAGAAGTCAATTTTTTGGTATTGTATTGCTTCTCTATTGAATTAAATCTTTGTCCAATTTAAAAGATTCATCTTATTCTGTCAATCTCCTGAGCAGCTATTCAGTAGTCTATCAACACAACAGAATTTCTGTACGTTGAACATTCTTCTTCATTTTTGTATTGTATCTCAGTTGTTCATTATAGTGGTGCTGCTAGCACAGCTAAAGACAACAGTGTGTCAATATTTCCATGCTAAACCCTGTTTTATTGTTAGATGTTTATAACCAGACCATTCTAATTTGTTTAATCAAGATGAAGCTAAATACAACTATTCTGAATCCTGATACCAATTTTTCTCCAGAAATACACTTTACATTTTTGGCCATTTTTTAAAATCAAGAAGGTTGAAAATCCAGAGAAGTGTTGAGGGTTCAAACAAAGTTTGTCACTGGCTGGTCTGCTAGTTTTAAAAACAACTGGGTAAGAAGGCAAGTGGGACATCTTTTTTATTGGATCAATGTTTACCTTATAAGTTTTAATACAAAAGCTTTGTTGCTAAGGAAGTCCCTACTGATGCCTGAAAGGAAAGGGTTTTGGCTTAAGAACTTAAATATTATGACTTGTGTTGGTCTATTACGTGGTATGTTACTATCTGTGGTGGAGACATTTTTGCATTATTCCATTGCATTATTATTGCTATAATTCTATAAGTAAAGGTCTACTTCACACAGTCCACAGGCAGTTGTTCCATAAGAGAACGTAAATGATCTTTCCCTTCTACTGCTGTGGGACTGTGCTTGGTATTGAGCACTGGCAATGTGTATGATGGGAGAAGATAAGCTCCTAGAAGGTGCTGCCTCATTTACATGCTATTTTTAGTAGGAAGACAAATCTATCATCTTCATTATGGCTGTGCTTCTTATGCAAGTCCATGGAGATGAGCCACATGGCAGTTTAATATTCATCCCCATGACCACCCCTCAAAGGTGCTTTTCTGTCTGAGTTTTACATGAAGCCCAAAGCTGGTGACCTTTGCAGACCTTGCAGGCCCAACCCCCCTTTAAAGTAACCCATTAAATGTTTTAAAAGTCAATTGGGTGAATGGGATGAGGGAATTATGCATAGGTTTTTTTTTATATCTAACACCACATGCCCCTCAAGTTCTCTGTTTGATATTAAGCTGCTAGGTATTAAATCAAAGGAGGCTGTTACGGGAGAAACAAACAGGAAAGGTAACATAATGCCTTAGATAAAGAGCATCCCAACAAATACAATGTCAAGGTTTACAGCTATGAAAAGGTAAATCCTTTGATCCAACCTGGCGATGTTACCGTTTTGCCAAAGCTGAGAAGAGTGAGCTCAAAAGGAACACTTAACCCTTAGATGAGTCCAGGGGCTTGAAAAGGTTATGGGGAGTGGTGTTGTGCGAGTGGCCACACACTGCCCTGGGAGTGACGGTGAAAGCTGACAAGCTGGCAAGGAGACATACAGAGACAGAGAGATCCTGCTGTGAGCAGGAGAGGCTGTTTCTCCCAGCCAGAGATGGAAGTTAGCTGGGCTAAGGAGAACTTGTGCAAGCTGGCAAGAAAAGGTTGAACTGTAAGTAAGATCCATGCATACAGGCCTTGTATTTATATTCTTTGCTCTACACGCTTTGTACTTTATGGGAGTATGAATTAATTGTTACTTCCTTTAGAAGATGTGGTTTTTGAGTCACTTTAATCAGCTACTGTCACAGGTCCCTAGAGGAACACAGTTGGGCCTGTTGTGTTAACATGTTGGTAAACAGGGAGCTGCAGCCCAGAGACCTAGTCTAGGAGTAGTTGGACCAGGTGGTTCTGTTGCATCCAGTGTGAGGTGCCACAAACCAGGCCTGTCACCTGAGGGGTGCACTGCAGAAGGACAAAAAGGGGTCTCAGATGTGGCTAACCTAGTAACCATGACAGGAGCCTCAAGATTGAGGCAGAATTTAGACATATTGTATATTACTACAGCGCCTCTGTCTTCTATTCAGGGAACTCATAACACTTTACAAACATTAATGCATTGAGTCTCGGTAATGCTCCTCTGAGGTAGGTAAGTATTAACCTCTTAAAATGTGGTTAAGTGACTTGCTTAAGATCACCCAGCAAAACTGTGGCAAAGTTGGCAATAAGATCAACTCTCTTGAATGTGTAGTCCTGTGCTTTATCCACACCATCATTCTCCTAATGGAGCTCTCTTAGGTCTTGTTCGTCTCATCAGCAGAACGGTTTTCCAAGAAGTCCTTGCTACTACAAAAATACCTTCTCTTTGGTCCTAGCACCAACTACACCCAGAGTGGCAGTATGCATAAATAAATGTCTTTCCCTTCCCCCATGAAAGGGGCTTGCACTGGGTCTGCATTTGATCAGGCTGGCAGTTGCCCTGGAGAGCAATCACTGCTATTCCCACTAGTCACGAGGGCAGAAGTCAAGATCAATAATCTTTATTTAAACAAGTGTTTGTAGCTGCTTGTTAAATTTGTTGAAGGTTGAAGTCTGCCCTTCTGGCTTGTCAGAATGATATAGTGGGTCCCTTTTAGAATCATAGAATATCAGGGTTGGAAGGACCTCAGGAGGTCATCTAGTCCAACTCCCTGCTCAAAGCAGGACCAATCCCCAACTAAATCAACCCAGCCAGGGCTTCGTCAAGCCTGGCCTTAAAAACCTCTTAGAGAACCATTGGGCCAACCAGAGGAATACTGTCATAGTTCAACACAACTGCACCTGTATTCCCCTTCTATGGTCCAGCAAGGGCACCCACTCTAGCTCCCAGCTCCTTGGCCATCACCACTCTTGGGTGGAGACCAGCATCTTTCCCCGACCTGACTGGAGTATTTCCAGACTGCAGAGCTCCCTGATTATACCATGATATCCCCAGCAAAAGGCAGCTTGCTTAGCAGGGCTGCTTCACTTCTCTCCGCAGAGATGGTAAACAGTGTAATTGCCCACAGTTAAGCTACCACACGGCTCTTTCTAAGTGAACACATTTATTTTGAAGGTAAAACCATTACAGAGAAAATGTATTAAACAATAATAGAACCTATGTGTATGCTAATAAGCTTGCCAGAGGTCACCCCCTTACTCTGAAAAGGCTCTAGTTAGCGGTTAGTTTTTCAACAGTCCCTCCTCCCCCCGATACAAGTTCATCACAGCATCAGTTGAGAACAAGCACACCCAGTATTATGGGGTCTTGGTGAGCTGAAGTCCTTCCAACCCTTACCTAAGGATTGGACCCCTCCTTGGACCAGAGGTCCTGTCAGTTTGCTGGATCAGAGAGCATGCCCCGAGTCAGTTTAAACTTGGGTTCTTTGTCTATTGCTCCCTGGAGAGTCAAGTTTGAACCATATAATGTTCACTGTTCTTAGTTCCTAGAAGGCTGTGGTTACCCTCATGCCCCATGGACTTACATCCGATCCCTGGCCCACAATGATACATGAACTTAATTCAATAGGTTTGTCCATGATACTGCAGGAAATTACCATGCCTGTCACAAATTCCACATGACGAAACTTGGGTGATATGCAAAGTGACAGTGGTAGAGTAAGGATTTGTCAAATGCCACCCTAACTGGACTCTCATGCTGATCATTACCATGGTGCTAAGATCACCTATAGACATCTTAGTATAAGCCCCCCGGCTCTCAAAAGGCTATTCAAATCCATGAGTGAAAGGAACACATCAGAGCTATCAGACTAAAGCTTCACATATTTTTTTCAGTGGGCAGAAGAGGAGGGGGCTTACGCATTAAATTTCACCCATGGATAAAGGCACACCAGGCAAAATTTGCATTTATTCATATTTTTATCTGAATTTTGCACTAAAAATCCCCAAATGAATATGAATGTCAGCCTCTGTTCACAGCCTTGCTCTTTATGCTTTCCCTTGGTAGTAAATTTGACTCCTGCTAACAGCAGGTGAAACTGCTGTGCACAGAATAAAAGAAACTGTTTATTTTTTTTTAACTCTTTTCTTTTGGCTTGGTGTAATCGTTGGTGAAGGCATACATTTAATAGTTTATTTAAAATTTCAATTAATCAATCCATGGGATTTTTTTTTATATCCAATTGTTTGAAATTGAATCACGTTTCCAAAGATGCACCATTGTCCATGAAAGCAGACATCAGTCCATCCTGTCGTTGGTGACAGCTGACATGGGCAGCTAAAGTAAGTCAGTGCTGGTAGCAGGGAAAATTGTCATCCACACAGCTTCTACATACACCCCTCTGTGTGAACAGAGTCTGATGGCAGCAAAGTCAACTAACATTTCCCCATTTCCCAATTACTGGAGTGGGATGAGCTGGATGATAGGTAAGAAACAAACACAGCTGCCTACTTCTCTCTCAAAAGCAGGCCCAATAGTCTCTTCCCTCCACTAAATATTTACCTTTTCATCAAAGGCTCCCCTCACCTATGAGAGAGGAGAGATGGTTCTGGCATGTGCCTCTATTCTCAATAGACTACTTTGATCAAGAGGGAGGGCCATGAGATTTCCTCCAATAGGTAATCTAATTTGGGCATGAACAAGCAGATCAGGAGAAAAATACCTCAAAAGACTGAATTAAATACATCCGCACAATCCTGAGGGCAACAGCAGTCAAAATAATTCCCCTCTGTAGTTCTGTAGTCCCCACAATCTCAGCTGCTATTCTTAACTTTGGATTCTGCAGTTGCCACTGCAGCCAGTCGCTGAGCCAACTCTGGATGTGCTTAATCAGAGGGCAGACCCTCACTAGAACCACAGTTCCACTTGGCAAATCTGAGGGGCAGGGAGGCAAAGATGGCCTTAAACCAGCTTTGCTCTGTCATGATCCCCAGCATTACTAGGGTTGGTGCAGCTCCGCAGGTAATGTAGAGCAGCCTCATATCTATTCTAAATGCCCAAGGGGTTGTTGAGCCTGCAGGGATTACCAGAATGCCATACATACCGGCCACGCCCCATCCCCTTTCTGACATGCCCCTATTCCGTCATTTTACAAAGCCCTTCGCACTGCTGGAGCCTCATGAGAACGCCAACTCTTTCAAGTTTCCCACCTGGTTTTAAAAGTGCAAGTGGTTTGGATATGCCTTAGTTCAGTATCGATATTTTGGATGTTTCTCTGAACCTGAACTGTGAGGGAGAGGTTGTGAATCCCTCACTCTAATCTGTGAGTAGTTATGAGTATGTGAATTGTCATATGAGGCCAGATTCTTCTACCTTTACTCACATTGAGTAGTACTTTGCTCTAGGCCAGATTCTGGTTTCAAATGGGGCTGTTCCTGGAATTCTACTCTGCCTCTGAATATTACCGTAGGTTTGGTGAGGGTATCACATTCTGGCCATCCATAAGCAGGCTCACTGAAACTGCAGAGTAAGGTACTACTCAGTGTAAACAAGGATTCTGTGGCCTGTGACTCAGTTTACCAAACTATCAAATATTGTGAATGAATAATGTTTTAAGTTAATTCTGTTTTAAGTTAATATCCACTACTGGGTTGCGTTAAACGTTTATGCTACTTGCCATTAAGTGATTCTAATCAATCAAAAGTTGTCTGTACTTAGTGCCAGTGGAAAACTTTAAGAATGTGGGGTTCACCCCAGCTCTTTCAGAATGAAAAAAATGAGTGTAAACTCTGCAATCAGAGCTAACTGACAGATGTGATGGCATGCTGTGTAAACTAAGTTTTTCCAGCAAAATTTGTTAATCCTAAAATCACCGAAACACACATTTTCCCCAAAATGAGATGCAGTGGTGTTAAGATAATTATACTACAATTACAGTAATGGAAAAGAAAAACCTAATCAAACATGAACAGCTTGTATAACCATTAACCAGCCGATGGTGAACCATTACTTAACTCTGACTTAAGTGATCCATCATGGGATTCAAGGCAGCCAGTTAACTAATGCTTAAACAATTCTATAGTAATTTAAAGCTGAGGTGAATGGCAGTACTCAACCATGCAATCACTCTTAGTGTTTGTAGTTATTTTTAACTGGTATGAAGTTATGCTAACCCTCTCTAAAGTTGAAATATGCAGAGAGAATCTGTCTTTTAAAGAGATCCCTGGTCAAACTTCTGTATAAGAACTTTCTCTGTTTTAAAGTCTCATGTCCACCCCAACCCCTCATTTTCAGATACCTGAAATTCTTCTTAGGGCAATATATCATATGGGGTCCGATCAGCTTGTGCTGCCAGATGAACTGTTTAATATAAGGCTGATTATAGGTGACATTAGTAATTGTTTTGTGTATTGTACATTATATTAATTTGTATTTTGTCCTGAAACAGTAGGGTGTTCAGAGAAACTAGAAGAGAAGCAGTTAAATTAACTTCCCGTACAACAAGGCAGACAGCATAAAAGAGCTTACACAGAGAAAATGAGACCTATGGCACTGATGCTGACATTTCCCGCTTAGTCTACAACTGAGCCCAAACTAGTGACCAGCATCAGTGCTAATGAGGAGGAGGTGGCAAGGGGCTTTTGTTGTAGCTGCTTCATGTACCACCACAGATGATCTCCCCAGAGCACATCTCTGAATAAGCAAGCTGTTGGTGGGGAATCACCCACATCCTGTAACATTAGTGTGAAATGCATTATGTTCATTCCCTCAGATACCAGTGCTTCTGCTAACTAGAAGGAAACAAACAGATTCAGCCATACTGCCGTATAGAAAAGAAGAGAGCGAGAGCAAAAATAACCAAAACTCAGTGCTGGTGTTATTCCAAGAGGTGCTGGCTATTAAGCTTCAGCACCTACAGTTGCCTTATATTACAAGATTTGTGAGAATGAAAATTAATTTAGGATCACATAATGAGTAGGAGGCTGTGAAGGAAAGGACAGGCTGCACTCACCAAAGGAGGAGTGCTGAAGAAAGCGCTTTGTTCGAAGGTGTGCTAGGAAGGAGCAGCTGAAGTCAGGTTAAGTGCCACCCCAAAGAAAAAGCACCTAGCACATTCTAGTGTAAATAATAAGGATAATAATAAACAATACAATAACACACACTTAAGAAAAGAGTGTGGTTTGGGGAGGAGGGAAAGATAAATGCTTGAGGCAAAAAGAATGAGTCTAAGACATCTAAGTACAAAATAAAGACTTTTCAAAGATGTACAAGGCCTCACAGGTCATAATAAACAACAGAGGTACATGATACCCTAACAGTGGGAAAACACCACAAATACGCTTTAACCTCTATGTCTGTGCTGGTGCTATTCCAGAAGGACATGGTGGAACAACTATGGTTACTATCCAAATTATGCAAAGGGCAAATTAGTGCAGGCCAAAAAGAACAGAACATTTTACCCTGCACATTGACTGGTTCAACAAGGCCTAAAATGCATCTTTCATTACTTTGGAATATATTTAAAATTTTCATTCATAATTTTGTTCTGAGCATCGTCTTAATGAAACACAACCATAAACATTTTTGCCTGAGACTCATGCCTTCAACTTGCACTTCGGAGAGGGTCTGATTCTGATCTCGCATACATGAGTCTGACACAGTTTCCATGGAATTACTACTTATTTACACTGCTATGAGATGAGAGCATGAGCAGACCCTGCCCTGTCTAGTCTATTGGCTGCATATACTTGAAGCCAGATAGAGAAGTACACTAGCATGGTACCTAACTGTGTGGTAGGCAGATTGTTCCTTTTCCCCAAATGAACTTCTTCAATGACATCTCTTGCTACAACAAAATTGCTGACAGGGATTTACTGAATTAACCTTTAAGCCCCAATTCATGCTGGTGCAGTGCGTCAATATCAGGGGTATGCACTGGTGTAACTAATTGATTGAGTTACAGTAGTGAATATTTTCTAGCTTTGTTGTTGCAAGTAATCTTCCTCAGTCTGTCTTTAGTATAAATCTGTCCTATTTAGCATTCCTATTTGTCTCATTTGCACACGAGTCACACAGCAGTATGATGTTCTTTCCCAGGTCTCTTTTACCTGGAGATGCTAGAAAAGATGAGTTTACATGAGTGGTTTGCATTTCAGCAAAAGTGTCATCTCTTCAGAATCAGGACTCATCTGTACATTGCGTGAAAACAGTTCATGCGACATCTGAACTATTTTAATTGGACATGCAAGGCATAACACGTGTTTCTGATCCCTGATTGGAGGAGCATAACTCTTAGGATCAAGTTTATTGTGTGAATGGCCATATTTATGGATCTGAAAGTTGCTTTCTGAGAGTATCCTGCAATAGTCGCTTAAAATTTGCTGTTGCTGTTCCCAATAATAAGCCCATTTGCTATAATATGCATGACAGTTGAATGCAAAAGATATGGACATAATTAAAGCAAGCATTTAAAACTGGTGCTAATATTTTCAGAAAATAGGTTGTAGTATTTGCTCAGCTTTAGACCTGGGGCCAGTTACAACCCTTTCCCCTCCTCCCTACCTCAGTTGAGTAGTCCCATTAACTTAAATGGGAGTACTCATCTGTATAAGAGAAAGAGAATTTTGTCCTTGATTCGGAACTACGGGCCTGACCCAAGTTTAAGTCATAATCTGTTTGGGACTGGGACAGTATTTTTATTATATGCGTGTAAAATTGGGCCCTGGTCCCTGATTAAAGCTTTTAGTCACTACTGCAACACATATAATAAATAATCATTATCATAGTAATTACCCCATCATATAACATAAGACCTAGGGGTCACCCAATGAAATTAGTAGGGAGCAGGTTTAAAAAAAACATAAGGAAGTACTTCTTCACACAATGCACAGTCAGCCTGTGGAACTCACTGCCATGGGATGTTGTGAAGGCCAAAAATATAACTGGGTTCAAAAAAGAACTAAATAAGTTCACGGAGGACAGGTCCATCAATGGCTGTTAGCCAAGATGGTCAAGGGTGCAACCCCATGCTCTGGGTGTCCCTAAGCCTTTGATTGCCAGAAGCGGGTACTGGATGGGGATGGATCACTCAATAATTGCCCTGTTCTGTTCATTCCACTGAAGCATCTGTCACCGGCCACTGTCAGAACACAGTATACTGGGCTAGATGGGCCACTGGTCTCACTCACTATGTCCATTTTTACATTCTTATGAATAATAAGCTAATGGAGACCTACCTGTTGTCTAAGCCCTGGCAGAATCTGCACATTAGGAGTCATGTTGCCTCACTATCTTCCTGCAGGGCTTGATCCAGTACGCATTTGCAGAGGCTGCTTACTAGAACCATCCTCCCACAAAAAAACTGCAGCAAGCAGAGGATGATGAGACAGTGGTGGTGGGCCCTGCTTATAACATTTAACCCAGTGGTTAGAGCACTCTACCTACAGGTAGAAGCCCTGGCTTCAAGTCCATCTCTGCCTGAAGTCGAGCAGGAACTTGAACATAGGTCCTGAGTAGGCGTCTCTGCTGTTGAAGCTGTTAACAGACTTAAATAATTAAGTATACACTGGGGCACAGAATTATAGAGTAATAGAAAACTGGGTAGGGCCCTCAACTGGGATGTAGGAGCTTCAAGTCCCCGTTCCAAAGCATATTTACATATTTTATAGAAAGCGCCACAGCTTTAAAAGCAGGACTTAAGCGAGCCCTACCCCATAGATGGTTAGAGCACTCTCCTGAAAGACAGGAGACCTGCATTCAAATCCATGCTAGAGTGGAGTTCAAACCTGTGTCCCCATTCCATCCTGGGTGAATGCTCTAACCATTTGACTAAACATTAGAAGTAGGCACTCTCTCCCCCACCCCCTTTTTTTGAGAGAAAAAGCCTAGGTGAGCAATTTCAGGAGAAGGTTTACACCTGTGAATCCCAGGCAAAGGAAGGTGCCTTTCTGCGGCCTGGAGTTAGATACCAAGGTGTTGTGAAGGGCAAGGCTTATGCTCTTTATTCAGCATTTCCTCACCTATTCCTTAGGCGGCTCCCTGCTCAGCGTGCTGGTTTTTGTGCATCCCATTCTTAGGCACCTCTTTCTCTCTCCAGGCATTGCACAGGGAGCCTGGGTCCTCACTCAGTGCCATGGTTCCACTAGGTAGCAGGACACCTAAACATTAGGCATCGCAAAGTTAAGTCTAAATTCCCTTTTTGATTCTAGCCCCATGAGTCTAGGCAGAAGTCTGAGTTTCTGACAAATTGTCTGACAAATTGAAATGATCCAAGCAATTCTTGATATCTCACTCACCCCTCAAAACTTCAAAGACATTGTTTAGATACCATTTTATGGGGGTTGGGGTGGGGCATTGTTTCTAATAGTTAATTTCAATCCAGTTTCTTTAGATACTGAAGTACTTTTCCCATGTTATTTGCTTTAATACTATTAGTTTCTAGTCTCCTACACTGGTCCAATAATTGTGAAATGGAAAATACACTAGAAGGGAGTAAGTGAACTGTATCCAATAGCTCTTATTAATGAACTATTATAGGGAATACATGTGGGTTGCAACCTTTATCAGAGTAAGAATCATGCTTTTATGAAGAGCATATATTGGAACAATACCCATTTTGCAATCTGATCCTGTGAAGAAATGGTTCTGAAATGGTGCATTGCAGAAGCAGATAAAGAGAGATTCTTAAGTGAATATTTCTTGGTAGTCTTTGATTTACCTAAGTCATAAACCTGTAACTCTGTAATAGTTTTAAACTGTTCATATCTTTGGAAAAAAAAGTTGTCAAAAGAAAATAAACATAGGTGAGTTTAATTTATATGTTTACTACATGAAGTAATTTGCCACTATATTAATGGATTAATGGAAAAGAAAACAATGTTTTCACATATAAAGTGAATAACCCCATTCCCTTAAATATATTTCTGCAGCCAAATACTTTTCTTCTTTTTTAATCTGTTGTAAAAGACATGAATCAGTAATGTCATTTTCAGGAAAAGATTCTTCTGTAGTCCAGAAATGTGAACTTCATCATACAGTTTTATGCATTGCAAGGAGTGCTGAAAATTAGCTAAAACAATTTTTCATAGGGATGCAATCAACATTGATCTTGGGGCATTTACTGATTTGTGAAAAAGAGATACCCATATCTTTTTCAGATCTAGATTTCACATTGCTCTTCAGTTCAGCTAGTGCTTTTTGAAATAAATGTTACAAATTGTGTCAGATGCAATAGCCCCAATATTTATTAATGTGCCTATGAGCACCTTAATAATATAGCTCAGAATTAAAATAATCTTTTTAGCAGGGCCATTGAAAAATGACAGAAATCATCCTCTTCATTCTAAGTGTTGTGGTTTATATATCTATAAATTGCAGAAAGTTGTTTTACCATTTCTAACAAATTTTCTGTATTAACAAACCATTTTTTAAAATACTTGTCTGATGTGGACTACCAATTTCTATAATTATCCTGTGCAGGGTGAGGGGACCTCCAGGGTAGGTGGAGAGGTTCCCAAGTCACATGCCTCTAACTAAACACCAAGGGCTAGATTCACAAAAGGATTTAGGTGCCTAACTCCACTTTAGGCACCTAAATCTAACATTTAGAGCCTCAAAATCCCAAGTCAGCTGCCACCTACCCTGTAAGCACCTAAAATCCCCAGTCATCTAGGTTTCCACTGATGAAGTCCCCATGGTACCTAAAAATCTGTCAGCCACCTAAATTCTGATGCCTGGGTGCCTAGCTCACATCAAAGCCCTAGCAAGATCCTCAAACTTCGTGTTGCTCTGCTGACCGGATCAGGCATTGCACAAAACAATCAGAGGAGGTGGGGCAATTTCCTTCCCCACTTGTGACCTTTAGCCCAGTGGTTAGAGTGGAAGACAGGTTTGGGCACCCCTTTGAACCCCTGGGCTATGGCTCTCTCATTCTCGCCTGTTGAAGCTGTTTCACTTTGTATAAATAGTCATTGGGACAGGGATTTCATCTTCCACATCCCAGATGATGGCCCTAACCACTGGCTTATACACTCACTCACTCTCCATCTGTTCCAATGACTACTAAGTATTTCATACAAAGTGGAACAGCTTCAACAGACAAGATTGAGAGAGACCCACCCCAGGATACCCCATAGCCAGTGGGTGAGACACTCACCTGAAAGGTCAGAGACTCCTGTTCAAATCCCTGCATCATATCAAGTAGAGGAGGGATTTGAACCTGGGTCTCCCACATCATTGGTGAGTGCTTTAACAATGAGGCTAAAGGTTATGAGGGGGCTAGGAGTCAGGGGGCACCATCTTCTCCTTGTGGTGGTGTTTGGTTTTTGTCATTTGGTCTTGCAAGAAAGGGCTAACCTGTCTTAGGTGCACAACTCTAGGTTCATGGATGTGAATCTCGAGCAGAGAGAGGTGCCTTTGAGGGCTTTGAGGGACAGGACTTAGGCAACACCCCTCTCCTTGGCATTTTCTGTTGGATAGCTTAGTCAGTTCCCCGCCCAACTTTCAGGCTTCTATGGATCCCATTCTTAGCCACCTAACTGCTATGCATTGGATAGGGAGCCTGGGTGCCTAACTTGGGGCTGTGGATTTCTTTAGGCAGCAGGGTGCCTAAATGTCAGGCATTGTAGCACTGAATCCAAGTCCCCTTTGTTTGTGGATCTTGCCACAGAGGCAGGGGTTAAACCCTAGGAATGGACACTACACTTAACCATGGGGCAGTACCTTTATCGGAGCAGAGATGGGCCCTCACACAGTACTAGAGGTGATTTCTAAAGGGAGTTACACATACACCTTCCCCAGCAATAGGGCAATGTGCCCAGTCCCCAATGCCTAAATGTACTGATCAATGGCCCCAATCAAGTGCCCAGACAGCCTACTCTCAGCCCCTCAGTATTGGATGAAGGTACCTTCTAGTTCTCTCTGTGATGCTCTTGGAGGGATGAGTCTTTGTTCCTGTTACACTGACTGACTCTGGTCCTCTTGATGCTGGGTTGTTCTCTGCTTCCCTTCACAGTTGCATTTTTTTTCTTCTCTCAGCTTCACTATCTTTGTCCTGCTGGACTGGCAATTCTGCATATCCAGTGAAGAACATCAGCATCAGCTCCGCGGTAGGCATCGGTGTTGCCAGGCATCCAGCTGTACAGGGACTGGCATTGATTCCGCCTTCTCTCTCCCTACTGGATAACCATAAACAGTACCACGACCTGCTTCAGCACATGGTTGTGACTCTTGACCTTACAGTGGAGGAAGTCCAGGACACACAAAACCAGCTCCTGGATATTCAGCAATCACTAGGGCCTTCCCAGACTGCCTTCCCTATCCAGGAGGCTGTCTTGCAACCAGCAGAGTCGGTCTGGTATACACCAGCCTCCTGTGCCACTACTCTTAAGCGCACAGAGCAGCGATACTTTGTCCCATCTAAGGGTACGGATTTCCTTTTCACCCCTCAACTTGCTGGTGGTTCATGCAGAGACAGAACACACTCACCAAGAACACCTTAAGTCCACCCCTCTGGACAGAGCAGCAAAGAAGCTGGACCTTTTGGGGAGAAAAGTTTATTTGCCTGCGGGAATCCAGTTCCATATTGCCAGTTATCCAGCCCCCTTGGCAAAGTAAAATTTTCTTACATATTCCAAGCTCGCAGAGTCTCAGGCCTTTGTACCGCCAAACAATAGGACTTCCAGATCCTGCTGAATGAGGGAAAACTGGTCACCAAGGTGAGATTCCTGGCTCCAATTGTCCCATCTCCCTAAGGTGGTCCAGACCACTCTCAAGAACCTTCCCTTTGACAACCAAAACCTCTTTAGTGACAAGATGAATGAATCCCTCCACTCTTTCAAGGATTCCTTCACCACTGTGCAGTTGCTTGGCATTTATACCCTGGCCCCAACCTGCAGGTAGCAGAGGTTGTCCTTTCGCCCCCGCGCGCCCTGCCAACCCTACTTCCAAAGACAACAGGAGCCACCCCAACATCTGTGCACTCAGTGACCCTGTTACTCCGCCTCTACCACTTCCACAATGTCAATCAAAACAACTATTTTGACTCCCCCATCAAGACCTGTGAACTTTATCCTATCGCTTCCCTGGTGCTTCATGTCATCTTTGGGGACCATCTTGCCCTGTTCAACCACAACTGGGCAAGATCACCACAGACTGTTGGGTACTGGACATCATTCACCGGGGTACTCTATAGAATTCCTCTCATTCCCCCCTCATCGCCTGCCACATGGTGGGTGTGGAGATCCCTCCTATTGATATCTCCTCTGAAAGGAAGCAGACAACCTTCTCTGGAAGGGCACCACAGAGGGCACCCTCCTCCATTACCAGGGCCGTGGCTTTTATTCCCAGTATTTTCTTATTCTGAAAAAAGAAGGCGGCCACCGCTTCATTCTGGACATCCAATTACTCAACAGGTTCATATGAAAATTCAAGTTCTGGATGTTCATGCTCCCCCTCATTATCCCTTCCCTCCCCCATGGAGCCTGATTCAAGGCTCTTGATATGAAAGATGCATATTTCCACATCGACATTCATCTGGCTCAGCAGAAATTTCTCTGTTTTACGGTTGGTCATAAGAACATAAGAACATAAGAAAGGCCGTACCGGGTCAGACCAAAGGTCCATCTAGCCCAGTATCTGTCTACCGACAGTGGCCAATGCCAGGTGCCCCAGAGGGAGTGAACCTAACAGGCAATGATCAAGTGATCTCTCTCCTGCCATCAATCTCCATCCTCTGACGAACAGAGGCTAGGGACACTATTCTTACCCATCCTGGCTAATAGTCATTTATGGACTTAGCCACCATAAATTTATCCAGTCCCCTTTTAAACATTGTTATAGTCCTAGCCTTCACAACCTCCTCAGGTAAGGAGTTCCACAAGTTGACTGTGCGCTGCGTGAAGAAGAACTTCCTTTTATTTGTTTTAAACCTGCTGCCTATTAATTTCATTTGGTGACCCCTAGTTCTTGTATTATGGGAATAAGTAAATAACTTTTCCTTATCCACTTTCTCAACATCACTCATGATTTTATATACCTCTATCATGTCCCCCCTTAGTCTTCTCTTTTCCAAGCTGAAGAGTCCTAGCCTCTTTAATCTTTCCTCATATGGGACCCTCTCTAAACCCCTAATCATTTTAGTTGCCCTTTTCTGAACCTTTTCTAGTGCTAGAATATCTTTTTTGAGGTGAGGAGACCACATCTGTACACAGTATTCGAGATGTGGGCGTACCATGGATCTATATAAGGGCAATAATACATTCTCAGTCTTATTCTCTATCCCCTTTTTAATGATTCCTAACATCCTGTTTGCTTTTTTGACCGCCTCTGCACACTGCGTGGACATCTTCAGAGAACTATCCACGACGACGCCAAGATCTTTTTCCTGACTCGTCGTAGCTAAATTAGCCCCCATCATGTTGTATGTATAGTTGGGGTTATTTTTTCCAATGTGCATTACTTTACATTTATCCACATTAAATTTCATTTGCCATTTTGTTGCCCAATCACTTAGTTTTGTGAGATCTTTTTGAAGTTCTTCACAATCTGCTTTGCTCTTAACTATCTTGAGAAGTTTAGTATCATCTGTAAACTTGGCCACCTCACTGTTTACCCCTTTCTCCAAATCATTTATGAATAAATTGAATAGGATTGGTCCAAGGACTGACCCTTGGGGAACACCACTAGTTACCCCTCTCCATTCTGAGAATTTACCATTAATTCCTACCCTTTGTTCCCTGTCCTTTAACCAGTTCTCAATCCATGAAAGGACCTTCCCTTTTATCCCATGACAGCTTAATTTACGTAAGAGCCTTTGGTGAGGGACCTTGTCAAAGGCTTTCTGGAAATCCAAGTACACTATGTCCACCGGATCCCCCTTGTCCACATGTTTGTTGACCCCTTCAAAGAACTCTAATAGATTAGTAAGACACGATTTCCCTTTACAGAAACCATGTTGACTATTGCTCAAGAGTTTATGTTTTTCTATGTGTCTGACAATTTTATTCTTTACTATTGTTTCAACTAATTTGCCCGGTACCGACGTTAGACTTACCGGTCTGTAATTGCCGGGATCACCCCTAGAGCCCTTTTTAAATATTGGCGTTACATTAGCTAACTTCCAGTCATTGGGTACCGAAGCCGATTTAAAGGACAGGTTACAAACCTTAGTTAATAGTTCCGCAACTTCACATTTGAGTTCTTTCAGAACTCTTGGGTGAATGCCATCTGGTCCCGGTGACTTGTTAATGTTGAGTTTATCAATTAATTCCAAAACCTCCTCTAGTGACACTTCAATCTGTGACAGTTCCTCAGATTTGTCACCTACAAAAGCCAGCTCAGGTTTGGGAATCTCCCTAACATCCTCAGCTGTGAAGACTGAAGCAAAGAATCCATTTAGTTTCTCCGCAATGACTTTATCATCTTTAAGCGCTCCTTTTGTATTTTGATCATCAAGGGGCCCCACTGGTTGTTTAGTAGGCTTCCTGCTTCTGATGTACTTAAAAAACATTTTGTTATTACCTTTGGAGTTTTTGGCTAGCCGTTCTTCAAACTCCTCTTTGGCTTTTCTTATTACACTCTTGCACTTAAGTTGGCAGTGTTTGTGCTCCTTTCTATTTGCCTCATTAGGATTTGACTTCCACTTTTTAAAGGAAGTCTTTTTATCTCTCACTGCTTCTTTTACATGGTTGTTAAGCCACGGTGGCTCTTTTTTAGTTCTTTTATTGTTTTTCTTAATTTGGGGTATACATTGAAGTTGGGCCTCTATTATGGTGTCTTTAAAAAGGGCCCATGCAACTTGCAGGGATTTCACTTTAGTCACTGTACCTTTTAACTTTTATCTAACTAACCCCCTCATTTTTGTATAGTTCCCCCTTTTGAAATTAAATGCCACAGTGTTGGGCAGTTGTGTTCTTCCCACCACAGGGATGTTGAATGCTATTGTATTATGGTCACTATTTCCAAGCGGTCCTGCTATAGTTACCTCTTGGACCAGCTCCTGCGCTCCACTCAGGATTAAATCTAGAGTTGCCTCTCCCCTTGTGGGTTCCCGTACTAGCTGCTCCATGAAGCAGTCATTTAAAGTATCGAGAAATTTTATCTCTGCATTTCGTCCTGAAGTGAAATGTTCCCAGTCAATATGGGGATAATTGAAATCCCCCACTATTATTGTGTTCTTAATTTTGATAGCCTCTCTAATTTCCCTTAGCATTTCATCATCACTATTACTGTCCTGGTCAGGTGGTCGATAATAGATCCCTAATGTTATATTTTTACTAGAGCATGACATTTCTATCCATAGAGACTCTATGGAACATGTGGATTCGCTTAAGATTTTTACTTCATTTGAATCTACACTTTCTTTCACATATAGTGCCACTCCTCCCCCTGCACGACCTGTTCTGTCCTTCTGATATATTTTGTATCCCGGAATGATTGTGTCCCATTGGTTGCTCTCAGTCCACCAGGTTTCTGTGATGCCTATTATATCTATATCCTCCTTTATCACAAGGCACTCTAGTTCACCCATCTTATTATTTAGACTTCTGGCATTCGTGTACAAGCACTTTAAAAACTTGTCCCTGTTTATTAGCCTGCCTTTTTCTGATGTGCCAGATTCTTTTTTATGTGACTGTTTATCATCTGATCCGGCCCTTACATTATACTTTTCAGTCCTCTGCTCCTGACTATAACCTGGAGATTCTCTATCATCAGACTCTCCCCTAAGAGAAGTCTGTGTCCGATCCACACGCTTCTCTGCAGCAGTCGGCTTTCCCCCATCTCCTAGTTTAAAAACTGCTCTACAACCTTTTTAATGTTTAGTGCCAGCAGTCTGGTTCCACTTTGGTTTAGGTGGAGCCCATCTCTTCTGTATAGGCTCCTCCCATCCCAGAAGTTTCCCCAGTTCCTAATGAACGTGAACCCCTCCTCTCTACACCATCGTCTCATCCACGCATTGAGACTCTGAAGCTCTGCCTGCCTACCTGGCCCTGCGCGTGGAACTGGGAGCATTTCTGAAAATGCCACCATAGAGGTCCTGGATTTCAGTCTCTTCCCTAGCAGCCTAAATTTGGCTTCCAGGACATCTCTCCTACCCTTCCCTATGTCATTGGTACCTACATGTACCACGACCACCGGCTCCTCCCCAGCACTACACATAAGTCTGTCTAGATGCCTCGAGAGATCCGCAACCTTCGCACCAGGCAGGCAAGTCACCATACGGTTCTCCCGGTCATCACAGACCCAGCTATCTACATTTCTAATAATCATACCCATTATCAGTTCTGTTTCCTCCCCTTTGGAATTGCCACACTCCCCACGTATTCCCAAAAGTATTTGCCGTCATTGCAGCTTATATGCAACACCTCAGCCACCTGGGTGACAGGATCCTTTTTGCAACATCACGCAACCACATCCTTTCAGCAATCGAGATCCTTTGCAATCTGTTGGCCAACTTGCACATTTGTATCAACGAGAAAAAGTCAGTCCTTGTTTCCTACCCAATAGATCATCTTTATTAGGGTGTGCCTGCACTCTCTCTTGTGAGCCAAACTTTCCTCGTGGTGGACCATTTTGCTGTTCTCACCTCTCTCATCACAACATTATGTCACAAACTGAGCACCTGTATCTCCCAATGTCTTTCTCTCCCTGGCCATATGGCAACCTGCACTTCCATAATGCTCAATATCCACCTCAATGTGTGCTTTCTTCAGCTGTGGCTCAGGTCATTCTACAAACCACAGACAGACTGCTTGGACAAGTTCATCCTGCTCCCCTGATTTGTCCTAGCCTCTTTCACATGGTGGACCAACCTGTCCAAAGTCTGAGTTGGCAACCCATTTACACCTCCCACTCCCTGCACCATTCTCACTACGGATGCCTCCCTCACTGATTGAGGTGCCCACCTGGATGGTCACACACCCCAGGGCCTCTGGACACCAAGAGAGGCCAGGATGAACATCAACATCCTGGAATTGAGAGCTGCCCATCTTGCCACTGCCACCATGAGGGGGGCATTCTTCCCCCTCATAAGATCACATCACATTCAACTGCTTTCCAACTACATGGTGGCAGTTGTATATATCGACAAACAAGGCAGCACCAGCTCGCCCTCTCTATGTGCATCAAGCACGATGTCATGCTATGGGCAGTGTATCTTCCAGGCACCAGCAATTCCTTAGCGGACATGTTTAGCAGGTCCTTCTATGCAAACCATGAGTGGAAACTACACAATCCCGCACTACACTCCGTCTTCTGCTGGTGGGGCACTCTGCATTGGGACTTTTTTGCGACCAGCAAGAACTGCAATCTCCCCTTCTTTTCTTCCAGAGAGGCACTGGGGACAGACTCACAGGGCAATGCCCTTCTCCTGCCCCGGACCAACTAAGTTTGCTATGCCTTTCTGCCCATTCCCCTACTCCCACAAGTTCTGTGTAAGACTTGATGGGATTGAGCGATGGCCATACTGATAGCACCCTTTTGGCCTCACCAGTATTGGTTCGTGGATCTCCTCCACCTCTCTATTAGCCAGTGCACCACATCCTAATGCACAGCAGGAGGCCATCTACCAGAGCTTGCTATCAGGTAAAATGGAAGCATTTCACCACCTGGACACACCGCCACCATTACCCCAGATCTGCCTCCACACCCATCCGGATCTCCTCACACAGGTGCAGCGATGACTGCAACACTCCAATCCGGGCCTGCTCCATTTCACAGCTTGGTATTTGGATGGAGCTTGTGAGTAGATAGAGTATGCTCCATCCCAGTGCACCATGTCCTCAGGCATAGCAGGAGGCCATCTACCAGAGCTTGCAATCAGGCAAAATGGAAGCATTTCACCACTTGGACACCCTGCCACCATTACCAACTAGACTCCATATTCATTCCTATCCTCCTGGAGCACCTCCTCCAACTTAAATTGTCGGGCATCATCTACTCCTCCGTCAGAGTCCACCTAGTGATGCAGAGTGCCTTCCTCCCACTGGTAGACGGTTCCTCCATCTTCACTCACCCAACCACCATTCATTTCCTCAAAGGTTTGCTCACCAGTACAAAAACCTATCCCCTCTTGGGACCTGAATATCACTCTCTCAGCTCTCACTAACCCCCCCTTTGAACCCTCACAAACTGCTCTCTTGCCCACCTCTCTATGAAGGTGATCTTCTTGGTAGCCATCACCTCAACAAGATGCATCAGTGAACTGGCATCCATGATGGCTGACTCATCCTATCTTCCATAAAGACAAAGTTCCTTGTGCCTACACTCAGAATTCATCTCCAAGGTGGTCTCTGCATTCCACCTCAACCAAAGCTTCCACCTTCCCCTCTTCTACCCCAAACCTTACGCCTCCCACAAGCCAAAACTTTACATTCTCTCAACATCCACTGGGCACTTGCCTTTTACCTCCAATGCACCTGTGCCTTCCATGATTCACCAAGGCTCTTCATCGCCATTTCTGAATTTTGCAAGGGCCTAGCCCACTCCTCACAATGCCTCTCCAAGTGGATCTCCCATTGTATTGCAGAATGTTACATTCTCTCTCACATACCTCTGACCCCTGGAGTCACAGCTCAGTCCACACAAGTGCATGCTGCCACATTAGCCTGCCTTGCAGCTGTCCCTTGGCTGGACATTTGCAGGGCTTTACGTCTCACGATGTCATTCCCCCAGCAGTGGTGGTTGATGTGGCAGTCGGCCATGCTGTGTTATAGATTGTAGCTTCTCGCAAGTTCTTGCACCCACCTCCATGCTGTAACTGGAGGTTCTTCGAGATATGTGGTTCCTATTTGGATTCCAATACCCACCCTTCATCCCGTCTGTTACTGACTCCATTGCTTGCTGGTAAGAGGGATACTGGAGAGGCATCAACCCACATGGCCTCTTATAACCTCGGATGCAAGCATATGGATGATGCATGACACATGTGCAGGTTATCGAACACTATTACTACAAAACTGTTCCAGCTCTGGCACATGGCATGCATGCGCACCCACGTTTGGAATCCAAATAGGCACCACACATCCCCAAGAACCTCCAGTTACATTAAGTAACCTTCTCTTTCTACATCACCATCCAATGCATGGCATTTTATAGGCACAGAAAATACAGGTCCCTGCCCCTAAGTAGACCTGAGTAGGTCCAGCATTCCATCCAGTAGAGGTTAAATATACACATAGGCCTAGATTCTCAAAGGTATTTAGGAATCTAACTCCAATTGGTTTCAGTGGCGACTTTTGAGATCTGGGCCATACATACTGGCCTTGTAAGTTATGTGTGAGCTGGAACTGAGAATGTCATTGTGCTCTCATATCACCACTAACTTGCAAACACAAGAAACAAATGTTGCACTTCATGAAAAGGCACAGACAAAGGTTTGGCTCCTTTAAAATGACTCTTTTCTTGCCTAGAATTACCTCAATAGGTATTGGCTAATACTTCCCAGACTAGTTTAATCAGTGGGGAATTTGTAAAGAAGCTCTAGAAACTCAGTTCAGGTCACCATTTGAGAGCTGAAGTGTTACTCTAAGTCAGTTCTGCCAAAGCATCCCCTAGAAAAGTGAGACTGCATCCCAAGATGAGGTCTATATGACCAAATTAATTAAAGATCTGGGTTCTGATTCTGTAACATGCCTCTTGCGGGGGGAAGAAGAGACACCATGATCTTTCACTGACTTGGAGGCAGTGCTGCCACCTATGCAGATTAGACCTGCCCTAGTGTCTCCTGTAATTTATGACAGCCTCCCTGGTCATCTATGATCTGTGTCACAGCCCAAAAGCTCCACAATGCTGAGTGCAATGGAGACATCTCCTTCTCCTCCAGCCCTGCCCTTGCATGCCCAAGCATTGGGGTTTTCAATGGAGGTAGTGTAGTGCTGATTATGTTGAGACCAAGGATTGGTGTGTGAACTAGGTTTCCTGAAAGAGGATATTGCCTGCGTGGTGCTTGTGATACCCCTACTCAAGGTCTGATGTATATAGTGCAAAATAAACAAGTTACACTAAGAATATAGCCAGTCACACTCTGCTTCACTGATTTCTTCTCCAACAGAAAGCTGACATATAAGGCCCAGACATTTGATACTGCTCAGCAGAGGATGGACAATACAAAGTATCTAAAAACAAACAAAACATAAACAACCATCCAAACATTATATATAGTCAGATAACCAAAACCAACCGCCCCTCTTAAAGGGATCAATCGTGACTAGCCTGAAGACCAGGGATCAAACAAAAGAACAGCTGATAAAGATCAAAAGAATAAGTCAAAAGACAGTCAAGACAATATAAGCATGTGGCATTACTTAGACTGTAAGCTCTTTGGGGCAGGGGGTGGCCATCTTTTTGTTTGGCATTTTCATAGTGCCTACCACAATGGAATCCTGGACCATAATAAGGGCTTCTAGGTCCTATGGTAATACAAATAATAAATCATAATAATTCCATCCTGCTCCTAATGCACTGTATGCATCCTGAATCTGGTCCAAACTTAACAGATTTCTTGGGTTTGCCTGTATTTTTGACTGAAATAACAGTTGGTGACAGGAGCACAGCTGGCTCCCAGCCTAGTAGCAAGCTCAGCTGGGCCCAATGTTTCTTCTCCAAACAGCTGTGCTTCCTGATTGGGCAGGACAGCTTGCAACCTGCTACTTTAGCCAGTCAGTGGCAGCAGCATAGTGGCTTCTCAATGTGCACCATGCCTTCACCTGTGCTTGCCCTGCTCCTGGCTCCCAAGCCGGCCTCCAGTCCTCTCTCCAGCACCGTTCCAGCCTTTCCTCCTGTCTGCTCCAGTCTAGTCTTTGCCTCCCTGCTTTACTTCCAATCCTGAGTCTGGTTCCAGCCTTTGGCTTGGCTTCTCTACCCTGAGTTTGGCTTACCCTTTGGCTTGGTGTCCTGATCTTGACCCCAGTTCTCACCTTGGACATGGCTCCTCAACTCTGACTCTGGCTTCACCCTCAGCCTGGTACCTGGCTCCTGGATTGATGCTCTCCATTACTCTGAACTGCCACCGCAATCACCAGCCTAGGTCCTCCTCCACCCACTAGGTAGGCCCCCAATAGCTTACAGTTGGTTGGATAATTCCAAGAAAATGAAATTTCAAAGAGAAACAGAAATGAAAATCTTCACAATTCCCACACCTCCTTCTACCCTACAGTTCAGGAGTTTGGACTTCCTTAAGATTTCTCCCTATCAGATTGTAAGTCCCTCTGCCTCAGAGAAATATACAAAGGCTTTTTCTACCTCCTAAGTTGAAGGTAATAGGGGGTCTCCTAGTCTAGCTATCAGGATGAGTCAGCAAAATCGTTCTTTATCTCTATGCAGAGTCATAACTCCTTGGCTATGTCTACACTAGCACTTACGTCTGCAAAACTTTTGTCGCTCAGGGAAGTGAAAAAACCACCCCCCTGAGCGACATAAATTTTGCTGACATAAGCACTCGTGTGCACAGCGCTATGTCTGTGGGACATAGCTGCATCGGTACAGCTGTGCTGCTGTAAGCTCTTAAGTGTAGACATGGCCTCAGACCAACAGAATTAAATGCCCAATAAAGGTGACTAAAAGGTAATACTACAACTGATGACCAAGGGATTGAGAAAGACCTGCCTCCAAACTTGTTCTGATTAAACACGACAGCTATTAAAGCACAACACCATAGTTATTAAAACCCTGACATTTTTGGTATTTCAAAAAGGGATAAACAGAAACACATCTGGCCTGAAAATGTGTGTGCCATGTTTCAGCTTGATGAAATTTTGAATAAGTTGTTAAACACTGAAAATCAGGGTCCATGAGGGAAATGCCTACTCAGCTGATTCTAGTGCAACTGATGCAGCTATAATAGGCTCCAGACACTCCTTGAATAGCAGATATCTGTGCACAGTTGCAGAGATGTAGACAGGAAAGACAAGCCAGATGGTGCACTTAACTGCACTTAAAATCTGATTGCCAGTGTCAATGAATTCCAAATCGGGTTCTTCCATAAAAACCAAATGTCTCTATACAATAGTAGAACAAATCCCAACCCTATAGAAAACAATATGGGCTGGATTCCTGATCTATAGATATTGTTATTACTGTTATCTCTTTGTTTGTCCTAAGTTTAATGTCTTAAACATTAAATACCCTAACGACGTGATAAATAGAAGTGACCAAATGACGTAGACAATGCAATATAATGCTGACAAATACAAAATTAATACAACCATTTGAAATCAGTTTGTTAGAAATAGGCTCTGTCACTCAGATCTCCAGAGGAGAGTGCTTAGTGGATGCCACAGGCTTAAAATACCTAGAACACCAGGATCAAATCCTGGCAGGGTCATTTGAGATCTTTATCCTTTCAAGGAAAAGTAAGCTGTATATCATGGATGAAAGCCTGGCCCCCTGAGGTCAATAGGATCCTTGCCATGAACTTCAGTGGAGCCAGGATTGAACCCAAATGTGGATCTTTCATGGAAGGCCTTACAAACTGAAGTCCTGCACTGTATGCACATTAAAGATCCCAGAGCAACTCTTGTGTAATAGTAAGGATTTGCTCCATTGTCCAGATTAAATAAGCATAATCAAAATATAGACCTGAGATTAAAGAATAAATGTAACTGAGATGCTTCTGAATGTTACTTCTTCTGTTTATTAATGGAAGGTTCTGATCCCCCTATTCATACTTCTGTTCTGCAACCAGTGGAAATGTTTGTACCAACCAACATGAGTAAAGATATCAAAAGTTGGCCCTAAATAAGGGCCACATTCTGCCAAGTTTACGCAAACTCGAGTTGAATAATATCTTACTCCACTATCAATGGGGCCACTTGTGGAGTAAGATGCCACTCATTGCCTCTATCTAAGATAGTATATGGCTCCCATCACTGTAGCATCTGAACATCTCACAATCTATAATGTATTTATCCTAATGTCCTTGTGAGGTAGGGAAGTGCTATATCCCCATTTTACAGATGGTGAACAAAGGCAGACGGACTAAGATTGAAAGCCTTAAAGGTGCTTAGGCGTTGCTCTGCTCAGTGTTGCAATGTCTAAGGCCATGTGGCCTGCCATCCAGTGGAATTTTCAGTCCTGAGCTAGGCATCTGGGCTCTCCATACAATGTATGGGCAGAGTTAGGTGGCTAAGGAAGAAATTTTCAGAAAACAGCAAATTGAGCAAGGAGCCACCTAAGCCACGCAGGAGTGAAATGCCAATGAAGGGGTGGAGAGAAGAGTGGGAAGAGGAGACAGGCTTAGGTACCTATGCAATTCATCTGGTTCACCTGGCTAATGGGCCAGAGACAGGTGTCTTCCTATACTGGGCATCCCTCAGCCACAAACCCTCTCCTGGAGTTAGGTACCTAAGCCAGGTCAGCCGCTTCGGTAGCCCATGTCCTAGCAGTTGAAACTGTCTCTCTTTGTAGCTGCTGCTCACACTTGATACCTCACACGACATTTCCCTAGGTGCCCCCTGGGTTTTGTGAGGGAGCTATGCTGCCCCCCCCTCCCCTATCCATGACCTGCATCCAGCCTTCCTGATGCAAGGTCTGACAGGTATCAGGTTTTATGGGATTGGGACCTGCTGGCAAGAGAAACATTCCCTTGCCTAGTTTGAGAATCCCACTTTAGGGCCTATGGGGCTTGAACTAGGCTCCAGGCAGTGTGGTAGCTGTGAGGCAGGGCCATCAGGATTTAGGCTTTGTGAATGCTGACCAGCAGAAACTGAGGTGCATAGGGGACTTAGGCACCCACAACTTTGAAAATGTCAGTGGAGGACTTAGGTCCCTAAAGATGCTGATAGGTGGGTAAGTACCTGAAGGATATGGGCCTAAGTGACTTGGTTACATAGGTTGTCCTTAGAAGAGCAGGGAATTGAAACTAGATCTCCCAAGCCCAGTCTAGCACCCTAACCACTGGAACATCCTTCCTTTCTTTTTGTGCATAAGAAGATCAGGAATTTGGCCCTAAGACAGTTATTATAGAATCATAGAATCTCAGGGTTGGAAGGGACCTCAAGAGGTCATCTAGTCCAACCCCCTGCTCAAAGCAGGACCAAACCCAACTAAATCATCCCAGCCAGGGCTTTGTCAAGCCTGACCTTAAAAACCTCTAAGGAAGGAGATTCCACCGCCTCCCTAGGTAACCCATTCCAGTTCTTCACCACCCTACTAGTGAAAAAGTTTTTCCTAATGTCCAACCTAAACCTCCCCCTCTGCAACTTGAGACCATTACTCCTTGTTCTGTCATCTTCTACCACTGAGAACAGTTATTGTTTCATGAGGCTGAATCAAAGTGGTGGTCTAGGAAACAGTATTAGTATTATTTAAAGGATATCTACACCACTGTGTTAGCACATAGACAACCTTAGTTCTGTCTTTTCCCGACTTTTGGTTGCTTGACTTTGCAGCCCTAATAATGTACTTTTAATGTATTTTTGTGTGTAATTATATATAACTTGTAAAGTATTCTGAGATCTGTCATACATTTTTAAAATGATATATAAATGTGTAATACCATTATAGATATATAAAATTATTACAATAAAGAACATACATGTGCAAAAAATTTAATGTGAGAAGGAAAGTCTGGTAAATGTTGGTATTTTGCCTGCTTCACCCCAAAAAGAAAAAAAAACTGACTGCAGTGTCTTGGGTTTTCGCCTGAAGTGAGAAGTAGTTTTGCAAAACCAATACCTAGTTAACTTTTGCAGATTAACTATAATTTAAAAACAAAACCCAGCAATTCCTGCGTATAATTTCATACTGTCAAACCTTCCATGAACAGTTTCAATTGCTCTGTTGAAATTACACAAAGGCAAAAGCTGAAGATGTGGTGGTGAATTCTACCAGACTGACAGCAGCTGGAGAAATGCTCACATTTTAGTTGCACAAAGGATATCCTGGGAATAGGCAAGGGGTTATCCAAAACTGAGTTTAACTCCAAAGAGAAAGTAGACATAAATCAGAAGCCATAAGTAAATTGGACCTGACACCTTAAGTGCCTTAAACGTTAAAAGTTAAATCTTAAATAGTAGTCTGATACTTAAAGGAAGTCAGTAAATTGCTCACTGAACAAATGGGTGACATAAAGTAGTAAGGCTGCTGAATCCTGAATAGACTGGTACCTGAGTGTAAGAATTTGGAAGACTAGGCAAGAGTGGATTGTCAATTTCCAGATAAGCTTCAGGAGAACCAAAAGCTGCATAGAAGATTTGGTTACAAAATTATACTTTGTCACACCCCATAGGTTTTAGTTGGGTTTAGTAAGCACTACCACAATCCTCATCACCTAGATGTTGCTGTTATGACTGACATTCAGCTTCCTATTTCTTTTCTTCCTCAATAGTAGACAAAAAAAATCCAGAACAAGCAAAAGCAACCTCTTCCCCCGCCCCCACCCTCCAAAAAACACAATGTATACACACACAGAAGAAATAAAATTGGTCACATTTTCCTTTAAAAGAATCTGCCATTATTATCTTCAGTGAATTTTTGCGATAGTGAAATGAGTGATAAGATGCTTCTAGATGAAAAGGAAAGCCTTTTAATTTACTAAGGCAAAAACCCCAGAAGGCTGCTGTGACTGGCATTATTAAAACTTGCTCCTCTGTAATTGACTTGCCTCCCATCAAACATATTTTCTCAGCATTAGTGTTGGCCATGGCAGTAAAGCTACATTACTCAAACCAAAAAAAACCCCAAAAACCAAACAGTGAAGAGCTGACTTGTCTAGAAATGAATTGAAGAGCAAGGAGGTGGAAGAACCATCATTGACAGTGATAAGGACTTTCCTCACACTAGCTTTCTTAACAATGGGGAGTCAGAATAAATCCTCCTGATGTAAGTGAAGGGATTTAAAAGAAAAAACACCCATATGTCAGAAATGTAGCTCCTGATTACAACAAGGGTTTGTTGCAGTGAGCTGGGAAGCTTATAATTATTAGCTAGAACATCTGTCCCTCACATTTGTTAAGAATGCAGAGGTTTAGTTTCAGGGTGATTACAGTGGAAACTGAAATTAGAACGTTTCTCAGATTGGTTTAGAGCAGTTGTCCTCAAATTGATATGATTGGGCCCCTTTTCCTTGTGTCTGTAGTTGTTTATGCCACACCAACACTCAGCTCTGAAGGCAGAGTGGAGAGCAGCGGCTGCTGGCCGGGCGCCCAGCTCTGAAGGCAGAGCTGTGCCAGAAGCAGCACAAAAATAAGCGTGGCAATGTGAAAAGTGATATTTGTTAATATCACTTTCCACAGCAGACTTAGAAGTAAGGGTGCAAATGCTCAGAAGTGAGGGAGGCAACATGAAAAGTGATATTTGTCATCACTTTTCACAGCAGACTTAGTGCCCCATTGCCACCCTGGGGCTGACAGCTGGAACCCTGTGGCCTCCCAGTGAGGGATTGAAGGGGTTGGGGAAGGAGAGCCTAAGCCCAGGTGGCAGGGCTCTGGCTTTCAGCTTTGGGGCAGCAGGGCTCCAGCTGTCCCCTTTATCCCGGCCTCTTGGGTGTACATGGCCCTTCTGCATGAGCTGCAGCCACACCTTGCATCTTCCTTGACACATTCCTACCCCTCCATTGGGTGGCCTGCCCCACAGTTTGAAAACTGGTAGTTGAGTCAAGGGCAATTTCTATGGAAATCTGCATATTCAGATATTTTTATTTAGCACTAAGAATTTGGGGGAAGCCCCTATTGAATTTGTGGGGCTTTTTGAATGCGATACTACAGCCCTATGTTATGAACTAGTTAGGGTTTGAGGTGTTCCTAACATTAAACATCTCAAATTACAGTAGGCGCGGTGCCTGATGAGGGTCTCCCTCAGTACCTCCTAGTGAAGTTGGAAGCTATACTGAGACGTAATATCTTTAAACTGGGATGTTAGTGCAGACAGCATGTAGGTGAGTGCAATGATTTTTATATACTGTAATTCATGATAATGTAATTATGTAGTTCATTACTATTTTACTAATGATTAAATTGCTAAGATACCAACAACAGACACATATTCAATAACTAGAATATGAAAGAAGTGTATAAATATGCTGAAAATTGCTTCCCCCCAAAACTGGCTGCACGTTCCCTCCCTGCCAAACACATACACCTCTTCAAAAGCACCCACTGGCAAAAACAAAAGTCAGTGCCTATGTGTGAGTACCCTAACCACTGGGCTAAAGGTTACACGGGAGGACCTTCCCCACCACCCCTCAGCTGTTCTCTGTGGAGCTAGGCAGTCTCTGAGCAGCCTATCAGATTGGACTCTACACTGCCACCTAGGCAGAGGAGTTCCTATCTTCCCCCATTTCACAGATTGCTAGAAAAGATAGGTGCCTTCCTGCAGCCCAGGCTTAGGCGCCTATCTGTGAGAGGGTGCCAGGGCACAGCTCTCTTGTTGGTATCTCCCATTAGTTAGTTTAAGTGGCTCCCCACCTAGTGTGCTGGGTTTTGTAGATCACATTTTAATGCTCCTAGCTCTCTTCATTGTAAAGGGAGCCTAGGTGCCTCATTCAGCTTTATGGATCACTGAGTTGTCCAGGTGATTTTCTAGGCACCTAAAAAGTAGAGGTTGCAACATTTAACTCCGTTTGTGGATCCAGGCCTTAGGCCATTTTTAAAATTTTCTGAAGCTGAACTATTGACTACTGGTGAACTTCACTTATTGGTTGCTTTCTAACGTGTCAGTTAGGACATCTTAGAGTCAGACCCTTTACCCAGAACTTACCAATATCTAAATATTCCACCCCTTTGTTGACCTTTCTGTTCTAGGCTCGGTTAATTTCAACTCCTTCGGAACATAAGAACAGCCATACTGGGTTAGAAATGGTCAGTCTACCCAGTCCCTGTCTTCCGACACTGACTAGTGCCAGATATTTCAGAAAGAATGAACAGAACAGGGCAACTATTGAGTGATCCATCCCCTGTCATCCAGTCCAGTGCTTCTGGCAATCAGAGGTTTAGGGACACCCAGAGCATGGGGTTGCACCCCTGACCATCTTGGCTAACAGCCATTGGTGGACCTATCCTCCATGAACTTATTCAAGTCTTTTTTGAACCCAGTTATACTTTTGACCCTGGCAGGATCCCCTGGCAATGAGTTCCACAGGTTGACTGTGTGTTGTGTGAAGAAGTACTTATGGTTTTGTTGAACCTGGTGCCTAGTAATTTCATTGGGAAACCCGTGGTTCTTGTGTTATGTGAAGGGGTAAATAACACTTCCTTATTCACTTTCTCCACACCATTCATGATTTTATAGACCTCTACCATATCCTCCTTAGTCATCTCTTTTCTAAGATGAACAGTCCCAGTCTTTTTAATCTCTCCTCATATGGAAGTTTTCCATACACCTAATCATTTTTGTTGCCTTCTCTGTACTTTTTCCAGTTCTAATATATATATTTTTGAGATAGGGTGACTAGAACTGCATGCAGTATTTAAGGTATGGCCTACCATGGATTTATATAGTGGCATAATGATATTTTCTGTCTTATTATCTATCCCTTTCCTAAGGGTTCCTAATATTTTATCATCTTTTTTGACTGCCCCGAAGATTGAGCAGATATTTTCAGAGATGATGATGACTCCAAGATCTCTTTTTTGAGTGGAAACAGTTGATTTAAACCCCATCATTTTGTATGCTGAGCTGCAATTATGTTTTCAAATGTGTATTATTTTGTGCTTATCAATATTGATACATGTTAACCTTAAATGCCACGCAGGGGTGGCTCTAGGATTTGCGCCGCCCCAAGCAGGGCGGCACGCCACGGGGGGCGCTCTGGCGGTCGCCGGTCCTGCGGCTCTAGTGGACCTCCTGCAGGTACGCCTGCGGGAGGTCCACCGGAGCCGCCTGCCGCCCTCCCGTGGGACGCCACCCCAAGCGCGCGCTTGGCGCGCTGGGGTCTAGAGCCGGCCCTGATGCCACGGTTTGATACCTTTCTTGGAAATGTGTTTTAATTTCACTGATAACCATATTGGATTTGCTTTTTTTGTTAGACTTTAACATTTTGGTACCAGTTCATTTCTTCCTTCTTACTGACTGTAATGTTAGCCTACTCACTGAAGACCTACTTCTCTCACCCTGGTGTAAATGAGGAGTAACTGCACCAATGTCCATGGAGTTACACAGGCAATAACAATTATATAAAGGAATGGAGAACTGTATACAAAATACCAATTCTCCTTTGTTTAGTGCTTGATTCTGGGCAGTATGAAAGTTCTCCTGGTCAAAGCATTAGTCTTTCAAATGTAGCACTCATTGGCAGCCAGCTCCCTCGCTGCCTCCCAGTGCCTCCCGCCCATTGCAGTCAGCTCTTTCGTGGTGTGCAGGAGGCTCTGGGAGGAAAGGGGAGGAGTGGGGACGGGGCACACTCAGGGGAGGGGGTGGAAATTGGTGAGAAGAGGTGGAGCAGGGGTGGGAAGAGGCGGGATGGAGATGGGGGGGCTTGTGGGAAAGGGTCAGGTGGGGGTGGGGCTTGGGGCGGAGCGGGGGTTTGAGCACTCCACATGCCTGGAGGAAGCTGGAGTCTATGATTCTAATGTTGTTATATGCATCTATGTCTGCCAGATATTGTATTCTAAATTCATGGGGGTGGGTTACTGAGCTTCCCCCGCAGGAACTACTGTCAGTGTGAGGTGATTACTGCACATCCTGGGACAGGTAAACAACTCCAAAGAGGCACCACCTCCTAGGGATGTTTGCATATACTGGATCAGCTCAGTTTCCAAAGGACCAGGGAACAAAGAAAGGCTTTTGGTATAAAGGGTCAGTTTAAACTTACTGAGGGATCCTTCTTTCAATCCAACAAACTGACAGGAACCTTACTGAAGGCTTTGAAGGACTGGAACTTGCCAGGGTCTCCATGTGAAAGATGGAAGAAACCTGGTCAGCTTAAACAATAAACTCTCCATACACTTGCTTATTTTATGTTTTCTCCGGAAGGCTTTTGTCCTTCAATAAATGTGCTGTGCTTTGTGGAGGTTGTCTGATCTCTGGTAAACCACTCTCATTGTCCCTGGAGAAACAGAGTGAAACTGCAGGTGCTGAGTTAGGTCAAACTTACTGGGATAATCACAGTGAACTGGAGGGCAACTGCATCCTAAATTCCAGGTCTGGAGGGAGAAGATCTCAGCCCAGAGAGGAGTGATGGCTAGAGGCCTGAGACCTCAGAGGCATCCTTTGAGCAGACCATGAAGGTGACTCTGAAATTGTGACATGCTGTACTCCTCATATTTCTATAATACCATTTCACAGTTAGTCTCCATTGCCTGAGTTAACTGAAAGCAGTTAAATATATCAAGTACTTCCAAAACAACTATTGTGAGAAATACAGCTACCTTCTGACTGTCTTCTTTTTTGCCGGCACCCACTGCTTGCCCATATAAAGTCCTGTTTGACCTTTGCTAGTTCTCTTCTATATTTCTGGAACGTTTCAATTCTAGTGGGGCTTTACCTGCTCCATTCTTCCACTCAGCATATTTTTCTTAGGCCATGTCTACATGTACAATGGTGCGTCAGTGCAGTTGTGCCACTGCAGTGCGTGTGATGAAGATGCTGTATACCGACGGGAGCAAGCTCTCCTGTTGGCATAATAAAATCACCTCCACAAGTGGCAGAAGCTATGTCAGTGGGAGATGCTCTCCTGCCAACATAGCACTGTGCACACTAATGCTTATGTCGGTGTAATTGCTGTTGCTCACGGGGGTGGAATATTCACTCCCCTGGGCGATGTAAGTTTTGCTGACAAAAGTGGCAGTGTAGATATAGCTTTATGCTGGGTTCTATATGGCGTTCAGTGATCACCCAGCACTTATAGTATTTGCAAGAGCTCTGATTTATTCTGTGTCCAATTCCAATTGGCTGTGTGTAACAAGAAGAGCTTCACAGCATCCCGTTCAGGCTTTCTACCTCGCAAGCTCAGCCCCCAAAACCAGAGCTTTCACTTGGAGCTATTATGGCAGTCAATTTTTGTTATTTCTTCTTTTCACTGTTATTAAATTCAAGCTCTCTTGATAGGAAATTTCTTCTGTTGAATAGTGCAAAATTTAATATTAAGATGGACGGACTATATATTAATGAAAAGTGACTTTCTTAATTTGATCAAATGTGGCTGCAGGATTATAGTCCTCAGTGTATTACTGCATTATTCTGCCTACCTAGATTTCCCTGTAGTTTTAGCTTTTCATCACATTCTGTTTTTATCTGTTGTGTTGTATTGCTTTGTAAATGTAAAAAGCAGCTGCTGTATCTCTCATAATGACTTACATGGGACTTAAACACATGCTTAAAATTAAACGCATGCTTAAGTGTTTTGCTGAACTGGGGCCTAATTTTGGGAATAAGTTTGGATTTAAACCTGTGCGAAAACTGCAAAAAAATTCCATTGAATATTCATTTTTTAAATGAATTCACTTTCATTGTATTCATAGTCCTTTTGAGTTTGCTCTGTAGGACAGGGGTGGGCAAACATTTTGGCCTGAGGGCCACATCTGGGTATGGAAATTGTATGGTGGGCCATGAATGCTCACAAAATTGAGGTTGGGGTGCAGGAGGCGGTGAGGGCTCTGGCTGGGGATGCAGGCACTAGGGTGGGGCAAGAAATGAGGAGTTCAGGATGTAGGAGGGGGCTCTGGGGCAGGGGGTTGGTGCGGGAGAGGGATCAGGGCTGGGGCAGGGGCTTGGGGCATGGGAGGGGGGCAGGGGGCAGGCTCCGGGCAGTGCTTACTTCAAGCAGCTCCTGGAAGCAGCAGCATGTCCCCACTCCGGCTCCTATGTGGTGATGCAGCCAGGCGGCTCTGTGCGCTACCCCCCGTCCACAGGCACTGCCCCTGCAGCTCCCATTAGCTGCAGTTCCCGGCCAATGGGAGCTGTGGGTGTGGTGTTTGGGGTGGGGGCAGTGCGCAGAGCCCCCTGGCTGCCCCTAAACATAGGAGCCAGATCGGGGACATGCTGCTGTTTCCAGGAGCCTTGGCACGCACATGTGGAGTGGCCTCCGAACCTGCTCCCCAGCAGGAGCTCAAGGACTGTATTTAAACTGGCTGGAGGGCCAGATGTGGCCTGCAGGCTCTAGTTTGCTCACCTCTGCTCTAGGAACATTCTAGTGAACAATATTAACTATCCCAAATATCCATGTAAGACAAATTTAAAACTGAAAACTGCAAAGTGACTTTACTTCAAGTGAATTTCAAATTACGTAATACTCAGCAATGGTGTAAATGTTGAATTGTGAAATTTACATTTCAACAGGCCATTTGCAATGTTGACCAATGGGGATACATTACGTTTGCAATGTCGACCAATTGGGGCACATTACATCTTGTAATTTTCACATTTCAAAGAGTATTAGTACAAATTGGAACAATTCCTTAGCAGATGGGGATATTCTATATATTTTTCTAAATTAAGAGGGTTATGGAAATGTTACCTACATTATAAAGTTTAGCAGTTTGCCAGGCAATATTTCATCTACCCTATTATTTAATATTTTGTATGAATTAATTTTTTCATTATCTTGGGTAAAAGCACTAATGGGCCAGCTTTGTAATGGTATTTAGGTGCCTAAAGATGCAGATAGGCAGCCCGTGGGATTTTCAAAAGCACCTAGTCATCTAGTGATTGATTTCAATGGGAGTTATGCATCTAGGCACTTCTGAAAACCTTGCTAGTTGACTAGCTTTAGACATCCAACCATCTTTAAACATCTGGTCCTAAGTGTCCACATCATTTTTTGAAAATGGGACTTAGGGGCTTGTGAAAATTTAACCCTTATTGTTTCTTTTAACCTTTCCTTTGTATTTTTGACATACCAATTTGGAAAAAAAGAAAGAACTTAGGATACCATGTTTGAATTGCTTGAGTTCCAGACACTCTATAAGAGCAAAGCAATTCTAACATTTTGAAGTCAGGATATGGTGATCATATTTTAAAGGAATATATAAACTTACCTGCACTTTTTGAACACCAGCTATGTTATTTGTATTGAAATACGTAATCTCAGGATGCCAGACATCAGTGCTATGTAATGTCATCTGTGCCCACTTCCTTGTAACATAAGCCCTTGCTGCACATTGCAAAAAAAGTTAGAATATGGAGTAGTAAACTGTTAAAAGGGAGAAAGTAAAAAGCAATCTATATCTGTGTACCTAATTCTCATTTACAGTGAGGCCCCTTTACATTACTGGTTGTGTAAAACAGCCTTCAATTGGGTGAAAATATAATTCATGCCCACTTTAAGGCCCCAATGCTGCCAGACCAATCATAGAGTCGTAGGATTGGAAAGGATTTTGAGAGGTCATCTAGTCCAGTACCCTGCATTCATAGATTCATAGATTCATAGACTTAAGGTCAGACGGGACCATTATGATCATCTAGTCTGACCTCCTGCACAATGCAGGCTATAGAATCTCACCCACCCACTCCTGTAACAAACCCCTAACCTATGTCTGAGTTACTGAAGTCCTCAAATTGTGGTTTAAAGACCTCAAGGTGCAGAGAATCCTCCAGCAAGTGACTCTGCCCCATGCTGCAGAGGAAGGCGAAAAACCTCCAGGGCCTCTGCCAATCTGCCCCGGAGGAAAATTCCTTCCCGACCCCAAATATGGTGATCAGTTAAACCCTGAGCATGTGGGCAAGACTCACTAGCCAGCACCCAGGAAAGAATTCTCTGTAACAACTCAGATCCCACCCCATCTAACATCCCATCACAGACCATTGGGCATATTTACTTGCTAATAATCAAAGATCAATTAATTGCCAAAATTAGGCTATCCCATCATACCATCCCCTCCATACACTTATCAAGCTTAGTCTTGAAGCCAGATATGTCCTTTGCCCCCACTACTCCCCTTGGAAGGCTGTTCCAGAACTTCACTCCTCTAATGGTTAGAGACCTTCAGCTAATTTCAAGTCTAAACTTCCTAGTGTCCAGTTTATATCCATTTGTTCTTGTGTCCACATTGGTACTAAGCTTAAGTAATTCCTCTCCCATTCAAGGCAGGACTAAGTATGATCTAGACCAGTGGGTCTCAATGTTATTTGATCACTTCTCCATTCTTTGTGTCTGTAGTCACTTACACCCCTGCCCCCGTTCCCCAAGTACATATATTGCTACCCAGCTTGAAGGCAGCGCTGCACCAGTAGCAGTGCAGAAGTAAGGGTAGCAATGTGCCCCAGCAGATTTTGTGCCCCACTCTTCTGCACTGCTGCTGCCACCCCGGGGCTGACATCTGGGAGCCCTGCTGCCACCTCCCAGTGAGGGATTGGGGGTGTGGGGAAGGAGAGCCCAAGCCTAGTCTGCCTCCCAGTGAGGGATTGGAGGGGCTGAAGCTGGGCTGCCTCCCAATGAGGGATTTGTGGGGGGAAGGCGATCCCAAACCTGGGCTACCTCCTGATGACGGATTGGGGTGGGGGGAGGAGAACCTACTCTGGGATGGCAGGGCTCCAGCTGCCTCCTTTATCCTATTCTGCATGAGCCACAGCACCTGGGCTGACAGTTGGAACTCATTTAGGAAAAAAAAAAAAAAAGGCCACACAGCTCGCATCTCCCTTGACACATTCTTGTGCCTCCCTTGGGAGGCCCATTCCATAGTTTGAGAACTGCTGATCTAGATCATCCCTGACAGGTGTTTGTCTAATCTGCTCTTAAAAATCTCCAGTGACGGAAATTCCACAACCTCTCTGGGCAATTTATTCCAGTGCTTAACTACCCTGACAGCTAGGAAGATTTTCCTAATGTCCAACCTAAACTGCCCTTGCAATTTAAGCCCATTGCTTCTTGCCCTTTCATTAGAGATTGAAGGGAACACATTTTCTTCCTCCTCCTTGTAACAACCTTTTATGTACTTGAAAACTGGTATCATGTCCTCCCTCAGTCTTCTCTTCTCCAGACTAAAGAAACCCAATTTTTTTCAATCTTCCCTCAGAGGTCATGTTTTCTAGACCGTTAATTATTTTTGTTGCTCTTCTCTGTACTTTCTCCAGTTTGTCCACATCTTTCCAGAAATGTGGCACCCAGAACTGGACACAATACTCCAATTGAGGCGTGATCAGCAAGGAGTAGAGCGGAAGAATTACTACTCATGTCTTGCTAACTACACTCCTGCTAATACATTCCAGAACGATGTTTGCTTTTTTTGCAATGTTATACTGTTGATTCATATTTAGCTGGTGATCCACTATGACCCCCCCTTTTCTGCAGTACTCCTTCCTAGGCAGTCATTTCCTATTTTGTATGTGTGCAATTGATTGTTCCTTCCTAAATCTTGTACTTTGCATTTGTCCTTAATGAATTTTGTCCTATTTACTTCAGACCATTTCTCGTTTGTCCAGATCATTTTGAATTTTAATCTTAGCCTCCAAAACACTTGCAACCCCTCCCAATTTGGTACCATTCACAAACTTTATAAGTGTACACTCTATGCCATTCATTGATGAAGATACTGAACATAACTGGACCCAGAACTGATCCCTGCAGGACCCCCACTTTCAGTCCTTTCAGCTTAACTGTGAAACACTTAAACGCTGGGAACAGTTTTCCAACCAGTTATGCACCTTAAAGTAGCTCCATCTAGGTAGTATTTCCCTCATTTGTTTATGAGAAGGTCATGCAAGACAGTATCAAAAACCTTACTAAAGTCAAGATATACCATATCTATTGATTTCCCCCCATCCACAAAGCTTGTTTGGGGGGGCCTTGTGGATATAAAGGGGCCTTAATATAAACAAGTATTAGACCTCATCTATAGTCATATCGATTAGATATTAATCTATAACATTTTGCATTTCTATAGTGCTTTATGGGTCGGACCATCATTTATACTGATGTAAATCAGCACTATCAGTGAAGTTACATTGAATTAAACTAACAAAATTAAAGCAAAATTGGTGGGAATGGCTAATAAATTCCTACATGTTCAAAATGCTATCCATGCATCAGTTCATTTAGTAACTGTAAATTATCAGAGCACAACCTTAGTACGGCTACTGTAGAGGGTGTGGTTGTTATTTTAATCTAACTTATTCTGACCTTGTACCCATTAATCATGGAGCTTCTTTTTGGGCCATTGCTGTTACATATCTACATCCTCCCTTTATATGTATTTTTAGATGCTAGAATATGAATTACTGTTATGGAAATGACAGCCAAATCTATTTTGCTCTTTCAAGTGATACGCCAAGACAGTCTCTGTTCTGTCATCAAGCTTTACCAAAGTACAAATGTGGATGGCACAGAATGTTTTTTAAGTTAAAACAGAAATGCTGAGAATTGACTTTGCTAATTTATCAAAACTGTTTCCTGGCTCCCCTGAGTTTTTGTTGGCGGCCATCATATTTTCTTCTCCAATACAACCAGAAGGTTTTTGGAACTAAGTCAATTTTATCATTCAAGCCTCATGTTAACTGCAGACTTGACATTACAAGGTACTGAGTCTCTTGAAAGGAAGTCTCAGCCATATTGAATTTAAAACAAGTTAAGGGTGCTCAATGCCTTACTGGAGGCATCCAGCGCTTTGCAGGATCAGGCCCACCAGCATTAAACTCTGTTAGCTTGATGCTCCATTACTTTGCACCTTGTGAAGTTAATTACATCTGAGCAAAGTGGCCTTAAAATACTACTAAATCTGCATTGGTAGCATTTTACATATTTTGCCATAGGTATACATGCCTATACGAGAAGCAAAGCAATGATGAATTAGGCCATGACATCTTTTTTCCCTGGAGTTCTTCATCTTATTCCTGAAGACAACACAAATATGAAACCCCGTTCCTGTCCTTAATATGCCCCTCCTACTTGTGCTGTTCCAGCTGAATGGTGGTCCTGTGGAGGGACTTTTGCAGACTCAGAGCAGGGTACACAGTACAGAAGAGCATCTTCTTTCCCTACACCCACTTCTTTCCTTTTTTTAATTCCTTCTCCCAGAAGAGCTGGATGGGAGCAGTGGGCCCAGTGTTTTTGTCCCTTTAGCAACAAAGAAATACTACTTAGTTGTTCAATGTTTTGTGAGCCTGGCTAGAAAACAAGGCTGCATGCTTTATATCTTCAGAAATTGTTTACCGCATCGTTTATTAGTTGGATTCAATGGTAAAGTTCTTCATGGCCCTTAGACATGTAAGAATGCTGCTGTCAAGTGTCTTACCTGCATTGTCGCCTTCTCTCAGTATATAAAGATCCCCTTTTAACAATAATTGTATTGGCTTCCTGCATACAGTAAATCAGTTACCAAAACACACAATTTAATCCAATGCACATAGCTTGGTAGGCAATAGTCTCTCTCTGCAGGTGAGAGTGGACACTATATTTTTTCAGAGGTGTCAATGATAGAAGTTGGCCCCTTTGCTATTATGTAAAGTGATACGGTTATGGAGATTTCAGTCATGTTACTATTTTCCCACATCAGCATTCCTTGCACAGCAATGGAATAACCACTGTAGCTGCTGGAACTATTAAACCTGCGTAACCCCCCTTTTCTTCCCTGGTTACGTGGGAGCAGACAACACTCACCTGGGTGCCTGATGTTGTTGACAATACAGGAGATCCTGAGTATCCCAATGGTGATATTGGATAGGTGGGAATGCTCTAACCACCCCTCTGCTGCAGTCTTTTTACTTGTAAAGGAAATTAAAATTGGCAGTGCCTCCACTTGGCTGGGCCCTGTACACACTCAATGGCGTGTCTTGGGAACCTCTAGGAATAAGCCTGATCTAATCTGTGCAATGGGTCTAGCTCAGAAAGTACCAGTTATAAACAATATACACCCAATATGCATTTAGATTAGAGTTAACACACCTTTTACTTAACAATTTAAAAAACCCCATGATATAACAGACTGAGATTAATTTAAATGTCACAATGAAATTTAATCAGCAGCGGGCAGTTCAATAAATCAATTAACAAATACAGTTTACAGTAGTAAATGAAACTTATCTAACATCATTTACACTATCACCATTTATCCCACCCTGAGTGCACACTCCTCTAAATGTCAGAGTTCTAGACACTTGCTTGCATGAGTGCACTTGAAGCTGAGGACAGGACTCTGTTGGTCCAGTAAATCAGTCCAGCCAAGGCAACAAGGGGCAGCGCAATTCTAACTTGGGATCATTCCAAGCCGCACAACCCCTCTAAAGATTGGAGTTGTTTTAACCAGAGGTCAGTAACCTGGATTCTGGTCAGATGACAACACCACTCGGTCTCTTCTCAGACTCAGGCAACTCCTTACAGTCTCTTTGCTGTCCCCTTTTCCCTGCAAGCACTCTCCCAAACAACAAAGGTGGTGATCGCTCACACTGCCTTCACTGCAGGCCCACTTCAGTCAGCTCTGGGCATGGCAATGTTCTCTGCCCTGGCATCAGTGAAGCCCAGCAGTAGCCCCTGCAGACTCTCAACAACAGCTTCCGGCTTCCTAGCAGCATCTTAGGAGCAGCTCCTGGCTTGGACAGAGCTCCACAAAGCAATCTCAGCTCCAATCCTCGGCATCCCCTAGAAGTGGACGTCTCTTGCGCTCTCTTCCCCAAGGCATCTTGGGAATTGTAGTCTCCAAGGCTGGGTTGCAGCGCTCAGGATCTTCCCAACTGGAACACTCCAAATTAAGTTCAGAGGCCCCTCTAACAGAGGGTGCCTACATCTTTATTTGGCATTTTTTAAATGAGTGTCTTTTTTAGGTACAACTAGTCGTAAGCTAGATCCTCAGCTGGGGCGAATCAACATAGCTCCATTGATTTCAGTGGGGATATGCTGATTTGTACCAGGTGAGGATCTGGCACCACGTTTTACTGTTTCAGTCTCAGTGCTTGTAAGCTGTGCAAACAGTGACCATCAACAGAGAGAAAAACATCACAGCCACTACTGGTTTAGAACCTGATCCTGCAACCCTTACTTGTGTGACTAGTTGGGATTGCTTAGGTGTGTAAGAGTTGCAGGACCAGGTTCTAGTGACAGCAGAGTATCTGTGGGCTCACCTTGTACTGTTATTGCCTATATAATGAAACTGTCTCCACTGAAATCAGTGACAAAACTTGTACTGACATCAAAACAGGAGCAGACCTTTTGGTGGTGCTGTTTTGAGACCCTCCTGAAGGATTGTGCAGGATGAACACACACTGAATTCAGCCTACAGTTCAGGGGCTTTCTAAATTGGGCAGGTCTGCTCAGTGTCTGGCCATCAAGACTCAGAACAACAGTGCTAAGTTTAGCATTGTATTGATTGTAATTTGCCCTGGGATGTTGTGCATGGACGAAGCTCTAGAATGGAAGATTATAATATATTATTGCATTTACAATATTGATAATATTGTAAATCGTTTCCTATTTGCCACAGGAATATTTTGGACACAGTTTGCCAGCCAAATGGAAATATTAACAATAGCAACCTGGTTCTTTATGTTGGGAGAGAGAGGTGTTAGATTTTGAACATTGTAATATAGTTACATTTGTTTCCTAAATTTGAAATTGTTAAAGCTCTGTACGCATTAAACTTATTTTAAACTTCAGTGGCTGCAAACTTACAATTGTAGCTTTTAGAAATGAATACTGATGTGAGCTGAAGAGTTACAAAGCACCCATTTGGATTTTCTCTCCAAAGCATTTAGCTTTTATTAAACAAGGAGAAAGTTTCCAAGCAGTGTTAGAAATCAAACCAGTCATGTAAGTGTTTCCAGGAGGTGCTCCAGAAGCTCTCATGGTACACTTCTGTGCACTCTGTCTTCAAACTAAGTGCTGAATCACAACAGCGGGCTTGAACAGCACTGCTTCACCAGTGGGGCATGACCCAGAAGTGAGGGCACAGCCTGGTGAACGAACACATCAGCTGGGAGCACTAAAATATCCAGGTCTATAAGATCCAAAGAGCATTCTTCAAAACAGCTCCCCATCTCCGCTTTCTTTTTTGAGGGAAGGGAGGGAAAGAGGGGAGACACCATTTTGTGGGTTCTAGGCCACGGGTTATCAACCTTTTTCTTTCTGAGCCCCCTTCCCCCCAACATGCTATAAAAATTCCATGGCCCAGCTGTGCCACAACAACTGTCTTTATGCATATGCAGTAGATTAAAAGCCAGGGCTGGCATTAGGGGGTAGCAAGCAGGGCAATTGCCAGGGCCCCATATGACAGGGGAACCTGTGAAGCCAAGTTGCTCAGGCTTCAGCTTTCAGTCCCAGGCAGTGGAGCTCGGGCATCAGATTTCTGCCCTAGGCACCAACAACTCTAATGCTAGCCCTGCTCTGATTTCGTCCCCCAGGGGGCCACGGACTCCTGGTTGAGAACCGCTGTTCTAGGCCAAAAACGTTGAGAATCATTAGATTACAGCAATCCCCTTTTGCTTTATTCAAAGAACAACTCATTCACATACAGGTGTGAAGCCTGTTCCATGCACTTAGAAAATATTCAGGACTTACAACTAAAAATGATTGATGGCAATAATTTCCTAGCCCTATTCCACACACTGAATATAACCAACAAACAATATAGGGGACAATTCAATACAGAGATGTACTAAGTGCCTACAAATCTCCTGTGCTTCTGGGCACATTTCCTGACAGGAAGTGGAGTAACTGCAACTCCATATTCACCTCAAGAGTCTAGAGCCACCACTGCAGCCCCTTGTCAGAGGGAAGCATAATCAGAACAATTGTTTGAGCAAGGTCAGAAAATAGGCATGTCTGAGTACTATTCCCCACCACTCTGTGATGGGTTGGACCCCTTGGGAAGCCACCTGATTTGCTGAGATACCACTGAATCTACCTGTCCTGCCAGCATGGGCCCCCTTTAACCCGAGCCAGGGTCTTAAAACCTGCTCTAACACACACACAGGCAGGGCCACACCCAGCTGCAGATCAGCTCTGGGAAGACTCAGCTTAAGGGACTTGCTCCAGCGTTCAGATGTCCACCTCCCTTGGAGTGCAGACCCAAAGATATATTATGAAATTTGCCTGCTCCCTCAATGTACACACTTCTTCCCTTCCCCCCCCCCCACCAACCAGTTAGAAATTACAGAAACTGGATTTAATAATAAACAAAACAAATGTTATTAACTATAAAAGGTAGATTTTAAGTGGTAAAAGGGGTAACAAACAGAACAAATCAGATTACTAAACAAATGAAATCAAACATGCAAACTGAGCTAGTTTCACTAAAGAAATCGGTTACAAATAGTATTTCTCCCCCGAGATATTGTTGCAGGCAGTTTGCAAAGCTTCTGTGGTTCAGAGTTCCAGTTATATTCCTTTTCACACTGGACTCCTGTCTCAGTCTGGACTCCTCCCTTGCCTTCCCTTCCCTTTCGCAGTCTTTCTTCTTGGTCAGACAAGCCGTGGAGAGGAGGAGTCCTATTTGCATTCCTCCCCACCGTGAAATAGGATTTACATAAGGCGGGAAATGTTTGTTTCCCAAACTTGATCCCCCTTCCCTCACAGTGGAAAGTTACAAGAAGTCCCAGGTAATGTTTTAATATCAGATGACAAGACCACCTGACTCTGTAGGATCACAGCGTTCATGAGTCAGTGGCAGTATGGAGGATCCACAGGAAGGCCAAGCTTTTCACAGTGCATTGTCCTCGCTGATGGGCCATTTGCCCCATCTGGCTTTTCCATTGTTGTACCTGAAGTGTTAGCAGTGGGCGTCACCCCAAGTACCATAGTTGAAATACAGATACATAGTCAATATTCCTAACTTCAGATACAGAAAGTATACAGGCTTACAAATTGGATAATTGCATTCAGTAAATCATAACCTTTCCAATGATATCTCACATGAGCCATCTTGCATAAAGTATATCTCAGTAATGTCGTGTTCATATCATAAGCATATTTTCATAAAGAATATGGAATGACACGTCACACAATCCACTTTCCATACTGTGGTTTGCAATAGTTGCCAGAAAAGTTACTGCAAAAACTGACAGGATTAAAAGGGGCTGTGTGGGGAATTTTTGTGCTTCCACAACCACTGTTGCAGCTTGTCCTTCACTGCAATGAAAATCAACTGATGTCATTTGTTGCAGGAGTGCTCTACGTGTGTATGTACATAATTAGTTAATACATAAGGTACTGGGGAAGGTGCTCAAAAATATGTACCTAGTACCTGGGTTTTGTAGGATCAATAAAACTTCTTGTTGTGCACTGTAAATGGCTTTTTCTGGTAGCTCTTAACACCATTTACAAGGCCATAATCTGGGCCCAAGATCAGCCATATCTGGGTATCCGGACAATCTTCAGGCTATCTACTCCCCACTTGTGACCTCTCTGGCTGTGGCGACCCCGTCTTGGTCTCTGTGACCTAAGCCCCTATATCAACCTAGAAGACAACAGGTGGAGCCGAAACCTCGTTTTCCATATGGATAGAGAGAGTTAGGGAATCCAGTCTCGACTGAGACCCCCCTGGCGCTGCAGTCATATAAAAAAAGCTGGGGAGAGGGAATTCAAGATGCTAAGTTGGGTGTGTATGTGTGTGTTGTGGGCCACCTACATGAGCACTGCTCTCTGCAGCTGCATAGGTCACGTAGGCCTAAAATGTTCATAAGTAATTTGTCTACCAAAGAAAGAGCCAAAGATATAGAAAGTTCCTAAATATTTACACCTGGAACCATAGAGTAATATTAGCACATACTCTTTGAACATCAATCGGAGTAATATATAATGCATAGTATCATTTCCCTACCTCAGTGGGATGTTTTGAGCATAAATGTGTTAAAGACTATAAGGTGCTCAGATACTACAGTCATGGGGGCCATATAGGATAGATGGAGACAGAGAACCAGAAACCATGAGAAATATAAACCCACAGAATGCCATGAAACATGGTTTCAAAACAGGGAAGACGTTTCCTTCCTCCCCCATCTTCTCACAGGGTTTTTCCAGATAATGTAGATGCTTAAGGAACAACTATAACATCTTTAGAAGATTGTTAGATTATATGAAAGAGAAAATAGTAATATACATAGAGAGCGATACTGAGAAAGAGTACGTGGTTTGAGTCGGAAACCCTCTGATCTCAAAAGCAGCAGATGATGCAGATAAAGCGCAGGCTTCACTGGCACAGCTAGCGGGGAACTTTTATGCATATGTAAAGCAATTATAAAAGGTGTTTGATTTTGCATTAAATCAGCCAATTAGGCCCTTTTTAAAACTAAAAATATATATTTTTAATTTTTATATTTTCAGCAGACAACAACCTAAAATGAAGCTTGGAAAAAGGGAAGAACTATAAAGAGCTTTTAAAGTACTCAGAACAGTAAAGCTGACATGACAAAAAATAAGCCTCCCTCCCGCCTACCCCCCACCCCTCATTTATAACCTGGACATGACAGCTTTCCAATGTAATTGATAAGGACAGTGGTTTCTGAAAAATTCCTTTTGGGCCAAGGACAAAGTTGGATTTTAGAACCTGAGGCTGAGACATAGCAGCTCACAAGAGACAGTGTGTCAGCTGTGGATGTGTACACTTACTCTGGGGTTATCCTGGTTAGGTTGTTCATTGGTTTTGCAAGAATTTTTCTCTTAAAAGCCGGGAGAGGTCAAGGAAAGCCAGTGACGAGTAACTGACTATGACACAGAACACAGAGCACAGAACCTATGATACGTTGGAGTCTCTGTTTGTTCTGCACTGTTGTAACTGCACAGTTGTATTACACAACACTTCTTTTGTTTTCACTTGGAAATGGCTTTCAGCAAAGTTTCTACAGCATAATATCTCCCCACTATGGGATGATTTTAGATGGCAACGCTGAATGACAGACATAAGACAACTGCCAATTTTAACATGTTTATATGGACACTGATTTTATATAGTGGCACTGTAGCATACTAATATTCACTTATTATGTAGTACTTGCTTTTAGGCAAATAACATGGTCAATATTATATTCCTCTCCTTCGTCTCTCCTCCCAATACAAATGTTGTTTATTAAATATTATTTATTTAATAATTATTTATAAAATATAGTGGCAAGGAGCAAGGCTGAGATGACTTCTGGGGAGGTGGAGGATCTGCACACAAAAAGCCATGATATCTGAGTTTCTGGAAGCTGTCCTGGTCTAGAATGGAAGGAGTGTGCCCAGTGCAGCTATGCTTGGCAGCATTTTAAAGACTGGGAATAAAGATGAGTTAATAAATCACTTTTTGGTCAATGGCAGTTTAAAAACTTTTTAAACTGTTTTGGTTTGGATCCAACCAAATCTGATTTTTTTTTGAATGGTCAATGAATCGAAGAAGTGCATTTAGATTCTGTTCCAGAGCAGGGATTCAGACCTCATTTTCCCCGATCCCTCATGGGTGCTCCAACCACTCAGCTAATAGTTAAATTGGAACATAGGGAGCTTCAGCAGCGCCACATTCTCCTTTTCTTCTGCCTGTTTGTGACTGTCCGTAACAATTTGTGTCAAATTTGAGAATAGTGTTGGATCGACTGAAACTGCATTTTTTGTCAAATAAACTATTCATCCACAAAATCTTGCCCAGCTCTAATTGGGTAATGAAGTAACTCAATCAATGTGTCATGCTCACGGAGTACACCAATCATATTGTGATTTTTGCAGATTTACAAGAACAGTTTATATTGTTCTAGTCACCTTTACTGAGTCACAGCAGATGCCCAATTGCACAGGGCAATTTCCTGCAATGTCAACTCGGCATAAAGATCTTGAGTGAAGTAGACTAGAACTCTGATATTAGCCTCAATGGAACATACTCCACTGACTTCCATATGACATACTTTACTGTGAATCTGTTGTATCCTACTGTATCACAAATTGTGAACAGTTATCTGTGGTCATTTTCTTGGACAGGTTCCATAAATCAAAAGATTTCCAGGACATCTTTCACTGACTGGCCTTGATTACTGCCAGTGGAAACACTCCTATTTATTTTGAGTATAAATCACAGATGTCAAGGTGATACCTTTATTCCTGGTTCATACGATGAATTTTTTGAAGACATCAGGCTGGAGGTATGTAGGTGGGTACAGGGGACCAGTGGCCATTTTGTTCTAGAGTAGCCAGTCTTGCTGATGCACTTCCTCATACCAGAAACAAAGTTGCTAGTTCCAAAATGCCTTTTATATACTCGCAGTCTCCAACCAAGCTTTTTCACATGTATCCTGAACCTGAATGACTGTAACAGTCATGTCCTGAAAATTTCAGGAAGAACCAGGCTTTGTGTTGGGTGAAAGTTTGGAACAGCCTAGAGCTTCTAATGGGCAAATGGTGGCCAGTACCTGATGTTTCAAATGGAATGCATAGAACAGAACTATTATCAAGTGATAAATCAGTCCCAGCTTCTGGCACCTGGAGGTTTATGGATACCCAGAGCATCGGCTTATGTCCCTGACCATCTTTGCTAATAGCCATTGATGGACCTATCCTCTATGAACTTTTATAATTCTTTTTTGAACACAGTTATACTTTTGCCTTCACAGCATCTCTAGCAACGAGTTCCATAGGTTGATGGTTCCTTGTGTGAAGAAGTGCTTCCTTATGTTTGTTTTAAACCTGTTGCCAATTAATTTCATGGGTGACTCTTGATTCTTGTATTATGTGAAGAGGTAAATAACATTTCCTCATTCACTTTCTCCACACCATTCATGATTTTATAGGCCTCTGTCTCTTTGCTAAGCTGAACAGAATGAAAGCATTGAAGTACTTCACAGTTTGTTTTTCACCAAATGAAAATCTAGTTTTCTGGCCAGCCCTAGCACCTCGCATTTTTTTGGGTAGTGCATAAAAATGCCAAAGTCCTAGTACATCATTCCCTTGCTGCTGCAGGCTATCGTCACCCATTAAAGTCTATTTCAGATATGAAATAAATACTACATAGAGGGCCAAATCCTGTTCTTCTTACTCATGTAGTGCTAGACTATGACTTGGACTATGCAGCCATGCAAGAGAGTAATAGAGAACAACAACCTCCCCTTTAAGCATTTACCTGGACCTTGAGTCCAAGTGTTTAGGAGAAATTGATGCTACAAGCTCACTCCCTCCTTCTCTGGAACAGGAGAGTGGGGAGGGACCAGGAATGGATGGTGAATTGGCAGAGCCTTGATTCCACCCTCTACTCACTGTCTGGAGTAGCTTATCCAGTGAGGGTGTGGGGGAGTGAGGGGTGTAAATTACTACCTGCCACAAACAAGGAGGAAGTAAAGGAGGAACATTCCTCAAAGCTACTCCCAGGACAGTACTCAGGGCTGTGCCTAAAGTCAAAATCTAGCCCACGATTAATACCATTAAGTTCTTGGCTCATTATGTTCACGGGCCTGACTGGCAAATGAATGTAGAAACAGGTACCAGGCGAGAAAATAGATTGTATCAATGTGCCAAAGACATGAAGGTATAAAATGGTAATTTTAATATTTCACTAAAGACTCAGACCTTAAAAATCCTTCTAGAACAACTAAAATGTATATATGACTGGATGAAATGAAAGTACTATACTATACTAGACTATAAAATTCTGGTAACTTTAATACCAATGTGATTGTTAGAGTAGTTATTCACTGAACAAACGGCAGTGGGATGCATGCAGGAGTTTTTAGTTCTGTGGCATTTTGCTGACTTAACAGTAAAATGGTCTTCCTTTCTTAGATTTTAATGTGCTATGTCAGGAGTAAATTATATAATGGATGCTTGGGACTTTCTGTCTTGTGGACTGATTCTATAACAAATTTCACCCTTCTTTTCCTCGGAGAGGGTAATTAATGGAGTGTACCATGATTTCCATACAAGATAATCTTCAGAGAACTTTCTTTAGCTGTGTATGTGCAGCCTTGTGAATCCTTTGGTTAAAAAAGGAAATACATTGTTAAAAGCTTAAAATAGCACAGATAAGCCATAATTCTATGGAGAACCTGCTTTAATGGATTTAGAGTTAAATTTATTGTAGAGGTAAAGGTTTGTATTGTTTGTCATTTATATAGCACTATATGTTTGCATGGTCCTTTTAAAGTAAATATTGTCCCTGTCCCAAGGGGCTTAGAATTACAATTGCATTGTTAAAAGAACAGGAGTACTTGTGGCACCTTCAAGACTAACAAATTTATTTGAGCATAAGCTTTTGTGGGCTACAGCCCACTTCATCGGATGCATGGAGTGGAAAATACAGTAGGAAGATATATATATACACAGAGAACATGAAACAATGGGTGTTACCATACACACTCTAATGACAGTAATCAGTTAAGGTGAGCTATTACAAGCAGGAGAGAAAAAAACTTTTTGTAGTGGTAATCAAAATGGTCCATTTGCAGCAATTGACAAGAAGGTGTGAGGAACAGTGTGTGGGGGAATAAACATGGGGAAATAGTTTTACTTTGTGTAATGACCCATCCACTCCCAGTCTTTATTCAAGCCTAATTTAATGGTGTCCATTTTGCAAATTAATTCCAATTCAGCAGTCGTTGGAGTCTGTTTTTGAAGTTTTTTTGTTGTAATATTGCAACTTTTAGGTCTGTAATCGAGTGACCAGGGAGATTGAAGTGTTCTCCGACTGGTTTTTGAATGTTATAATTCTTGACATCTGATTTGTGTCCATTTATTCTTTTATGTAGAGACTGTCTGGTTTCGCCAATGTACATGGCAGAGGGACATTGCTGGCACATGATGGCATATATCACATTGGTAGATGTGCAGGTGAATGAGCATCTGATAGTGTGGCTGATGTGATTAGGTCCTATGATGGTATCCTCTGAATAGATATGTGGGCAGAGTTGGCAACGGGCTTTGTTGCAAGGATAGGTTCCTGGGTTAGTGTTTTTGATGTGTGGTCTGTGCTTGCTGGTGAGTATTTGCTTCAGGTTGGGGGGCTGTCTGTAAGTGGCCTGTCTCCCAAGATCTGTGAGAGTGATGGATCATCCTTCAGGATAGGTTGTAGATCCTTGATGATGCGCTGGAGAGGTTTTAGTTGGGGGCAGAAGGTGACAGCTAGTGGCGTTCTGTTACTTTCTTTGTTGGGTCTGTCCTGTCCTGACTTCTGGGTACTCTTCTGGCTCTGTCAATCTGTTTCTTCACTTCAGCAGGTGGGTATTGTAGTTGTAAGAACGCTTGTAGTTGTAAGGTCTTGTAGGTGTTTGTCTCATCTGAGGGGTTGGAGCAAATCTGATTGCATCGTAGAGCTAGGCTGTAGACAATGGATTCTGTGGTGTGGTCTGGATGAAAGCTGGAGGCATATAGGTAAGTATAGCGGTCAGTAGGTTTCCGGTATAGGGTGGTGTTTATGTGACCATCGCTTATTTGCACTGTAGTGTCCAGGAACTGGATCTCTTGTGTGGACTGGTCCAGGCTGAGGTTGATGGTGGGGTGGAAAATGTTGAAATCATGGTGGAATTCCTCAAGGGCTTCTTTTCCATGGGTCCAGATGATGAAGATGTCATCAATGTAGCGCAAGTAGAGCAGGGGCATTAGGGGACAAGAGCTGAGGAAGCGTTGTTCTAAGTCAGCCATAAAAATGTTGGCATACTGTGGGGCCATGTGGGTACCCATAGCAGTGCCGCTGATTTGAAGGTATACATTGTCCCCAAATGTGAAATAGTTATGGGTGAGGACAAAGTCACAAAGTTCTGCCACCAGGTTTGCTGTGACATTATTATTGTTGACAATGGAAATAAGGACTTTTTCAATGAATAAGGGATTAGGGGGCGAGGGAAGGTGGTGGTGGTGGGGAGGTTATATGCTCAAGCCCTAAAGAAGTAACACTATTTTAGTAGCACACTTACATGTACTTTGGTCCAGGGCTTAAATCAGCATAGAGTAGGTAGATGATTGCAGAATGATGATCTCATTATTCAGGTGGAAATCTGATTATGGTGATCTTGGCAAGCTGATCCTCCCAGCAGAATTGACTCAGGCTCTTTAAATGCAAAATGGGGAATGGGTACAGAGAAAGGGGGAAACAGAACACAAAAATGAGCAAATGAAATTACTCTCTGATTTTATTGTCTTTGTTCATCTGTGTAGTAGAAGTTTCCTAACTGAGTATGTGGTAAAATAATCATTTGTCAAAGGAGTCAACTTACTGTACACTAAGTCTCTGCATTTAAAAGATCCCCAGTGTACTATGAACTATACTGTATTAATAAAAAGTCATACTCAAGAGTCAAATATTCTTTCTTCCTCAATCTCTTAGGATGGACTATTAAACACTCAGTGTCAAGACACACCAGGTTGTACTTTGTACTACGTACTGACACATTCATTAGCCCACATGCTTTGAATTTCTGATTATATATATATGGCTTTCAGCAAGCTACTTATAGGCTGTAATGAAAACAATGAAAACATTCAGTCAGTATGCATTGCAATTTTGAGGATACTGTGCATTAGTCCATGAAAGCCTGGGGTCATTTTAGCTTGGACATTGCATACAGTGTGCCTGCCAGATTCAATATATATAATCCAGTGCGAAGTGGCTGAAATTAGGGTTTTACTATTTGATCTTTCAGGCAAGTAAGCAAATTGTCGCTTTCATTTCCCAATAATTGCTGGGATAACAGATCTGACTATTATTTCCCCCAGTCTACACTATTAACCAAGATGGAATGGAAGAAATCTGATCAAAGGTAATTAACAAATTGGAATGAGATTTCATTGGGGTATTGGATCACATTTCCTTTTCACATGTCAACGAGAGTGCAAAAGAGAAGTCTGGCTAACTGAACTGGCAAGATTTTTGTGAATTATCCTGAAATACATCTTCCATCAGAAACTGTTGTTTTAAAAGTAATATTTTAAAAGTCTGAGTTTATAGACCCCGATTCTAAAGGTGGTGAGGGCCCTTATAGACCCTGATCTTAAAGGTGGTGAGGGATGCTGAATGCCTTCAATTTCCACCTACATCATTATCATTATTTATTTGTATTGCAGCAGTGACTAAAGGCCCCATTCAGGACTGGGGCCCCATTACACTGTGCTTTGTCAAAATACAGACTAGAAGAACAGTCCTCACCCAAAAGAGCTCACAATCCAATTTAATTGAATGGGAGTTGAAGGTAGTCAGCTCTTCTAATGAGGTGCTCCACACCTTACAGAATTGAGAATCCGGCCATGAATCCAGATTTGCTTGAGCAGAGCTCATTGCAGGATGAGAGCCTTAGAGAAACATTGCTTAATATGTAGAACAATAGGAGGAATACTTAAACTAATTTAATAAATCACGTATACAGAGCACATATGCTATGGAATGAAATTCAGTCAAATGGACCGAACACCTATCTTGCTTAAAATAGTGTATCTTCATAGGAAAAAGAAAGTCAAAATTTCTTTAAATGCCACTTAGGAATCTTAAACAAACAAACAAACAAACAAACAAACAAAAAACCAATGTAGACATGGGTAAATTGCTGAAACAATCTCAGAATATATATATTTATATATGTGCACAGACTCACACATACGACCCCAGAATTATGAGAGAGAGAAGGGTATGTATGTATGTAGTAGTACCTTTTCTGTCAGATGATTGGCTGTGTACTGATCACTTTCGGAACTGCCTCCAGTTGCTACATTGAAGATTTGAAAGCCATACAAATATTTTTTGAAGGATGATTGTAGAATGCCTGTTATGTACTACCTGGCAGTCAGAGCACTTTCATTGCTAAAATCCATCACTAACTATAAGGGAGTGGAGAAGTTATTATTTATTTTTTTAAAAGAGCACTTTTTCATATATTACTAATCTGTATTCTGCAAACCCACCATTAATGGCAGGTTTGTTGGAGTGTAAACCATTCTCTGCTTTGCCTTGGGCTGTCTGGTTTGTTCAAGTTACTGTGGAACAGAAATAGCTGTGGTTTTGGCAATATCAGCCCTGCTACGCTGTAGGGAATACATCACTATTTAGCATTGAACATTTTCAAATGCAAATGACCCTCCAAATTAGGGATGTCCTGCTTCTTAGAACCACTACTAAACCACCACCTGCATGTGTTCATATTCAAAGCTGGTCTACTCACCCCATATGCATCTCCTCCAGTGTTTTATTCGACAATCTGTTTCAGCTTCGCAAGGGAGCTAGCAAATTATGTATTGCTCATTTTGTCAAAGTCATCATTGATGACAATTCCGGCATCAAGAGGCTCATTTTATTCTGCAGATGTTTTTTTTCAAATAGAAGATAAATCATGGTTTTCAATTTTTTTTTTTTTTTTAAATTGTGTGAGTGTGAGTGTAGGCGAGAGTATATGTGTTGTGCTTCTGGGGCTAACAGAGGGCACAAATAAAAAAAATTCTTTAATTTAAATAAATAAATATGGGACCTCAAGAGGATCTCCACTTCAAATCTGCAGAGCTCACCAGTAGGTGTTATATTTAGCACCAATGTAACAGGCAGGAAAAATTACTGAGCTGTTTACGTGGAGAATGGTTTCATTTCATCCTGCATTGGATAACCGCCCAAATTCCATAGCATGATTTACAGTCAGCCCAACACAGAGCTATTTTGCAACACAGCACCATCCATGCCTGCAGAGGGCGGTACTATTAGATGAAAGGAACAAGTGAGCTCATTGGTAAAATGCTATGGGAAGCTCTCTTTACATCTTCCAATACTGCAGTCTGTCTAAGTCTTTACAATGCTGTCAGTCTTTTGAAGTTGGCAGGTAAACTTCTCTCTCCGTGGCCAGATTTCTAGCTGTGCCCAGCACCCACACATGGGGCTAGATTTTCAAGAGCTCAGCTGCCATTTAGGGCCCTTAATGAGGTGGGCAGATTTTTTTCTGAGAATTCAGCACCTAGAAGCTCTCATTGGTCTCACTGGGAACTGTTGGGTACTGAGCAGAGCTGGTCAGAATTTGTTTCCCCCATGGAAAATTTTGACTATTTGGTGAAAAACCAAAAAGTTCTATTTGGAGATGCTGCCTTGGTACCTCATGGGAGTTATAGGTGACTGCCTCTATTCCTATACTCCTGTATAGGCTGAGCTCCCTGGTCAAACTACATCTCCCATGATGGACTCCCCACTTTGTGAGGGGAGGAGGTGCATCATGGGAGTCCAGTGACCAGGTTTCATCATGGAAACTTAAGTACAGTTAGGGAGCCTGCCTGCCCCATAGAGGAAAATGGGGACATGTGGCAACTGAACTATAGCTTCCATGAGGCACTACAGCAGCATATCTATCCTCATCAAAATATTTTGGTTTTCAGACAAAAATTATTTTATTAATTTTTGTTTTGGGGGATACCATTTTTCAACAAATCAAAATTATCCATGGAAATTTGACCTCTCTCTCTCTCTCTCTCTCTCTCTCTCTCTCTCACACACACACGTTTAGTTTTTTCTCTCACACATTTCCCCAAAGATTGTTTAGTTGAAAACACAATTTTCCACTGAAAAACAGTTTTGATGGGTAATTGTTGTCAGCCCTTTTGAAAAAATCTGCTTCCTTCATTTAGACACCTAAATAGAATTTATTGAAAATCTGGTTGCAAGTGTTTAATTTTTAGAAACCATCAAGAAGTTTTGAACAAAATTGTAAGTCTGTAATTTCATGGCTGCATGGTACTTTGGAAATTAAAATAGAAAAGTTTGTTCTATTTAGGATAAGAATCTCTCAAAATTTTGTCAGCCATATCTCACAATGTGGGCCTTCAGTTTGCCAATCATTGACTTGCTTCTTGTATCAAGTAGGGCAATGTCCTACCAATAATTTGATTAGTAGTTCACTGTAATCAAGTGTTGCTTTTCATTAAAGATAAGTAAGTCCACTCCCACCTCTTCCCATGGTTGGGTGAGCAGTTCATATGGTAAGAGTCTTTGCTGCTGGCATTTATCATGTGACCAGCAGGTGTCACACCTTTCTATTAAGTAGAGTTATTTATTCATTCCCTGCCAGTAAACACACACTTGAGCCCACCCATACCTGGGAGTGAGGCATGTATGCCTTGAATTACATCCATACATAAGGAGGTGGGGATAACTACGCTCTGTCTTCAAAATATGATTCCATCCTGTACACCAGGGGTAGGCAACCTATGGCACGAGTGCCAAAGGCGGCACGTGAGCTGATTTTCAGCAGCACTCACACTGCCCAGGTCCTAGGCCACTGGTCTGGGGAGCTCTGCATTTTAATTTAATTTTAAATGAAGCTTCTTAAACATTTTAAAAACCTCATTTACTTTACATACAACAATAGTTTAGTTATATATTATAGAATTATAGAAAGAGACCTTCTACAAACATTAAAATATATTGCTGGCACGTTAAACCTTAAATTAGAGTAAATAAATGAAGACTCGGCACATCACTTCTGAAAGGTTGTCAACCCCTGCTGTACACTCAGCTCATCCTTCATTTGAAAATATGGTTCTGCTCCTACCAGTACTTGGCTTTTGTCTTCCGGTCACCCTGCTAGTATTGCTGTCTTGACTGCCTGTAGTTTGATGTCCTTTTCTGTAGCCTCTTTGATTACCACCGGCTTCGCTGTTGAAATTGGGAGATAGTGCTGCATATTAATGGATTCAGTATCCTGATCTCCTTCCCCCACCTCACTGATACTGGGTATATATGCCCTGCCCTGGTATCAGCTAAGATTGGTAGTCATCCTGGGTAATATCTGATTTCTACCTAGTAACGCTAGTGTCACATCAACATGCACTGCAATCTCTTTGAAGCATGATTTTCTCTAGGGGTTTGTGGTCTCATTGCACTATTACTGGGTAGCCATAGGTGCACTGATGGTATTGCTCCACTCAAATCTCAGCTTTCTTTCTATTTGGTGTACCTCCGCTCAGATCTCTGGCAGGGTTTTGCTGGCATAAGTGACCAGCTGCTCCTGTAAACAGCTGTGCCCAATCTTTTCTCTGATGCATCACATGGCAGTGTCAGTGGTTATCCTGGCCGGTAATATTCAGGACAGGGGCATCTGTTATTATTTGTCTCATTGTGTCAAATTCTTGGTGTTGGGAACCTGCCCAGTCCCATACAACATCCTGCCTTGTGCGCTGATGTATGAGCACTGCTACTACAGACAGGTGTGGACCGAACTTGGACAGAAAATGTATCATGATGTACCCCTTTCACATCCACTGGAATGGCATGTCTATTCTGTCCTGAATTAGGGCATCTGTCAGGTCCCCAAACTGTGCATAAGGTGGTAACATATAATTTTCTCCTCCCCATCTTGCTCCACAGTTTCATTCCTCTTTGGGGTGCAAGAGGTCCCCAGGGTTCCTAGGATTGCTGTGAGTCTTGAGGCAGCACAGAGCTTCAGAGTAGTGCAGACTCCTCTCTGCCGTAAGGTAAAATAACATGCATGGTCATGTCCGTGTTCAGCTGGAACTCCTCCTTCCACTGGGTCCGATGCTGGGCTAGGTTCATGTTTGAAAAATCCAGGGCTTTGGGAGGAGGCTCACACTACCGGCTGCTGCAATGCAAAGAACTCACAGCTCAGATGCTGCCACTATGTTTCATTAGCAAAGAGTGAAGCTGAAAGCAGGTTAAGCTAAACAAGCAGAACTTTATTAAAGTTTGTGCAGTGCTCCATCCTTGTGGCTGAATTGCTTCCAGCCCAGCTCCTCACATTTCCTGTTTTCCTGGTGTTCCATCAATACCAGTCCCTTCAGGGAATAGGGGTCCTCTGACTCCATTTCCACTGATCATGACACAGTGAGCCATTGTGATACCTTCAGAGAAATGCAGGCCAAGCAACAAAAAGGAGACAATGAAAACACCTGGCATCTCTGAAGACCTTGGAGCAAACTAGGAATGGACCTTTTCACTGCAAAACACAAACTGCCTCCTTATTGTAGTCTACCACTCAGACCTCTGGGAGCCAGAGGAACTGTCAGACTCTATCAAAGTGACCATTACAGTCAATGCAATGAAAGAGTTCAGCAGGCATGGTATCCCACACTGTGTAGAATCAGACAACAAACCCCAGTTTATGTGCAGTGAGTTGTGCTATTTAACAAGTGTATTGTGTATTTACAATACATGATCACCATACCACATGCAGTCAAATGGCAAAGCCAAATTGGCAGTTGAAATTGCTAAGACTCTATTAAAGAAATCTGCAAAAAGCAAAGAAAATATATGACAAGCCATTCTTAAATAGAAGGCCTTAACAGCAGCCTGGTGCAATGATTAATTTCAAGACATGTGTGGTGGTGGAAGGAACACCAGACAAAAAGAAAGAGAGACATGCAGAAGCCAAAGCCTACTGTGACAGACTAGCAAAAGTCCTTCCAGAACTACAGCTGGAGTCCGTGTCAGGATGAAATTATTTCCTGAGGACAAATCATACACTTGGAAGCAAGTTGCATGTGTTGAACAGATTAATCCTAATTCATATAACATAGCAGTGGATTGGCCTATATTTATTTCACCAAAACCACAAATACATTCACATCCTATGAACACAAAATACGGATTTAGAGGAAGATAAAATAAGCACTCTGCTGAAATTTGATCAGCAGGACATGGAAAGAACACAGGCCAACAAGCAACTGATGGATATTGGAACAGACTCTCAAAACATGAGACCACCACAAGAAATAAAAGTGCATAACAGTTTCCTGTTATCATAAGAAAGACTTGCATTTGCTCCAACATCAAGGTATACACAAGACTTTGTACAACACTAAGGCATGAAAGAATAACTCTCCCAAACCCAGAGGAAAATATCTTAGTTCTCAAGCAAGCTAAGAGTTAATTGAAAAAAAAAAAGAGCTGGTGTCAAGTTATATATGATGTGATAGACTTTTTAAGAGAATGGAATAGAATGTTAAATATGTCTGCAATTTATGGTATTCATGTTTAATTTTGCTATCTCAAAAGGGATATTACAATAGTGTGGGGTGGGAGGAAGTAGTATTGTATGATTAGATATAGTGTAGTGTCCAGGAATTTAGAGTACTTTGCTGTCAGGAAGTGCTTGATGAGAGAGGACTGTGTATGTAGAGGAAGGAGTAAAATCTGAATGTTGCCCTGCCTCCCTCTCTCTCTTTTTATGCTTGAACAATGGGGATGTTTGAAATATTTCAGCACCAACCTGTTGCTTTAATAAGCATAAAGTAAAATCCCGAGGATCAAACTCTTGTGTACTTGATTATATCACTTACCCTGCAGCCATCAAAGTAGTCAAAGACCAAATTCTCCTTGCTTTTCCTTTGGGCCAGAAAAGCAGAGCCGACAGAAGGATTCCTATTGGAGTTAGTAGAAGGCCTCCCTTTCGACTGAGGCCTTAAAGAGAAAAGGCTTTTTTTTAAAAAAAAAATCTTTCATGCCAAATGTTTCTTTCCAGTCTAGTTGTCTTCTTTCTGCTAGAGAATCTTTAGAATTTACCCAGCAGCTTCACTGCAGTTTGCTATTTAAGAAAGAGATTCCATCTTATTTCACATCATCCCCTATCAAGTCTGAATAAAAACAAGCCAATCAATATGTATCTCTATAACTGGGGCACTACAGTGGCTTTTTATGTGGGTTTTTTGTAACCCATTTACCTTACTTCCATGTGATTTACCATTAAAGGGTTAGGCAGAAAGAGATACTGAAAGGCAAATAAGGTTTTAACAAGCTTTGACAAAAGGAGATAGAAACCTAAAGCATGAAAATAATAAGCAATAGGGATGCCAACAAATACAACCTTCAAACAGATCCAAAATAAAAATATATGTATTTGTATCTTTCAGTTCGGCTTTATTTTAACTATTTGGTTTTCTCCCTGTTTGGATTTATTTAATCTCCTAATGCCTTTTTGCAACCCCCCTCCCCGTCTGTCTCCTTGCTTTAAAATCTTTTATATACTGATTTTCAGGCACAGTTTACTGTTTCTTACAAATAGTAGATATCATGGAAGTAGCAGTAAGAGTTATTGTTGGAGCACAAATAGCCTAAGACAGAATGTAAAGTCCCTGGTGATCAAGGAACTATATAATGCTGACTAGTTCCAGCAGCAACAGCAAAAATTTCATAAACCAGACACTTAGATTTCAACAAGCTCTTCCCCTTCAACTGTTTCCCTCTGAAAACTAACTAAACCCAGACTTATCAGTACAATTAGCATTATGTCTTTCTGACCCTAAAAAGTGTTCCTGGGAGTTTAGTGCTAAACCCTTTCTCTACAAATAATCACAGGAGCCCAGTCTTGTGCTGTGCTGGGCAAAGCAGCTTCTGAAAGCAACTGAGTTCCTCAGCTCCCACAGTAGTCAATGGGAGGTTCGGGTGCTCAGCATTTCTCAGGGGGTGCTCAGCACCTTCAAGGATTAAGCCCCAAAGGACTAAGGGCTTGTCTAGAGGATTTAACTGGACTAGCTTTGGAAGTGGTCTAAGCCAATCTGGAAAAAAGGCATGCGTTTGAGTGTCTACATGGGGAGCTATGTCAAAATAACAGTCATGCTTTGAATTCGCCCCCTACTTTAGTCTGAAATAAATTTCAAAGGTGGACAAATCCTAATCCACAAGGAAAAAGAAGTGAGAGAGGGCCTGATCCTGAAAGATGCTAACTGCTTCAAGCGCTAAGGCAGCTAAGCACCTTAATAAAGTGCGTCCTAGGTCAGCATCTTACTCTTATGAATAATTGCATTTGCACGTTAAAGGGTAGGATGATAAATAACTTATCTTGGCACCAATCTGTTTGCTTATTATCAAGACACAGTGTACTCTGTGGTCAGCTGGACCTGCATTCTGCCACAAGGTCCCTGGATTTTGTACTACTTTGATGGGGTAAGACTGGAAATTCTGCAACTGCTTCCTTTAAATTAAGAAGAGGAATTTACTGAATTAAATATGAGGATGAATAATACCTTGGCCTGGTGTATTTATTTTGTTATGACATTTAGTTTATGTTATGCTGTTCCCACGTTTTCATTTTTATATGCTGCAGATTTAGGGTTGTCAACTCTCCAGGATTATTCTGGAGTCTCCAGGAATTAAAGATTAATCTTTAATTAAAGATTATGTGATGTGATGAAACCTCCAGAAATATATTAAACCAAAATTGACAACCTTATACAGATTCTTGTAGAGACAACACATAATTTCATTGTAGGAGTTATGAGTGGGAGGGAGGGTTTGGTATCTTGGCAGTTTGGGTTTTGGGTAGTTTGGGTTTGGGGCTTAGTCACATAAACTGTATCTTTCTGCTGAAATAATCAATAGTGAAATAGTTAAAAATATTGACATTTAAACTGTCACCTTTAAGGTTTCAGAGTTAATTCTCATTGGGATGAATGGGGCAGTTCACACCTCTTAGAGCTATTGCTTCAGGCTGAATGCAGATCAAAGGAGATGACACTTTGATTTATACCTGGTTCATGTTTTCAAGGTTCTCTTCACCTCCATGAAAGCTAGAGATGAAAAGTATACTTGAGAGCTGTAATGAAAGTTCAGATTCTACAGTACAGTTCAGTGGCAAGGGATGGAGGCTGAAGCAAATTCAACAGCTCAGGAATCATGAAATAAAAGGGACCCTATACAGTCATTGTGACCAATCCTGCCCTCTAAAGCAGGACAGTGTGAATCTGGGCAGATAATGCTCTCTGAAGCATACAGCAACCTTTTGATAGTAATGTAACATTTTTCATTCACATTAGGGTTTAAAATATATATGAGATGTGTGATGGTTTGGGGGCTATTGTGCATTGCAAATACAGCTAGGAAAACTACACTGAAAAGTTACGTGATGTCAAAACATACATTACTTAACATGATGTTAAACATGACAACAGTCAGGGTAGACAAGGACTCTGACATTGTGTCAGCTGGTTGTAGATAACCTTAAGGTGGCACCAAGACCTGCTGACAATATTATACATAACAGATCTTGTCTACATTGTGGACTGTGTTCTTATTTACATGAAAGTCCCTTTACACCTCTCTAGATCAAGGTAAATGACCATATTTGGAGTGGCAGTACTGGCCACTTTACTGGCCCATCTCTGCATCATTACTTGTAGCAACGTGTATGGAAATTGGAGGGAGGAGCACAGGTTACAGGAGGGAAGAATTTGGAGGAGGCATCAGGAAGCCAGTGAATGTGCATGCAGCTAGAATGCTATTTGCAGCTGCAGCATCTTTTCAAATAGTTCTCTTTACAAAGAGCCAGTTTAGTTTTAGGAACTTAGTATCCTCTCATGTTCTTACCCAGGATGCGGTACATGAATCATGGTGGCAGTAGTCAGTCTAGCAAGACCCACCATAAGGGAGAGAGGGTGATTAACAGGAAACAAAGTAGCACCTAGAGACAGAGCAACTAGGTAATATGAAAGGACTCAGACAATTGGGAATGTTGGATTTCCAGACAAAAACCTTGCACAAGTATGGAAACAGTGGAAGGAAGAATTGAGTTTGTATAGAGCCAACCGTGGGGGATAAAGATGAGAAAATGAAGGTAACACTTTTTTACTATCTCATTGGGAGAAAAAGATGAGAATTAGTTGGACACTGTTGCTGGGAATAATCCCCCAAACACCAAAACAGCTGATGAAGGTGTTTGCTGAGAACTGTAACCCTGGACAGAATGAGACTCTAGAGAGGGTACATGGGTACATTTTTCTACCCAAGACCAAGAAACAGAAGTGGGAATAGATATTTACATTACACAGCTGAGAACTCTGGCATGTACATTTAACTTTGGAGACATAAAACACTCACTAATTAGAGACAGACTCATTTGTGGGCCACTTGATTCCACCTACAGGAGAGATTGTTGAGATAACAGATCTAACCCTTGAGAAAGACATCCAAATAGCAAGGGAAAAGATCAAGCCAATGATAGCCACTAGTGTGAACAAATACATATGCTCAAATTAAAGGAACCAAAGGAGCAAGACAGATATAGATCAACAGAGGATATGGACATTGACATCGAGTGTATATCCTGTGAAAACATCATGAAAGACAGAAGGAAAAAAATGTCCTGCCTATAGGCAACTGTACAAAGGATGTGTGGAACAGAATTGCTTCATGTCCCAATGATGCAGGAATCCCAGGAAGAAAAAAGCAGCAGTACATGCAGTGATTGGAAAAGTAGAGACTTCCCATGAAAAGAGAGGATATCTGCAGTGTGACTTTAGCAGACTCAAAGACACTCAATGTATACATGCCACAGAAGAGGGCTGCCAGCCATTCAACAACCTTACTTGCAATTATACAATTAAAACAACCAATTAAATTCCAGCTGGATTGCAGCAATGAGATGCAGTGTAGCCCTGATAAACAGTAATATAAGACTGGACAAGTGTGACCAAGTGCTGGTGATGTGCAATAAGATCATTTTGAGGCCAGTGGACAAATGCAAGTGTCAAGAAGAAACCCATGAAACAAAAAACATTATTACTGAGGGTTTCGCTGCACTGCAGCTGGGCCCATGCTTTCCAATCTGGATAGACAGCTTAGCACTAGCTCTACTCAAGCTGGTGCACTAAAAATAACAGTGTGGATGTTGCTGCACAGGTGGAGGGATGGGCTAGCCTCATGAGTTCAAGCCTGCCAACTCCCTGGGTCTGAGCTCGGGTGGCTAGCCAATGCCATAACAGCCACACTGCTATTTTTAGCACACTAGCATGAGTCTTTCTACGCAGGCTCTGGGGCTCAGGGCACCCAGTGTTTTGGGGCTGGGGGTGCTTGGGGCAGCCCAGGGCTGGGGTTGGTTGTGGCTGTGGTGGGGGGCTTAGGGCTCCGGTGAGGGATGGAGGGTGGGAGGAGCAGAGCTTCAGGCAGAAGGGGTGGGTCTGAGGGCTAGCCTTCCCGAATGGGCAGCTCACACCCCGCCCATGTAAAAACCAGAATATCCTCTTTTTGAGACAGGAGGGAGAACTTTCCATCCATTCGCCAACCTGCATTCTAACACATTACAAGAATGTATTTCAAGGAGATGGACACCTAGCCAGCAAGTTGAAGTTAGAAATAGACCCTCATTTGTAGCCCATGAAACTTCCGATATGCAGAATTCCATTGGCCCTGGTGGAGCCATGAAGCAAGGATTTGGGATGTCTGCAAAGAAGAGGCATCATTACATCGTTGAAACTGGAACAGATGGGTCAGCAGCCTAAGAGTGGTGAGAAAACCTTCAGGTAAATTGAGTATCTTCATTGATCCAAAACTACTGAACAGAGACTGAAAAGAAGTCACTGCCCATTGCCCATGATTGAGGACATACTATCTGATTTACCCAGGACAAAGGGTTCACTGTCTGTGTTGTCAAGAATGGGTTCTGGAATATAGAGGAGCCATCCAGCCACCTGACAACTTTTGCCACTTTTTATCAGGTACCACTGGGTATGAATGTCTATAGGTATCAGCCAACCCCAGAGGTGATCCAGCGTAAACTGAACAAGGTACCAGGAGATTCCCAGGCTTCAGGAGGACTCCTAGGTTTCAATATTGTATCTAATGACATTCTTGTTGTAAGAGAGAGATATCAAGGAAGAGGCAAAGCAGGACCATGAAACCAAGCTGTAACAACTCCTAAACAGGTGCTGGGAGCAAAGTATTAGGTTGACCACTGACAAGCTGAAGTTGAGGAGAACTGATGTCCCCTACATTGGACATCTGTTGACTCCTGAGGGACTCCAGCCAGGCCATGAGAAACAGACAGCCATTAAGGAAATGCCCATACCAAATAAGTGAAGGGAGTGGCAAGCTATCTGTTCAGATTCTGCTCACACCTGTCAGAAGCCTGTGAGCCTTTGAGACAGTTAACATGCAATGAGTGGGAATAGTCAGGGATTCAAGAACAGGCATTGAAAGAATAAAGAAAATCATAAGTGAGGTACCCATCTAAAGTACTCCAACTCTGCAGAGCAGCTACAGCCACAGTGTGATGCCTCAGAAGGAGGCCTAGCAGCAGCACTGATGCAAATTCAGCAGCCTCTAGCATTTGCTACTAGAGTCCTGAGAGATACAGGACGCGGATATGCTCAGATAGAAAAGTATCAGAGGGGTAGCCGTGTTAGTCTGGATCTGTAAAAGCAGCAAAGAATCCTGTGGCACCTTATAGACTAACAGACGTTTTGCAGCATGAGCTTTCGTGGGTGAATACCCACTTCTTCGGATGCAAGATAGGAAAGGAGCTACTGGCGGTAGTCTTTAGAATGGAATGATTCTGTCAGGGAGACGTGAAGTCTGATCACGAGCCATTAGAATGCATTATGAAGAAGTCACTGCGGAGTGTTCCTATGCAACAACACGTTACTGAGGCTGCAGTGCTACGATATGGGGACTTTTTGCCCAGGAAATTTGCTCCTGGTGGCAGATATACTGAGCAGGGCACATTTTCCAGAGTACAACACAGATGGCTCTATGGGACAGGAGATATTTTATCAACAGGCTACAATATCTTCATATTCCAATGGGCGGCTCCCCACAACCCAGCAAAGCACAGAACAGGACACAGTCATAGAATCATAGAATCGTAGGACTGGAGGGACCTCGAGAGGTCATCTAGTCCAGTTCCCTGCACTCAAGGCAGGACTAAGTATTATCTAGACCATCCCTGACAGGTGTTTATCTACCTGCTCTTAAAAACCTCCAATGATGGAGATTCCACAACCTCCCTAGGCAATTTATTCCAGTGCTTAATGACCCTGACAGGAAGTTTTTCCAGATGTCCAGCCTAAACTGCCCTTACTGCAATTTAAGCCCCTTGCTTCTTGTCCTATTCACAGAGATTAACCAGAATATTTTTCTCTCTCCTCCTTGTACAAACCTCTCAGTCTTCTCTTCTCCAGACTAAACAAAACCTTTTTTTTTTCAAACTTACCTCATAGGTCATGTTTTCTAGACCTTTAATCATTTGTGTTGCTCTTCTCTGTACTTTCTCAAATTTGTCCACGTCTTTCCTGAAATGTGGCACCCAGAACTGGACACTTCAGTTGAGGCCTAATCAGAGAGGAGTAGAACGGAAGAATTACTACATGTGCCTTGCTTACAACACTCCTGCTAACACATCCCAGAATGATGTTTTCTTTTTTTGCAACTGTATTACACCATTGACTCATATTTGGCTTGTGATCCACTATGACCTTTTTGGATCTGGGCCTTAATCTCTCTGTACATCAGTTCCCCCTTTGTGTAATGGTATAATAGCACTTCGTCACCTCACAAGTCTGTGTGAGGAGAAATGCATTAAAGATTATTGGGTATTCAGAAGCTATGGTAAAGGAGACCATATAAGAACCTATATAGGTTGTTGCACTAAATATGTTGAGTTTTGCTCATGACTAAATAGCATCCAAGTAACTACATGATATATACAGATTACTTAAACCAACCATATTTAACCACTTTTCAATTAACAGTTCATTATCATTACATCACTTTTGTAACATTGGGCCAGATGTTAGCAGATGTGAACTGGCATTGCACACCCATTCTTTTCTATTAAGTGTCCATTATCTGCATGTCTATCTATATTACAAATGTCTAAGAAGGAATCTTTTTTTATGTCTCCATTAACTACAGCATACACTAATCCATGCAATGTTTTCTATTGTGGCAAATAATGGTATGTGTATTACAAACTTTTTAGGATGGCTTTTATTAGTATTCCATTGACTGCCTCCAAGTTACATACTTCTTGTAAGGACATAAGAACATAAGAATGGCCATACTTATACTTACAATAGTCCCTCTAGCCCAGTATCCTGTCTTCTGACAGTTGCCAGTGCCAAATGCTTCAGAGGGAATGTCTAATCATTTCTGTTGTCCTTCTCTTTACCTTTTCCAATTCTAATATATAGTTTCTGAGATTAGGTGACCACAACTATATGCAGTATTCAAGGTGTGGGTGTACCGTGGATTGATATAGTGGCATTATGATAGTTTCTCTCTTATTTTCTATCCCTTTCCTAATGGTTCCTAACATTCTGTTAACTTTTTTGACTGTCGCTGCACACTGCACAGATGTTTTCAGAAAACTATCCAGGATGCCTCCAAGATCTCTTTCTTAAGTGGTAATAGCTAATTTTATACACCTAGTTGGGATTATATTTTCCAATGTGCTTTACTTTGCACTGATTTTCACCTGCCATTGTGTTGCCCAGTCCCCTAGTTTGGTGAGATCCCTCTGTAACTCTTCACAGTCAGCTTTGGAACTAACTATCTTGAGTAATTTGGAATGTCTACAAACTTTGTCACCTCATTGTTTACCCATTTTCCAGATCATTTATCAGGTTTCAGAGTAGTAGCTGTGTTAGTCTATATCCGTAAAAAGAACAGGAGTACTTGTGGCACCTTAGAAACTAACAAATTTATTTGAGCATAAGCTTTCGTGGGCTACAGCATCTGATGAAGTGGGCTGTAGCCCACGAAAACTTATGCTGAAATAAATTTGTTAGTCTCTAAGGTGCCACAAGTACTCCTGTTCTTTTTACAGATCATTTATGAATATGTTGAACAGCACAGGTTCCATACAGATCTTTGGCGGATCTTGCTCTTTATCTCTTTCCATTTGTGAAAACTGACCATTTATTCCTACCCTTTGTTTCCTATCTTTTAAGCAGTTACTGAACCATGAGAAGACCCTCCCTCTTATGCCATGGCAGCTCACTTTGCTTAGGAGCCTCTGGTGTGGGACTTTGTCAAAGGCTTTCTGAAAATCCAAGAACACTATATCCACGGGATCACTCTTGTCCACATATTTATTGCCCCCCTCAGAGAATTCACATAGATTGAGGAGGCATGATGTCCCGTTACAAAAGCTCTTCTGGTCACTTAGAAGCTAGCTTTTTAACCCCCATTCTCCCTTAGTTAGCCCCGCCCTCACATCAAGGGATCCTAAAGGGATTAGTGATCAAATGATAGCAGGCTAGAGCCTTGTTAGGAAGCTCTCAACCTAGCCTAGCAAGGTGCTTAGCTCAGCACACAGCCCCACCAACAGACTGCACTATAAATTTCAAGCAAGCAAGCACACAACAAATGAACTACCAGACAACAAACTCACCCCAAGGGTCACATAGTCTTTCCTCCTTCGCTTTGTGAATTCTCTCACAAAACTCCCCTGTTTGCTGGCTCCTAGCTACAAGTTCCCATTTGTTGTGTATCTAGTCATGTTTCAAGCAATGACAAATGTATAGTGTCCTGTCTCATATATCCTCCATTACCAGTAATTACTGGTGTGCTAACCATTTCATGGTTCTTGGGTGAAAACTTTAATACTGCCCAGTTAGTAATTCAAACTGTACATTTCACTTTTACACAGGTTTCACTTCAGTTAGTGAAACTTATCTGAGGGCTGGTCTACACTGGGGGGGGTTCGATCTAAGATACGCAACTTCAGCTACATGAATAGCGTAGCTGAAGTCGAAGTACCTTAGATCGAATTACTTACCATCCTCACAGCGTGGGATCGATGTCCGCAGCTCCCCATGTCGACTCCGCTACCGCCGTTCGTGTTGGTGGAGTTCCGGAGTCGACAGGAGCGCATTCGGGGATCGATATATCGCGTCTAGATGAGACACGATATATCGATCCCCGAGAAATCGATTGCTACCCGCCGATACGGCCGGTACGGAAGACATACCCTGAGACTAGACCAAGTGGGAAACAGATCAGGTCATTCACAAGTGGTGATTACAATAATAATCTTCATAAGGAAAAGGAATTGAGACAAATGGAACTGCAGGTTTAAAAACTCAGTTTACTAGTTCTGATCGTACAGCTACAGACAAATCTTTTTAACCCTTTTATTAAAGTTACAAAGCCATGGCAAATCAGGATAAAGATCTAGTGCTGGCATCATCTTCTGCATTTAATCCACCAAGCGAAAAGGTCCACAATCCTCATCCATAACTGCAACTTTGCCTCTCCTATCATAACCAGTTTCTTCAGAGAACAAAACAGACAGGAAAATCATATTGCTGCCTGCCAGACTCTCCTTCCAATACTGGGGCAGAAATTAAAAAAAGGAGACCACATGAAAGAAAAAGAAAAGAAAGGAACATCATTTTTTCACAGGTCTCTCCCAAAGTCTCATGAGAGCCAAACCATTTTTGTCTATTCCAAAAATCCTATGCTGTTTTCCAGATATACCTGTTGCTTCTCCATTCTTCTCGAAGATGACAGTGGCAGACAAAGCTTTGACAGTAGTCTCCTATCTATTTTCGACAGGAAAGTCACAGGACCCATAAAACTCAAATACATTTCCCCTCAAGTCCTCACAGTTTTGTAATGGATGGCCCTGTAATTGCACAGCCTTTTACTTGAGAATTGACAATATACATTCACAGAAAGAGGAATTTACTGGTGATTCAGAGATGTGGACAGTCAAAAGGATCAGCTCTCTTCTTCAACTAACAAACAAATGGGATGTATCATTTATTTGAAGAAGGGGAGCATTGGTTTGATCAGACAATACCAAGCCAGTATATCATCAGCTACTCCTTGCAGAATAGTGTGGAGAAACATAATGCTTCCTTTCAATTTCAATGATACTGTATTTTGTGTTAAACCCATTGCAAATTAAGTTGATTGCCCAGAGACTATAGCTCGCAAGAGAGACAAGATAGTGTAATGATCTGTGTGTGCATACCGCACATGTAGACTACAGCCATCAATCAACTACAAAATCTTTATCAAGATTCATTCAAGTCGTTGGGAGTCATTGTTGTTAAAACACAGTGCACCACTTAGAAAATGTGGGGCTTAATATTGCTGAATGGGGCAAGAAAAAAAGTGGAAGAGACGAAAGGTGAGATCAGAGCAGAAGCAGATAAAGTTAGAGTTTAGTGCTCATGGGTGTACATTACTTTTTGAGTAGATGATCACCAAATAAACATTTTTAAAGGAAAACAAATAGCAATATATAATTTCTCCAAAGGCATAATTATTTTTTGTTTTTGTGCTCAACAAAATTATCATCCCTTTTTCATTAACTTCAGAAATATTATTTTGAAGAATATTAAAAGTTCTTGCAGACAAATTCCAGTAACTTCTTCCTTTTCGAACAACTGACAGTAATAAAGTGGCTCCTTGGGATTTGAAAGTGTTAAAAAGAAAGTTAAACCTTAATTATGGTCTGTGAGATGCTACAGAGAGAATACTACACTGTAACAATGACATCTGGACTAGTACTAGTGCACATAATGCATATCTGTCACTGACAACTCACTGGGTTACATTTAATTCAGAATCATCAGTCATGTCTTCTTCTTCTGCAAGCACAGAAAGAAGCTACAACAGCATCAGTAGAAACAATGCCAGTGGTGGACAGATTCTTTCATATGCAGTGCAAGAAGATGACCTTACAAATGTTAACATAATGGATACAATAAATGTCAGTAAATTTTAAGTAGGCAAGAGTTTCAAACACCTTTGCTTACATGCAACTTTATAATAGCAAATGAAGCTTTGTCAATTCTCTTTTGCACACACTCCCTTAATAATGCTGGGCCTGATTCCTCTGCCTCTTTGACCTCAATGGAATTACTCTATATTTACCCCAGTATAACTTTGAAGGAAGATGTGATTTAACATCCATTTAATGCAGTGAAATATCTATTCCCATTCTTAGAAATCTAAGAAACATAATATTAAGCAGTTACAAGGTTACTCAAATGGCTGGTTGAGAAAAGTCAAGCTCTACATGCTCCACATATTTGTGCACTGAAGAGGCAGTAATGGCTAAGGACTAAAGGACGTCAAATGGAACTATACTTAAGTAAGGAACAGTCAATATTGAGCACCACAAACCTAAATACATAAGAAGAATGGTCCTCTCTTAGGCCATGTCTACACTACCCACCGGATCGGCGGGTAGTAATTGATCTATCAGGGATCGATTTATCATGTCTCATCTAGATGCGATAAATCGATCCTTGAATCGACACTCGTACTCCACCTCAGCAGGAGGAGTAAGTGGAGTCGACAGAGGCACTGCGGCAGTCGACTTGCCGCCATGAGGACAGCCAGGTAAGTCAAAGCGAATAGCGTAGCTGAAGTTGCGTATCTTAGATCAATCTCCACCCCAGTGTAGACCAGCCCTTACATTGCAGTTCTATATGCTTGAACAAAATGAGTGTACACCAACATGTAGGATTGTCTGGAGATGTTTCTCTTTAAATGTGCAACTGTTGCTCCCACAGCTTCACAAGAATGTGGATGCAGCCAATTTTAACTGAACAAGTCAGCCAAGAGAAGCAAAACAGCAGAAGCGAACACTTGTCCAGATGCCTTTCCTACAGATCTGAAAACGTATTTGGCAAGCTCTCATTCATTCAGCTACCAGTATCTCAGCTGTCCTCCCACTAAATGTAGTCTTACCACATACGTCATTTTTCAAGATAGAGTGAACAGATGAGTGCATCTTATTTAATCACTAATATTGATTCACACATTCACACATAAGAAGATGCAACTTGGAATAGTCTTTGCAGAGAACTCACCTTACATATGCACAATTAAATATTAAAAGAATTAGCAGGTGCTCTAATCAAGGCTCTTCAGGATGTGCTCTATGATTTGACCACACATCATTATGTTTGTCCTTTTTATGTTATGAAGTGACCTCTGAGAAGGTGCACATTTTCCTACAGTTTATGGCAATTGCGCTTCTTGTTCATGGTAGATTGACTAGAATCTCTTTCAACTATCTTGTGTATAATCTTTCTTTATGTATCTCTGCTATAATACTCTATGCATTAGCACTGGCCCACTGGGTATCATTTTTATTCCAGGCTTCAAATATACATTCTAATTATTCTATTACTGTACCACCATTTGAACTTAATGTTGGAAATAGATTTTACTTTTCATAAGGTCCACCAACGAAATTACAATTTGTGACACTTAGGTTAAGCTTCTACTAATAAATATGAAATAATATAGCTCTTTGTAATACGATGCATCCTAAATTGCCAAGTTAAAATCACATGCAAGCAAAGAAATGTATACTGTTTCAAAATATTACATATTATTATAAACCATATTCATAATGGCATCAGTTGAAAAGTAAGATGTTATAAGTTCTATAATGTTCTCTAATATTTACTATGCTAAGCTATTAATTATTATTATTACTATTATTATTATTATTATTTGCATTACAGTAGCTCCTAGAGACTGAGGCCCCATTTATTTATGCTTGACCCTGTTTTCTCTAAGCCCCACTCCTTTTCTGCTCTGGCAAATAGACAACATTTCTTATCACCCCCCCACCCCCTCTTGGCTCCCCAACTAAAGTTCCAGACTTGGTCCCCCTCACAGTGTTCTGGCCAGCATGCCTGAGCTGGGGTGGAGGTGTTATAATTTGCTGATGGTATAGGTCAATAACTAATTGTCCCTCCTCAGAGCAAGAGGTAAATTGGGGGGAATTGTGCCTCAAAGTGGTATCTATGAGGTGCAATGCCCCTCAGGGCTACTCCTGGGGTAGTGAAGCTTAAATATCTCTCCTTGCTCAGGGCTGTAACTAAAGGCCCAATCTACTCCATAAATTTTTGCTACCTTGGAACATTCCATTTTTAGAACCTACTTCAAGGAGTAGATTTTGGGGGTCACTTTAATTTGCCTTCACCCTGGACAGTGTCTATGCTGCAGAGTGTAAGATCCTATATATTTCTGTTACTGTATCCCTCTCCCCTCTCAACATGTACATAGAATGTTTTTAAAGTTGTGTGTTTTGATTAGAAAACAGTATAACAATATAACCATTGTATCACTAATTCATTTGTGTATTTAGAAACTGTTTATGCAGAAAGACAAGTACGGGAGGCCAAATACAACCGATTAGTAAAGAACACCTCTAAAATATTTTGTTGCTTTTTAGAAGTACAGAATTTTCTTATACACAAGGCGTTCCTGGATAAATTACAGAGAGAGTACATTTTATACTGAGATTTGTGGCAGATCTCTTTTAGTATGCATAGGGGTTCCAACATAATACAATTCATTTAGGAATATGACACATCTGTGTAATTTGTAGGTGTTGACTGTCTAACCTTCAGACAACTTGGTGGAAAAAAAATAATTCATCCATAACAGAGACCTTTATTTTTCTATCCATAACATTCTATTTAATGTCTTAGAGCTACATGAAAAGAATAGAAAAACAGGAAAAATAAAACAAGAAAAAATGCCTTACTGTACAGAGCTTCAACAAGTAATGTAAATATGGATATTTCCCATGTTTTCTAATCCTATAGTTCTTTCTGTGGAACTATCTTACTTATCTTTGTGACAAAGTAAGAGAAAAGCCATTATAATCGTATATAGATATGACACATATTCTTCCAGCAATTCAGATAACTCAAACATGACAACACTGAAGAGTATGTTATGACTATTTTATCTCATGATTGGGATCAACTTCATATTTAATGCTATACCTTCACATACCATAACTATGCTGTAATATACAAGTATATGATTTATTTACATCACAGTCATTTTTATCAAAAGAAAACAGAAGTTAGAGATAGCAAAGGCAGGACAATAAGTAAGGTACTCTAGTCCTAACATGACTTTGTTTTTCCTATTTATAATAAATTTAGTTAATTACAGCAGAGTGAATTTTGATTACCCCAGATAATATGATCTCTCTCTAAATATTGGCATGCTAGGTGTTGGCAATTTTGTTAATAGCAGGTTTAGGGCAATGGAGAGCAACAAAGCATTAAGATCTGCAGATTCTAAAGTAGCTCACAGCTCACCCTAGTGCTAATAATTTTGTTCCCAGAAGTGGGATCCCAGCTTATATAACACTGTTCTTCGCAACAGTTGTACAACCTGTGCACTTGGTATCCATTTGTCCTACATGTACTGACAGATACATTGGCATGGCATATATAGAGATGTACCATATGAAATCAACCTAGTGCACCAGGATCCACAGTCATAAAGTATGAGAAGCCCAAAAGGGAACCAAAATGAAGGTGATGGAACCCAGTGGACAATGGACAACATAAGCAGCAGTGATAAACAATGGCAGCTGTTTGTTACTGTTTGTTAACCAGTTGTTGTCTGATATTTCTCTCCGTGCTGATCTCTTTATAAACATAGAGAAATGTTCTTTAGCCCGCCCGCTTCTACTTTGCCAGCTCTGCCCCGGTACAGGCTCTGCAGCCAGTGCTTTAGTAATTTTGAAGGGACTTTGCCCCACTTTAGCCAATGGGGTCAGTTTTTTGCAGGTCAGTTTCCGTTTGGACCAGGAAGACGATGCGGAGTAAGCTATTTTCTTTGTGTAACTTGCTTATTTACAAGATGTACATCAGTCTTCTTCCTCCGAACAGTGGTAGGAACAAATTACTCACTTGACTTGCTCCCTTTTGCAGGAATCCCAGAAAAAGAATCACTGCCTGGCCTGAGAAAGCAGCTATTCTGAGCCCCCCTGGCTCTTTCCAGGGGCTCACACAGACTCACAGCCAAATGAACACTGCTTCCTTCCAAGGATTCCACCAAACTCAATCCTCTGACTGCTTGACACGCTTATTTGTTCCAACCCCACTAGCTCCATGCTTTCCCTGTGGCCTACCTGGTCTCCCTCTTTTGCATGGAACTGTTTCATGCTACAAAAGGCCCTCAGCTACTCCTCCAGTTGGGCACAAAAGTGCTTCAGTCCCCTAATGATGGGCCATTAATACCTCATTCATAATGGGGAATCATTTGATGCCCTTTGAATTGTTCCTTTTCTAGTTTTTGATTTATTTTTTGACCATCAGGACTTTTGTTTGCACAAGGGGACAGAACAGCCTCTAGTGCTTGCAAGAGATACTCAGGTAAGCACTAATGATCTATCTAAGGTATGAGTCTAACAGAGCACATTTGGAACTACTGGAACTTTTCTGGAAAGGCTGATCCAGTGACTGCTAATTTGGCAGAATGCTGAATTCTCTGTGCATGAAAGCTCCCCCAGTTTAACTGCACAAGAAACGTAAGATAAGACTTTTTCTCTGCAACGTATTACAGAAGAAAAACCTACCCTACCATATAGCATATTGTAAATCTCTTGGCTATATCAGTAAGAATCATATTTTGAAGTATGATAGAATACACAGGTATGGTGTGCTACGTTTTTTTTAAAGTAATGAATTTTATGCCTGCATGTTTCTGTTCCTTTGTCTATTTTTAATTCAAATATGTAAAAGCTTTTTTAATACAGACTCCCAGGTGTCAGTTGCTGCCTGAAGTCCCTTTTCTTTCCTCTATTGTTCTCTTAATTGTTACTTCAAAACAATTAGCTGGGCATTCAAATGCAAATGAATGCAAATGTACAGGGGATTGGGTGTGAGAGAATACCACCATTCGTTAATTTCCACTTCAAGGTCTGCTGGTAGGAAAGGCAAAATTGCTTAACAATGTATTTTTCCTGGGCCGTAAAGGGTGAACTCATGAAGAATCCAACCATCCTGCTGGCTCTGCAATTGTTAAGATTCTGCTGTGTTACTTGGTGAGATTTTTTGAGGGTTTTATTTTTGTTATAGCAGTTGTGCTGAACCTCTCACTATTTACCTTGTCCTTGTTCATTCGTGCTCAAGGACATGCCTAAATAAGTTGGTTGCATCCCTGATTGAGATATGATATGAAATAAAATAAATAAATAATAATATGATCCAGTAGGAGATAACCCCCCCCGTAAGAATTTCTCATGCCTCAAACAAAACATAACTTTTATAATTTATTTTAAAAGCGTGCCTTATTGCATTTATGCCACAGAAGAAAAGACATGCTGACTGATGTGTTGAGACTATGAATGAATCCTAGAGAGATTTTCTCAGTTGTTAAAATAAATCTGATCTTTTTTGGAGCAATTGCAGTCTATTGTGTAAATCTGCATTACTATTTTAGGCTTTGCATAGTAAAACTCCTTATGAAAAGCAGTTGGTTACTCAGCATTCAAAACTGCTTTTCAAAGATAAATATCTTAGCTTTTCACATCTAATTAATACATTGGAAGCAATTATAGGACTAAATCCTGCAATCTTCACCCAGGAAAAATTCCTAGGACTGAGGACCAAAGTGTATCCTAATCAGAAATTCCCTTCTCCGAGCAGGAAAATTCCACTGTACAGCTATGGATTTCCTATCCATCAGTTTGCTTCCAAGAGGCATAACTTCCATAACTGATATAGTGGGGAGCATATCTCTCAAATGTTGAGAACCGTCACTCATTTTAACCCCAAAGTTACCCTCTCACTCTTATTGTTGAAAACTGAGCAGAAATAAAAAACCACAAAACTAGATTATTGAGGCAATGCCCCTCTTTTCTGGGGTGATTATACATAGCATAGTGGGGTCCTGGTCCATGACTGGGTTGCGCAGTGGTTAGGACAGTAGCAAAGTACTTGGGAAACCTGGGTCAGTTCCCTGCTTTTCCACAGACTTCCTTTGTGGCCTTGGCCAAGTCACCTATTTCCCTCTGTGCCTATGTTCACCACCTGAAAAATGAGGAAATTAGTACTTCTCTACCTTAGAGGGATGTTGAATGAATCCCATAGCATTTTAATTTTACTGTGTGTCTATTTCATTTGTTTGCTTCATTTGGGGGTCTTTGTAATGTGTTGTGTCCCACTTTGGGGACTTTCTGAACTTTTTCACTAGGAGGGTGGTGAAGCACTGGAATGGGTTACCTAGGGAGGCGGTGGAATCTCCATCCTTAGAGGTTTTTAAGGTCAGGCTTGACAAAGCCCTGGCTCAGATGATTTAGTTCGGAATTGGTCCTGCTTTGAGCAGGGGGTTGGACTAGATGACCTCCTGAGGTCCCTTCCAACCCTGATATTCTATGATTCTGTGAGTGATGTGGTTGGGGGATATGCTTTTAGCATGTGGGTAAAATCCTGTACGTCTGCCAAAGGGAAGGAGGAGAGAGAAAAGAGGAAGGCGACTCCTTGTCTTTGATGAGCACACAGTTCCCTCACAGCGAGGAGGGGGACATGATCAACATAATCTTGGTTGGCTACCCCCTTGGCAACAAGCTTGAAACTACATGGTCTTTCAGTGGTTTCAGGGTTCTCAGGAGGATGATTCACTTGCACACAATTTCCCCCTTTCTGCGTGTCCCTACCATGATGGCCAGTACTCTGTTTAAATTAGTGCCCTCTTTTCCCCAGGAGGACATCCCTTTGTAATGATTTGATCCCAAACAAAGACTTCAGGATTTGGTCCACAGCTAATATACAAATGTCAGAAAGGCCTTTAATCATAATGGTTCTATTTCTCCCCTGCTTAAAACCTGGGGAAATTGATATATTTGTCTTCATTATGACACAAGCACCTGTGGAAGCTTGGAAGATACTGGATGTATCTCCTTACAGGAGGAATAAATGTCTCATCCCAACAGTCAGTGCCCTTATTGCAACCTATTCATACTTCACCAACCAATATATTTTATCTTCATATACGGCTGAAGATTTAATGGGATATAAAAAGGCAAATAAAATACATCTATCTTCCAATAATTACAAAAGAGGTTATTATTAGCCAGTGAAGTAATACTAAAACAGACTGAAGTGCAGGAAAGGGGAAAAGATTTCAATAGGTAAGTATATTAAGCAAGTATTTAAAAAGATAAGCATGTTATATCCTACAGTTCTTAGAATGTTTTGTCATAAACAAGTTGTTTCAGAAATTTGCCCTTTTCTTTTATATGGCTGATGTGGTTTCAGCTTTAAGATATGAAGAACATTTGTAAATAGGAAAGAAGGTGATGAGTAAATATACTTTATGATCTCACTTTGGTGCAGTGCTCTGTCAGAGTTGCATGCTGGGTTTGGTAACAGAATTTAAAGTACCTGGCCTCCATTTGTGCATGTTTATTATTATCACTGTCACCTGCATGCACAGGTGGTAGAACTAGCCCTCATGTATCTAGCTATATAACGGTAAGGTTGTTTCCTATGTACTGTACCTTTAAAATTAAGTGGGCACCCTAACCTGTCTATAGATCATTCCCTGTGAGTTCATTCTGGCCATCTGCTGTTGTTGAGTGAGACGCACACACTGTATATACACTTAGAGACTTTATGTTCATCCTTTCTTTGTAGATTCTATTAATCTAAAAGGAGAAAAGCCATTAAGACTGAAACTATGTCCTCACTCCAGTAACTCCTTTAAATTTTGTCTCTTACTTTCACAAACATCTTCATACTTTCTTCCATGTCACCCCTTGTGCTTGGAACTCTGCCCCCAAACCATTTCACTGAGCCACCTTCATTCAAATCACTCTTCCAAACTAATTTCTCCTGCAAAGCCTCTGAAAAGTGCCTTTTCAACATCTGCTCTCAGCATTGCCACCCTTCTCCTAACTCTCCTGCCCCCTATGTACCAACACACACACACACACACACACACACACACACATATATATATGCAGGTCAAAAATTAATGTGCAGGTCTTTGTGCTTAGGAAAAGCTCAGCATTTAAAAATGGAAGCTAGTTTGAGGCCTCTCTGAAAACTTTGTCCTGAATGTGGACTCCCCTCCCACCTTCTAAGCCTGAGCCTGAGCTGCTGGAACTTAAACAGAGGATGTGCCATTGATGTGTCCTGACCACTGAATAACCACTGTGTCCCTTCACCTCCCCATTCATTCTGCACTTGTGGCTGATTTACAGAGATTGACTGTGTTCAGGGCCAGTTTTAGGCATAGATGATGCTATTATAAGGTGCTCACAGTGGATGGGGAATGGCTCCATTTTAGAGTTGGGGAACCAATATACCAATACTGGCCATAGACAGAGTTTTGCATAAGACTAGACTCTTGGAGGCAGGTAGCTATGATGCAGCTCCTGATGAGTAAAAAGGACTGGTAATAATTTAAAAGAGAAAGTATTCCTGTGTATCAAAGCTATGGATGTAACATAATATATATCTAACACATTTTATGCAGTAAAGATAAATAGAAAGAACACAAATGTGTAATCCCATCGCCAACATCAAAGCATGCAGATATCAGAAGGAAAATGCATGATTAGAATGTGATTCAAGATATAAAGCTTTTCACATCTCAGCAAAATGCATATACATATATATATATATATATATATATATTCTTGCATAATACAGTTTGTGTAGTTCAGATCTCTGTCTTTAGTACGGTTCCAGTATCCTTCCTTTTATGTCTGGCATTCCCCATTCAGATTTTTTAAAAACAGATAAAATCCCCCCTAGCCTTTCTTCTTGATAATCCTTTTACTTTTTTTTCCTTATCTCTTTCTTTGCATCCATTTTTTGATTGTGCCACTTACACAGGTCTTTACACAAGGTTAGTCAAATTAAACATTAGCTAGCTCAATAGGTAACTTCTATTGCTAGCTACTAAGATAAACATCCGGATACTGGATGTTGGAGTTTTCTTCTTTTCCACCTTCATTGTTTCAAGGGACTGTTTTTGAAGAACAGGTGACCCATTTCCTTGAATATTCCTTAGAAGCAGTTTGCCCTTATAATACTTTGTGATAAACACTTCTCTGTTCTAAAAACATGCGGTAGCAGCAGTTAGTTTTAGTGCATCATCTTGATTTGGATATGGCTCCTCTGGAGTATTTAATATTCTTGCATTGACTAGTATCAGAGGGGTAACCGTGTTAGTCTGTATCCACAAAAATAATGAGGGGTCCAGTGGCACCTTAAAGACTTTGAGTCTTTAAGTCTTTAAGGTGCCACCGGACTCCCCATTGTATTTGCTTTGACTGCTGCCATTGTGTATCTGGAGATTTCATAATCCACTGGTACACTGTGAGGTATAGACTCCCGACTTCTTTAATCTTTTATAAAGAATCAGAGCAGCAGGACTGAATAGAGAAACTACTGCAGATCCCAGAGCTCCACAAGACTTCAGCTGCTAGAATGCAAGACAGGGTGGGATCATAAGTTCCAGAACTTGGATAGGATGCGGGGCTTACAAAGAGAGAGGCCTCGCATGGCCATTTTCTTTGAGTTTAAGATCTAAGCTGGAACAATAATCCTTTTGCAGTTTGCTCAGTATGAGTTTTCACTTCATTATGGAGCTTATTACTCCCCTGGGTTATTCAATGTGTTGGGCATAAATGAACATAAGAGAGACAATCCAAGAAGGACAAAAAGTCCATTCAGTCTCTGCTCTAGAATAAATCGTAACCTGGCAACAGAATAGTGTAGGTGCTGCTAGTGCTCATGGTTGGGAGGCATTGGCAAGCCCTATCTGTATAAGTTGGAATGGTAACTACCTGCACTAAACTAGGGCCATTGCCATTGCTCTTTGCCCTTCTGTTTCATAAATAATACAACAGCCACCCTTAAAAACATGCCAGCCCTTGCAGTGTTGCCAACTCTTGAAATTTTTTCATGAGTGAGGAGATTTTGACTGGGGCTGGAGCGAGTCTCATGATGACATGAGATGCCCCAGCCCTTTAGCAAATATAAGCCATCTGGTTGGTTGTCTGCTCCACTTACCCACCCTCAGGCAGAACAACCAATCAGAGCTGCTATAGGAAGAGGTCTCTCTCCTCCACCCTTCTCCTCAGCAATCCAAAGCTGTTCTCACAGGAGGAGAGGCGGAAAGAGAGAGCAAAAGATTCCATCAGCTCTGGTCACCTCTGCTCCCTCGTCCCCTCCAGCAGCAAGGGGGACAGGATGGTACCTTTACTCCTCCCCCGTCCCTGCAGCATCTGGACTGGGAGCGGGCAGAGCGTGGAGAAGAGATATTGGAGCTACCTCTCCCAGCCTGGAAAGGGCAGAGGGAACCCCTCTGTAGTCTCCAGGCCTGAGAGAGGAGGGGTAAGAGCTCCAGGAGGAGTACAGGTGAGGTGATCTGAGGGGGGCTGGACTGAAGGGGTAGAGCAAAATTTATTGCTAGGTAGGGGATGGTCAGATGACAGGGGGTCAGAGCTCCTGCACCAGGAGACAAAGTCACTTTACCCAATACATTCAGATGAGTTGGCAACATACATTTTCTCTCACACACACTGAGGATGGGCATAGGGAGTTCAAAAATCAAAAGACAGGCCAAAGAACACAATATAATCTCTGAATAATCTCATGGTTTTGGGGCCAAGATCATGATTTTTGGGGCCTGACTCATTATTTTTGAACTCTTGAGGCTGTCAGTACTACAACTGTCTTACTTCATGTAATAAATAGAAACTGAGTCTCATTAATGCTCCCTCCCTATTTCTAGTATTGCCTAGGTAAAAGGAATAACAGAAAATCCTGGGAAAATGGAGGTAATATTATACAATTATCTATATCCAATTGGTAAGATTTTAAGGTCTGTCACTATATGTTCAGTCTCAAGTTTACTAAAAAAAACAACACCTAGGGTCTTTAAAAGAGGGTGTTTTGCTACAGTTAGCTTGACTACATTTTCTGGAAGGTCACCTCAAGATGTCATCTAGTTCTGCTCCCTGTACTAAGACAGGACTATATATATATGGACCATCCATAACAGATGTTTGTCCAACCTGTTCTTCAAAACCTCCAGTGACGGGATTCCAAACCTCTCTTAGTAACATATTCCAGTATTAAACTATCCTTATACATTTTTCCTAATATGTAACCTAAATCGCCCTTGCTGCAGAGAGCAAGCCAATTACTTTCTGTTCTACCTTCAGTGGACATGGAAAACAATTGCTCACCATCCAAATTTTAATCCTACTTAACTAGCTTACAAGTACAGCAAGTCCTTGGGATGGACTCTGTCCCTACCAGACCCTGTCCCTTCAGCTGTGAGCAATCAATACAGCTTGCTGACATCATTAGGACATTAGACCTCTCTGATGAGTAGTGACTGGCTACAATGAGCAAGGCAGCCAATCACATATAGGACTCCCTTTTTTGCAATGGATTTTTCACAGTTCTGAATGACTGACCTGAAGTGCCAACAACTTGCTGCCAGCAAATGCAATCAGATAAACAAATCTGCCTTCCACCCTCCTGCTCCAATGGCTCCTAGCCCAAAGAAAGGTGGCTGGGGACAGTTAGTACTGCCATGGCAGGGACGTTGGCTACTGTAGCTCACTAACAAGCTTTTACGTGCTGTAGTTGGAGACTTCTGTTGGCATATTCTCTAATTATTCTCTTTAAACCTGCCCTATCTCTTGCGATCTAGCCATTGAGAATGTATGCATTGATGGTACAGTAATGCTTGTCTTACATGTCTGCACCCCTGGGCCATTCCCAGGGCCAGCTGGCTGTTTGAACAGGGTTTCCATTGAAGCTGCAGGTTATCTGAGTGGAGTGGGGGATGGAATCTCTTCATACTGATTCCAGTAGGCATTAGGAATGGAAACTCGTGCCTTTTTTTTCCCTCTGCTGACTACTAATTGGGGTAATCTAATCGGGTGCTAGTGCTCCTTCTGAATGGTCCTTTTCTGTCACACTCACTCTACTCAGAGTACTGCACCCTTCAATTAGTTATGGACCATTTCTCACATCAGAGGCTACTCTTTTCTCAATATTATTTAACAGGGTAGTGTTAATTGCTTACAGATTATGCTTTACTGTCCACAATGCTCCCATTAAGGTCTCCTGCTTTGGACTCTCTTACGAAGTTCCCCTGCACTTGCTAATCCATTAGACCACTCAACAGACTCCTGTTCAGATTCTGAAGCACTTTAAGAGAGATTCATCCCTTCAGTGCCCCTGGCTCTCTTTCTCATCTATTTTAGTGATTCTCTGATTCCTTCATCTTGTTTTTGCCTCCCTCACCTGGCTTTCCTGATTTACCTTCTCTGTTCTGTCTCCCAGCTTTCTCTATTCCACAGCTCCATCAAAACGTATTGCCTACTGACCATGAGCATTGCCCTTTCCCATATTTTTCCATTTCTTTCTTCTCATCTAGGTATAGATTTCCCAAGCCAGCTCTTCTTCCTACATCTGCTCTGTGCCATGTACAACAGCCCTCCTCAATATCTTTAGCTAACCCTCTTCCACCATTCCTTCTCCTACCCTTGATTCCCATTCTACTCTGTTCCTACCACCAACCTACCATTTCTTTTTTTCACTATACCTAACCAACAAGATCTCAACCCCCAACCATTATCCTTCCAAACAGTTACATCTGGTTTCTCTCTTGTTTGGTCACTATTGTTTCTAAAACTCTGTTCTGCTGCAAGACTACAGTCCCTTAGAAATCTCCCCTCTATTCAGCCCCATGAAACATTCTACCTAACTTAAGCTTCACCATGCAGTGGAAGAGAAAAAAGACTGCGTAATGCTAAATAAGACTTTTGTTAAATAGAATATTTCTGCATCCATCCTATTCCGGGCAAAATTTAGATTAATCCACAATGCTACATCTTTCACGTTCTGGGGCACAGCGCCAGTGTTGCAACTGCTGCAGAAGGCAAGAACAAAGAATGAAGATAAGGAGTCATAGTGTAGAAGAGAGGCGGGAGAGAGAGGTGGGAAAATATTTTGCATTCCTGGAATGACTGTGACACAATCATAATAATTCTGAAATAATTATATTTGTTATCAGTCAACATAATTTCCTGCCATTCTCCACACAACATCATTTTCCTCTCCTAACATTCAGGCTGAACAAACGGTTCTGTCCTTGTTATTATTTTAGCACGAAGCAGAGTAATGTTGGTTGAGCTAATAGTGTAAACACAGGGCTATCACTTAAAAATGCCTAAAGATGATATGCAACTTTCTTCTACTGCTTTTTGACAGGGGGCAACCACACCTGGTAACAATGAATATTTTCCTAACATTTTGCCCACAAAGTTGTGGTTTTGTCTTATAATATTGGACTGCAATATTGCTGTAACACCAAGTCTATTCTATTTAGGTTACTCCACAGAGCCCATTATTATAGTGTCTGAACACACAAGAGAAATAATATTCAGTGCATTAAATAATATCAGACAAACCCAGTATCATGCTGTAGGCTAACAACGTATAATAACATATTTAAAATAAATAAAAACGCACCCTAATGGATTTTAGCCTATGATTTATGAAAAGGAAACATATTTACCCCCTTTTTCTCCCATGGGGCACAGAGAGGTGAATTTCACTTCTCTCCACCAGGAAGCTCCACTGTTTTCCAGTGGGATTCACCTAAGAGAAAGTATTTCCCATTGGAGTTCTGCCGGGGGGAGAGCAGCTGTAGTTTGTGCTATTGGCTCCATAGGAATTCTGACAGCAGGGGATGCACTGCATCAATATATTCCCTGGCTGTCATGGTCATGGCACTTCTCAGATGGGGCCATACAATTTTTGAATTCCATATTGTGCTGTGGCAAATTATCCCCAGTGGACTTTCTATTACTAGAAGCCCCACAGCTTGACTTAGACTAACAGAAGCTCACAGGAATAAATCTGGCCCAGTTGTCTACTTTCTTGTTAAAGTCACTGTCTGATATATCAAGCCAAACTCAGTCCTGGTGGAAGGGGATCCAGATCTCATTGACTTCACTGGGAGCTGCACTCCCTTCCTCCAGAGTTGCATTTGGCTCTTTGTGTTTAATGCTATTGCTGTATAATAATGAGACTACCTAACAATTGCTGTGCTCTTTACCCATTGTCTCATGTAACAGATTATTCATTTCAAATATAAATATGAGAAAATCAAAATGGAGTCTAAGAAACTTTAGTAGCTTGGATGGGAATCAAGAAGTGGGAAAGCAGGTGTGGTAGATATAGAAATTTAATAGGGGAAATAACTTGTTAGGCCATTTGCCCATTCTTGGTCTAATGCAAGACCAACTGGGCTCTACAATATATTCTAATACCACTGCCTATCGTGCTGACCCATATTGTCTTATTGTTTCCTTGTATCCCCCCATATGTCTCTATCTATTTGTTGTCTCTTGTTTTATACTTAGATTATCAGCTCCTTGGGGCAATGACTTGGGTTTTTTGGTTGTGTTTGTACAGTGCCTAGCACAATGAGATCCTGATCCATAACTAGGACTCCTAGGCAGTACAGCAGTACAAATACTACTAACTAATAATAAATCATAATATTTTTGTCCAGTTCAGTTTTAAGTGGACTTCAAAGAGAGCACCTAACCTGCTGCTGATGCTACACAAATAGTAATATTGCAAGGAGGTTTCGAGTCGAGTGCCACAAAGCTCTATGTTAGATGTGGACTTATTCAATATCTTTATTCATGCTGTGTGTGTGTGTGTGTGTGTGTGTGTGTGTGTGTGTGTGTGTGGAGGGGGGATGTTGATTAAATTTACAGGTGATATTAAATTGAAGGCAAATACTAATGAGGGCAAATTACACAATAGAATCTTTAGAGGTCAGAAATATGGAAAGTAGCAAAATGAGATTCAGCTTGCAAAAAAATCAGTTGGGAATAATAGCCTTACCAGAATAGTGGATGTAGAACACATCCCCCTTACTTATGGCTATGTGAGATTTGACTTCAACAGCCTAAAGGGAAAACTACAGCTACAGCATGTCCCACAACTGCAGCATCATACAGTCTTCCATCAAAATCAACTGAATTCGAGTGTTTGACAACAACAAAACAAAACAAAACAAAATAACAACAACAAAAGAAGAGGTAATATTTATGGAGGCTGCCGTGTATTAGTAAAAGGGAAGGAAGTTTGATTCCCTCAGGGGAAGAACATTTCTATCATTTATTTCAAGGGAAAAAGCAGTTAATTCTGAAGTAAGTCCATACATTTCAATGTGCATTTAATTTTTTATTTATTTATTTATTTATTAGGGTTTAAATGGTTTTAGGGTGTGGTTTTTAAATTGATTTTATTTACTTTGCAAGCATTGGGGCTCAGGATTTCTAGAGGAAACTATATAATTTCACTCCCCAGTGCTCCTGTGTCCCCTTTGGACATTCCTCTGTATTCTCTCTTACCCTCATCAGGGCTCAGAGGAGTGCACAGGAGAGGTTTCCATGCCAGCCAACTTTTCTCTCTCGATTCTTATTCCAAAATCACATTGATAAGAACAAGGAAAGTTTTTCAAGCAGGGACGAGAACTGAAAACAAGCTAATGGGAAAGAGTTCTCTGCTATCCAGATTTGCTGCCTTTTAACAGGGACAGCTATTTCCAGGAAGTAATCATAGAGGTATCCACTATCAGAAAGCTCTACGGGGAATTTCTTTAATAATTATTGCTTATATATATTGCTTATATAGATATAGATAGATAGATACACACATACAGAAAATGTAATAAATGTTTATAGCTATCTATCTATAACTGGATATAGATGTAGATGTGCATGTATGTGTGTATATATATATATATATCAAGGGTAGGCAACCTATGGCATGGGTGCCAAAGGCGGCATACAAGCTGCTTTTCAGTGGCACTCACAGTGCCCAGGTCCTGGCTACCGGTCTGGGGGGCTCTGCATTTTAATTGAATTTTAAATGACGCTTCTTAAACATTTAAAAAACCTTATTTACTTTAAAGACAATAGTTTAATTATATATTATAGACTTATAGAAAGAGACCTAAAAACGTTAAAATGTATTACTGGCACACAAAACCTTAAATTAGAGTGAATAAATGAAGACTCGGCACACCACTTCTGAAAGGTTGCCGACCCCTGATATATATAATAAAATAGTTGAGTACAAAAATGCTGGCATTTCCTACAAATGATACACTAATATCAGGCTTTTAAATATTTTATTAAGCAATGGGCATTTCACTTAGGGGCTGATTTCCAGAGATACTGAATACCCATCACTCCATTCAAAGCCATTGGGACCGGGGTAGAATCAGCATCTCTAAAATCAGGCCCTTTGTCCCATCAGTTGTGAATCACAGGGCATCCAGTGAATCTGAACATCAGCGAATTTAAAACAGAGTCAGAGGAAGTACTTTTTCTGCAGTGTATAGTCAATCAGTGGTGGAATCACTGCCACAGAAATTTCCAAGGTAAGCTATTTGGGAGGATTAAAAAAGGATTAGGTGTCTGTATGAACAGGAACAACATTTGCAGTTTTGTAGCTATGCTACCAAGGCTGAAGAGTTATAAGGGTGATGAAGCCTCATGCTTCAGAGTTTAAACTGACAACCCATGGGGTGAGTAAGGAATTGTTGCCTCCATTATAGCACGTTCAACAACTGCCCAGTGGAATTATTGTTCTTTTCTGAATATGGAGTTTAGGGGCATTGTAAGAGGCATGATACTGGATAGATGAACTAATGATGTCCCCATGTATGGCAAAGCCTATATTTCTGTGACAGCAAATTTTTTCTAGCTGTGATCCTTTTGGAATAGATCTTTCCCTAGGGAACAGCCAGTGAGTTAGTTGTACAGAGAGGAAGAAAATTTGCGACAATGCCCATGATGATATATTTGCTCTTGTCCTGTTTGCTTGGTATGCCCTACTGTGAATAATACATTTTTGTTACTGAGCAAGATCGATTCAATGGACACATGAAGCAGGAGAAGCTTCCTCCCACACAAGAGATATCAAAACTCTTAAAGCTCTGTCTACAATCAAGTGAACTAGCTGTGGTGCCCACAGGGCCAAAGCTAAGATTCATGGGGCCAGGAGAAGATATCAAAGCAGTGCCCCACAGGGCTTCCACAGTGTTCTTCCTTGCAATACCCGAGCCCTACCCACACTCATTCAGACCTCCATGCTTTGCTTACTCAGCTAGGCACAAGCACACATACACTCACCCACATTACGCCCTCCTCCACGAACATCCATTAGGCCGTCCCATACTCTCAGCCAGGCACCCAGACACACTCACTTTCTCATTCCCTGGGGTGCTGCTGAGCCTGTGCCTGAAGAGTGGCTTCTCCTCCTAGCTCCCCTTAGGCTTCAGGAGGAGTCTTACCACTGAGAGGGAGTGGGGGTTAAAAGGGGCCTCTCCAGGCATTAGCACATGGGAGATGGGGCTCAGAAGAGGCCCTAAGGGGATCTGCTGATGGTGAAGAAAGGAGAACATCAGGCTCCATACAGCAACACTCAATTACTTTCTGGTGGCCAGGAGGAATGGTGTTGTGCACCTGTTCATCTCAACAGTGCTTGGTGGCAGCATCACAAGCCTGACAATGGCACAGTCTGGAACAACTGCTCTGGCTGGCGTGCCATACCCCTAGCTTGCAATGGCCAACCCAAAACAAAGCATACTATTTTTTCTCTGTGGTACAGAGTCTATTGGATTCAATGTTTTCACTTTACAGAACTGGCTACCTCTTCCAGTCTACTTGTGTGGCCTCCATCACCATAGCATCAGAGCTCCACCTATGTATGTAAGAATAGGTATTGCTGTTGACTGATTTGTGAGGTGACCACAACATATATGCAGACATTCCTGAAGCAGCAAAAACAGCCATTTATGGACAAAACATTTCAGCTAGTTTGGCAAATCCCACTCATTTACATTCACTAACTGCTACATAGTACACCCATCAACAGATAGACCACAAGGGAGATGGCCATGAGGGGATGCCTTAGAAAAAAGCAGGTTAATAATCTGTCTGATATTTCTATTTCAATAATACCTACTGTAAATAATAAACCATGTATTCACTGGCGAACTGTAAACCACAGTTCCAAAAGTCTATTGCTGATTTCAGATTGTGCACCAAGCGCCAAGCAGTCAAGATCAAAACTCATGAGAAGAAAACTCACTTGAACTGAGATAGCATGACCCAGCAGAGATGGTAGATTTATGATGATTTAAAGCAGCAATTTAGAATTAAAGTCTCCTTTTAGCCACGAATCCTCTGGAAGGATGTAATACAGTGCACCTGTAGTTTTGAGATAGATGCAGGAAAATTTAAAAGTTGCTAAGTAAGAGGTTACTGACAGTTTGCAGGAGGAGCAGTGATGGCTAAGCCTCTAGAAACCTGAAGGGATGCCAGTATGATTGGATTTTAGGAAAGGAAAGAATTGCTAAGGCAACAAAGTACACTCTCCTAAATGAGAAATCAAGGAGTACCCTCACTAGGGGCTTATCTTTGATATATAGATACTATATGCTAGCTACCAGTTCCCTTGAAGCTCTTGATAATTTAAGATGACTTTTTATAATGCACCTTGCTGTAGCATGCAAATTACATAGTCTTTCGTAGAATTGTATTATACAACAAAGCAAGAATAGTCTGAACGGAAATTAATGGACAGTATTAATATTAATGCACAAGTACTTAAGCATTCATTTTGGTTTGATTTATTGATCCTATTGTTTTCCTATTTTATGTCACCAAAATAATAATAAAATAAATATTACTACTACTACTAATAAATTAATTAACAAGAAGCAAATTCGCTCTAAATGCCACAATATATAGGACACAATATAGTTCATTTTGATTTTTGAAAAACAAATAGCACCATTAAACTTGCATATTAAAATATATATACACACATTCACACATAAACTGCTTCTTCAAGTGGCAAATAATACATTGGCTGCCAACATAACGGCCATTGAGAAGACAAGAGAAGTGATTTTCAATTGGCTAAAAAAAATTAGTTCATATACTGTTTCATAATCAGTATATACATTGGTTGGCTAATTGTGTGTATGCTATTTCAGGGTAAATTATCACACCAAACTCTTTGCTCTTCTAGTTGCAAATTAAGCTGTCATTCACAAACTCATAAAGAGGTGAGCCATTGCTAACCCTAAGAACAAACACACAGCCATTTTATATTTTAAAATGTCTTTTTTATATGTATACACTTCATCTTTTAATGATTCTTTTCCTATACCTTGTCTCAATTTTATGTTAATTTAATTAAATATTGAAATTTAGGGGCATGCTAAGTGATAATTATTTGTGCATGGTGTAAGGACTAGGTCAAGACTATGGGTTTCACCAATGCATTAATCCAGTATTTGAAAATCAATTGAAATGAATAGTTTTACCCTGGCATAAAACTGGAGTAAAACAGCAGTGAATCAGATCTCTCTCTCTCTCTCTTTTCAGTCATCCAATAGCTTAAGTTTTTGAAAATGGTATGGACCTTTTTAAATTTACCCTGTGTGAATTTTAGTGGTTTTCATGTGTTTTTGTTAGGTTGTTTTCCCAATCCCAGTCCTGTTAAGTATTGTTTCTTAACTAAGTAGTAGAGCACATGGAATTTGCTAACGTGATGCTAATATGTTTCTGCTGATCAGACATCAGGGCCCATTTTGTGCCAGATCCTCCACTGGTGTAATTGGTGTATCTCCATAAAGATATGGCCCTTTGGGTTTGGAATAGGTGCTGTTTTTCCACTGAAGACTCAAAAGGGCTCCTGAACCTCAGTTTTCTACATATTATCCTATTTTGCTGCCATTTCTGTTTCTCCCCACATTGTTCCCCAAAATACATGTGCATAATCCCCATGTTCACTTCAGATAAGCAAATGTATAGGTACTTTTCCTGCTTGGACTATGAGACTCAAAACTACCTGTCTCATAAAAGAAATGCTGATTCTAGAAAGACTCATTCATTCATGAGAGAAATGTCAACTCATTTTTCCTACATTATAGGGGCCAGATAGTGGCTTGCCCTACATGCCCACCCAGGGAAGTAAAGGGACATAACTGATTCCTCAAGTGGCAGCTACCCCCCATAGTGGGTAGTAGCAGTGGAGGGTGGGAGAAGCATCCTCTGCAGAGCCACTTCAACCTTTTCCTGTGCAGGTGGAAGAGGAGTGGGCAGAAGAGGGCAGAGAGTAGCCAGGGGCGGCTCTACAAATTTGGCCGCCCCAAGCAGTCATGCCCGGGAGGCGCCCCCGAGCCGCGGGAGCAGCGGAGAGTAGCAGAGCCTTGGCTCTTCTCCTCCAACCCACTGGACAAAGCAGCTGTACTGGGAGGCCCAGGTGTGGGGCTGGTGCAGGAAGCAGAAAGCAGGTCTCTGAGCTACAGTCTGGGTTCTGGGCTGCTCCAGGGCAGTGCAACAGCTTGTTGTCTCAGACACAAAACTTGTGGCCAAGCCACAGAATAGCCCCAATTTGTACCTTTGCCTCTGAGCTGTGTGGAGTTAAAAATGCTGATCCACAGATACAGACTAGACAGTGCACGTGGCTCGGCAGTTTGTAACTGAAACATGGGGTTAATGGTTCGTGAGAAGTTCTGATATAATGACATTTGATTTTGCTTTAAATTGGAATGAAACCAAACTTTTCAAGATTGCTCCTGAACTGGAAATCTCCCCAAAATGTCAAACACTGATACATGTTTTGTTCTGAAATGAAATAAACTCTCCAGACCCGCAGCTGCTGAGTGAAATTGACACTCTTGTCAAAAATGTCGATTGCAATCGCAGCTGCGGCGGCTCCCAGGTCTGTGTCTCAGGGCAGCCCAAGGAGCCAGCTGGCCTCGGAGTCTGGAAGCCGTGGCCCAGGGCAGTCTAGCCCAGGGCAGTCCACGTGGTGGGACTGCCCTGGAGACACAGATGCTGGACAGCCAGGGTGCCCAGCCCAAGGGCAGACCACACAGCTCTGGACCCTGGAAGCCTGGGCTTCCAGTAGTCCAACAGGTGAGCTGGCAGGGAACCATCAGGAACCTGCCTATAATTTGAAGGAAGTTTATCGAGCCTGATCCATTTTTGTAAGACATTTTAAGTTAAACAAACTGGCATTTTCTGATGAAACTTAGTTTTATTGGAGAATTTCTGACCAGCTCTAGTTTGTAATTCTCAGGAATGAAGGAAGTGGCAAAAGGTGTACAGAAGCAGCAGCATATGTTGGAAGGAGATAGAGTTCTCTCTAGATGGATATTTTCTGTGACCAGAATGCTGTATATGCTATTTTTTCTTTGTTGAATAGGTAAACATAAGATCATATGAATGGCCATACTGGGTGAGACCAATGGTCCATCTAGACCAGTATCCTGTCTTCTGACAGTGGCCAATGCCAGGTGCTTCACAGGGAATGAACAGACCAAATAATCATCAGGTGATCCATTCCCTGTCATCCAGTACCAGCATCTGACAGTCAGAGGCTTTGGGACACACAGAGCATGTGATTGCATCCCTGACCATCTTGGCTAATAGCCATTGATGGATGTATCCTTCATGAATATATCTATTTTTTAAAAATCCAGTTATAGTTTTGGCTTTCACAACATCCCCTGGCAACAAGCTCCACAGGTTGACTCTGTGTTGTGTGAAGAAGTACTTATGTTAGGGTACGTCTACACTACAAGACTATTTCAAATCTACTTAATTCGAATTTGTGGAATCGACCTTATGAAGTCGAATTTGTGTATCCACACTAAATACACTAATTCGACTGTCTGAGTCCACAGTAACGGGGCCAGCGTCGACTTTGGAAGCGGTGCACTGTGGGAAGCTATCCCACAGTTCCCGCAGTCCCCGCTGCCCAGTGGAATGCTGGGTAGAGCCCCCAATGCCTGCTGGGGGAAAAAATGTGTCGAGGGTGGTTTTGGGTAACTGTCATCATTGAACCGTCACTCCCGCCCTCTCTCCTTGAAAGCGCCGGTGGGAAATCTGTTCGCGCCCTTCTCTGGTCGGTTACAGCTCGGACGCCACAGCACTGCGAGCATGGAGCCCGCTGCGATCATCGCTGCACTTATGGCCGTTGTCAACTCCTCGCACCTTATCGTCCACCTCTTCCACAGTCAGCTGCTGAGAAATCGGGCGAGGAGGCTCCGGCAGCGCGGTGAGGACAGGAAGTCACAGAGTGGCGCAGACCTCTCACAAAGCAGGGTACGCCGCGCAGTGGAGATCATGGTGGCAATGGGTTAAGTTCATGGTGTGGAACGGCGATTCTGGGCCCGGGAAACAAGCACGGACTGGTGGGACCGCATAGTGCTGCAGGTCTGGGATGAATCACAGTGGCTGCGAAACTTCAGGATGCGTAAGGGCACTTTCCTTGAACTCTGTGACTTGCTGGCCCCTGCCCTGAAGCACCAGGACACCCGGATGCGAGCAGCCCTGACTGTGCAGAAGCGAGTGGCCATAGCCCTCTGGAAACGTGCAACGCCAGACAGCTACCGGTCAGTAGCGAACCACTTTGGCGTGGGCAAATCTACCGTAAGGCTTGCTGTGATTCAAGTAGCCCACGCAATTGTTGAGCAACTGCTCTCAAAGGTAGTGACCCTGGGAAACGTCCAGGTCATCATAGATGGCTTCGGCGCGATGGGATTCCCAAACTGCGGTGGGGCTATAGATGGGACTCACATCCCTATCCTGGGACCGGCCCACCAGGCCAGCGAGTACATTAACCGAAAGGGCTACTTTTCTATGGTGCTGCAAGCACTGGTGGACCATAGGGGACGTTTTACCAACATCTACGTCGGGTGGCCGGGCAAGGTTCATGACGCACGTGTATTCAGGAACTCTGGTCTGTTTAAACGCCTCCAGGCAGGTAGTTTCTTTCCGGACCACAAAATAACGGTTGGGGATGTGCAGATGCCTACAGTGATCCTCGGGGACCCAGCCTACCCGCTAATGCCCTGGCTCATGAAGCCCTATACAGGCGCCTTGGACAGTGAGAAGGAACTCTTCAACTACCGGCTGAGCAAGTGCAGAATGGTGGTGGAGTGTGCTTTCGGACGTCTCAAGGGGAGATGGAGGAGCTTACTGACTCGCTCGGACCTCAGCGAAAAAAATATCCCCGTTGTTATTGCTGCTTGCTGTGTGCTCCACAATCTCTGTGAGAGCAAGGGGGAGACCTTTATGGCGGGATGGGAGGTTGAGGCCAATCGCCTGGCTGCTGATTATGCTCAGCCAGACAGCCGTGCCGATAGAAGATCCCAGCGGGAAGCGCTGTGCATCCGGGAGGCTTTGAAAGATAGGTTCCTCGGAGAGCAGGGTAACCTATGACTCTCCAGTTGATTTACAGAGAAGCTGAACCTGAGCCTGTTTCACTGACTGTTGACTTCGATCTGCGGTTACATACCCCGTTCTCCAGGTTTCCCCCCTTCCAACACACGTTTTAAAATAACTTTAATGGAACACTGATTATTAATAAAGTTTTCTTTAATTATGAATTCCTGTTCAAGAGTTGAAACATGGACGCGGACTGTGGTGGGTACGGTGTGCACTGATGTACAGACCGCTTCTACACTAGAGGAATGACAGGCTCCTGCTCCTACAGCGGTCTCTGGGGGGAGGACGGTTGCAGGTGGGTGTGCAGGAAGGGGTGGGTTTGCAGGAAGGGGTGAGGGGTGCCGTCTTTGGGACGGAGTTTGGATGCAGGCTCTGGGCTGGGGGTTGGGGCGTAGGAAGGGGTGAGGGGTGTGTGGGAAGGGTGAGTATGTGTCCGTGGATGAGGGCTCTTGCTGGGGCTCAGGGCATCGGAGAGGCTCGTGGCTAGGGTGGAAGGGCATGGTAAGGACAGCCTGCCTTGCCATTTGTGGATGTCAGGCGCTAGGACCCTGGGGCAGCATACACCTCACAGACTGACCCGGGGCAGCATTCATCTCCCAGAATGACCCTAGTGCCTAGTGACTGCAGTCTGTGTGTGTCCTGCTGTTGATCCTGCCCCCAAGTCTGTACCCTGGTAATGGAGGCTGTCCTATGCAATTAAAAAACCCCTCCCCCCCCCTTCACACAAAGTCTTCTGACAAGGAAAACGTGACGGAAACAGTGAATAACAACAAACTACTCTTAATACTCAACTACACAGTGGGGGGATGAAACTTGGATTTGGGACTGGGTGATCCAGGAAGGGAAGCACTTCTCATACTTTAGGGAATGAGAGCTGTTTGGTACATGAGCGCTCTGCTGGGGTGGAGTGACAGTTTTCACGGCCCCTAGCGCCCCTCCTTCTTGTGATTTTTGGTGAGGGGGGGACAGGACTTTGTGGCGGGGGAAGGCGGTTGCAGATACAGTTCAGGGGGGCTCTCTGCTCCTGCCTGCGGTCCTGCAGAACATCTACAAGGCGCCGGAGCGTGTCCGTTTGCTCCCTCATTAGCCCAAGCAGCGTTTGAGTCGCCTGCTGGTCTTCCTGCCGCCACCTGTCCTCCCGTTCCCTGTTTGAGCGCTGGTGCTGACATAGGGTCTCCCTCCACTGTCTCTGCTCGGCCGCCTCGGCTCTGGAGCAAGCCATCAGTTCCGAGAACATGTCGTCCCTAGTCTTTTTCTTTCGCCGCCTAATCTGCGCCAGCCTCTGTGAGGGGGATGCCGGGGCAGTTCGGGAAAGAGCCGCAGCTGTGTGATGGGAAAAAGGAAGTGATTTCCTTGAAAAGATACATGTTTGCGAACACTGAACACAGTCTACTCAGTTTCAGTGAACAAGACCATACAGGGCACCTAGTCTCACGAGCTCTCAGGACAAGTTCGAGATTTCGGAATACGCTTTCATTGGCTGCGGTCTTGCACAGGAGATCGGACAAGCGGGGCGGTACAGCTGAATCCGTGTAGCAGCCAGGCCTGGTAAGCACTACACTATAGGCTGCTTAACAGTTAATGGATAGCTGTGCCCTCCCGCTGAAGGCAATCTGTAAAGCATAAAGTCTGACCCTGTTCCAGCCCCTCGCGGCTGTGCCCGGGAAAGATCACTGTATGCTTTTCCTCTGCGGCCTCCAACACGTGGCTGTTAAACGAAGGTCATTGCTATGCAAAGTAAAAGTCAAGCATTCACAATAGTAACAGTACACTAATTGCCCTAATTAGATGCAGCTGTCGCCGAACGAGATTACCCTGAGGCGGGTCACTCGGAGAGAGAGAGAGAGGATGCTGCTAGAATCCCTGCACAGACCAGGACCGTATGCTGCCATGCTGGTGGAGGCAATGATTCCGCTGTACATTAGGATGGCCTGGCGTGGAAGAGTGTGCTTCCACGGAGCACCAAATAAGGCACCTCTCCCCAGGAACCTCCTGCGGAGACTTTTCGAGCTGCTCTCCGAGAGCTTCGTGGAACTGTCCCAGGAGGATTTCTGTTCCATCCCTATATGTGTGGACCTTCTCTTTATATAGCTTTTTATGGAAAAGTTTTTATATAGTTTTTACATATTTTTTATTCCTGTTTTTAAAAAAATAAATGTTTCCATGTTTATAGCACTTACCAACTGATCCTTCCCCTGATTCTGAGTCCGGGTTAACGGCCGGGGAGGGTTGGTAGGGGATCTCTGTGAGGGTGATGAAGAGATCCTGGCTGTCGGGGAAAGCGGTATTGTAAGCGCTGTCGCCTGCCTCGTCGTCCTCCACAAACCCTTCCTCATCTTCCCCATCGGCGAACATCGCCGAGGAACTGCCCCTCGACACTATCCCATACTCAGAGTCCACGGTCACTGGTGGGGCAGTGGTGGCAGACCCACCTAGAATGGCATGCAGTGCCTCGTAGAAGCGGCATGTCTGGGGCTGTGCTCCGGAGCGTCCGTTTGCCGCTCTGACTTTTTGGTAGCCTTGTCTCAGGTCTTTGATTTTCACGCGGCACTGCGTTGTATCCCGGCTGTATCCTCTGAGTGCCATGGCTTTGGAGACCTTCTCATAGGTCTTTGCATTCCGTTTGTTGGAGCGCAGCTCCGAAAGCACAGACTCCTCGCCCCACACACCGATAAGATCGAAGAGTTCCCAGTCAGTCTATGCTGGGTCCCTCTTTCTATTCACAGATAACATGAACTCCTCTGCTGGAGAGCTCTGCATCGTTGCAGGTGCTACTGAGCTCGCCCCGATGTCCAACCAGGACATCAGATTCAAAGTGCCCAGACAGGAAAAGGAATTCAAATTTTCCCGGGTCGTTTCCTGTGTGGCTGGTCAGAGAATCCAAGCTTGGACTGCTGTACAGAGCGTCAACAGAGTGGTGCACTGTGGGATAGCTCCCGGAGCTAGTAAGTTCGATTTGCATCCACACCTAGCCTAATTCGAGATAGCCATGTCGATTTTAGCGCTACTCCCCTCATCGGGGTGGAGTACCGAATTCGAACTAAAGAGCCCTCTAGGTCGAATTAAACGGCTTCCTGGTGTGGACGGTTGAGCGGTTAATTCGAATTAACGCTGCTAAATTCGATTTAAAGTCCTAGTGTAGACCAGGCCTTCGTTTTAAACCTGCTGCGTATTAATTTCATTGGGTGACCTCTGGTTCTTGTGTTATATGAAGGGGTAAATAACACTTCCTTATTCACTTTTTCCACATCATTCATGATTTCATTGACCTCTGTCAAATCCCCCCATTAGTTGTCTCTTTTCCAAGATGAACAGTTCCAGTTTTTTTAAATCTCTCCTCATGTATAAGCTGTCCCGTACCTTTAATCATTTCTGTTGCCTTCTCTGTACCTTTTCCATTTCAAATATTGTTTTTTGAGATAAGTTGACCAGAACTGCATTAAGTATTCTAGGTGTGGCTGTACCACAGATTTATACAGTGAGATTGTGATATTTACTGTCTTATTATCTGTCCCTGTTCTAATGGCTCCTTACATTCTGTTGGCTTCTTTGGCTGCAGCTGCACATTGAGGGGATGTTTTCAGAGAACTGTCCACAGTGACTCCATGATCTATTTCTTGAGTGGTAACAGCTAATTTAGACCCCATCATTCTGTATGTATAGTTGGGATTATGTTTTCCTATGTTCATTACTTTGTATTTATCAACGGTGAATTTCATCTGCCATTTTGTTGCCCAGTCACCCAGTTTTGAGAGATTCTTTTGTAACTCTTTGCTGTCTGCTTTCGACTTAACTATCTTGAATAATTTTGTATTGTTTTCAAACTTTGTCACCTCCCTGTTTACCCCCTTTTCCAGATCATTTATGAATATGTTGAACAGGACAGATCCCAGTATAGATCCCTGGGGGACACCACCTCTCTCCTTCTGAATACTGACCATGTATCCTACCCTTTGTTTCCTGTCTTTCAACCAGTTACTGACCCATGAGATGACTGTCCCTCTTATCCCATGACTGCTTAGTTTGCTCTAAACCCTTAGCTGAGGGATCTTGTCAAAAGCTTTCTGAAAGGCACAGTATCAGATCACTTAGATATTTGGGCAATAGTTATTTGTGTAGGTTCCCATTATTTTTATAAAGTTGACAGAGCTCTGACCAATAGCTTACCTCACAATAATAACTAGCTCACATTAAGCACTTTTCATCCATACATCTCAAAGCACTTTACAAAGGAGGTCAGGTGGGGACACTGAGACGCAACCATGTGATGTGACTTCCTACATTGACACAGCAGGCCAATGGCAGAGCTGGAATTAGAACCCAGGTCTCCTAAATTATAGTTCAGTCTATCCACTGGGAAATACTGCCCTCAACACATTAATATTTCCAAAATTCATCAGCAGCTTGAAGGTTGTCATTACTGGGCAGAAATTTTATAGGGAATCATAACTACATACAAATAGATTTAGATTTCAAAGCCGAGCAGGGATTTAGCTACAGTACTCCTAATTGGTGTTAATAATAACTCAGTGGCAGTGCTTTGAAAATCTTGGTCATAGCCTAGAATGCACCTCATAAGACCAAGTCCAAAAAGTTTACGTATGTGTTTATTACACACATATCAGAATTGAAGAGCAGTCAGCTTTGTATATGTTGCAATAGAAAAGAACAAACTGACAGAGAGAGCCTGCCAGTTGATTCTCTGCTGCAGCCTGAAGTTAGTAAGTAATAATAAGCACAAGTCTGTAAAGTGATACGACAGAGGAATTGTTCAGCAAGGTCTTGACTGTGACCCTAGAGTACCTGTATCAAAGTAATGCAAATAAGGAGACAGAATAAACCAGCCAAGTACCCTCTAAAATTATTCCTGGCATCAGAAACAACTACCGTACATCACAGTATTGCTCTATGAATAGAAGCTAGAGTAGCTCTGAAAGATTTGCAGATCATGTAATTTTGCAGCTGAAGTTGATGGCTGGCAGCCGTTTATGGTTCTAGCGGCTGAATAGTGACAGGACTTTAGAGCTGTCCAAGTGAAATCTACAAGCAAATTGCAAGGTACTTCAATACTTGAAAATTACATATCTCTCAAAAGCTTTTTGTTACATCAAAATAAATGTCAATGAATACAAGCATGGCAACATTTGCTGGTCAATCAAGTGAATCCTCAGAAGATTGAGACTGTTTTCCAGTTGTACAAATCATAGACCCGATCTTGGAAATGCTTAGCAGACATAGCGATTATTACTTGTGCTAGTTAGTGTTTTCAGGATCAGGACCAGTGGATTATTATTTCTCTTGTAGCAATGCCTAGGGACCGCAAACAGAGATTAGGGTGCTATCGTACTAGGGACTGAACAAACCAATAACATAAAAGCAGTGCTTGCCCCAGAGCGTTCACAATCTAGGGTTTAAACAACAGGTGATAAGTAGAGAAATAAGGGGAAGAGGTGTGGGAGGACAAGGCTAGAGTAGAAACAGGTTGAATGTATAAGCCAGTAGTCAAAATGGTCAAAGATGACTACCAGCAATATTTGCATGAGCAAATTTGGGAATGAGTGTCCTTTTTTATTAAATAAAAGTCATATATAAGAGCTTATGTGCGTGGTAAATGTATATCCATTGTTATCTGACAATCTAATCACATATTTTGGGTGCCAAGGTTGTGTTCCCCATGCTATGCAATGCCATTACAGATATCTACAAATAAAACATCTTACATCTCCACTCCAAGTTGATTATAATGTGATTGCAAATAGCAAGTGTACTGTCTCGACATGGTTACTGTTTATGAGATGCATTTCAGTTTATAGGTGCATACAGATTGCCTGGAAAAGTACCAGACCTATTTTTTTTTCTTGTAGGTTAGTGATGAAAGAAGACAAGAGTGTAGATCTGTGTATTCTACTGCTGTTTGAAAATCACATGGAGGGAAACAAATGAGTGCAAGAAATCAAGATTGCATAAAAGTCTCAGTATCGGTGAATTTCCTCCCCGAACTCCCTTGTGGGACTGGCTGGGAATCAGGCTCAGCTGAGCTAGACCAGGCCAAAAAGGAGAAGAAGTGGAGTCTGGAGATCTATGAAAAACCAAGACCACAAGTCTGTAAATTTTCAGCCAGATGTGTGAAGGGTCTCTGCCTTGGAGTTTTCTTTAGGCTATCCTGCTAGTCATGACAGCATGCCCCAGATGGTAGCTGTGCTATTTTTGGCTACATGACCCATGTGTGCACTCTGCAAGGAAGGGGTATAAAGGACTTAACACTGCTTCAAGCCATATTGACTTTACTCAACATTTACAGCATATGCTACCCAGCCTTCTCAGTAGAAAATGCCATATACACCAACTGCTTCCTAGCTCCTGTCACATCTCCCCTGCTATGCCCATATATCCCCATGACCTATCAGTCACTTGGATGTTTTGTGGGAGGGAATGTACCATTTACATGCACTGACTGGAGGGGGAAAACCAGAATGTATTGCCACTTAGGGGCTTTTTATACTATTTCTCCCCACCATACTCACACAAACAGGGAAACCAGAGAAACAGGCAGACAGAAAAACTACATTTCAAGGTAGCAGGTAATACTTATGTTAGTCGACATTTTGGAAAAAGGTAAAGAAAATCACTACTGCATCTTGTTTACAGTACAAATAACAATTGTTTTACATATAGCACCACCATCAATTACTCAAGATAAATTACCCAAGATAATTACTTGGGCTGTCGATTATTCATAGTTAACTTATGCGATTAACTCAAAAAATTAATTGTGATTAAAAAAAATTGCGATCAATTGCAGTTTCAATTGCACTGTTAAACAATAGAATACCAATTGAAATTTATTAAATATTTGGATGTTTTTTCTATATTTTCATATATATCTTGTATTCTGTGTTGTAACTGAAATCAAAGTGTATATTTTGATTCAAATATTTGCACTGTAAAAATGATAAAAAGAAATAGTATTTTTCAATTCACCTCAGACAAGTATTGTAGCGTAATCTCTTTATTCTGAAAGTGCAATTTACAAATCTAGATTTTTTTTGTTACATAACTGCACTCAAAAACAAAACAATGTAAAATTTCAGAGCCTACAAGTCATTCAGTCCTACTTCTTGTTCAGCCAATCGCTAAGACAAACAAGTTTGTTTGCATTTACGGGAGATAATGCTGCCCACTTCTTATTTACAGTGTCACCAGAAAGTGAGAACAGGCATTTGCATAGCACTTTTGTAGCCAGCATTGGAAGGTATTTACATGCCAGATATGCTAAACATTCATATGCCCCTTCATGCTTCAGCCACCATTCCAGAGGACATGCTTCCATGCTGATGACGCTTGTTTAAAAAATGATGCATTAATTAAATTTGTGACTGAACTCCTTGGGGGAGAATTGTATGTCCCCTGCTCTGTTTTATCCACATTCTGCCATATATTTCATGTTATAGCAGTCTTGGATGTTCACATGTTGTTCATTCACTGCAGATATGACAAAACGCAAAGAAGGTACCAATGTGAGAGTTCTAAAGATAGCTACAGCATTCGACCCCAGGTATAACAATCTGAAGTGCTTTCCAAAATCTGAGAGGGACGAGGTAGGGAGCAAGCTTTCAGAAGTCTTAAAAGAGCAACACTCTGATGCGGAAACTATAGAACTCAAACCACCAAAAAAGAAAATCAACCTTCTGCTAGTGGCATCTGACTCAGATAATGAAAATGAACATACGGTGGTCTGCACCGCTTTGGATGGTTATCGAGCAGAACACATCACCGGCATGGACGCACATCCTCTGGAATGGTGGTTGAAGCAAGAGCAGACATATGAATCTTTAGCGCATCTGGCATGCAAATATCTTGCGATGCCGGCTACAACAATTTCATGAGATGGCCTGTTCTCACTTTCAGGTGACATTGTAACAAGAATCAGGCAGCATTATCTCCTGCAAATGAAAACAAACTTGTTTGTCTGAGCAATTGGCCGAACTGGAAGTAGGATTGAGTGGACTTGAAAGCTCTAAAATTTTACACTGTTTTATTTTTAAATGCAGATTTTTTGTACATAATTCTATCTTTGTAAATTCAACTTTCATGATAAAGAGATTGCACTACAGTACTTGTATTAGATGAATTAAAAATACTACTTCTTTTGGTTTTTTACAGTGCAAATACTTGTAATAAAAAAATACAAATTAAGCAGTGTACACTTTGTAGTCTGTGTTGTAATTGAAAAAATCAATATATTTTAAAATGTAGAAAGCATCCAAAAATATTTAAATAGATGGTACTCTCTTATTGTTTAACAGTGTGATTAATTGTGATTAATTTTTTTAATCACGCAATTAATCGCGATTATTTTTTTAATCGATTGACAGCACTTACAATTACTCAGAAAAAAAGCAACCTATGGGCTGGAATCCAATGCACAGTTTAGTAGCACTACTATGTAACAGTTTATAAGCAGAGAGTAAGCGAAGAATAATTATCCAATGGAAGCCTCAGGTAAGTCCCAACTTCCCCTTTTCCTTTCAGCAGCGTTGGGATTTGGGAATTGTGTTATTTGCTTGGTACATCCCTATTCTTGTTAATTTCGGTAGTGGCATTAGTTAAGCTTTTACCAGGCCATCTAAAAGAAAGAGAAAAATGGCTAACTCAGAATGGCAGAAAGAGAATAAGACATGGTGTGAGGAGAGGGAACAGACCACCCCAGTTAAAAGCCTTGTATCTTGTCTCTCATGTAGGGTTGTTTTCCCTCATTTTCCTATTCTTCAGCACTTAATGATTTTTCTGTCATCAGCAGAGCTTTAATTGAGTGGGATTAGGGGTGGATTAAAGGATCTCATCAAAGCTCATACTCCCTCCATCCCTTTCCTGTTGGAGCCTCTCAACTGAAGAACTTTTGGCATTAGAAAAGTGAAAAATATTTAAGACATACTGAGGGGAGATCTCAATCAAAATGTAAGCCCATTATGGAGTAACAAATGTAAAGGCAGTATGTCATAGAATCATACAAAGCAGATTAAAAAATGATCTATGTCACTAGGCCCACTATTCCAGGATTTCTCCCAAAGAGTTTAGTGGTATCCAGAGAGGGGGTGAATTCCATCAGATTCAAGGAAATCACCTCAACCCCTCTTCGGCTGGTAGTGGATTTTTTAATGAAAGCTCTTTCCAGCACATTGCTGCATCTAGTGTAAACCATTTTCCCAATATTTTACACAACAAAATGGAGGCTACTGGGTCTTATATTCAATTGTCAATCTATATGCCACTTTGAAATAGTAAAGACCAGCAGAAGCATTTTCCCTCTTTTTTGTGCCAGGTAGAATTGGATAGCTAAGCCATATGTGTTCTTGGGTTAGTTTGTTACTTTTTATTTGTTCTTTAAAATATTGGTTTTTTTTAACCTGAATGGCTACTCAAAGTTCAGAGCCCTGCTGGTGTCTCAGTGAGAAGTGGAAATCAGGAATGGGGTCTGGTATTTAATTTGATGCAATCTTGTTTATTTAAAAGGAATACACACAGTCCTGTTTCTTTGAACATAATAGAAATCACTGTTCCTAACCTGCGTTTCCAGCCAACATTCTGTACCCAAGAATCTTTTTCTTGTAGCTTTAGCTTTATCTCAGGACCACATTACTGTGCTTCCAGGCTGTGTCTGCTTGGCTTTCTCTCTCTCTCCTGTATTTTTTTTTTGTCCCTGTGTCTCTCTTTCCTTGTGCTGTGTCTGTGGTCCCCCGCCCCTCCACACACATGTCCTTACTCAAAAGACAATACTCAGCGAAAACCTCTCCATCTGAGTCATTAGAATTACAGTCCTGAGTGGCCTTGAGTGTGCCTTTGTTTTGAAGATCACAATTGTTTCTTACATTTAGCTTGAATGAAGGGCAGTTTTTTAATTTATCAGTTTAAGAGTTTTTAAACCAGTGTATAACACTAGTTTATTTCTTCCTAACAAGAAGATAGGGTGCAGGAACTGGATGCAATGTGCATACATTTGCACTGCATACTCACCCAAATACAGGGCAAAATCCTGGCTGTATTGAAGTCAAGGACAAAACTCCCAATGATTTCAGTGTCCACTGGATTTCATCCAGCATGTCCTAATAAAGAGCAGAGGACCAGTTCTGCTCTCCATACACCCCTTTGTGACTCCCACTGAAATTGATCGAGAGTTCTGCATGCACATTGGAGAGGAGGATTGTGCCCAGCACATATAACCCTAATTATATAGCTCCGGGAACAATGACCAAATCCCATAAAAAATAATTCCTTATCTCTCAGACTTTACAAGAGCCACTCCAACAGCAAAATTCTCCTTTCAGATCTGCACAGCGGGTCTTTACTCTGATATTCTTCTGACATTAATGGGAGATCTGTGTGTGGCGCACAGGATATACACATCAAAATTTGCTATGAGTTTCTAAGAGGATGATATTACCAACTTATTTCCCTCCATTTCGGCAATATTAAAACAAACTGTAGCCTTTCAGCCCTTTCGATGTGTTCCTGGGTTCAGTGTAAATGGTTCTGAGGCTCAGTTCAAATAAACCTCTAAATATTTTGCCTATTCAAAGCTATCTGAACTACTCTGGACTGAAAATCTCATGGGGCTATTTCGTGAAATGTATTATTTATGGTAATGACCATTATTATGTATTATTTACTGAGTGCAGTCAGTATTCAATGTTGGAAGACACAGAGAGAAATCACTATTGTGCCCATAGAGTTAGACACATCACATAGCAGTTCTTTTCAGAAACACTTTGGTTTTGCTTCTTGCCCTGGCTTAAATCAGGTAGTACAGACAAATATGTTTGTGGGCATGGGCAATAGGGAGGAACTGTCCAAACATGTGGATCTATTTTTGGGTGCAGGTCTTTTTTAGTTTGCCATCAAAATTCTGATCACTGTTTATTTAGTCTAAATGGTGTCTCTTAAATTAGTATTTCTATGTATGGTATACATTAGACTCCTGTCCAGTATGAGTTATTTAAGAATGTTGATCGTTCATGGGCCCCTTACTAGCTCAGCTGACAGAATTCCAAGTAAATTGCCGGTAAAAGTTTAGATTTACCATATTATATCATAAGCACGGTAAACTACCTTCCTCCAATTCCCTATAGCATATAGGATTGCACTATTTAAGTACATTATAGGTGGTTTTTATGAGTATCCTGTCAGAGACAGATGCCAAACTACATGGACCAGTGATTTTTTTTCTGATATAACAATCCCTATGTTCCTAAGGTAGATACAGTATTTTCAGAAAGCATTACTGATTACACAACTTGATGAAATGCTGTAAGAGATTTGAGGAGCCCTTTCAGAACTTTGAATAAAATTAGATGACATGCTTGTATTGTAGAAAAACCATCAGAAATCTGAATATAAAGAAGCTTTGCAGATCAAGGCTTTGAAATAAGCTGGATTTGCACTAACAAGGGTTTATAAAGCAACCTGTCTAGTAGGGTGTGGGAGAGCAGCTAAATTATTACAGAGGTAAAGTTTTCCATAAGCACAGGAAGTGAAGAATTTCCTCATTTGAATCCTGTTTAATTCTATGCAAAAGAGTATCACAATAACTCAAACTTGCCACAGATACAGAAAGTCTGGGATGCTGATTGTAAGGTGATGAGTCATCCCTATACTAGAGCCTGATTAAGCCACATGCACTGATGAGTCATTCCTGTATTAGGCTCCAGCCAATCCACAAGCCCGGAACTGGTCTGGTGACTTTCAGGGCAGGTATATAATCCTCACAGGATGACCAGAAATTCAGTCTGCTCAAGGCCACTCCGGGGCTTGAAACTCTCCCCTGTCTGATAGTGGCAACAGACTCCTAATCCTAAAGCCTTAGGCCTGGGCTACACTGGGACGGGGAGGGGTTCAAACTAAGATACGCGTAGCTGAAGTCGAAGTATCTTAGTTTGACTTACCTGGCCATCGTCATGGCAGCAAGTCAACCGCAGCAGCTCCCACATTGACTCCACTTACTCCTCCTGCCGAGGTGGAGTACAGGCATCGATTCGGGGATCGATTTATCGCGTCTAGACAAGACATGATAAATCAATCCCTGATACATCAAACACTACCCGCTGATCTGGCGGGTAGTATAGACGTATCCCAAGTCTGCTCCAGCTTTGCTCTCATTCTAGCCCTGTTCCTAAACCTGCTTCAGCCTGGCTCTCACTCTGACTTTGCTCTAACCCAACTCTGGACTCCTGGTTCTGGCTATGACAACTAGGCCTGACTATCCTCACCATGGTTTCTGACACTGATTTACTTCTCTGCATACAGCTTGGACTTTGAGTCAAATAAGTCTACTCTTCTCTGAGAAATTGTAGCATGCATGTCATCTTTATTAAGGCCTATTAGTGTGTTTTGGGCAAGGAGTGATAACCAACACTATTAGTATTTACCAAACAGAAAGATTTCCAGTGTTCATATCTTGTGAGACAATGAGAGCTTTGACCTACTGTTCTTTGTTGAGCCCTAATAAATACTTACACAAGGAGCATGCTAGAGAATATAAAAGGAGGCTATCCTGCTTAATCCAGTAACATGGTCTTTTGTTTGGGCAACAGTTACACCCTAAGGGTTGGGAAATACAGTTGGGAGGGAGATGGATATAAATTATTGTCTCTGAGAAAGCTGCTCTGTTGTAACCAAAGTTGATGAGCTGAAGCTTCTTGGAAATCAATGGCAATTTTAACTTAAAGTAACAAGTAGGCATTAAATGCAGTTTGAGTTCTTCACTCTATAGCATTCATATTCAAGAGTACCAGGACTTGAATTGATACAAGATATTTAATTACTTCTACCACTAGAATCAGGGATTGGCTTGCTTTTATACCAGTTCCATCTTGGTAGGGTTGCATGTGTGCTGCTTTGAATACTTTGGCACCAGCTAGTAGTATTGGAGTTCTCTGTCCCTTTCTCTTTTAACTGTGGGTGGCAATTTTTCATGTCAACGTCATGACTGATGTGGGTTAACCATCACTAACAATCTCTTGAAACATTTTGAGTAATATTAAAAATCCTGGTATGCAATACATCAAAATCTTTCTCAAGACTCACTGAATAAGATAATAAACATCAGGGAATTGTGGAAGGCAGCTAGAGTATTTTGTAAGCAAATTTCAAAATGCACATTGCAGGCTTATACGCTACATAATTTACACTGTGATATATATTGCATTTTATTAAAATATAGTGTGGGTGAGGAACAGATGGTAATCGCCTACATTTATGTCTTTGCACCTGACAATTTGAAATGGAGATCAATTCACTAAGAAAAATATCCAAGCATGGATTATGTGGCCTGTCTATCAAGTGTAAGTTCCCTGGGGAAGTCCTCAATCTTAGGCCAAATGTCTGTGTTGTAATGCCCAGCATTCTGAGTATGGAATATGGGATTACACCAACCATCTGTTATTGACAGGCAAATGTTACAGCCACTGATCTTGAGCAATCAGATTCTGCATAACACAGGAAATCCCTCCCAGACATAACTCACAAAGAAGTGAAGTGAAGCAAAGCAAGAAGAAGGAGTAGGTGGTGGTGTGTTTATCCTAGCAACAGACAAAAACAAGATGATATCCACTACTGTCACTCAGACATGTAAATATATGAACACACAGTGTAAGGTTAATCAGGTCACTGGCAGTTGTACAACACAGATCTCTACCATTTGTAAGGTCAATGTCTTTTCATTAAGTATTTAATTATTAGAAGAGAAGCAGAAAAGGAATGTGGGAAAGAAGCTGTAGCCACTATAATCAAAAGTCAAGTAATCTAAATTATTACTCTCCCTGTTAAATCAGGCTCTTACATTATGGTGAACTAGAATGTTAACATTAAAAAGTCTGAACTGAAGAGACAAATTGTAAAATTGCTGAAGATATTGAATATTTGAGCCTGCTTAAGCATTCAGTGTGAGAAGATAATACAATTTCCATGGAACGAGTATATGGCACTTCAGAGTTTATGTTGTAATCCCTTGCACTAGTGTCAGATGTATCACGGAGAACAACTGGGGAGAAAAGCCTCTGGCACAGTTTGCCTAATAGGAAATTATCAAAGCCATGGAAAACCAAAATTTGACAGATATATTTGATTGTCATCAGTGATGCTCCTGTAGCAAAAGGCTGACCAAAGAGACACATCGTTTTGGATGAATACATACATATCCTTTGTGAGGGTATATTGCAACTCAAGAAGCATACATGGACCTTTAAATGTAGTCTGGCAAATAGGTTTGAGAAGAGTATGCTTGTACTACTGAACACACTCCTTTGATAAATCACAAGGGTGACTCCACAGAACACAACATACTGAGATGGTCACCTGTAAAGCTCCTGATTTTAAATAATAGCATGTCTAGTCATGAAGATAAACTGATTGTCCATAAAAGAATGCAAGTCCAGTGTTCTGCACAGTGCCCATCAGGAAAATGCAAATGCTTAGCTGATGATCAAAAAACCCCATGTCTACACAAGCAGAGAGTGTCTGTCTGCCTATCTTGGGTATTTCCAGGTGTCCATCACCATAACAGCTGAGCACCTAACAACATACTGGCACCAATAGTTACAATATACTGGCACCAATATTACATCATGTTCCCTCTGGAGAGCTTCTAGTGGTGCAAAACCCACTTGAGGGAGAAACTGGTAGTGAAACCTGGCTAAACCGCACCTCTGGCAGAGAGCACTTAGCTGGAAAGGACAGCCCCAAAAATGGGCCTTAGATCATAGAATCATAAAATATCAGGGAAGGGGCCTCAGGAGGTCATCTAGTCCAACCCCCTGGTCAAAGCAGGACCAATCCCCAACTAAATCTTGCCTTGTTGATCAAGAAGGAACTATGGCTTAAGCATTCTGGGGATATGCTGATTAACTGTAGCCCTATAACAGTCTTTACAGGTGCTGCTCCTATTGTACCCTGAGAATCACAGAATCATAGAACTGGAAGGGACCCCGAGAGGTCATCTAGTCCAGTCCCCTGCACTCAAGGCAGGACCAAGTATTATCTAGACTGTCGCTGACAGGTGCTTGTTCACCCTGCTCTTAAAAATCCCCAGTGATGGAGATTCCAACCTCCTTAGACAATTTATTCCAGTGCTTAACCACCCTGACAGTTAGCAAGTTTTTCTTAATGTCCAACCTAAACTTCCCTTGTTGCAATTTAAGCCCACTGCTTCTTGTCCTATCCTCAGAGGTTAAGAAGAAAAAAATGTCTCCCCCTTCCTTGTAACAACCTTTTATATACTTGAAAACTGGTATCATGTCCCCTCTCAGTCTTCTCTTCTCCAGACTAAACAAACCCAGTTTTTTCAATCTTCCCTCAGAGGTCATGTTTTCTAGACCTTTAATCATTTTTGTTGCTCTTCTCTGGACTTTCTCCAATTTGTCCACATCTTTCCTGAAATGAAGACAGAACAGGTTCTGTACTGAGCTAGGTTGATGCTGAATTTATTTAAAGAGTGTAGAAAAGTGTGGTGGTGGGTTGTCGGTAGTAACTAGCATTGTAAAGAAACTAAGAAAATAAAGGTTCATTTTTACTTATATTATAACTTCTTCCGGCGCGGGACTGCCTCTTTGTTGTGTCTGTACAGTGCCTAGTCCTAGTCCATGATTGGGATCCCCTGACACTACTGCAATAAAAGTTACAAATAATAATAATAGCAGGGTCATGAGCCAGGCCCTGATGTGAGCAATTGGTCTCTCTGGGAATGGGAGGGAGCTGCTACTCAGAGAGCTGAAAAGTCTGACAAACCAAGCTCTCCTTGACCATGTCAGGGCGGTTAGGAGCTTATGGTACCTAGAATATTTACCTGAATAAAAATAAAGATCTCTGCTCTCAGCCAGAAGCCTGATCCTGTGTCCACTGGTCAAATTTGCATTGACATCAAAGCTACAGGATCAGGCCCCAGAAGAGATGACAGACTTCAAGAGAGTATGTTTATATGTGAAGATGAACTTCACACTAATTATAGCATTATAGTGCTGGTTTGACCAGAATACAAAGAATTTTAGAACAGTGACTATTATAGCATCTTGTACATTTTTGAATGAAAATGTCTTGTTCTTTTTTAAATTGCCTCTCCTTTTAAAAACTTTTTGGGGGGTATGTGTGTGAAAAGCTATTGACATTATGAAAAAAAAGGGGCTTTGTGATATTTTTGCAATATTTTAGTTAATTTTTTTATCATTTGGTTATCAAAATATGTTTAGCCAAAAACATGTTTTTCAGTGAAATAAAAGAGGTTTTTCATGAGTGTTGTCAAAATGGTTATATTTTTTTTCTAATTCAATGAAAAAAGTAATCATTTAGATAAATTCAGAAAAATACTAATAAAAATAATTTCACTGCAAACCCTGTAAAAAGGAAACAACTTTGAAATTTACCACAATTTTTTTTTCTGATAGCTCCCGTGACTATATTTTGGGGTAATTTTTTTAGACTGCATGTATATAATCCATATATCCATATGATGAATATGAGAAATGTGATCACGTGATAAATTGCATTCATTATGCAACTTTGACAATCCTCACATGTATTCTGCTCACTGATCCATCTCTCCATGGGCTTCCCAAGAAAGTGTCAATAAAACCTTTTTAGTACACCTCACCACCATGTGTTTTCTTTGAGCTATAGTCTAATTTACAAAGTATTTAAGATTTTTAGTATTGTTACTGATATTATTTTTCATATATTTCTACCTCTGCAATCAGGTTACTTTAATTATCTTGCATAAAGCTGTTATTTGTTACAAACCTCTTCAGTCTATTTTTGCTATAAATAAGGGTTTCACAGTTTTACGGTCCAGTATCTCCTGACATGCTAAGGCTGAAAATCAAAGCTACATATGGTTTAAATTATGGCTTTGTCACCAGCCCCAAGTAAAAGGCAGTGCATTGTTGTGATGGCCCAGGAGCAGACCAACGGGACCCAGTTTTCTCTTTGCTCTAAGGGAGGTGGACCTTGAGTCCAATATGCATTGGGTTCAAACATGTTCCAATATATATCTCCCAGCATCTACACTGACTGGTGAATTGAAGGCTCCATCTACTCCCCACACCATCCCAGCTACTTCTGCACATAGGCAAAGCGGGGGGTCATCTAGAGTGTTCTCCTCCCATACAGTATGGATATCCTGCACAAGAGATTAAGGGCGACCATTATGTCTCTGCACTTCCCTGCACAAGTTTGGCCACAACTGGACTCTATATCACTAGAAAGGCTGAAATTCCAGGCCTGCACTGGTATACAGCAGACATTTCTTGTTCTGGTTGTTCATGAGATGAATCCTGAAACCCAGTACCAATGCAGGACTGGATATTATCAGTCTTGAGCTCTTGACCACTGTCATTTGAATTCTGCTTTTGCATTCATGATCTACATCTGTGAGGAGAGAAGAAAATATTTGTAATGATCCTGCTGGCTCATTACTGGGCACGGTGTTAATTTTCAGTTCAACATCCAGACAGTAGAGGACTCCATAACCTCCCTAGCACAGCAAAGGGAAATATAACTCAGTTTCAGTCATTTCAAGGAGCAGGCTCTATGTGATATTACTTTATTTATATAGTGTCAGCAGCATGGTCTGGGAACTAAGGCTCTGATTCAGCAAAGTACTAAAGCTAAAGGTTAAATTTGTGCTTACGTCCCATTGAAGTCAGTGGGGTTTAAACGTGTATAAAGTTAAGCATGTACTTTGCTGAATCAGGGACTAAAGCAGGTGAGTGGGAGTCTGGACTCCTGAGTTCCTTTCTCACATCTGCCACTGAATCATTGTGTAGCCTTTGGGGCAAGTCATTTAGATCGAAATTTTCAACCCAGCTTCTAAATTTTGGTTCCCTCAGCTTTTGACGCCCATCTTGAGAAAATGAGTGCAGGTTCTATAACCCTAAGTGAAGCCAAAGCTTCATTACACACCTTTGTTGTGAGGTGTTGAAGGGGTTGATTATTTAACATTTGTAAAACACTTTGGTGTACATGGATAAAATGGGCTACAAAAGTGCAGTGACTATTTTTATCAATAATGATTCTGTACTGTATATTTACTCTCAGTGTGACACTTCTATCAACAGACTAGAAGCAATTTGAAAAAGAGCAACAACAATTATTAAGGGACTAGGGGATTTGAGGAAAAAGTTGAGAAAACGATATCTGACCAAATTATGAGAAAGCATCAAGAGTATGAGAATCATCTACAAGTATCCATCAAAGATGGAAATAAATTGTTCAGTAAAATGCAAGAGGGTGTAACTAAGCGTAATAGAATGAAACCGAGCAAAGAAAAGTGTAACCTGAACATCAGGAAGAATGTGCTAATGATGCAATCAATTAAACTGTCAAATGATTTCCCAAGGGAACTAACAAAAGTCTCATTTTTGAGTCAATTCAGACTGGATAGAAGAGTGCACTGCGTGCAACATTCTGGCCCTGATAAGGGATAGACTAGATAATCTAGTAGATTTTTTCTATTCCTGTTTTTCATGGTTGTTTGAATTAAAAAAAATAAAGGGCAAGTTCTCTGACCTGTCGGAGCTGTACACAGCACAAGACTGTAGATGGGGATGGATGAAAGTGGAGTTTAGCTACCTGTGTGGCACGTGGATTCTGAGAGTAATCTGCTCTGACTGGCCCCTCCAGCACAAACTACAGCAACCCTTACAATTGTCTGTTTTACACTAGCTGTCCTTGACTCCCAAGGGGTTGTTCAGCAACAGGGGATCAATGAAGGCATAGGGCCATCCCAGCTGCAGGCATGATCCAGGGGCTGGTGGAAGGAGATAGGACATACTACTGCAGCTCTATGCCACATAACGAAGAGGAAAACCTCAAGGAGCCAGTTAGGATGGTTTTAGGACTGTCACTTTACCAGAGCAGCTCAAAGATGCTAGAGGAGGATTGAAGATTGGGTCCTCAAGTGTTTGAAATATTTGAGAACAGAGGGGCCTAAATACTAACAGATGCTTAATAAGTTGGGAACTCTGTCATGTTTTTTTTCCAAAAGATATGCTCTAATTCAAACAGGAATTATTTTGAGAGAAGTCCTATGGGCTGTGTAATGCACGAGTCTGTTGCCAGCATGGGTGGGTGAGGCTCTGTGGCCTGTGATGTACATGTTAGGCTACATGCTCACAATTGTCCCTCCTTAAAGTCTCTGAGGAGGATCATAGCGGGCCTTCCTGGTCTTGGAACCCTTAATAAAGCATAAAATATATACCTGCATTTCACATATGTTCCTGTTAAAATCAGTGGGGGATTTGGCATTGACTTCAACAGGACAGGTTTGGGCCCTGTATTTGTATGCATTTGCAAATCTTTCCCCTGGGTCTTTGGTATCGTTTGGGGTTTTGTGAAGAGCAAAACTAACAGGGTCATATTCAAATCCTACTGAAGCCAATGAAAAGTGTCCCAGTGATTTCAATGGGAGTTGGATTGGACCTTTATTTATTTAATTATATGTACTTACTTTGATGAGATTAATAAAAAAAGAGTTGTCTATCCAAAGCTCTATGTACCCCTGACATAAATAATTAGCAACTAAGTCCACAACAGCCAACAAAAGTCAGCCTCCTACCAAGAGTATAAGAGACCTGGTGATAGTAGAATCCTCATCATCTGCAGCTCTGAAAGGGCTCATTCATCCCCCCCCCCACCATGTTTTGGAGATTAGAGGAGGAAAATCTCACCACACTGGTGCAAACAGCTCTAGAAGGCAAAAGGATGCAGATCTATACAGCACATATATGTCTCTGTGTGCTAGGGGGCTGGTGAAATACATCACAACATCTGATTGTATTATACATCATAACTGAGAACACTTAACTAATCTTGGGAAAGGTGTTTAAGAAAGCCACAAGGCCCAAAGAACATGTATTTCTATTCTGTATCAATATCATAAGTATATCAATATTATCCCAATGACAGCATCAAAATTTACTGACAGCTAAATGGAACAAAACCAATTTTTTTCACTTGTTGTGGAACTGTTTGGCAGCTGTCGAGAAATTTCCTCACCAGTGGCTTATTCATCTTTTTAAAGTGAATTAAAAAATACATTTAAAATCTAAAAATATGATGTGTAAAATATATGCTCAAATCTGAAAAGCTATTTGGAAAATCTCTCAAGTTACAACAGGGTCTAACCAAACCCTAGGCAGAATCAAGAGAGCAAATGGATTATTATACAAACAAAAAGGAAGTGGCAAAATGCAGAGCTCCCAAAAGTGATATAAATAACCAATCCAATATGGTACTAATAAATAATAATGAATAATAAACCTTAATAGATCTAGAGACTTTTATACAGTAGAAATGTATTGCAAAACACTATGCAGACTTAGTAATATAGTTATAGGAGGTATGTCACAGAGTTACATAATTATATATGTGAATTCTGCCTTCAGTTGCATATGAACAACTCCCACTGAAATTAGTGGTAGATGCATGTATTTGGCCAATGGAATAATTTGGCAAGATATACATAAAGAACTATGTAATGGATTTACCTACACTGGGACAGATCCTCAGCTGGTGTACTGACAGAACTTCACCTCCGTCAGTGGAACCATGCAGATAGACACCAATGGAAAATATAACTCATACTTTTTAGAATGAGACATGTTAGTAAAGCTTAATGTAGTGGTTGCTACCTCTTTCCCTATAATTTCATTTAAAACAATTTTCTTTTACATGTAACACTAAGCTTGAGAAACTAAACATTCAAATATCAGAAAAGTAGATAAGGTCAGATATTCAACATTAACTTGGCCTTCTTCTGTTTATATCTTAAATTATGGTCTGTCTTTATGAGCCTGAACCAAAGATCATTGAAGTCAATGGAGGGCCTACACCAGAGGTCCTCAACCTTTTCATCTGGCGAGCGCCAGACGAAGGACCGTGGCGGTGGTTGAGCATCCGCCGAATTTCGGCGGTGACACCTCTCAATGACGCCACTTGCTGCTGACAAGTGGCGTCATCGAGAGGCATCGCCCCCAAAATGTCGCTGAATTTCGGCAGCATTTCTGCGGATGCTTGACTGCCGGCCAGGACACGGGTGCATTTAGATGCCCCTGCGGGTGCCATGGCTCCCGCGGTCACCGCATTGGGGACCCCTGGCCTACACCATTTTAAATTATTTGTCAGTTAATCTATGATTGATACAAAGTGGAATTTCTTATACCTCCAACTTACATTCAGTAAGTGTGATAACCTGAGCTAACATGATCTGGAAGTCACAAACTGACAATATCATGAAACCTCACGCTGCAGGTTTTACAGACTCACTTTTGATAATGGAACCACCTTTTACATTTTTATGGTTGTGCTGTATCAATTTATAGAAATGTAACATAAACTGAAGTATTTTATTACTCCAGTATGACATCAACACATGTATGCATAATGATCATGTGCACCCCTTATATAAATTTTATACAGAAGTAACCTGGGCAACCATTGAAAAACACCCGTCTTTCTCTTACACATGCACATGAGGTTTTCTCCAGTATTCTGTCAACAAGTGAGGCCTGTCAGAGCTCCCCTCACAACCCATAGCCTCATCTTCCAAAATGGAGGATGTTCTTTGGTCTCTGCAGCCATGCCACACATCCCTACCCAATAGCTGTTCCACACACCATTTGTGCCTGGTTTTGTCTGTCTCATTAACATGAAGTCTGGAGGTAATCCATAATAATGCAGAGTCCACAGTAACCTAACATGCTTCCTTCTCTAACTTCCAGTGTGTGTGTGTGGCAGAGAGGTTCCAGGCACAGCTGCATTAGATGAAGTTCAACATTACCAACCCCAGGTGCTCAAAAATCGTAATCCAAGCCCCCCAAAATCATGTGATTGGCTGAAAGATCATGAGGTATTTTTAAATAACGAGTTTGGGGTTCTTTTTATTTCCCATCCACGTTCTGAGCCTTTAGGGTGCACTTACTTCATGTATTCAAACTTTTCTTCACAACTATCAAGGCTAAAAACTTACTTTTAAAAAGGGAAAGAAGAAATTCTCATGCAATCTCTTAACTCCAGGAGCCAGGGCTTTAAGAAAAACACCAGCTATCATGAGACTCATGGAAGTTGGCAACAATAGTTCATGGCATCATGGCTTCTTCTGGTGCCATGTTATTTAGTTGCTGTTAGGGGCTGTCCCCTCGCCCCCTCCCCTGGTTCTTGTTGCGCAGACAGAAAGCAGAAGACCTGAAGTCCAAAGTGCAGGCAATGTGATGTTTATTGGGGTTAGTTCCAAGCAAACATATCCATAGCGCTACACGCCGGCAGAGTCTGTTTCCCAGTATTCTGTTCCCAGCACTGACACCACAGAGCATTTACCCCGTGTTCCCCTTCCCAGATCTGAAGTTGTAGAGCCCTGCCTGAGTCCCCGTTCCCCATTCCCACTTCCTCCTTCTTAGCAGGCCCAAATATACCTTCAGTGTACATCCCTAGTCACACCCCTTACAACTTATGGTCATGTTCCATTTTAGAGTCTGGGGTCTTTGTCCCATCTCTTTTGTATCCCAGGGGAGGGATAAGGAGTGATGTTGTGTTCTGGCCAAGGACCTTTTCTTTGGCTTTTAGTGTTTCTAATGCCTCCCCCCCTACCCCATTTCCCCTTGCCTCTTCTAACTGGTTGCCTAACCTTGGCTTAAGAGAAGAGTCTGGCAGCCTTCTAGTGTATGCTCATATATTATATTCCCACTAGACCCTGAAACACATTTAGTTCCCTCTTATACCCCATCTGGTTATGGGAAATGCAACACACAGTGTCTTTGTTCATTGTTCTTCACCCATATTAGTAAGGATATAAAAGTATCAAGAGTCAAACCCCAAATTCTATCTCAGGCTGAAAAACAAGGCTATGTACTAACAGTCGCCATGGGGCTGCTGAGGCAAAGGAGATTCTATGTGGAAGCTTCTTGCCTTCAACGGATCATCAGGGTTCTGAGAGTTTATGGTCTCTTCCTTGGGGTAGATGGGATAGAGTCTGCCTGATGGAAGAGTTAGAAGGCAATCCCTTGAGTTTAAGAAATTCTCAGTTTCTATTCACCTACTTTATTACTGTTATTTTTTAGGCATAAGCACTGTGCTTGATGGTCTATTACATGGAAAAAGAATGCAGTTCTTGCCCCAGAGAGCAAACTCATAAATATCTGTGAGGTACTCAGATATTACAATCTAGACAGAAGTGTCTGGAACCTCTTGCAGTAGACTTCATGCCCCAGTCAGAGGTCTGGCTTTGATGGGTTTGTGCAATTATAAATTGGCTGAAGGAAGTGTGGTTTCCATGTAACCTTACAGAGATCCTATATGGGGTAAGTATGGGGTAGATGAAAACTTAAACGAAGGAGCTGATGAGATGAATTAAATGCCAAGTTGCAAGATTCATAAATCTCAAAGTCTTAGCACATTTTTACAAGTTTTGGCAGAAGGACATCATTAATATTTCAGAAGATATTCTGATCTCCCTTCACTCCTTTTTTGGCAGGCGCTCACTCCCTGCAGCTTTCCAGCATAACATGCTTTATTACTGGGAAGAAGATGATGTTTCTCTTGTTTGATGGGAATCTCTCCTCTTCTCCTTTAATGAATTGAAAAATGAAGCAGAACACAATTAAGTAAGCAGGACTTAAAATGTGGACACCAGGTTAATACAACAGTCAGTTCCTCTAGCCCTCTTTTTACTATTTGTTACCGTTAAGTGTAGGTTCAATATTATACTTCAGCTAAATCTTTGAGGGAGAAAGATTTAGCTTACAACAATACTTTAGGGTCTTGTAGGGGGTAATTCACTATGCCACATTTTTCTTTAATTTCTACTGGTTTACCATTGTATGTCACTTGTTTAATGTTGTTATCACTTTCACTTGAGCAGATATCTCACAAGAATCTCTCACAACATAATCTAATATTGTATTTAACCTTACTCAGAAGTATCGCAACTTTGGAAAAATGTTTTGCAAAATATAGTTACATTAGATACGATTTTTTTAAATTAGTGGGGATAGAAATCCTCATGCTTAACGTATGAACCAAATACGGGTAGACTTTAGAAGAATCTTCTGTTATTGGCACATTATTCAGCAGTTGTCCAGTGTTTCCTACACCTTTACTCTGAAGCCTCTGCTACTAGTTTCAGTCTGAGACAGGGTATTGACCTAGATAGACCAACTTGATCTGATCAGGAGGGGAAATTCTGATGTTCCAAGGATATATGTTTTTTCTTTCAAAACTAATACTTCACAATCTAATAATAATACTTGTATGCAGTGTTGTTGTAGCCTTGCTGGTCCTAGGATATTAGAGAGACAAGGTGGTGAGGTAATTTCTTTTATCAGACCAACTTCTGTTGGTGAGAGAGGCAAGCTTTTAAGCTTACACAGTATCCAGACCCGAAGAAGCTGGTCCAATAAAATATATTGTGTTACCCTAGAGTCAGCAGACAGCAAGTGTGAAAAATTGGGACAGGAGGTTGGGGATAAAAGGTGCCTATATAAGACAAAGCCCCAAATATCAGGACTGTCCCTATTAAATCGGAACATCTGGCCACCTTATGTCATCCACCTAGTCTTTCTAATATTAAGTGATAACACTTATCACTTAAATTTCCATTTGTTGGATGAATGAGGCACTTACATACAGAAAGTTAAAAAGCTAGAAATAGTCCTTTTTACAAAATATTCTGAAATGGGTTAAAATTTTCATAGCTAGACAAGCTAGAGAAGTTTCAGTTTAATGGAACAGGATACAATAATTGCTAAATAATATGATGCTTATTTCCAGAACAGATCAGATTTGTTTAAGGAAAAATAAGGACTAATCTATTTCGACATTAAGATTTGGCAGTTCATTTTTAATTGAGGCCTAAGTATCTTAAATATCAATGTTCAAGAAATAAGCCTTGGTATTACTGATTATTGTATCTGCCTGAAACTGAATATTGTAGATATTAAGGACCTAATCCTGTAACTTTTACCTATGAAGAATAATCCCTTTGATTTCCATGGGACTATTCATGTCCCATGATTAAGGGATTCATGATTAAGATTAACCCACGAGTAAAACTGTAGGATTGGGCCTTGTATTTTATAAAGTCAGCAGACCACACCCTCAGTTGATGTTAATTGAAGGCAATAGAGCTACATTGATTTACACCATCTGAGGATTTGGCCCAGCATTTTAAAACTATATACTGTCAACTGGTGAATATATAATATAAGAGATACTAAAAATGGGATTCTGTTTAGATAAAAGAACACCTTATTTTAACTCTTTATGGGTAACCCACCTAGCGACTGATCCTGCATGCACTGCACACTTGGAACTACCATTAGCAGTAATAGGAATTCCATTCACAGAGCACTGTAAATGGAATTACTTTGACAGGGTAACAAGCCTTATGGATGGGAGGAAGTGGTAGACATGGTATATTGTGACTTTAGTAAGGCTTTTGATATTGTCTCACATGACCTCATAAAAAAACTAGGGAAATACAACCGAGATGGAGCTACTATAAGGTGGGTGATTAACTTGTTGAAAACTGTTCCCAGACAGCGGTTCACAGTCAAGCTGGAAGGGCATATCGAGTGGGGTCTCACAGGGATCAGTCCTCGGTGCAGTTCTGTTCGATATCTTCATGAATGATTTAGATAATGGCATGGAGAGTACACCTATAAAGTTTGCAGAGGATATCAATCTGTGATAGGTTATAAGTGCTTTGGAGGATAGGATTAAAATTCAAAATGATCAGGACAAACTGGAGAAATGGTTTGAAGAAAATAGTGCTGGTTTCTGTATTCCCACAGGAAACAGATAACTAAAACAGCTTTTGGCTTCTGCTTATATTTTCCAAAACTCATTGTATTGTCCCCAGAGTCAGGATGACTGTGGCTGTTCTTCATTTTCTCTTGACTTTCCACCCCCCCAGCTGATTTGTATATAAATGAGGCTTCCATTGTTTTGATTCCATAATGCTTTATATACATTGGAGACAAGTAGATAGCTATCTTCTCTCCTGTCTGGGAGAAAACCTGCTTCTCCCTTTCTTTGGCCATAGATTTTAAAGCATAATATCAATGAGTTATCAATAATTCCTCAGATAGCATTAGCACATACATTTACAATGATAATAATCACCAATGTGTCATAAGCATTGATAAAAGAGCTTAGTTGATACTCTTTTATAGTACAGTAATATTGTATATCATCAATTAATTCAATAGCTTATTCTTTGGGGTTCAGACCCCTTGTGGTATCTGGACCTAGATTGTGACAATAACCTCCCCAAAGCTCATCTTTTTATGATATAAGCAATGGCAAATCCTTTGACAAAGTGAGTGATGCTGTCATAATATTCTATCATCTTAGTCCTAGAAAGAAAATGTTTAAGAATTAAACATTCCAGAAGCCATATTTGTTAATACGAGGTCCAGAAAACCTTCATATTAAAGTCTGAAAATATAATAGTAGTGATAAGAAAATTGTCTAAAATATTTAGAAATTGTAAAATATAGAAATTTTGGATTTTGTAAAAAGATTTTTGTTTCCCTGACAACATCTTGAAAGCTCTTTCTCTTTCTTGAGTAAATGAGAATTCTCTTACACCATTAAATACATTGGATTGATCCATTAACTATTACCAAGCTCAGTGAATGTTTGTTTTATACTGACACTACTCAGGTGAGCCTAGACTGCAGAATCTGGTCCCTAGCTCATGTGTACTAGCAAATTTGCTAAGGGGTTATGTATTGCTGCATAAGAAAGGTCCTAAACTTATACCATATTCAGTAATGAAACAGTGATCATGTACTGTATATGAAGGCATAAGTATTTTTATGGAGTAGGTCTTCTCCCTGCCTGTCCCCAGAGACTTTAAAACTACACTCCCCTATTTTGATGGTTTTGGAAATTCCAAAAAGTATAGCACACATAAGAATTTTCTTAACTGAGGAATCTACTTTCCTACTATAGTAAAGAAGAGAATTATCAGACACACAGATGAACTTGATTGTTGGGGAAGAGTCAAGATGGTTTTTGTAAAGGGAAATCGTACCTCACCAATCTACTAGAATTCTCTGAGGGGGTAAACAAGCATGTGTACAAAGGTGCTCCAGTTGATATAGTGCAGGGTTTCTCAAACAGAGGTCTCTGCTTGTGTAGGGAAAGCCCCTGGTGGGCTGGGCCGGTGTGTTTACCTGCCCCGTCTGCAGGTCTGGCCGATCGCGGCTCCCACTGTAGGTCTGGCTGCAGATCGCTGCTCAAGGCCAATGGGAGCTGCTGGAAGCGGCGCGGGCCGAGGGACTTACTGTTTGAGAAACCCTGATATAGTGTGCTTAGATTTTTAGAAAGTCTTTAACAAGGTCCTTCACCAAAGGCTCTTAAACAAAGTAAGCTGTCGTGTAATAAGAGGGAAGGTCCTTTCATGTATCAGTAACTGGTTAAAAGATAAGAAACAGAGTAGGAATAAATGGTCAGTTTTCAGAATGGAGAGAGGTAAATAGTGATGTTCCCCAGGGGTCTGTACTGGGACAAGTCCTATTCAAAATATTCTTAAATGATAAGTGGTAAACAGTGAAGTGGCAAAATTTGCAGATGATACAAAACTACTCAAGCTAGTTAAGTCCCAGGCAGACTGCAAAGAGCTACAAAAAGATCTCTCAAAACTGGTGACTGGGCAACAAAATGGCAGATGAAATTCAATGTTGATAAATTCAAAGTAATGCACATTGGAAAACATAATCCCAATTATACATATAAAATGATGGGGTCTAAATTAGCTGTTACCACTCAAGAATGAGATCTTGGAGTCATTGTGGATAAGTTATCTGAAAACGTCCACTCAATGTGCAGCGGCAGTCAAAAGAAGCGAACAGAATGTTGGGAATCATTAAGAAAGGGTTAGATAATAAGACAGAAAATATCATATTGCTTCCATATAAATCCATTTATGCCCACATCTTCAATACTGCATGCAGATCTGGTCGTCCCATCTCAAAAAAGACATATTGGAATTGGAAAAGGTACAGAAAAGGGCAACACAAATGATTAGGGGTATGGAACAGCTTCCATATAAGGAGAGATTAATAAGACTGGGACTTTTCAGCTTGGAAACGAGATGACTAAGAGGTATATGATACAGGTCTATAAGATCATGAGTGGTGTGGAGAAAGTAAATAAGGAAGTGTTATTTACTCCTTTCTCATAACACAAGAACTAGGGGTCACCAAATGAAATTAATAGGCAGCAGGTTTAAAACAAACAAAAGGAAGTATTTCTTCACAAAGCTCACGGTCAGTCTGTGGAACTCTTTGCCAGAGGATGTTGTGAAGGTCAAGACTATAACGGGGTTCAAAAAAGAACTAGATAAACTCATGGAGGATAGGTCCATCGATGGCTAAGAGCCAGGAGACAGGGATGCAAAACAATGCTCTGAAGTGTCCCTAGCCTCTATTTGCCAGAAACTGGTAATGGGCAACGGGGGATGGATCACTTGATGGGTACGTGATCTGTTCTTTCCCTCTGAAGCACCAGGCTTTGGCCACTGTTGGAAGACAGGATACTGGGCTGGATGGACCATTGGTCTGACCCAGTATGGCCATTCTTATGATCTTATATTTCTGTGGTGTAAAGCCAGACTAATTCCATCAACTTCAGTGGAATAACTGATTTACACCACTGTAACTGAGAACAGAATCTGGCCTTCTTGTCTAGCCACTCCTGGAACACAGAAGAAATTTGGCGATCTGATATAACATTGCCAGAGTGGTGCTTGGGGTTATGACACGGGGGAAGCAGGCAATATGAGACACAAAGACAAAGCTGACATCCTACATCAGGAACAACATTAGAAGGAAAGAGAGAGATTTTTATGTTTGTAATATAAGATTCTAAAGTATTTATATAGCTCAGAGCTCACTGAAGAGGAAGAGAGTCAAACAGACAGGCTGAATGTTTCACAGTCTCACTACTAAGAATGTGAGAGGCGAGAGAAATTTTTTTGAAAGGAGAGGAAAGCTAGACGTTTATTCTATTCATCAAAGGGAAGGAAGAAGCAACTGAATCAGAAATCAAAGATTGAATATCATCAGTCTTGCTGACAAAGCAATCAGCAATCCCCTCACAGCAAGTACGGGGGGGAGTTGTTGAACAAAGCAAAGAAATTTAAAAGTCTTGAACAAAATAGGGTCTTTCCATTTATAAAATTAGACACATAATTTTAGAACAACATTTTGATTTAGAAGCTGTAAAGAATCTTTGCATTATATATATATATATATATATATATATATATATATATAAATCCCAATTTTGTGTTGTACAATTAATAATGACTTTCTCCATTCCCTCCCCAGCCTTCTCTATAATTCTGTTAAGAAAGCATTAAAGGAGGGCATTTTCACTTTAGTTGAAAATCAATGACACTTCAATGAAGCATGCATCTCCAAAATATTATGCAATTGAGAATCATGCAGTTTGTAACTAAGTCAAGAGACCAAGACTTCAGAAGTATGAATAATGATTTAGCAGCAGAAACCTAGAAAGAATCCGGACTAACGGTCTCAAAAATATAGGGCCCAGGTCTAATCTCTCAAACAGCCTTGGTTTCCTTATGCAGTAACATCAAACTAAAAAATATGATGCTCAGTCAACGTGAGGCAAGGCAGCATCATTCTCTAAAGTTTCTTTTTCAAGTGCATTTTGTTAGGTTATCAGTTCTCTCTTTATCTTTTGTGAGTAAGTGAAACAGCAGAGGGAGGGAGTCCAATGAATAGTTTTATTCCTGGCTTTGCCACTGACCTGCTGTGTGAACATGGACATGTCACTTCATCTTCCTTTCTCCTTTGTTTACCTCATATATTTAGACTGTGGGCTCTTTGGGGATGAGACTGTCTCTCATGTCTCTGTATTAGCAAAACCGGACCCTGATCTCAACTGGGGTCTAGTGATGTAACCCTTCTTCCATGCATTTTCAGCAGCAGCAAGGGACAGGTTCAAACATATAGGGTAGTGTTTCCCAAACTTGGGATGCTGCTTGTGTAGGGAAAGCCCCTGGTGGGCCAGGCCAGTTTGTTCACCTGCCACATCTGCAGGTCCAGCCAATCGCGGCTCCCACTGGCCACGGTTCACTGCTCCAAGCCAATGGAAGCAGCGCGGGCCGAGAGACGTACTGGCCGCCGCCGCTTCCTGCAGCTCCCATTGGCCTGGAGCAGCGAACTGCGGCCGAACCTGCCAGCTCGGCCCACCAGGGGCTTTCCCTACACAAGCGGCATCCCAAGTTTGGGAAACACTGATCTAGGGGTTCCCTCTGAAAACAAACAACAGTAGCTCATGTGCCCATCCAGAAACCTGGGGAAACTAAATACCTCCTGGGCATCCTTGACAGGCAAGCACAGAGATTGTTATGCAACATAAAGAAAACTATATGAAAGGGTGTGGGGGAAGAAAAGGGTCATAGAATAAACTTGGGAAAGCCAGTAATAATTAGTCAACAATAGCTATGTATAAATACATGAAGTAAGGCTTCCAGCCCCATGAGGGTGTTTTGGCAATAGTCTTAATCTCAGTTTTCCTGTCCTGGTTTGAGTGTCCAACAACACAATGCATTCCTGCAATAGCTACTTTCCTCCTCCCTCTCCTTCACTGCACCACTAGTCACTGTTTGTTGTCTAGGGGTGGCAGCATCCAGAGTTCAAGCAGGTCCAGTGCTACCTGGTCCGCTCTAGGGCCTGTATCATCTAACCCAGGGGTATTAATTATAGCTATATTAATTGCTGGATAGGGAGCCCTCACCACAATCCCTACTTTATGCTGCTACTCTCTGTAGCTTCAGCAATTGTTGGGTCAGCATTACCTCAAGTCACACAGCCACTTCTATGGCATTGCCTGCCTCAAAACCACCTTAGCACTACTTCTGCATAGAATCTTCACTGAGGGATCAGTGGCCCATACGACACTGAGCAGACTCCTTATAATCTGGAATGCATTCCTACCAGAAGGTAAGAGCTGCTTTCCCCCTCTTTCACACTTTGGTTTGTGGGCCAGCTCTACAATCCAGTGGTGGAACACTGAGTCTTTGTTCAGGGTGACCCCTCACCCCATGCGCATTTGATGCAGCTGTCTTGTCCTTTAGCTCATCAATGGTGCTGGCAGAGAGCTCTGTGCACTATTGAGTTCCTGTCCATTTAGAGTTCTCAAGCCCGTCTGGGACATCTTCTCCCCATTCACCCACAGATGTCAACATCAGGCTCCCTATTCAAGGTCAGGGGGCGTGCATGTAATACAAATAATAATAATAATAATAATAAGGATGTAGCAGTACCAGACAGTAAGATATGTCTGTGAAGATAAGACAAGCAAGTCAGAAAATATTTGACTATGTGAATGAAAAATACACCATTTCCACAGTCGTTAGATGGGAAAGTACTTCACAGTTTGCACCATGGAAACTGTGAAATTTGTGTTCCATAATGCTATGGAGTAAGTATTTAAAATAACAACAAACTGCCAACAAAAACACAGACGTTGTCTTATAGAAGCATATGAACAAATTCTTATTCTGCTACCCCTGAATTTTGGCAGTAGTAATGGAAAAAGAAAAGAAATCAGCTGAGGCTGCTTTCAAGAAATGGCAAATAATCTAGTGGCTAAAGCCAAGTTTCTGTTAAACATCTCATGTTATCTTAGGTACCAGTCATATAATCCCTTATCTGCAAAACTTTTTTTTTATAATAAGGAACATGTATTAAAAAGACCAAAAAGGAATTTCTAATGAGAAAGGATGCGCCTGCTTTTTGGGAAATTAACTGCTCCAGTGAATTGCAAAGATAAAGCAGACGAAATTATCCCAATAATTTGTCTGTTGTAATTAGAGATGAGCCTGAGTTGTGAAGTTCACAGCTAGATCCAAACGTCCCCAAAATTCGGGGGTATTTGGATTTGGTGTTTTGGGTTGGGGTCATCTCTTTGTAATCAGGCTAATGTGAAGAGCAGATAAAAGTTAAAACTCCAGGGGCCTATTCCCCTGCCACAGGATTTAAGCAACTGCCATTGACTCTAATGTCAGTTACTCAAATCACATGGCAGAAGAATCGGAATGAAGTACTGTAAATTAGTGGTGTTCAGCTCAAGATATTTTCCCTTTGGGCACAACACTGAAAACCAATACTATAATATTGAGACCATTGTACTTAATTACTCACATCCTGCAGGGGGAACATTAAGCCCCACATGTTTTCGAGCAGACTGTTACAAGGTACTAGTGTTTCAATTAAATGAAAGAAAAAATATCCCTGAAATCTAAAAACACGTTTCTGCTATTTACCTCTTGCGGGAAGAGTCGGGATGAATACGGAGGGAGAGAAGAGAAAGTGTGACCTAAGCCAATGAGCACCAAGAGCTTTCTGGCAAATCCCTGCCCCCAAATAGTTTGCCACACAGATGCAGTCAGGTGACAAGTCTTCAGAAGGTTACTAAAGATCAAACTAGTATTCTAAAGCCTTGAGCTAGTAATTGAGTCATAGATTTTTAAGGCCAGAAAAGACCATTATGTTAATCTACTCTGACCTCCTCCATAACAGGCCATAGAAATTCACCCAGTGAGTACTAGGTGAAGCTCATGCCTTATGATTGAACTAGGGCCTATGTTTTAGATATAGTGGTCCAAACAATCTTTTATTACTGTTATTGTTACTCAAGCAATATAAGTGAAAGGCACTAGGACCAAGAAGGCATTAATGCAGATAATCCACCAGGCAAGCAGAAAATAGCAGCAGTGCAGATGAATTAATTAGACAAGAGAGATGGGAGTGGGGGAAGCAGCAATAGAAATTGGGTAGTAAACCAGAGGATGGGTTTGGGCTAATAGGTCCATTGTATGAGCAGTTCTACTTCACTCTAACAACAAGAGTGATCCTAAAAAAGATGCAGTGCAAGGGGGAAAGTAATCAACAGTTGAAAATACCAGTCAAGCAGCCCCAGCAAATTAACACTGACCTTCCAGAAAAGCTGCTACTTTAATCAAAACAGCTGCCCTGAGCCAGTTTGAAACAAACAACAGAAGGTAAAACTGCATCACTGATTCTGGTTACCACAAGTTCAAAAAGAGTGAATGAAGCACACTATAAACATTCCTACTAATTAAGTAAAAAATAAAACAAAAAGCAAAACAATTATCAAGCAAATAAAGGAAGCTAAAATCAGCCCAAACCCTATAAAATCTGGAGAGAGAAAGCAGCTAAAACATGACTAAAGCAAACCTCAAAGCACAACAGCCATCTGTGCCAGCCAGGATCTTGTAATAATGTGATTCCCAATAGCAAAACAAATAATAAAAGAAAAATCTCACAAGCTACCATGGCTTTTCAGTGACAATAATAGATTCTCTCTGTGGTCTCTGATCTTTGCTTATGGACCCTCATAACCATGTTTAAGACTTGGGGGGATAGAAAATCTCTCCTTTCCGAAACTAACAATAGTGTATTTTTACACATCTTGGGCCCAATCTTACTCTGTCAGCACAGCACTGGATTGCATGGAAGAACTCCTCTCCCCTCCAACTGTGCAGCCAAAGCCACCCATAATTTCTCTGCACCCCCTCTCTTGTAAGCTTGGGTTTGGATAAGAGTAGCTTCCAGTCAGATATTAAGTTAAGGGAAAGTGTGGGGGAGCACAGCTTCCTCTCCATTGCTAAAGATAAAGGAACAGCTTCCCTTCCCCTCCTTTCCTTTGGCATCCCTGCTCCTCTAGAGCTCGCCTTTCTTTTCCCTGGTGAATTAAGGACTCACTAGGCAGAAGAATATGAAATGGAAGCAGCAAGAGGAATTAGGCCTAGATCTTCAAAAGGTATTTAGGCACTTAACTCCCATTGGAGGCCCTTTGAGGAGCTGGGTTTGAGTGCATGATTGAAGAGTTTCTATAGCTGCTGGCCTTTATGTGCCCGTACTTCAAAAATGATGTTGAGAAATTGGAGAGGATTCATAAAAGAGCTACAGAAATGTTTCATAGTCTGAAAAAACATATCATACAGTGAGAGAACTAAGGAGTCTGCTATCTTGATATCGCCTCCCCGGCAAAATTACAAGTTTGGTTGATAAGGTAATAATGTAGACACAGTATATTTAAATTTCTGAAAAGTGTTTGACTTGGTACTGTACAACATTTTGATTTAAAATCCAAATCAATGTAAAATTAACATGGCATATTAACATATTAAATGGGTTACAAACTGGCTAACTGATAAATCTCAAAATGTATTTGTAAATGGGGAATCGTTGTCAGGTGGGTGTTTTTCCAGTGCGGTCCCACAAAGATCAGTTCTCGGACCTAAGCTATTTGATTTTTTTATCAATGATCTGGAAGGAAACACAAAATCATCACTGATAAAGTTTGCAAATGACACAAAAGTTGGGGAGTGGTAAATAACGAAAGAGAGGTCACCGATTCAGAGTGATCTGTCTCTCTTGGTAAAAAGTTTCAAGCAAATGATATAGGTTATAATATGGCTAAATACATTCAGGAACAAAGAATGTAAGCCATACTTCCTTGACTGGGGACTCTATACTGGGAAGTAATGACTCTGAAAAAAGATTTGGGGGTCATGGTGGATAATCAGCTGAACATGAGTGTCCAATGTGAGGTGGTGGATATATCAAGAAAAGAATCTCGAGTAGGAGTAGAGAGGTTATTTTACTTCTGTATTTGGCCCTGGTGAAATCACTGCTGGAATACCATGTCCAGTTCTGGTGCCCACAGTTCAAGAAGGATGTTGATAATTTGGAGAGGGTTCAAAGAAGAGCCACAAGAATGATTAAAGGATTAGAAAACATGCCTTACAGTGTGTGACAGAATGTACCCGTGTCTACACGCTAGCTACTGTTGTAATAATCTTTGTACAAAGTATGCCTTGTAAGGTATCATCTGAAAACTCAGAATTCGCTGTTCAGTCTTGTCCTGATAAAAGATGTGTAGCAACATTGTATGTGAAGTTATAAGATTCCACCATATGGTGATCTTAGCATATGTTCCAAAATGAGGTTGGCAAACAGGTCTGTCTCAAACAAAGGAATGTGTGCTCCGTTTAATTTGCATTTAAGCAGTAAACAGAGTCATCAAGCAGGACAGGTATACAAAGAAACTTCAAACAGGTGACAAAAAGCAGCAGGAAACATACTTTCCTATAGACTGTCTGGGAACCTGATCTGGGAATGTTTTCCAAGGGGAGGACTGACACTATAAAAAGGTACTCCCTCTTCCTCTCTCTCTCTGCCCATCGATTCACTGCACCAGAAGGAACAGAAGAAGCAGTCATTACACAGAAAAAGGCCTAAGAAGTTTGGCCAATAAGAGTGCTGAAAGCATCTGGTGAGAAAAACTTTAATTTGAATTTAATATGGTTTGTTAAGCTGGCACTAGCTGCGTTTTATCTTTATTTTTCTTGTAACCATTTTAGACTTTTATGCCTCATTACTTGTATTCACTTCAAATCTCTCTCTTTCTAGTTAATAAACATGGGTTTTTTTTGTTTTATCGAATCCAGTGTGTTTGAATTGATGTGTTTAGGAAACTCCATTTGGGATAACAAGGTATGCTCATATCATTTCTATTAATAAAATGACGGACTTTATATAAGCTTGTATTGTCCGGGAGAAAACTGGGTAGTATAGCACAGACATTTCTGGGGGAAGATCTAGGACTGGGGGATGGGTGTGCTGGGCTCATCCCAGGGCCGCCCAGAGGGGGGGGCAAAGGGGGCAATTTGCCCCGGGCCCCGGGCTCCACAGGGGCCCCCAAGAGAACAGCGGAGGCTCCCGCCTCTGCCCCTCTCCTGGAGCCTCAGCGCTTGATGTCTCCGGTGGAGCCCCTGAGCCCCGCCCTGCTCAGAGCCGCTTGGTGAGGGGGCGGGGCTGGGAGCTCAGCTCCCTCCGCTCGGCGTGGAGCTCCCAGCCCCGCCCCCTCACCACGCGGCTCTGAGCGGGGCGGAGCTCAGGCCCCGCCAGGACACGCTGCCGCTGTTCCGGCGAGGCGCTGAGACTCCGGGCGAGGAGGGAGCCGGGGGTAAGAGGCTGGGGCTGGGGCCGGGGCCGGGGGGAAGCGGGACCCGCCGCCGAAGCGCAGCCCGGTCTTCGGCGGCGGGGGGCCCTTCCGTTCTGGGACCCGCCGCCGAAGTGCCCCGAAGACCCGCGGCGGGGACCCCCCCCCGCCGCGCTTCGGCGGCGGGTCCCACTTCGGCGGTAATTCGGCGGCGGGGGGCTCCTGCCACGGGTCTTTGGGGCACTTCGGCGGCGGGTCCCGGAACGGAAGGGCCCCCCGCCGCCGAAGACCCCGGGCCCCCGGAATCCTCTGGGCGGCCCTGGCTCATCCTGCAATATATCCAAAGCTGGTGAGAGCCAGAGTGTAACCCAAGTGTGGCTGGCAGGCTGCAGTTGCACACAGACATCGGGGTGTGGCTTGCATGCTGGAAGTCTCTCTGTGAGTAGCCCAGGTGGGAACTCCTTCAGCAAGGCATTGTAAGGCACCCAAGGTTACAGGGCAGGAGTGACACAGTCAATCTGGATGTGTCACATAGTGATAGATTTAAAGACCTCAATCTATTTATTTGAACAAAGAGAAGGTTAAGGAGTGATGTGGTTACAGTCTATAAGTATCTATATAGGGAACAAATATTTAATAATGGGCTCTTCAATCTAGCAGATAAAAGTATAACATGATCCAATGTCTTGAAATTGAAGCTAGACAAATTCAGACTGGAAATAAAGTGTACATTTTTGACAGAGAATAATTAACCATTGGAACAACTTACTAAGGGTTGTTGTGGATTCTCCATCATTGTCAAGGTTCCTTCCCCACTCTGAACTTTAGGGTTCAGATGTGGGGACCTGCATGGACACTTCTAAGCTTAATTACCAGCTTAGATCTGGTATCGCTGCCACCATTCACAAGCACTCACTTCCTTGGGTAGCCTTGAGAAACTTCCCCAATTCCCTGGTGAACACAGATCTAAACCCCTTGGATATAAAAAAACAAGGAGAAATTAACCATCTCCCTTCCTTTCTCCCACCAACTCCTGGTGGATCCAGATCCAACCCCCTTGGATCTAAAAAACAAGGAAAAATCAATCAGGTATTAAGAAAAAAGGCTTTTAATTAAAGAAAAGAAAGGTAAAAGAAAACCCTCTGGGAGAGATTAGCATACCAGCTACTCTCACAGACAACAGATTCAAAACACAGAGGATGTTCCCTTGGGCAAAAACTTTAATACACACAGGAATACCCAAATTTGATAATTCCCTTAATGGTACCAAGACAAGTTACAAAGAAAGTTAACATAAACCTATTTATTCCTTTCTAAAACTTACTACTCTGATAAGAGGCTGGTTCCTTGATCTTTTTCATTCCGGCTGAAACTGAAAAACTAACTAAACAAAGGAAAACTTCCCTCCTTCCTTTTGAAACATCTTGTTCTCCCATTGGTTCCTCTGGTCAGGTGTCAGCTAGGCTAGGTGAACTTCTTAACCCTTTACAGGTAAAGGAGGCATTAACCCTTAACTATCTGTTTATGACAAACACTAACAATTTTTAAATCAAGATTGGATGTTTTCCTAAAAGACATGTTCAACAAATTATTTTGGGGAAGTTCTGTGGCCTGAGTTCAGACTAGATTATCAAAATTGTCGCTTCTGTCATTGCAATCTATGACACTAGCGGGTTTCTTTAATCTGGAAGACAAAGGCATAACAAGACCCTATGCCTGGAAATTGAAGGTAGAGCTATTTAAACTAGAAATAAAGTGCATTTTTTAACAGTGAGGGTAAATAACTTACGAAGGGTTGTGATGAAATGAAGTTTTTAAAACAAGATTGGATGTCTTTCTGAAATAGATGCTGTATATCAAACACAAGTTATTGGACTTGATACAGGAATCACTAAGTAAAGTCCTCTGGCCTGTACTATGTAGGAGGCCAGATTAGATTATCACAATGATTCACTCAGAATCTATAAATCTAAGATTCTGTTTACTTTTCTCCACAGGGCAAAGATCTGTCCCCAGCACCCATTTCCCCTCTTCTCAGTGAGGAGAGAGAAATAATGAGATTTGTATACAAGAAGAGTTGCGGGACAGAATAAGAGAAGCAGAATGGAGGAGTAGAGAGGTGGAAGAATGATTTAGATTGGGGAAGGGTGAAAGAAAAGTAAATCATAGTGGACATTAATGTGTAGAATATGTAGAAAGGAAGGGAATAGAGTCCTGGTTTTTGGTAGGACAGGGCAGAATCTTATTTTAAAAAATTAGTCTGGTTGTTGGCATGCATCTATATGTTTTAACATCTGTGTGTGATGGGGATACCTGCATGTCAGTCCTTAGTCCTGCCATTAGTGCAGGGGACTGGACTAGATGACCTCTCGAAATCCTACAATTCTATGATTTTATATTTGGGGCCTGTGTGTGCCCCAGAAGGATTCAATCAAGGGAGGTGAGACGTAGCTTGCATCTATATCCTCCCTTGAGGATTTTGCTGGGGAAAAGAAGATTTAATTTGTGGCCAGAGCTCCACTAATAGAGGCTGCCAAGGAATATGCAGAATCAGGGTATCCTTTGTACACCAGCTATGTCTGCTTCCAGCCAGAGGACCTCCAACAAAGAGATCACTGCAGCCACATTGTGCTGCCACAATCCCCTTCTGAGTGAACTTTCTGTACCATGTAAAATACTATTTGTAGCATTCCCTGTGTAACACTGATAGATGTAGAAATGATCAAGCTCTCTAAAAGGATATGAGGATGTTTTAATCTCCTAAATTAGAGCTGTTTTTCAAGCAGTATTGCCTTCTGTGTAATACTGAGGCTAGCAAGGAAGTTCAGGAATATCCGTCTCTAATTTCATCCACTCAAATTAGCCTATTTTCAGTATTACCAACCATGAGTCAGGGCCCAAAAATATAATGAGATTTTAAAAATAATAAATGCTGGGTTTTTTCTTTGCCTTATGAGTTTTCTGCCACTTTTCCAAGCTTTTCTCTGTAACTATGAGTGTTAAAAACTTACTTTTTTCCCAAATGAACGCTGTAATTTTCACATAATCACATGACTCCAGGAACAGGGGCTTTAAGAAAAAAAACAACAAATAGCATGAAACTTGTATTTAAATTGCAAGAGTTGGAAACACTGCATTATGGTTTTCAAAATGCTTAAAGTCACAAACAGTCTGCATGAGGCCATCATTACGAGTTGGCAGTTTTCCTTAAATGAGTACTTGGATGTACAATGCAGAATCAATAACCGATTTTCCTATTTCTAAAAAAATACTAGAAAACAGCAAATTTTGTTGGATGAATGAAACTGAATCTAATTCTTATGGAGAATCTATTTAGTTCATTTTTATAATTTAAAAATATTTTACTTACTGTTGTTTAAAAAATTTTGACGTTTACGGATGAAATCTGTTTCCTTCGTGAATGTGTTTCTACCATCAAAAGTAGCCAGTAGTTGGCTATTGCTGCCACCATTCTCTCGCTCTTTGCCTCTGGTTCCAAGATTGCCCCAAGGAAATGTCATCAGTGGAATAAGCAGCGTAGGAGGTTCAGTTTTCCCAGAACTGGCTATGCTTCTGCTCTTGGCCCTCACTCTCTAACTGTCATTGATTACAACCTGAGTAACTGGAAGTAAAGTCACTCGCCTTCACTTTTACAGCTGAGAACTGATTATAAGAGTTAAGCAAATCCAATCAATGAACAGACACGATACCATGTGACTAATATTAACTATTATAACTAAGATAACGGAGTTCAAATTACAAATTTCAAAGGGAAACAACTAAACAAAATTCACAAAGAATATCATCAAATAATTTCAAACAAATAAATCTGAGAAATCTTGATCTTATTGGTGGACATTCTTGTGTCTGAATACGTGATTCTTTCTGAATTATTTGCTGAACATCACTCATAACATATTACATTTAGATTCTAACTTTTACAAGAAGATACACTGGCATAAAGAGGATCTTTTATTTAAACTATTGCTCATGCAATTGGACCCATGTGAGCCCTCCCGTGGCCTACGCAGAGCCTCACACATGTCAATAGGACTCCATGCAGCAATAAAAGTCCAAATGCAGGATCAAGGCATAAGTTTATAACCACTAATAATTTACTTGTGGATCCAACATGGGGGGTGAATCTGGACTCTATAACTTGGGAAGATTGTTCATTTTGTGAGAGGCACATTGAGGCAGCCCTTCTGAAAATTACTTTAAGCACTTCTGCAGTGAGTCCTTGTAATTTGTATACAAGTCTGGGTAAGAGCATTGAATCAAGAAAACTTAATTTTGACAGGCCTGATATATAGTCTATTTTGGTTAACCAAAAGGAACACATACATTTTCTACATTAGAGAAATTTCCATTATTTTTCTCTCATCCATGAAAATCGATTTTGATGTGATTACACTCAGAGGCCGCTTGATGTGCTTCTGACAGTACAAAATGGATAGAAACGGTGGGTGGTGTTGAATTGAGGATACTGTGGTTAGCTGAACTCTGTCACAAGCTGAAAATGGTAAGATTAAAGCACACACCATTAGTGTATTGTGCGGGAGAGTGAGCCTTAGGAAAAATGGTGACTGCAGTATTTTGATACTGAAAATTGCAAATGATTCACAGGGCTTTCATCATCTTCTGTTTACTGTAAACAGTGCTACTTTACAAGTGGGAGGAGATCACCAATACTCATCAGATAAAAGCAGCTTTTAATAGTAAACAGTGGGGTATGTCTAAACATAGCTGGATATATGTAAACAGAGAAAGTCACATGGTATAATACATTAAGGATCAAATACTGGTCTCATTTACATAGAAGTAACTATTGACTTTTGTGGAACAACTCCAGTGCCTGAGAGCAGAATTTGGCCCTATATTTCATATGTCAGAGAATGATGTCATTTCTCACGAAACTGAAATGTTTACTCCTAGTCTAGTATGTAGAAAGATCCCCTTCCATCTAGAGAGACTGCATTATTCGTAAATACAACTTCCTCCAACGTATTACCATGTTTTATATATTTCACTGGTGAACAAAATAATGACAGGTGAACCTCAAAAGTTCAATTCAGTTAGACAGCCAGAAGTATAGATACTTTTCTGAAATTCTTGGTCCTATCCATATAGTAACTCCTTGCTTAACGTTGTAGTTATGTTCCTGAAAAATGAGATTTTAAGCAAAACGATGTTAAGTGAATCAAATTTGCACATAAGAATTAATGTAAAGGGTGGGGGAGGGTGTTTAGGTTCCAGGGAATTTTTTTTCACCAGACAAAAGACTATATATATTATATATACACACACACACACACACACGGTATGAGTTTTAAATAAACTATTTAATACTGGTACACAGCGATAATGATTGTGAAGCTTGGTTGAGGTGGTAAAGTCAGAGGGTGGAAGAGGTGGGATATTTTCCAGGGAATGCCTTACTGCTAAACGATGAACTAGCAATCGGCTAAGCTCTCAAGGGTCAACACATTGTTGTTAATGTAGCCTAACACTCTACAAGGCAGCACAAATGGAGGAAGGGGAGACAGCATGGCAGAGAGAGACAGAGACACACACCCACACACCGGATGTGAGAGAAATGCGCATTGGTCCTTTAAGAATGCTGACCCCACTCTAAGTACACTGCCTTTTTAAGTAGATCAGCAAGTTGAGACTGCCGGCAAGCTCCCTCCATCCTGAGCCCTGTCGTGTCTCCACCCCTGCTCTATGGAGATGGGGTAAGCGGGGTGCAGGAGCAGGGGGGAGAGGGACACCCTGACATTAGCCCCCTTCTTCCCCCACCCCCGCCCCTGCACAGCAAGCAGGAGGCTCTGGGGAGCAGCTCCAAGGCAGAGGGCAGGAGCAGCACATGGCAGTGTGGGGAGGGACAGCTGAACTGCCTGGCAATTGATAGCCTGCTGGGCAACTGCCGCACAGGGAACTTAGGAGAATGGGGAGCTGATGTGGGCTGACAGTCCACCCTGGTCCCAAACCCCCACCAGCTAGCTCCAACGGGCTGCTCTTCCTGCAAGCCGTGAACAAAGCAGGTGGCTGCCAAACAACGTTATAAGGGAGCATTGCACAACTTTAAACGAGCATGTTCTCTAATTGATCAGCAATGTAACAATGAAACAACAGTAACTGGGATGATTTTAAGTGAGGAGTTCCTGTAATAGAATTTGCTAGTTTAAACACAGTTGTGACTATCAAGGCCCTATTATATTTCTCTGACTAGTGTGAAGATAGGTTTTTAAAAAACAAACAAACAAGAAACAACTGCTATAAACCACATCTATAGACTAATACAGATATAGGTACCATATATTATGGTTTTATAGCATGGTTAAAAGAAAATGCATGCTGCACTGGTTCAAGAAATCATGCTAGAACCTTGCCAGCAAACATTCACAAGCATAGTTGATATTAGTAAGTTTCAACCATGGTGTGCCTATGACTGGAAAGCTTACAAGAAGAGACTCTCTTATGAGATTTGCTTGACTTCCTGGTTTTAGCTAGAGATACCATGATAGTAGTCTTTCTTATGCTATTTTTTCTATTTATACTTCCTGTCCAGAATGAAAACAGGCAACTGCAAATCACTGAGAAAATGTTGTTTTTAAAAAATTTATCAAATGTTTCATGAACCTCAAAAAATGTTCAAGTTTGGTTTGGTTTGAATTTCAAGCTTAGAATTGATTTGGTGCTTATTTCATTCAAAACTGTGCACTTTTATAGATTTATAAGGATGTGATCAGTAGGGAGATATATATACATACATTTATATGCACACATATTTATATGGTCCCACAGAAATACTATAAAAATGTACAGAATTAAATAGAGAATTATATCCATCCTAGAACATTTTGAAACCAACCTATTGAATGTAATAGAGAATTATGACCCTGCTTCAACAAAGCTCTTAACCATAATGTAAAAGAGTCCCCTGCATTTTCTCTCCCTGATGGTGGGAGAATCTGACTTTTACACTGTGTGTCTCCAGCACAGCTTGCATCTTGCAAGAAGACCTATTCTTTGCAGGCCCTTTTAAGTCCCTCCGGCTTTCTCTGGGAGTTTGCTGCACTCTCCATAGGGCCAGGGTGAAGACCTCTTGGCTGGGAGCTCCTTTGGAGGCTCCAGGAGTCTCTTGCTTAGGACAGTCCTGGCTTGGCTTGAGTTGGCTTGCGCTCCCCCTCCTCCAGCTGACTGCCCCTTTTAAAGACCTCTTCCGGACCATAGATGACTCCTCCCCCAGGACATCTCTGGCACCTTCCTTTTCAGTGTGGGATTTATACACATCATCACACATGTGCTAATCTTTTAGCACATGATTAAATCCTATTGACTTTGAAGTTTAGCACATACTTAAGTGCTGAATCAGTCCTTAATCTCTCTGAAGCTCAGTTTCCTGTTTGTAAATTGATAATAATACCGCCCAACTGCACGACTGCACAAAGAGAATAGACCAATTATGGTTGTGGGGTGCTCAGATAATATAGAGATTGGAGCCATATAAGTACCCAGATGGAAAGACATGTTGTCAATATGCTCTAATTTAGAGTCACTACTTTGCCTCATTTTAATCCTGACTCAGATCCCACTGAAGTCAATGGGAGTCTTCCTAGTGACTTCCATGGGATTTGATTGAGACCAATGGACATAATCACAATCATAGTAAAAACAATGCATTTTCTGATCCTTATCTTGTTTTTGTAAAAACAGCAAAGTGCAAAAGTTTTCACTTTCTTTTCTTTCCTCTTTCCCCAGTGCTAAGCATTTTCCATATTTTCTCTCCTCGGTAAAAACTTTTATTTCACCTGGCCTTTCATCACTAATCACTTATGACTGTCTATTGGGATTGGTTCCTAGATTGTAATGTCCTTGGGGCAGGGATGATGTCTTGCTGGTTTTGTGATGCACCATTTCACACATCGGGGTCAATACAATTGATTAAAATAATAAATGAAAACAATTTATGTATTTAATTCCAGATTTTTTTATTAAGACACAGCAGTACGATTACTGTCCTTGTCATTCTTCCCAGGACATGACACAGTCCTCATGGTCAGTTAATCCTATTAAAAAACACTTTGAGTAAAATTTTCAAAAGCACTTAGGTGATTTAGGGTATATTTACACTGCTTTAAAACACCTGCAGCTGGCATGTGTCAGCTGACTAGGGTTCACAGTGCTCAGGCTGTGGGGCTATAAAACTACAGTGTAGACATTCAGGGGCAGTCACTTTTTAAAAATGTGAATGCTAGAAAAGTACTGGACAGTAGGCAAATCTTCATATAAATGCTTAATAAGCCAGAGGTGTCTATTTAATATCTCATTAATCTAAATTAAACTCAGTTAAGTGCTAGTACTATATTCTACCTGTAATGTGTTCACATCTCCCGTTATCATTAGTGAGAGATATGTGTGTGCATCAAGAAGAAAATCAACGCCATGGGATTAAATTTTTAACCTGTACATTCAAATCCTATTATTAGGCCAAAGCTGGAAGTTGTTACTAAGTTTTTTCTCAGTCATCACTCAGGGTACGTCTATACTACCCACCTGATTGGCGGGTAGTGTTCGATGTATCGGGGATCGATTTATCGTGTCTCATCTGGACGTGATAAATCGATCCACTAATTGATGCCCGTACTCCACCTCGGCAGGAGGAGTAAGCGGAGTCGACAGGGGAGCCGTGGCGGTCGACTCGCTGCCATGAGGACAGCCAGGTAAGTCGAACTAAGATACTTTGACTTCAGCTACGTGAATAGCGTAGCTGAAGTTGCGTATCTTAGGTCGAACTACCCCCCCGCCCCGGTAGTGTAGCCCAATCCTCAGTCAGATTTTGCTGTTCAGGATTTGGCCCATGGTTAGCATGACTTACATCTAATTTATCTTGTATGTAAATGTATCCCTTAATATAAAGCTTTATTTGTGAAGCAATGTACATTCTTTTTGGTGTTAACCAATATAGGAGTTTTTAGTGTGTTTTTTGTTTTGTTTTACTTTTTGTTTGCTCTCCCGGTTTTTGTAGATATAAATATACTGGCTTACTGTGCAATTTTTCCCTCTGTCTTGGTAATAACTATAATCCAGTGACTTTCCATTTTTCCCTGACGTTTTGGGCTGTAAAGATGGGCTGAACTAATTTGCAAATTACAGGTAATTCTGCTCCTTGGGTATTATTGGATGTTGGGAAGGTAGATCTTATATTTTAATGCCTTTATACATCCTTGCCTGTGTTAATCGGCCATGTAGATTGGATTGTAAATGTTAACAAGGTATGGAGAAGTTTAGCATGAGAGGGATTCTTTCAAACAGTCCTCTTCTTCTAGTTCTCTTCTGCTTTCCTTCATCCAGGGTCAAATCCTGGAACTCAAGACAAAGGGTACTGGGTGAGAGGAACATGCAGGAATGAGGGAAGAAATAATCCTGTCTCCTAGCCATAAGTACAGGTGTTGTTCACCGCAGCCCTACCATGGTCACTGATCCTTTGCAAGGGGAGGAATATTGGTCGTGGCAGTTGTAATACTCTTTCTTAGCATTTTCAACTGCCATCTCAATGCACAAACCTACCATTCTACTTGTCCCCTCCCTTTGAGTCCATAGCACTGCGTCTTGTTCTTATGCATCTTGTGGCATTCCCACCACCAACTAAAGCTTAACAAGGCAAAAACCAAGCTCTTCATTTTTACTCCTTAACTGAAACACCGCTCTAGTGAGAGAGGACCTGGGGAGTAAAGAGGCTTTTTTTAATGAAAAGTGAATTCATTTGGGGCCATAATAAGTTTAAATTGGTGGTGGAACATTCAGGAAGGGATGTTGATGGATAAGGTTCTTATCTGTTCTTTCAATCATGCCAGCCCCACTATTCCCTTTGCTTCTCCATTTCTAATTGTCATGTCTTCTCCCATGCAGCCCCTACACACACAGCATCCATGATCTGGATGCTATTGCACTGCAAATAAAATAAATAAATAATAAATAATAAAATAATAATAATAATAATAATAATGAGATTCATATTCATTATGAGATTCACATTCATCCTCATCCTTAAAGTTCTACATAATCTTGGTCCAATCTATTTCCCCATTCTCATTTCCCCTTCATTTCCTCCTTCTCCGTCTCATCGGCTTAGTACACCCTTTGTGTCTTCCCACCCTTATTAACTCTGTCACATTGTAGTCATCTACCCTCCTTCTGTTCCTTCAATTCCCTCTTGAAAACTCACTTCTCCAAGCAATTCTTCCTACCTTCTTTTCATAGTCAATAATTTCCATAAGAATTGTCTAATACCCCCTCACACAGGGGGATTCTGTGGAATATGGGCAGTATGAATGGCACTATGCCTCCTTCTTCTGGCCTTCCCCACAGTAGGAGCATGATGGGGGTGGAAAGGACCATTGTTGCAGGTGTAATTTAGCGTAGTCTGTTGGCTGGTTTAATTTATGCTGGAAGCAGAACTAGCTCCTGGCCAGCCCCAGGATTAGAACATAACATAAGAATGGATGTACTGGGTCAAACCAAAGGTCCATCTAGCCCAGTATCCTGTCTACTGATAGTGGCCAATGCCAGGTGCCCCAGGAGGGAGTGAACCCAATCGGCAATGATCAAGTGATCTCTCTCCTGCCATCCATCTCCACCCAAACAGAGGCTAGGGACACCCTTCTTACCCTTCTTTACCCATCCTGGCTAATATCCATTAATGGACTTAACCTCCATTAATTTATCCAGTTCTCTTTTAAACACTGCTATAGGCCTAACCTTCACAACCTCCTCAGGCAAGGAGTTCCACAAGTTGACTGTGTGCTGTGTGAAGAAGAACTTCCTTTTATTTGTTTTAAACCTGCTGCCCATTCATTTCATTTGGTGGCCCCTAGTTCTTGTATTATGGGAACAAGTAAATAACATTTCCTTATTTCCTTTACTATCTCTACATCATTCACAATTTTATATACCTCGATCATATCCCCCCTTAGTCTCCTCTTTTCCAAGCTGAAAAGTCCTAGACTCTTTAATCTCTCCTCATATGAGACCCGTTCCAAACCCCTAATCATTTTAGTTGCCCTTCTCTGAACCTTTCTAGTGCCAGTATATCTTTTTTGAGATAAGGAGACCACATCTGTTCGCAGTATTCAAGATGTGGGCATACCATGGATTTATACAAGGGCAATAAGATACTCTCCATCTTATTTTCTATCCTCTTGTTAATGATTCCTAACATCCTGTTTGCTTTTTTGACCATCACTGCACACTGGATGGACGTATTCAGAGAACTATCTATGATGACTCCAAGATCTTTTTCCTGATTCATTGTAGCTAAATTAGCCCCCAGCATATTGTATGTGTAGTTGGGGCTATTTCTTCCAATGTGCATTACTTTACATTTATCCACGTTAAATTTCATTTGCCATTTTGTTGCCCAATCACTTAGTTTTGTGAGATGTTCACAGTCTGCTTTGGTCTTAACTATCTTGAGCAGTTTAGTATCATCTGCAAACTTTGCCACTTCACTTTTTACCCCTTTCTCCAGATCATTTATGAATAAGTTGAATAGGATTGGTCCTAGGACACCACTTGTTACCTCTCTCCATTCTGAGTATTTACCATTTATTCCTACCCTTTGTTCCCTGTCTTTTAACCAGTTCTCAATCCATGAAACGATCTTCCCTCTTGTCCCATGACAACTTAATTTACATAAGAGCCTTTGGTGAGGGACTTTGTCAAAGGCTTTCTGGAAATCTAAGTTCACTATGTCCACTGGATTCCCCCTTGTTTGTTGACCCCTTCAAAGAACTCTGATAGATTAGTAAGACACGATTTCCCTTTACAGAAACCATGTTGACTTTTGCCCAACAATTTATGTTCTATGTGTCTGACACTTTTATTCTTTCCTATTGTTTCAACTAATTTGCCCAGTACTAACGTTAGACTTACTGGTCTGTAATTGCTGGGATCACATCTAGAACCTTTTTTAAATATTGGCGTTACATTAGTTACCTTCCAGTCATTGGGTACAGAAGCCGATTTAAAGGACAGGTTACAAACCATAGTTAATAGTTCCGCAACTTCACATTTGAGTTCTTTCAGAACTCTTGGGTGAATGCCATCTGGTCCTGGTCACTTGTTACTGTTAAGTTTATTAATTCCAAAATCTCCTCTAGTGACACCTCAATCTGTGACAATTCCTCCGATTTGTCACCTACAAAAGCTGGCTCAGCTTTGAAGACTGATGCAAAGAATCCATGTAATTTCTTTGCAATGATTTTATCGTCTTTAAGCGCTCCTTTTGTATCTTGATTGTCCAGGGGCCCCACTGGTTGTTTAGCAGGCTTCCTGCTTCTGATGTACTTAAAAAACATTTTGTTATTACCTTTGGAGTTTTTGTCTTGCTGTTCTTCAAACTCCTCTTTGGCTTTTCCTTATTACATTTTTACACTTAATTAGGCAGTGTTTATGTTCCTTTCTATTTACCTCACTAGCATTTGACTTCCACTTTTTAAAACATGCCTTTTTATCTCTCACTGCTTCTTTTACATGATTGTTAAGCCACGGTGGCTCTTTTTAAATTCTTTCACTGTGTTTTTTTAATTTGGGGTATACATTTAATTTGGGCTCTATTATGGTGTCTTTGAAAAGTGTCCATGCAGCTCGCAGGGATTTCACTTTAGTCATTGTACCTTTTAATTTCTGTTTAACTAACCCCCTCATTTTTGCATAGTTCCCCTTTCTGAAGTTAAATGCCACAGTGTGGGGTTGTTGAGGTGTTCTTCCCATCACAGGGATGTTAAATGTTATTATATTATGGTCACTATTTCCAAGCAGTCCTGTTATAGTTACCTCTTGGACCAGATCATGTGCTCCATTCAGGACTAAATCAAGAGTTGCCTCTCCCCTTGCGGGTTCCCATACCAGCGGCTCCAGGAAGCAGTCATTTAAAGTATTGAGAAATTTTATCTCTGCATTTCATCCTGAGGTGACATGTTCCCAGTCAATATGGGGATAATTGAAATCCCCGACTATTACTGAGTTCTTAATTTTAGTAGCCTCTCTAATTTCCCTTAGCATTTCATCATCACTATCACTGTCCTGGTCAGGTGGTCGATAATAGATTCCTAATGTTATATTCTTATTAGAGCATGAAATTACTATCCATAGAGATTCTATGGAACATGTGGATTCACTTAAGATTTTTACTTCATTTGTTTCTACATTTTCTTTCACATATATTGCCACTCCCCCCCGCACGACCTGTTCTGTCCTTCTGATATATTTTGTACCCCAGAATGATTGTGTCCCATTGATTGTCCTCAGTTCACCAAGTTTCTGTGATGACCATTATATCAATATCCTCCTTTATCACGAGGCACTAGTTCACCCATCTTATTATTTAGACTTCCAGCATTTATATACAAGCACTTTAAAAAATTGTCACTGTTTATTTGTCTGCCCTTTTCTGATGTGTCAGATTCTTTTTTATGTGAATGTTTCTTGTCTGATCTGGCTCTGCTCTGCAACCTTTTTAATGTTAAGTGCCAGCAGTCTGGTTCCACTTTGGTTTAGCTGGAGCCCATCTCCCCTGTATAGTCTCCCCCTATCCCAAAAGATTCCCCAGTTCCTAATGAATCTAAACCCCTCCTCTCTACACCATCATCTCATCCACACATTGAGACTCTGAAGCTCTGTATGCCTACCTGGCCCTGCACGTGGAACTGGGAGCATTTCTGAGAATGCCACCATAGAGGTTCTGGATTTCAGTCTCTTCCCTAGCAGCCTCTTCTCCTACCCTTCCCTATGTCATTGGTACCTACCACAACCACCGACTCCTCCCCAGCACTACACGTAAGTCTATCTTAATGCCTCAAGAGATCCGCAACCTTCACACCAGGCAGGCAAGTCACCATACAGGGAGCAGAATCGTGGCTAAGGCCTGGTCTACACTAGGACTTTAATTCGAATTTAGCAGCGTTAATTCGAACTAACCGCTCAACCGTCCACACCAGGAAGCCATTTAATTCGAACTAGAGGGCTCTTTAGTTCGAATTTGGTATTCCACCCTGACAGGTGGAGTAACGCTAAATTCGACATGGCTAGCTCGAATTAGGCTAGGTGTGGATGCAAATCGAACTTAGTAGCTCCGGGAGCTATCCCACAGTGCACCACTCTGTTGACGCTCTGGACAGCAGTCCAAGCTTGGATTCTCTGACCAGCCACACAGGAAATGACCCGGGAAAATTTGAATTCATTTTCCTGTCTGGGCACTTTGAATCTGACGTCCTGGCTGGACATCGGGGCGAGCTCCGCAGCACCTGCAACGACGCAGAGCTCTCCAGCAGAGGAGTCCGGCCAATCCAAGAATAGAAAGAGGTCCCCAGCATGGACAGACCGGGAAGTCCTGGATCTGATCGGTGTGTGGGGCGAGGAGTCTGTGCTGTCGGAGCTGCGCTCCAGCAAGCGGAATGCAAAGACCTTCGAGAAGGTCTCCAAAGCAATGATAGAGAAAGGATACAGCCGGGATGCAATGCAGTGTCGCGTGAAAATCAAGGACCTGAGACAAGGCTACCAAAAAGTCAGAGCGGCAAACGGACGCTCCGGAGCCCAGCCCCAGACATGCCGCTTCTACGAGGCACTGCATGCCATTCTAGGTGGGTCTGCCACCACTGCCCCACCAGTGACCGTGGACTCAGTGGATGGCATAGTGAACCTGGACAGTTCCTCCTCGATGTTCGCCGATGGGGAAGATGAGGAAGGGTCTGTGGAGGATGGCGCAGGCGACAGCGAACACAAAACCGCTTTCCCTGACAGCCAGGATCTCTTCATCACCCTCACAGAGATCCCCTACCAACCCTCCCCGGCCGTTAACCCGGACTCTGAATCAGGGGAAGGATCAGGCGGTAAGTGCTCTAAACATGTAAACATTTATTTTTTTATAAAACAGGTATAAAAAAATAGAAATACTATATATAAAATTTTCAGTGAAAAACTTTATGAAAAGTAGGTCCACACATATAGGGATTGAACAATAATCCTCCAGGGACAATTCAAGAAAGGTCTCATTTAGGTCCTCGAAAAGCCTCGCAGGAGGTTCCTGGGGAGAGGTGCCTTGTTGGGTGCTCCGTGGAAGCACACTCTTCCGCGCCAGGACATCCTTATGTAGATGGGAATCATCGCCTCCACAAACATGGCCGCATATGGTCCTGGTCTCTGCAGGGCTTCCCTTAGCATCCGCTCTTTGTGACTCCGAGGGACCCGCATCAGGGTGATCTCGTTCATGAAATGCTGCATCTAATTAGGGCAATTAGTGTATTGTTACTGTTGTGAATGGTTGACTTTTACTTTGACCCTCGCTTAACAGCCACGTGTTGTAGGCCACATAGGAAAAGCATACATTGATCTTTCCCGTGCACTGGTGGGAGTGGCTGGAAAAGGGTCAGAGTATATGATTTCCAGATTGCCTTTAGCGGGAGGGCACAGCTATCCATTAACTGATAAGCAGAATGTACTGTAAGGCTTACCAGGACTGTCTGCTAGACGGATTCAGCTGTCTCTCCCCACTTGTCCGCTCTCCTGTGCAATGCCGCAGCCAATGAGAGCGTATTCCGAAATCTCGAACTTGTCCTGAGATCTCGTGAGACTTGTTGCCCTGTATGGTCTTGTTCAGAGAAACTGACTAGACTGTGTTCACTGTTCGCAAACATGTATCTGTTCAAGGAAATCACTTACTTTTCCCATCACACAGCTTCAGCTCTTTCCCGGACTGCCCCGGCATCCCCCTCGCAGAGGCTGGCGCAGATTAGGCGGCGAAAGAAAAAGACTAGGGACGAGATGTTCGCGGAACTGATGGCCTGCTCCAGAGCCGAGGCGGCAGAGCAGAGACAGTGGAGGGAGACCCTATGTCAACAGCATCGCACACACATCGAACAGGAGGACAGGTGGCGGCAGGAAGACCAGCAGGTGACTCAAACGCTGCTTGGGCTAATGAGGGAGCAAACGGACACGCTCCGGCGCCTTGTTGATGTTCTGCAGGACCGCAGGCAGGAGGACAGAGCCCCCCTGCAGTGTATCTGCAACCGCCCTCCCCCGCCAAGAAGTCCTGCCCCCCCCTCACCCAAAAGTACAAGACGGAGGGGCGGTAGGGGCCGTGAGAACTGTCACTGCACCACTGCATAGCGCTAATGTACCACACACCTCTCACGCTATACATTTGTACAAGTGCTTCCCTTACAGGCTCACCCAGTCCCAAATCCAAGTTTCATCCCCCCACTGTGTATTAGATTATTAAAAGCTGTTTGCTGTTATTCACTGTTTCGGTCACGTCTTTCGTGTCAGAGGATTTTTTTGTGTATGGGGGGGGAGGGGATTTATAATTGCACGGTATAGCCTACATTACCAGGGTACAGACTTGGGGGCATGATCAACTGCAGGGCACACACACACTGCAGTCAGTAGGCACCAGGGTCACTCTGTGTGGTGTATGCTGCCCCGGGTCATTCTGTGATGTGTATGCTTGTCCAGGGTCCTAGCGCCTGCCACCCCCTTAATGTTAAGGCACGCTGCCCTTACCATGCACTTCCACCGTAGCAACGAGCCTCTCTGCTGCCCTGAGCCCCAACAAGAGCCCTCATCCACGGACAGATACTCACCCTTCCCCCACACCCCTCACTCCTTCCTACGCCCAAACCCGCAGCCCACTGCCGTCATCCAAACCCCTATCCAAAGAAGGCACCACTCGCCCCTTCCTGCAAACCCACCCCTTCCTGTAATCCCTCCCCTCCATGCACAACCACTTGCAACCGTCCCCCACCCCAGAGACCTATGTAGGAGCAGGAGGATGTCATTCCTCTATGGAACAAGCGGTCTGTACATCAGTGCACACCGTGCCCAGCACAGTATGCGTCCATGTTTCAACACCTGAACAGAAATGCAAAGTAAAACAAACATTTATTAATAATGAGTGTAACAATTAATTTGCTTTAAAATGTGATTTGGAAGTGGGGGAAACTTGGAGAACGGGGTATGTAACCGCAGATCTCACTCAACACATAGAGACACAGGCCCAGGGTCAGTTTCTCTTGAAAGCAAGTGGAGAGTCATAGGTTACCCTGCTCTCCGAGGAAACTTGCTTTCAAAGCCTCCCGGATACACAGCGCTTCCCGCTGGGATATTCTCTCGGCACGGGTGTCTGGCTGAGCGTAAACTGCAGCCAGGCGATTGGCCTCAACCTCCCATCCGAACAAAAAGGTCTCGCCCTTGCTCTCACAGAGATTGTGTAGCACACAGCAAGCAGCAATAACTACGGGGATATTCTTTTTGCTGATGTCCGAGCGAGTCAGTAAGCTCCGCCATCTCCCCTTGAGACGTCCGAAAGCACACTCCACCACCATTCTGCACTCGCTCAGCCGGTAGTTGAAGAGTTCCTTCTCTCTGTCCAAGGCGCCTGTATAGGGCTTCATGAGCCAGGGCATTAGCGGGTAGGCTGGGTCCCCGAGGATCACTGTAGGCATCTGCATATCCCCAACCGTTAGTTTGTGTTCCAGGAAGAAAGTACCTGCCTGGAGGCGTTTAAACAGACCAGAGTTCCTGAACACACGCGCGTCATGAACCTTGCCCGCCCACCCAACGAAGATGTTGGTAAAACGTCCCCTATGGTCTACCAGTGCTTGCAGCACCATTGAAAAGTAGCCCTTTCTGTTAATGTACTCGCTGGCCTGGTGGGCTGGTGCCAGGATAGGGATGTGAGTCCCATCTATAGCCCCACCGCAGTTTGGGAATCCCATCGTGGCGAAGCCATCTATGATGTCCTGGACGTTTCCGAGAGTCACTACCTTTGAGAGCAGTTGCTCAATGATTGCGTGGGCTACTTCAATCACAGCAACCCCCACGGTAGATTTGCCCACGCCAAAGTGGTTCGCTACTGACCGGTAGCTGTCTGGCGTTGCAAGTTTCCAGAGGGCTATGGCCACTCGCTTCTGCACACTCAGGGCTGCTCGCATCCGGGTGTCCTGGCGCTTCAGGGCAGGGGACAGCAAGTCACAGAGTTCAAGGAAAGTGCCCTTACGCATCCTGAAGTTTCGCAGCCACTGTGATTCATCCCAGACCTGCAGCACTATGCGGTCCCACCAGTCCGTGCTTGTTTCCCGGGCCCAGAATCGCCGTTCCACACCATGAACTTGACCCATTGCCACCATGATCTCCACGGCACGGCGTACCCTGCTTTGTGAGAGGTCTGCGCCACTCTCCTCACCGCGCTGCCGGAGCCTCCTCGCCCGATTTCTCAGCAGCTGACTGTGGAAGAGGTGGACGATAAGGTGCGAGGAGTTGACAACGGCCATAAGTGCAGCGATGATCGCAGCGGGCTCCATGCTCGCAGTGCTGTGGCGTACGCGCTGTAACTGACAAGAGAAGGGCGCGAACAGATTTCCCGCTGGAGCTTTCAGGGAGGGAGGGCGTGATTGACGGTTCAATGACAACAGTTACCCAAAAGCACCCTCGACACATTTTTTCCCCAGGAGGCATTGGGAGCTCTACCCAGCATTCCAATGGGCAGCGGGGACTGCGGGAACTGTGGGATAGCTTCCCACAGTGCACCGCTTCCAAAGTCGACGCCAGCCCCGTTACTGTGGACTCAGAAATTCGAATTAGTGTATTTACTGTGGATACACAAATTCGACTTCATAAGGTCGAATCCACAAATTCGACTTAAGTAGATTCGAAATAGTCTTGTAGTGTAGACAAGGCCTAAGAGATTACCTCTCCCTTGGTCCTCTGATTTTGTACTGAGTATAGTTCACATAAACCCAATGATCCAGTACTTTAATTTTAGTATCATAACACCCCACTGAGATGTGGGGACACATACTTGTCGTGTCACAGAAGAGAAAACTGAGACAGAGAAAGATTAAGGCTAGGATTTCCACAGAGGCTCTAAAATCAAAACCAAGGGGAGTTGGGCTCCTAACTTTTCTGAAGGCTCCTTTGGAAATCTCAGGTGTCTTACTCAAGGCTATACAGGAACCCTGGTGGAGCTGGAACTAGAACTCGGTCTATAACACTGGGCTGTGTCTTAGCCACCAGCCACTCCTTCCACCTCTGGGAGGCATATTTAGGCCAAACATATCCTAATTCATGTTTTAAAGCACTGTGTACATTCATTTATCATTTTATTTATAAGTGCATTTTACTATAGCAATTATTTTTCATTCTAAAAATATTATTATAATTAGCAGCACTATTATTATGGGCCAAATTCTGAAGTCCTTATTTGATGTTAATTGGAGTTTTACCTGAGTAAAAATGAAGGAAGGTGTTTTTCTTTTGGCACAATAATAATGAGGATATCTTCTCAGGTATTCTGACCTTGTAATGTCTAAGACATTCAGCATCAAGGAGGAGATTTGGTCAGGACACCAGTGAAAGCAGATGGTGCATATAACCAAGATCACTGAAAAGTAAAAGCCCTGCTGAGAGGGATATGTGACATTTTGAAGGAAATCTGCCTTTTGATACACTGTATTAGAATTTTAAAAATTTAAGATCTCTTTTATGAGTAGGAAAACATACTCTGGGGTCCTGCTGGTATTAAAGAGATAACAGCATTTGCAGGGGTGGGAGGCACTTCAGTGTCATTCATGAGCCAGTTGGTTAACTCACATCAACAACATGCATTACCATATGTCATTCAACACATATCACCAGGGGTTAAAGGCAAACACAGCTCCCTTTCTCATTCCTCTTCCTCCACTCTCCCTCTCCTAGACTTGGAGGAGCACAGCATCAATCCCGAAACACGGACTCTCCAGGAAGGGAAGTATGACGAGAGAGCAGCAGGAAGAGTTGGTGCCTGACTAGGGCGTTTATGGTTCCCAGCCTTCCTGTCAATAGGGGGAGCAGACTGGAGGACAGGTGTTCTAAAACGGAGTCTCCTTTCTGCCTCATCTCTTCCACATGAAAAAGATCTTATTTTAATTACTGCATAACCCATACTTGGGCCCAAGAACATACCAAGAAGAACAAGAAGCATGTCTTTGCCTTCAACAGACCTAATTTGTATTTAGGCAAAGTACAGCTCACTCTTATTCTGTCTGGATATAGGAAGGGATATGGTAATGGGAAATGGCATTTTAATCTTCATTTGATAATTATGGCTACAACCTATGTAAACTAACATATTTAAGTGATGTACGGTACGTGATGCTGTTATTTGTAAGGCATAAATTATATATATGGATGCAGTTCTGTGAGCATGAAAAATGCTAAGAGCATTTGTAAAATGTTAGTTACTCAAATGTAAATATTAAACCATGATAGCTGCATGAAGCTAATCAGCCCAAGCATTCTGTCAAAGCTCACATGACAGGCTCGCTCATCCCTGACAGCCTAATTGTCACTATTAATTTCACAAGGAGAACAACTCTCACAATAATGTACAGCAAGTACAGATGCAAAGAATTTATATACCCCAGTCTACCTTTCACCTACATATTTCAGAAATAGTGTTTAGCCTTGTATAATAACTGCTTCATATTCATAAATTATGTGCAGAGGCAGCAGCACTGTGCATCCTTCATGTGTGCTGAATGACACAGGGTTCCTATGGGAAAAAAAATCAATCATATAATTAAAGACTGTGTCAAAATGAATATGCACAAGAGGGTGCACGGGCAGCCTTAATTCAGGACATTCCTAACTTTTAGTGCTTGACTTTGTAACCTTAATGCTCTTTTACATAGGTTTTATTTCTACACACATAGACCAATGAATTCCAAAGTATGTGTACAAATCATGTGTATCTAAACATGCCACTATGCGGCCGGTGATCACGTGGGCACCAAAAACATTGTGTGGTGCTGCAGTAAGATTGCCAGTGATGAACATAAACTGAATATCCAGCCAGACCACCAGCAGCACCTAGCCAGAGACTGATTCGGGTGATGCTCCATCTGCAAGGAAACCACATCCCTTTGGGATTGGCCATGATGATGATGATTTATATGCATAGAAGAGAATAAACCTATTTATTCCTTTCTAAAACTTACTACTCTGATAAGAGGCTGGTTCCTTGATCTTTTTCACTCCAGCTGAAACTGAAACTGACTTTAAACAAAGGAAACTTCCTTCCTTCCTTTTGAAACATCTTGTTCCCCCATTGGTTCCTCTGGTCAGGTGTCAGCTAGGCTAGGTGAACTTCTTAACCCTTTGCAGGTAAAAGAAGCATTAACCCATAATCTGTTTATGACACAAGCAATGACACATATAAGATCTATCTCTGCAGTCTTTAATCAGCCAGTGAATATCCCCACTCCCAGAAAAACCTGTGTGAAGGGAAACATGCTACTCCAGAAATGGTGAGGAGCTGTCACCACGGTCTCTCTTCCAAGTGGAGGAATTTTTGCCCTTGCAGAGAGGGGAAAGTACACAGGTTACATGCACCATGGAACGAAAGGATCCATGGGAAAGCAGAACATAGTCCTACACAGCCTTGCCAATTCCTGAGATCTTGTCCTCTCGATGCTGCTGTCTCCATTAGGAGCCATACTGACATTGGCTGTGTTTGTAGTCTGTCTGCCTCCTTCTCTGATGGAAAGTTGGTGTTGTGGAAGAGAATCATTCCTGCTAACTCACATATAGACTTCCACTTGGGAAAGCCCCAAGTTAGGAGAGGTGCTCAGCATGGCTGCCTTCTAGTACCATAGACTCCCAGCTACATACCCACAGTGCCCCCATCCTACACTGGTTTTATGTAGGGGCTTCTCCCAGCTGCCAGGGAAGAAAACTCACTCTTAGGAGAGACGGTTTTACACAGAACTGTTTTAGTTTCCATCACATGTTCTATAACCAATCAAATGGCTGTTGACATAGCCATGTTTCAGGGCTTTTTGTGTACAACTCTATAAGGTTCCATAAGAAAGGAATAGAACTTCAGCCATCGCACTGTATGAAACCTGGAATCATGCGTGGGAAAATTCTCACAATTATTTGGATAGATCGAGATAGAGTTCTTTATATAACTTTTTATTTTGCTGATTTCCATAAGGGCTGTTAATAAACCTTAAATCAGATAGTTATGATTATTAATACTATGTATTATGATTTCTATAATGCCAGTGTGCTAGGTATGCTCTACGCCTCTAGTTATATCTTGTCACTATTTGGAATGTAAGCCCATTCCATTTGGGAAGGGGCTGTCTTTTACTGTATGTGCACATAGCATCAAGCATAGTACAGTCCACAGCGAGACTTGGCTTCTTGGCATTACAGTATTACAAATAAATAAATAAATAAATAAGAGAATAATCAATAAAAAGCCAAGATCTCTTGATCTCAGTACACACGGATTTTACAATCTAAACTGGAAACCTAAGGAAAACAATGATCTTACAATCATAACAGTGAGGTTTTAATATTACTGCTCATAGCTCTTCAAGGACCTCTATATGGAACACAGAAGCACAATTTCCTCTTCTCCCACCCCCAACAATGTATTAAGTGAGGTCACCATATTTCTCCTTTCCTTCTCCCCTCAGACCTACAGCATTGCCATATCCTTTTTTTCCTCTCTGCCCACATAAGTTTAGGGGATCATCCAGTCCTCAGTTGTTACTCAGATAAGACTCCTGTTGAATAGATTGCACCTGGCTATGAAAATATAACAGAATGTCATATTCATCTTTATCTGCATCCACAGAAAAAAAAATTCACCAAAATCTTTAATTCATGAAAAATAAATGAAGACATTTTTAATTTCATATGAAAGTCTGACTACAATAGATTGCTTTTGAGAATAAGATACTATTATTTTTTTATTCAGTCTTACCTTCTTCACTTTATATATTAATTCCTGACTCCCGTGGCACTCAGTAATTTTGTTGATATTATGTGTCTGTACAGTATAGAGTTATAGCTCAATTGTTCTCACTTAAGTCCCTTTTTCTTTCTCACCATGTGGATGGCATAGGTATTCTTTTTCATTACCAAACACCTGCTTTTCCTTTCATTTGGTTGAAAGGCTATTTACTTTGGAAATTACATTATTAATTGAAAAAATTGTAAATATTGCTAATGTCCTCACTTACAATAATTGCTACCACATTCTTGCTGCACGTTTCCCTCCACATTTGTTGACTATAAATCCTGCTTTGTTACTGCAATGAGAAGGAGCTAGACATTATATGATAATCTTAGTAATATTTATGTCTGGATTTCAACAAATTGGGTTAGAAAAATGAATAGAACCTACAACATCCCCTTTTGGAGCAGGTAAGCATTGAGCAGACGGGGTAACTTAGGTAGAAAGAGGGTAAGTGAGCTGCCCAACATCATGTTTTATGATTTAAGCAGGACTACATGTGGGCACAGGGGTCTTCCCAGGGCTCTTCCATTTTTAGGATTAGGCCCTAACTCTGTGGCAGAGCTAGAATAGAATCCTGCTTCCCAATTGTATGCCTTAACTACTACTTGCTCCCTAATGGAATTTTGGAATAGCTAATGCTACTCACTTTAGTAGCTGTTTGATGGTCCCAAGGCATAAGGCACACTTTTCCTTGAAGGAGAAAAGAGTTGTGTGATGACCTGAAATTAAATGAGGGTCCCAATCCTGTAATCTTCAACTCTTATTGGGAGTTCAGTGGTGTGGTGGGGGGTGGGGAGGTTGCAGGATTGGGTCACTAGACTATAAAGAGAAGAAGAAGATGGAGAGAGAGATTGCAAGGGATTTTGTGGAGGCAGATACAGATGGAAAATGTGGCTCCAGTTTAATATATCTTCAATGGTTTCAGGAAAATTCAGCTCAGACTTCAAAACCAGGATCCCAAAGAAACCATCTGGCTGGGCTTAGTGCTCGCTAGTCCACTTCTCTACTAGATTCTGTTAATATAATGTTTTAAAAAGAAGCTCAAAGAGAATTTTCTGGAGTAAAATCAAATGCCTGCTTCCCAGCTCCCACACGTGCAGCTGAATCGATTTCACACTCGCTAGGAGAGAGACACCGTTAACCACGGAACCTGTTGGTCAACTTAATTAATCTGTTTTCCCTAAAAAGTATTAAGTTGACTAGTAACCTGTTAAAAACTGAACTTCTTTGTAAAATGAAAAAAGAAACAAAACAAACAGTCTTTATAAATAAATTAAAATTCTAACTAAGAAGCTAATTATAAGGGTATTTGTTTTGTTTGAGGTAAGGCACATCTATTATCATAAAGATAATTAACTCAGTCTGACAGATCTAATAAAAGGACAAGTTTAGCATTGGCTTAGCCAGAAGCCCAAGGCAAGCAATTTTTATAATTACTAGTTATTGTAACTGGGCTCAGAGAAAATGGTCTGTGATATTTAAACAGTAATGTTAATTTGCATTTAGACCTGTTTTTTTTTCCCAGGCAAGATCTATTTAACCAGAATAACGAAAAGAAACTTGAATAACTAAAAAGAAAAGAAAAAAATATTCAGAATGGCTCTCTCTTCACAGAGAAACTTAAAGTCTTTTTATGTCTGGATAATTAATATCCTTACAAGGTAAGTGCTCTGGTAATCACAAAACAATTAAACAGCTTAACACAATTTTAACATGCAGAAAATGTAGAATTTTCAGCTTGAACTGATGTCTCTAAACAGTATGTATTTAGGGCAATTGTATTTACTAATCCACAGATCTGCCACATGTACCTTTACTGTGCATGCCCTCAACCATGCTCCTGCAGATCAAGAAGGGGCTGTAGCTGTGAAAAAAAGAGTCATTCCAACTTCTGTAGCCAAGTGGTGCCTATTCATAAAGAAAAAAGGAACAAAAATGATGTTTAGGAATATATGCATAAGCAGTAAATTGCTCCTGCTGGCATGTTGTAGTAGCCCTTTACCTAGTGCTTACCTCAACATTTCACAGCACATTTTCTGCAAAAGAAACAAAATCAACATTTTAAAAGGAGAAAGTTATTTTTTAACTGCTTCTGTAATGATGGTTTTAGAAATAAGTAATAAGCAGGGTCAGAAAATACATTGGTTATATACTACAGAAAACCACTTGGCATTCAAGTAGGAATTTCATTATGTACTACTTCCAGATAATGCTACCCCATTACATTTTGCTAATGGAGGACCAAATCCTGGGTAGCACTGTATGCACACTTACCGCCTCAAAATGGGTTCAAGGATGTGGGGCAGATCCTCAGCTGCTGTAAAACTGTCATAGCTCCACTGAAGTCAGCTGAGGATCTTCCCCCATGCATTAGCTTCACAGTAGAAAGGGGGCAAAGCAGTGGCATCCCTATGCATGGGAGCGGGGAGGGCGGGATGTGGATCTGTGCACTTCATGAATCCAATGGAGCAAAACACTGCATGCAAGTGGGGCAGGTATCAACAGGCTTTGGCTGCTATTCTCCCCACCTCTGAGCCTCGTAGTTGTGGTTTCAGCCCAGCTGCACAGTCACCTAGGGCTATAAATGTCTGTTTATCAGTCCCATTACCTTTTCATGTGGAGCAAAGCCTTTTTGTTCCAATTCCCAAGATTTGGCCCACAGCATCTTGTATGTGCTCATTATTTGTAATGTTCCCTGGTGAGTACATTTGCTCCATAGGCCCAGCTAACTGGAAGGGCTGGCATGTTCTGGGTTGTATCAGCGATGGATGCTGGCAGCTGGCTGTACCTGCCTTACTGTAGTTATTGGTTTATCGATATTGCTCTAACTCAACAGCTACCATCTCTTTTTTTGCCTGGCTGTTTGATATTCAAGCCACTATGCCTCTCTATGCCTCTCATGCTTCACTCTCACTGAATTTGATGTGATTTTGAACACTTTAGCCAAGAGTTTTTTTTAAATGGGAGGCTAAATTAGAATCTCAAATCTCTTTTTAAGCACTTTGATTAGCTTATGCTTTATCCTCCATTTTGATTATTGGTTTTATGTTAATAATTTGGATTTTGTCTTCATTAGGATTAGAGCCCTTCCCTTTCATGTATTTTTCCGCTTGGTAAGAAAAAATAACAGTGTTGTCCATTTTAATAAACATTTTGACCATTTTTTTCTAATGTCTTTGCTCTCATTTTTTATGGTTTGGGGTTTCATACCTTTAGAGAGATTCCCAACTGAGGCCCCAGTGCAGCAAAACACTTAAGCAGATGTGTTACTTTAAGCACATGAGTAGTCACCGGGACTACTCACCTGCATAAGAATTATGCCTGTGCTGAAGGCCCGGATCCACAAATGGACTTATGCACCTAGAAATTCACAGGAACAACAGTGCAACCCATAAAGCCTGAATTAGGCATCTAGGCTCCTTATACAAACCTGAGGAGAAAGAGATACCTCAGGATGTGATCCATAAAAACTCAGTATGCTAGGCAGGGAGCAGCCACTGGGAAATGCTGACAAGAGGGTTGTGTTTTAAGGCCTGCCCCTCTCACAACGTTAGGTGCTTAAATCTGGGCTGGAGGGAGGCACCTGTGTCTGCTTGTGATCCACAACTAGGAACCCCTCTCATGGATTCAGGGAGCATAGGTGCTTAAGTTGTTTTTGGAAAGAATGAGTTAGGCACCAGCCTCTCTCCACACAAAACACCGACGAAGCCCAGCGATTAAAGAGACCAGGTGGGTAGAGTAATATATTTTATTAGTTATTAATAACCTGGTCTCTCTAATATCCTGGGACCAGCATGTCTACAACTACACTGCAAATAGTGGTGAGAGCACTCTCCTGAGAGGTAGGAGATCCACTGTTCAAATCCTTTCTCCCCATCAAGTAGGCAGGGGAATTGAACCCACATCCCAGGTGAATGCTTTAATCCCTGGGCTAAAAGATATAAAGTGGGTAGCAGCAGCACCTCCTGCTAATCTGGGCAGATTTTGAATGGGCCCCATTCTGGTAAGCATGCTCAGTTTACCTGCCAGATTGAACTCCACAGGTGAGATAGGTGGCTCCTGTGCCTATCTTTCCTTGGTTCATGGATTGCATTTGGGCTTAGGTGAGAGATGGTGCCCAGAGTGAGGTGGCAGTGCTGCACATGCCAAGAGGAAGAAACATAGGTACTTAGGGATTTTTACAGCAAAAATTTATGTGTGTTTAGGTGCCTACAGGATTAGGTGACAGGAGTTTTGTGGATTGCAGTGGTACCTAAAACTGACTTAGGCACCTAAGTTTGTATTTTAGGGGTATAAGTACCTTTGTGGATCTGGGCTTAAAGACTTTGCTGGGTTGGGGCCCAATGGTCTGATCCTGAGAAATGCTGAGCATCTGCAACTTCCCCTGACTCCAGCAGCCAGATGCAAGTGTTCAGCACCTCTAGGATCAGATCCTAAGAATATTAGCAAAGCGCTGATCTCTTGCTCATATTGGAGAGATGGGGGGCAATCTTGGGGGTTGGTTTTCTCCGATGGTTGGTTCATGAACTCAGGTTTACAAGGTTCCTAATCCCAAATCCTGCAAAGGTACTTAATCACCTGACTCTCAATGAAGCCAATGGTAGTTGGCGGGGTGGGGGAAGGTGTCCCTTTCTCTGGAGCCTGGGGCACGAGTACTTGCAGGTTTAAACCAGTGTAAATGGTGGATTCTCTGTAACTTGAAGTCTTTAAATCATGATGTGAGGACTTCAGTAACTCACACAGAAGTTAGGGGTCTATTACAGGAGTGGGTGGGTGAGGTTCTGTGGGTTGCAATGTGAAGGAGGTCCAACTAGATGATCATGATGGTTCCTCCTGGCCTTAAAGTCTATGGCTCTCCCTGAATACCATGAGTGCCTTCAACTTGTATTGACTTCACCTCATCAGCTCTCAAGAAATGCTTAGCAACTAACAGATTCCAATGATATTTAAGACCAACACTATGAGACAGAAACACCCATTTCATTATACACACCCTTTTTGTCCTGCCATGTTAGTGGCTCAGGCTAACAAGGCTCAGAAGGATTGGAGCAGAAAGACAAGTCCCTTTTCAAGAATCCTGATTTGAGTTGGAGAAAAAAACATCCCACATCCTGCTCTACTTCTGAATTGTTGCACTGACAAATAATCATCAGCAGGACCCCTTGACCCTCCCCCTTTTCTACTGAACTCTGTAGGGTTTTAGAATAGTTTTTCTAGGACCCTAAGAAATTTTATGGAGCCCTATATGTTTCATGCCATAAGTAATACTCTAGATTTTTTTTCAAAAAGTCACAGAATTATAAAGGTATTTACCATCACATTTTAAGAATTTAAAGGGGGTAATTTTTTGCCTAAATAGATTAATTGTGACCCTTTAAATATGCTCCAGTGGTCACATATTAGTAATCACTGTAACAATATAAAATACATGGTCTCCTTGTTGAGAATAGCATGTTTTCTTTTCCCTATGAATTGACCCCTGAAGTATTCCGCATGGGAATCTATACACACACATATACGCACACATGCGCACCCACATTCTAATGCAAAATGGCTTTAAACTGCAGCTGTGCTAATCTGTAGGAGACTCCAGAACTCATTGATCTGTGGCCAGCATAGGTATTAAACTATGTTGGTTGGAAAACGGAAAACAAGAACAACTAATTAAATAGCCTGGAGGATATTTGTCTAAACGGCAATGTAAGCAGTGACGGACAAACCTCAAAAGTGTTAGGGACTGGGTTCAGTTCAGATAAGCTCCCTAATGTTCAGAGGCTTAGCTGATCTTTAGGGGTTTATATAGGAGAACAAAGCAATTTTGAGCTAATATTTTATATTAGAAAACCATTAGCCCAAGGAGAAAGGGGTCTGTAAATAAATTCTAATTCTTCTGCAGTGAAAGACAAGGCCTGTCTGATCTCTGGAGGTTCAAGCATTAGGAGTGGAACACCATATCTGCTTTTCCTTTGAGCATCTATTTCAGAAAGGGATGAGAACCCAGGCCTGGGTAACATTGCTGGGAGTCAGTACAGCTACCAAATAAATGCAACAAAGTTACACAGTTAAGTGACAGTATTCAGATATTTTTCCAAAATCCTTACTCTGGGACAACTACAAACACATGCTGGTTTACCATCTCTTATGGCTTCCAAAACAACATTTTGTAAAGCAACGAACGCTAATATCAACCCATAACCCGTGTCTGCTTCACCAACAGCCATTTTTTGCCCCCATGTGTGAAATGCCCTCCCTAAATTCATTTACAAGTCAACTACCTTTTCCTCCAAATTCTTCCTGAAGAATACTTCTCCTATGACACTGACAAGAAAATATAGGTAGAGGGGCATTAGGTTATAGAAGCGGTACATATATGTGTGTCTATTTCGTACTAAAATTGTACATATCTTGAATGCATCCCTCTCTCATACCCTTCGTATACTGCTTGTCTTAGATTCGAAGCTCTTCAGGGCAAAGATCACATCTTCCTTTGTTTGTACAGCACCTAGAACAATAAGATTCCCATCTTGATTGATGCCTCAGAATAATTAATAATTAAATAATAATACTAATTAATAATAATAAATAAGTTGTTATATGAGCAAATTAATTGATCAAACAACTGTAATAATTCCCACTTGGGTTTTTAAAAGAGAATATGTACACACATCTCTCTTAAAGTCTCTGCTGCAGTTTGGACACATTCTAGCTCTAGCATTAACAGATCTTTCTTAGATCTTACAGCCAGATGGTCAGCAGTTGTGAACTGTTTACTGAACTGCTCTTGAAGTTATGCCAAGATATCTGTATATGTGTGCTTCTTTTGCAAGCCAGTGCTATAAAGTCACAGGAATAATAAGGTCACAAGTGATTTGGCTTGTACATGGGGGGTGGGGGGGAGGGTGTTAGCTCCACCAGCCAAGCACGGTTGTTGAGTTGCAAACAGAGCAGTCAGGGCAAATAATTCATAACAAGTCATTTATTCATTGAATTTTGCCTCCCCTTGTGTTTGCAAATTGTCCATGAACAGACCATGATTTTCCTGTGTATATTTGTTATTCAGAGTTATTTGCTGACACAGGCAGCAGAAGCTCTGCAAGCAGTATATGGGGAGAGCATCCGGTGCCTACTCCACCTTCACCAGACCCACAGAAGAGTGGGAACAACCTCCCATCAGCTGGACTCCAGCCATTTGGGCAGGAGAAAGTACACCTCAGAGGTGGGCTCAAAGCCCAGGGAAGAGAAGACACAGAGATGCAGGCAATATCAGAGGCTTTGCAGCCCCTTGACCTTAGTGACATCTCCAACTATGTTCCTCAGCTTGAATGTTGGAGTTTGACACTTCGTGTGTGGTGTGCTTATAGAGTTCCTGGTCTTCCACAGTTGCCAGAGGGGACCAGAATGTGTTACAACAGGGAGCTTAATAAATGTAGGAACTTCCTGGTCAGGGAGTTCTCCAGTCGGTGCTTAAAGCCAGGCTCTTTGTGTTTGTCCTCAAACTACAATGTGTTTGCTGTTCTATTCTCCTCCTGCTGGTTGCTCTTCTCCAACTGCCAGACTCGCCCTGCTGCTTGCCTCACTCTCCCTGCTCACCATGCCCCTTCCTTCCCTCCCCAGTTATTTCCCTCCTTCTTCCTTCAATAGTCATCTCCCCTTTCTTCCCTCCCACTCTTTCCCTTATATAGTTTCATTCCCTCCCAGACACACACTGTCAAAACATTCAAATAATTTTTTAAACACATGGAGCCCTCCCCCAACTATTTTAAGACAAAATCTGAACCTTCAATTAAACTCAGAATCTAGTGTATGTAACCTCTTTGCTGAGTTCTCTCACCCTCTCCCTTCTGCTTTTGTCTTCCCTTGCTTTTATTGTTTATCTACTGCCAAAGTGCATGTGGAGTGTCTCACAGACATGCACTCAAGATAGGGCCCTGCCCTGAGGTGCTTACAATCTACACAGAGAAATGATGGTGAAAGGGATGGAACACAACAATGTTTTTCCTTCTTTCTTTCCCTTTCCTTTCCCTTTTGTTAAAGTTTATTTAAGCTTCACTTAACTGCATCTACTCCAGTTCACCTTGTCATGTCATGCCTTCATTTAGGCTCTATCCCTGCAATTGGATATGTAGAGGTGGACCCAGTTACTGGTCAGTAGTTCATTAGTGAGCAATTTGTTGAAAACATTCAATAATTGTGTTACTCCAAATGGACACATAGTATATTCCTGTTCCCTGATTGGATGCACATAACTCTTAAAAATGTGTCACAGGTGCAAATACTCAGGGTTACAAATTCAGAATTTGCTCTCCATTAATATTTTGGGACATTCACTTAATTTTAAAAAAACCCTGTGACTATAAATGTTCACAATTTCCACTTCCACTCTCCATTTTTGATGAAATAGAACTTTTCTGACTGCTCTAGTTTCAGCAAATGTTCCTGACATTAACCTAATTAGGTAGAATATTTGTGGAAAGTGAAGGTAAAAGGAGTGTGAATGCAGGCAAACCAGATTTGATTACAGATTGAAATGAATAGTCACAGAAATATTTTGCATTATTCAACCAGTTCTAGGTGAAACTCCCACATAATTTAATTTATTTTTAATTTAATTAATGTAGCTAAAAGCACCTTCTTGTAAAGTGAGTTCCCAATACAGAATACAACTTTGAACTTATCTTGTGCTGTCATACATGTGAAATGGGTCTTTGGGTGAAAAGGTGTTTCAATGGAGCAATATACTGTGATTCATCAGTTGTCATAGCCTCCTGAAAACCACTGCACAAAAAATAAAACCAAGAGCAGCAGAAATTTTGGAATGGGAAGGAATAATTACTAGGCTGGACTATTTGACAGTGTGTAGGCTTTTAATCTCTTGTTCCCTTATATAAGTCCAGCAGCATGAGTTACATGTCTTCCCTGCTGATTGTTAGGGGATAGTTTCCCCAGATGTATAGAAAGAATGGTGCTCTGGATAAATCAGTTGTTTCCTGTTCAGCAGGCGGAAACAACTTTATGAAATCTGTTCAATTGCTGCTTTAGTTCGCACTGAAGAAAATGCACTCCTTCATCCTCAGTTCACGATTCCAGGTATTATTCTCTTCAGGAAAATCCACAGCAGTGATATTCTGTAGCCTCTCAGAAGAGAACTATATTAGTGTTCAGCAACTCTTTAGTTCCCAAGCTTTCAGACTGCCTGTAATAACTACCATTTTAAACACCTGAGTAGTCTGGGTTTGCCCTGAATTACATCTCTACAGTTTCTTTCTCTTTTGGCTCTGCTTGCAGATCAGCTGGAAACATTTTTTCTCACTGATTTCTCTGACCACAGCACAATTTTTCAGACTTCTGGACATATGTTTAGATATGATTCTGATATCACTTTGCTGTTTTCCCCTTTTGTTCCTGGTATCACTTCTACTATGAGAGGGAAAATGTGAAAAAACCCACTAGAGCAATGGAAATTAGCTCTCACTCTCAGGAGAGTGTTCAGTAGCAACTGAAGTCAGTATACTGTAGCTATCTTCCTTTGCTTACTTTGTGTATCTGAAACAGAGCTAGACTCATCCTCATGCCAGATACTAATATTCTCTGAAGACAGAGCTACTGGAGTGAGACATGCCTCTCCTGCTCCTCAAGTTATCTTATCAGCTTCCACTCCTGATCCCTAGGATGCAAGGGAATTGCTAGCATAAACCTTAAGCGCTCCCACAAGCAAGCAAGTCAGCTTAAATGCAGAAATTATTAAGCTTCTTAATGTAGTCATTTTATTTCTTAAGCCTTGAATCTCTCTAGAAAGTGAAGGAGAAAAGTCAAACATTTATTAGAGTAGTCACTTATCTGACTGATTCCAGCCTCTCTGTAAATAGCTTTCCCCCTTTCCCACGTTGTTTGCCCACTTTCCAGTCTCCTTACCTCTGGAAAAATCTCTCTTGGAATGAGGAGCTTCAGAAGCAGAAAATGGGAAGGAGTCTAAGTGAGGAAACTGATTTCCCAGTGTTTTAGAATATGTATAATTGCACAAAGAGAGACTGCTACCAACGTAGCTTCACCTTATCTAACTTCATATAACTTCATTTGCGTTACTTTAGGTCAGAGAATGTAACAATGGAGTATTTTACATGATCATAGCTGACTGGCCAGAAGAGAACACTTAAAATATCAGAAGATATCATATTCCCATTCTCTTCTATTGGTTTTTTGTCTTGTCCTAAGATTTCTGCAAAAATTTTGTGATGGCTTTTGTGTCTGAGAGATGAATAGAAAACTGTGATTTGAGAAGGGTTTAGTTGACAGGGACTTGCACTAATATTCTACCTAGGCAAGGAGAAGATGGCATCATTCTTATTTATAGCTAAACAACAACAATCCCACCAAAAAACAGCTCTCACCTGACAGTAGAAGAGCTTCTGTTGTTTATCTTTTGGCACAAATTAACATCGTGGCAACTTTGCGTATATTCTTTATTACTTGTGCCTCATAGTGATATTTTGTGTTTGCCTTATTCTACCTTCTTTGTCCTGTATGAGTTTCATCCCTCTTTATTGACTGTCCCCCATCCTCTTCTTCATTTAACTCCTACCTGCTTGGACAATCACCAGAGCTGGTTTTATGTCACTGCTTCTAGGACTCAGTAATTTAAGTACCACTACCTTCAGTATGTCCTGCCATGATAACTGGGGTTTGCTGAGGGCCTTGGCTGTGGATGGCTGAAATTAGATTTTGTAGGGGTGGTGACAGGTCATTCTCAGTGCCAAGCCATTACCTTTGAGACTTGGTCCCCATCATGTTGCAAAGGTTTCTTTTCAATCACTCTTCAGGTTGCACATAGTTTGGTTGATTCTATTTTGTTTTTGGCTACAGTTAGTTGGATGTCTTAGGCCAAGGGAATTTTATGAAGGGCAGGGCTACATATGAGTTAGTCTGTGCTTTCTTAGGCCTATTCTGCCTTCCATAATCCAGTGAGGAACTCCCATTGAGGTAAGAGAAAAATCAGGCTTTTAATATTATTTTAATTATTATTTTCCATCTCCTAAGTACTTTTCCAGTTTTGCAAAATTCTACTCACTCTGGCTGAGTAATTGTCTTGGAGGGGTAAGTAAAATCTTTTAAATTTGTTCATTACTATCTTTGTCATGTTAAGGTGCAGGCAGAGAGATTTTGTGCTTAGGTTGTAAATTACCAACCCAGTTTTGCAAGTCTAGCAATATGTAAATAAATAAATAAATGTAAATATGAAATGAAAGTCAAGGAGCAAAGAATTGATTCTCCCTTCTTTCCTCCACTCAGTTCTGATTTCTCCAAATTAGAGGCCTGGTCCAAAATCCACTGAAATCAACAAAACGTCTCCCATTGCCCTCAATGGGAGTCAAGTTGGGTTAATGCTGAGTGCTCTTGAAAATTCCCCCCTTGCTTATTAGTTAGATTATAAGACTTTTGGGAAACAGACCCATCGTCTATGTGCTTTTCATAAAGTACCTAACACACTGCTGGGTAGTAAAAAATTATAAATCGCTAATAATAAAAATACTAAGTGTAATGTTGCCACTTCTCTGCTATGGATGCTTTTCCTGCCGTGTCCCATTCACTCTCCCATGGTGTCCTGTGGGTTAGTATACCTGGATTCACTCGTGTTTTTACACTTGTGTAGTTGTCTCTTTTGGATGGCAATAGCTGTTGTTATAGCTGTGACATACAGATCCCAATCTGCCTGATGCTACAGTTTATACACATAACATTTCCAAGTCTGTGACCTTATATTCTTGCTTCACGTGAATATGAGGGCACCAAGGGAGCATAAATACCTATATGCAACACTGTTAAACCTCAGGAAATGTATCACAGGACTTTGATATTTGGTATTCTTCTTAAAGCCCCACCTCTTGGACTCATGAAGAACTCAGCTTCCATTTTTTAAAAAGGAAGTTTCTAGCCCTCACGGTTTCAGAGAAGAGCTGGAAAACAGAGAAAAGCTAGCCTAAAAGCTCAGATAACCAGAAATCAAAGAAAAGTAAGCACAACATTTTTGGGGCCTCACTCATGATTTCTGAATTCTTGGGTTTGGCAATAACGTATACACCAGCCACTACATTGTATCTTCAGTTATTACTTGTTGCTCCTTTAATTCAGAATTCAATATCTGTCTATTTATAGTTATTTTAATTGTTGTGTGTTCTTAATACTTTGGGGGAACGGTTCCAACGCAGCACACAGGGATTTAGCTTTGCGAATACTATTAAAGTTAATGGAGGTCATGCAGTTACATCTCAATGCATCATGCTGAAAATTTACCCCCAAACGTCCTTAGTGTACGTGTTCTCTCGTGTTGTGCTCATCATCACGTGGAGCATGCGCCCTGATTTCTGTTATCCCTCTGAATCGTGTGCAGCAGTTTTGTCCTACTACACCTTGCATGATGCCACTGACTCTTCCCCTTGCTAGCTGCATCCTGCTTTACTGCTGTGCTGGCGTTTTTAATTGTCACTCTCCTGCTGCCTGCCTTTACAGTATGTACAGGTACAGTGTTATAATTAATGCAGATCTAACAGATAATGTCCTATTGAATATATAGGTGGCAGGTACAAAACTGATGAATACAGGATACCCTCTTTATATATATATAGCTATATGAGACAGAGACTGAATAGCACATTTTTTTAAAACAACCATGTGAAGATAAATCCATCCAGGTTTAATATTTTTAACTAAATATAATGCACACCAAAGGAAAACACACTATTTGTCCGATTATAAAAAACTATCCCAATTTTTTCTTCACTTTCTCCTTATCCCTTTAATCAGGGTTGGCAGCTGTTGTTCTTTATCGCCAATTGTTCCTGTCAAGTGTGTCTTGGAAGCTGACACCGACCTTCATGTCATCCTTCAACATCTTGAACCACCTTTTACTGGATCTTCCTCATGATCTTTGTCCCATGACTATTAAATAGTGTATTCTGACCAACACATGCCACATTTTGTTACCACACGTGATTTAACCATCTCAGTCAATACTCCCTAAGCTTTTCCATGATGGGGCCTATCTGCAGCATGGCTCATACCATCTCATTGTGTAGCCTATCAGTGTACATCTTACCAGCATCCACTCAAGCATTTTCATTTTGGCATTGAGAAGTAGTTGTTTTCTCTTCCTCATCAAGCAGCATTCTAAACTGTACATCACAGCTAGCCTAATTATGGTTTTATATGCTTTGATCTTTAGCTTACTTAGCATATTGTTATTGCAGAGAATTTCCATCATCTCCCTCCATTTGCACCAACTGCTCTTCATGTGACTCCTAACATTGGCATACACCCTCCCATCATAACTCAACACTGAACCAATATTTGAATTGTTGCACACAAGTATTCTGTCTTTTGTCAGCTGATTCATAAACCATTTTCTTTTAATGCAGCAGTCCCCATATTTCTAGATCCCTTTCCAGTTTGTATTTATTGGTGAAAAGCATGCTTCATGGAGCCTCTCCTCTAACTCCTTGCATCAATATGTCCATTACAATAACAAATAGGAATGAACTTAAGACTGATCCTTGATGTAGACCTACCTTCACAGTCAATGACATGCTGTAGCCACAGCTGTTTCTCACTACCGTTGTGCTACCTTCATACATGTCCACAATAGGCTAGAAAATAAATTTCCAGCAGATTCCGTGACCACAGGCACCACTGTATCAATTTTCTAAAAACTGTCATAAATCCACAAACACTAAACTCAATTCCTTGCTTTTCTTCCTGTACCCCTCCTTCAATATTTGGGCTGCAAACATTGCATCCATTGTTGACCTTCCTAGCATAAACCCAAATCGGTTGTCACTTACTTTGTGTTCTAGTTCCTGTTGAAGTCTTTTCTCGATAATTATTTTCAATCATTTCATAGTGTGACCCACTACCTTGATGGGTCTGTAATTTCTATATTCTTGTACATCTGCTTTATGCTTGAAAATAGAGACCAGTGTGCTCTTCCTCCGCTTGTCGGACATTTTTCCAGTTCAGAGGATTAAGTGGAAGAAGTTTGTCATTACTCCCTCGTGGCCTAATGCTTTAAATGCCTCAGTTAGAACACCATCCAGTCCCACTGCCTTTTCATACTTTATCATCTTTAGTGCTATCTGAGTCTCTATCACAGTGATTGGTCTTGTAAGGTTGTTGCTTTTGCATACTTTCCTCAATGGTTTCCTCAGATTTTCTGCATTGAGCTGTTTCTTATAAGACCACTGCTATCTCCTAATGATTTCTCTGTCTTCCACCACTGTTGTTTCACTTGCATCTTTAACACACTTCATGACACTCATGTCCTCAGTGCTTCTTTGGCTAGTCCTGGTTAATCTATATATTCTTTCTCCCCGCTTCCTTAGTAAGGAGTCCTGCAAATAAGGCCTTAAGTGCCTGACCCTTAGCTTCTGCAAACAATCTTTTGGCCTTTTCCTTTACTAGCTTATATTCCTCATAACTTTTTAACCTTTTCTTACTTTCTGCCATCACATAAACTTTTCCTTCTTCTTTACTATCTCTTGCACATCGACGGACCATCACCATGTCTCCTTGCCTTGACATTGCTTTCCTTTTGTTCAGCCACAGATGGCTTTTGCACTTTCTGTGATATATTTGGATAGTTCTCCTCAGGCCTCATTGGTGTAATCATGGTCAGTTTGGTCATTGTCCAACCTCTGTAGAACCTAATCCTTAAATCTCAGACTACATTCTCTATTCACAAGCCTTCACCACTTTCTCTTTTGTCCCCAGCTAGCCTTTTCACCCAGAAATCCATTAGAAGCAATCTACGTTGCTCTGCAGTCTGCTCTCCTGGAATCCTCTGCAGTGTCTCACATTTTTTAGATCTTTTCTTCTTATCAAGAACCTGTGACCTGTTAGCTCCTTTGTTGTATGTAACTAAATGTTCCTCCCTCTTTACAAGGTATATATTGGCAACAAGCAGGCAAGGGTGATAGCCGTGCGCACAGGAAGGACTGCAAGGGTAGGGGGGCCCAAGCCTCCCCACCAGCTCCACCCTCCTGGAGCCCTTGCCCTTCCCTTCTTACCTGCTGACCAGACCAACGCACTCGGGTGACAGGTGCTTCCTGCTTCCCGGATCTGGTGGGTTCCCAACAGCAAGAGGAGCCTCTGTTGCAGTTTTGGTAGCTGACTGGTGAGAGCCCAGCTGCTGGCATGTGGCTCAATGCATAGTGTGACCTGGGTGCCAAACAACTAGGCCAGGCCACAGTGCGCTTCCTCCCAGCCAGTTTTAAAGGGGAGGGGGGACAGGACAATGGCTCTTCAGGCACCAGAACCTTTGTAGAAGGAGGAATTAATACTTAAATATCTTGCAGAGAGTGCATATGATTTGGTTGTTAAAAAGTGCCGGGGGGAGGTATGGCTCCCTGGTCCCCCTGGTTCTGGTGGGGTTGGCTATCTGTAAGATATCCTCACCAGATTCATGTCTGCTTCCAAAGCCTTCTCCTCCATGACAGTCCTTGTAGCCCTCACTGTGTTTTCCTACATGACCACTGAGATCTGCTCTGATAATCAAGCACTCACAACTTGTGGTACTTCTTTTATCGCTTGGTCCAGTGCTGTCCTGTCTGTTCTGTCATACAGCCAGCTTGGGGTGCATATCTGCATATCACATGAAGTATTTGGTCTCTGCTCAGTACTCTTCTAATTTTCATCAGCTTGTCACTCTTCCTTTGGATGTCCCCTACCTTACCCTGTAAAGTTTCTGCAATGATTATTCCTACTCCATGCCTCTTTGCTACCAAGCCATGACACATTATCTTGTAGCCCTCACCGATGTTCATGGACTTCAACCCCTTCTATTTTGTATATAGACAATGTGCACTCTCCTTTTCTTCAGCTACTTTTAGGTTTCCCAATTTAAATGACACAAATGTACCGGAAGTGCATTTCCAAAGAAGGAATGTAGAAGAAGAAGATCTCCTGAGTGCTCACCTGAACCCTGCAGCTGATTTGCTGTGTGGTTGTAGGCAAATCACTGCAGGATAAATTTTATCCACATTCTGTCCAGCAATGCCAATGGAGTTGGTATCCATATTTTAAAAATGAAGACATTTACACCCAGAGAGGCTGAGGGAATGTAACTGAAGGCAGAATCATGCAGGCAACTGCATGTCTTCATTGGAAAATGAGGATGCTCAGCAGCACCTTGCAGGATTGGATTTAAAGTCTCAAAGGCTTCCAGTCTTCAGGACATCAGGCTAATAAAGATCTGATCAGCCTTATTCTTTGCATAACTTTTATTTCCATTTATATATTTTGATTATATGAATTAAGGCTAATTCTATCCCTAATATGCACATTTTACTTTAATATAGGCCACATACTATACACTGCATCAGTGTAGTTCTGCAATCCAAAATAGAGCAATTTCATTTCAGAGGGAATGTAAGTTTTGTGGTTAAGAAATGCCTTTATACTGAAACCTGAGTTCCTCCTCAGTGGACTTAATTTTCTGATATTTTGAAATCAAATGTAACTTTCTGAAGCGTGTTTAATATTTTCAAACAAAATAGTAAATGAAAATTAATATATAGAATACTCAATATTACTGGAACCAACGCATTTCACTGAAGCAAATTATTTCCTTTATATCTAGTGATTTTTATTAAATGTTTTTTATTTTATTTTTAAATACATTTTATTAAATGTTTTTGCTGATGCCAGTAAAGTCCCTCCCCAACCCAAAATATGCATATATCTAAATAGTCATACAATTTTTGCTTGAGCAAATATTTTTTTCAAAGTCAGGCAACATTTACTCTAACCAACATTTACCCAGATCAATACATTTTAATTGAAATTAATGGCAGTTAGTTCAGTGAAAAAAATCTGTTGGTTTAAGCTAAGTACAGTAAATCAATATATATCTAAATTTTGCTATATTTTGTGTAAAAAGTATTTTTAGTCTTAGCTAAATTCATTTTTATTGAAACATGTGAATACTAACAGTAATCAAAGAACTGATTATGAGGCCCAATATTGGTGATACCAATAAATTTAGAAAATGATGGGCAGAGCTTATTTGCATATGTATCTCAAAATAATATAAGAGGTTAATTGGTAAAGAGGAAGGTTAAGACACTGGACTGGGACCAAGGAGACCTGGGGTTGGTTCTTGTCTCTGCCACAGATTCCTTGTGTAATCTTGGACAAGTCTGTCTATGGGTATGTCTACACTGCAGCTGGGACTTCCCAGCTCAGATAGACAGATGTGCTAGCTCTGCTCAAAATAGCACTAAAAAGTGCACTAAAAATAGAAGTGTACCTGGGGGTGCTGGCTCAGGCTACCAGCCTGAGTACATACCCAGAGAGTCCAGGCAGTTTTGTATTCAGGCAGTTAGCCAGTAATGATGCCTGTGCTACCCCTATCTACACTGCTCTTTTTAGCATGTTAGCTTGAGCAGGATGCACATGTGTGTGTCTACCCAAGCTGAGAAAGACACTGCCAGCTGCAATGTAGATGTACCCTATGTCTCAGTCCCTCATTTGTAAAGGGGGAATTATAGTACTTCCTTTATCAGTCTTATCTTAAAGTGTAAGTATAACTGTTGGGTGGGCTAGAGTTTACTTCACCACCCCTTGTGCTTAAACACAACTCCGATAGAAGAGCACATGGAGACCCAGAATTCAGTCACTGAGGATTTTCAGCAAGGGTTGCACAGGGTCAATCTTCCCTCAATGAAGTCCAAAAAGAACAAAAAGAATGAACTTAAGAATTAAGTACTATCTTTTAATGACAATGAAATGTAATAATAGATTAATTTCTACTACATAACAAAGCTACTGCATTATCCATATACATTATCTTCAGGGCCGGCTCCAGACACCAGCCTACCAAGCACGTGCTTGGGGCAGCACCTTGGGACGGGACAGCACTCAGGGTTTGTTTTTGTTTGGTTTGGCCGAGCGGCGCTGGGGGGAGGCGGGGCTCAGGAGGCATGGTGCCGTGCTGGGGGGTGGGGACTTGGGCGGCGCGGCGCTCAGCAGGGGTGGGCTTCAGCGGCATGGCGCTTGGGGGAGTGGGGACTTGGGCGGCGCAATGCGACGCTCGGGGGGCAGGGGACTTGGGCGGCGCGACGCAATGCTCAGAGGAGGCGGGGTGACATGACGTTTGGGGCGGGGCGACGCGAAGCTCAGGGGGCGGGGACTTGGGTGACACGATGCTCGGGGGGTGGGGTGATGCGACTCTCGGGGGCGGGGCGGCGCTCTTTGTTTTCGCTTGGGGCGGCAAAAATGTTAGAGCCGGCCCTGATTATCTTCACAGTTTTACATACATATAAACCAAAGAAACAGATTAAATCTAAACAGATTAGTCCCCACAAACACACAGTGAGAAGTAACTCAAATTTCCAAAAGCTTACGCTGAGTTCACTGAGTCTCAGTTAAAGTCATGGTTCATCAACTCTACACTGTCTGCTGAATAGTATCTTCCCCATTTTTGCTTGCAGAACTGTCCAGCTGGAACCCAGGCAGACTCTCCTCCTCTGCAGGACTGTGGAATCACTGTTAACCAGTCAACTTATTAATTAACCAACTAACCAGCACTAAGCATATAAATGAAAAACCCTGTTACAAGAAATATACAAAACTAGGAAAAGCAAAATATAAGTGGCTCTTTTCCTATAATCACATTTAAATAAGAAAGGAGGTGGTGAACCATGCTGGTTAAAACCAAATAACATTCAAGATGTACAACTAAAATGAAAAATTAGTTTTCCCTCCCAATTTCCTCTTTCTATAACTAACAGTGCCATTCTTCCTTGTGTTGGAAAGTTAGCAATAGGACCTGCTGAAAAGCACTTCAGAGTTAGGGGGAAATCACCTGCTTTCTGATCCTGTGACTAAGTGTCTCCCAACCCAGGAAGGTCACATGTCCCTTTTGTATAGCAGCTTCCCTGACTAACTGGCCTCAATGAGGTCTGAGTCCACCTACATGGAACCTATCGCATATACCCAAAACTACCACACTTCAATTCCAGAAACTTCTGGACATGGAATGCTAATTGTGCATCTGGCTAGTTGCAATGACCCAGACAACTCACTTCTCTCTCCTGCTTCTCTCTAGAGCTCTTAAAAAGATATCCCCCTAATAGGCACGTGGTTACCTAAGTTCTTTGGGGTAGGGACTGTCTCTTACTATGTGTTTGTACAGCACTCAGGACAATGGGGCCCAATCTCAGATGGGGCTTCTTGGCACTACTTTAAAACTAATAATAATAGTAGGTGTTTACAAAGATGCACTTGTGCTGCAGGGTAGAACTGGGTGCTTCAATGGGCACAAAGTGGCATTTGCAAGCATAGTATGTAAATATTTCAACAGGAGGTACTCAAGAGTGAAAAAACAATTGCATACATTAGAAAGAGAACACAAAAACAACTGGGTGGGATTGGGACTGACACATGGTCATCTGTTTAAGTACTCACTTACAATCAAAATATAATTAGACCACTAATTGCATGCCCAAATTTAGTTGATGAATTTGTATGTGTAATTATGATTTATTGAAACACACTGTGTTAGAAGGAAATGGAGAGCCAAGCACTGCAAGCTAGGGACAAGGTTTATTTTTCATCTCTTTTGCATTAAAGCCACATGAAACAAATTTAAAAGATGGCCACAAAACACACACAGCTCTGTCAGATATACCTTTGTCCTGCTGTACAGAAGGCCACAGCCCCAAGCCCAGACACTTGTTTCTGTGCTCTTGTATAGGGCCCTGATCTTCCAGTCTGATCTGTGCAGGAAAATTCCTGTTCCATTGTGGGGAGGCATTGACTTCAGTGGAAATACATGCAGGACTGAGGCTTTTTCGCTCAAGTGTCAGCTGCTGAAAATAGCAAGATGGGTTTTTGAGACCGCAGTCATCCATTATTAGAAAGGTCAGGGGTGGCTCTATGTATTTTGCCGCCCCAAGCACGGCAGACAGGCGGCTTTTGGCGGCATGCCTGCGGGCGGTCTGCTGGTAACGCGGATTCGGCGGCATGCCTGCAGGAAGTCCGCCGGTCCCATGCCTTCGGTGTACCTGCCACTGAATTGCCGCCAGAGCCGCGGGACTGGCGGACCTCCCGCAGGCATGCTGCCGAAGGCAGCCTGGCTGCCGCCTTCATGGCGACTGGCAGGCCGCCCCCTGCGGCTTGCTGCCCCAGGCACACGCTTGGTGTGCTGGTGCGTGGAGCCGCCCCTGAGAAAGGTACTTTCCAGTGAAAGAAAAGCAAAAATTGTCTGAAACTAACCCCAATACTTTATATGCTGATTCTTTGGTCCTTCATCCACATCAAAACAGGTGCATGAGAGCCATGGAGCCTATATCAACTCCTCAACTGGAGTAGCACCATTTCCTTTCCCTTTGTCTCATTTTGAGGCCAGATTGCTGAAATGGAAGAGCAGATGGAGATGGAGACAACATACAGGGACATAGAGCAGGCGTACATCAAAAGAGGCTGCCCCAGTCCTTGAGTTAAGGAAGCTGGTCTCATGATGAGAGGGAACTCTATTGGAAGGGAAGGACAAAACAAACACTCCCTTACTTGGGAACTACTTTCCAATTGTTGCCTGTTATTGACTGTTTTGAGAAATAAATTTAAAGCATCAGTTCTGTCCTTGTCTTGAGCCTCATTAGGATGAGTTAGACATCCTTGTTAGAAAGGTTAAAGGTTGTAAGCAGTAATAATTTTTATTAGTGCCTTTTATCATCTTCTTTCTAACTCCTCCAAAGTCCACAACAGATTGACCAGGGACAGATGTTTTCAGAAAGTCTATGTCATTGTTTCCAGGACACAATTATATGGAGATGGCCAATAATATTATACTAATTAATGTTGTTTCATTAGTAATTTTCTCCTTTTTGTTGGCATGTGTTGGTGTCTCTCAGTGTACTATCTCCACTATACATTTCTTTACTCAATGCCAGGCCTCCAAGGAATAATATTCCTGTATACAATGCCTGTAGCGTCTCTCTAGTGCAGCATTCGAGCACATTTCTTGAGGATGTATATATGAGAAAATTCTAATATGTTCAGGCATAGTTGCCCATAGCAGCTTTTCTCAGCCAAAATCTGAAGCACAGCTATAGGGCCTAGCTTGCTTCCACCAAGGCCAGAGAAAATGTCTAAAATACACTTCAGCCAAGTTCCAGAGAAGGAGAGGAAACCACTACTAAAATTTGCAAGTGAACCAGGTTTTGCAGAATTGTATTTGCATTGGCCTGCCTGTTCCATTGTACTGCCAAGTCAGGCAATGAGAAAGCGAGACTCTTGCCATCCAATCCCCCTGTAGCCTAGGGGAAGTGCACTCATCTGGGAACAAGATGACCATGAGTTAAGGTCTAACCTTCACTGACCTGCTGTTCTATTTCTGTGAACTTCAAAGCCCTTATTACTGAGCAAGACGTTATACCCTACCTTAGAAGGCAGTTAAGTATCATTCCCCATTTAACAAATAAGCCAGTGCAGAGAATGCACACAGTACTCTTTTATGTACTGGAAAGAATTAATTAAATATTCAAAACTGGCCCAGCCTTGCTGCCCTTCAAATACCTGCACATAGGGCAGGAAACTGTGGTCCTTCTAATAAAAAAAAATACATTAACCTCCTCCCTGCCAGCCTTTGTGATATACCCATCATACTGACAAATTTGTAACCAAGAGGATTGGTTAAAAATACTCAACATTGTTAATAATTACCATATATTTTCTCTCTCTCAGACACACACAATTTGCAGCTACATATTAGAACATAAGAATGGCCGTATTGGGTGAGACAAAGGTCCATCCAGCCCAGTATCCTGTCTACCGACAGTGATCAATGCCAGGTGCCCCAGAGGAAGCGAACCTAACAGGCAATGATCAAGTGATCTCTCTCCTGCCATCCATCTCCACCCTCTGACAAACAGATTAAATGCAGCATTATTATACCTACATCCCAGCTTTACCATAAGTATGTTTGTACAATGCCTTGAAAACATAATATACCATTTCAGTGTTTATGAATTCTTATCATGATTACTAATAGCTTAGAAGCCCTATTCTGGGGCTGGTTTTGTGTGACGGTACAGCACCTTGTAATTTTTACACAAAATTCAGACTCTGAATATTATTTATCTTTGGCTCATTGGTGGGTTGAAGAGGCAAAATTCCTGCTAGCATAAAACATCAGCACTTTTTAATTACACTCTTATGTGGTATAAGGTGGACCTGTGAGATGACCTACAAGAGGAAGTCAGCATTTTTTGAGTGAGAACCAGCAAATTTTTGCACTTGCTTTCTTCAGCCTTTTCTCCTCTTTCAAATGGATCAAGTTCCCTTTCTTTGGATCTTTAGCTTTTGCCCATTAGTACATCCCCAAAGACTATTTTATCAAACAAAGCAAAACACTTTAGAGAAGATTTTAGGTTCTTTCCAGAGTTATAGCCAATGCTTTGTTTATGTATTGTGATTATTTACTGAGCTAGCACTCCCCAAAGAAAAATCTGGGTAGATACCAGAAAAATGCTTTAGATAATTGCTACTTGGCTTGATCTCTTTGTATTTTGTGGTATTTTATGCAGTCTTAATGGCATCATCTGAGATTCTCTGGGTACAAAAATGTTTTAAACTGTGGTCCCTAATAAATTGTAAGGAAGCAATTTTCAAATCCCAATAGTAACTAGCTATGCTGAAAATATTTGAATGTCCAGATTGCTGTTCTTGATAACATCATAACAAATGGCTATATGAAACTTACATCCGTGAGAAAGATTAGGCCAAGAGATCATGATCTCTGTAAGCCTCAATCTTTAGTACAATCAACAAGTGTTTCCATTCATTCTCTTTTCCATTTACTGTCTTTTGGTTATTAATAGATTGCTTGTAGTGCAATGCTTATTATTATTTGCCTTGTTTACATCCCAAGATCTTTACTAAGTATTAATTCTCTCTCAAAATATTGTTACTTTCTTAAACAATAGTATGGTCCTCTCAATTAGCTTCTTTTGATGACTTTGTTTGCAGAATACCTTTTGAAATAGTACTTTTTAGTACTCCCTATGTGTTTATCCTGAGTTTATATTAAGCTGATGGTGATAACTCTACATCTACAAACTCAAAGGTTCAATAAGTCATTTCCTTGGTACAACTCTCTCAACTTTGTCTAAATAACTAAGAAAAATTCAAGAGCCATAAGCTTCAAAACTTTAAAAAGGCTTCAGTCTCATCTGCTTTTTTGCCAGTGATATTATAGCCAAGTAAGACTGTCAGCTTTTAAAAGATTCAGGACACAATCTGAGATTCTCCACATTTGAGCCAGATAGTCAAGAAAATCCAGGTGTTCCATGGAGATGTTTTTAATAAGACACTGGGATAGTCTAATCGAATTATGGAATATTTCAAAACCAAACCAAACTGACACAACCAATATTTTTTCATTACTCAATATTATGTAGGCATCTTTCTGGTGACCATTTAGCTTGGTCTATATATTTCAAAGCCTCAACCCTGTCATTTCAAAGTTAATGTTCATGTTCCATATACTAAGATAATATGAAAACAGTATTACTCTAAAATACCCTTTGTCATTTAAATTCATTGTTCTGCTTGAGGAGGGGCTGGCTAGACAGTTGATTATTAAAAATTTCTAAAAGTAACTGTGAGGTAACTTTGTGCAACTTACAAAAACGGCAGCAGGCCAAATTCTGCTTTAATTTATTTGCTTGCAACCCCACTGACTTCAGTGTGTGAGAACAGAATTTAGCCAACATATTAGTTTTTGGTAATCAATAATGTACATGTGGATCATGGGAAAAAGCTTAGCTGCTCTATATTTAGCCACTACACCTCTTCCCCTTCCCTTATATTATCCTCTACCCTCAAACACCAGCTGCAAGTATTTATTTGTCCATGTGAAAGTCTGTGTGTGTGTGCTAGTGGGGAGTATCTCATCATAGATAGGAGTTGGCAAAGAAAGAGTACCACATTATTTTTCCACAAAGACAACTGTCACAGTATTTCCCAAGTGGCCAATCCCACTCTGTAGGGGACAGCTTCTTCTGTACTATACCTGCTTAACATAATTCATTAACTCTGTCAATTATCAGCTACTGCAGTAGCTTTTGTGATCCTGTTACACAACTTATGGGGTGCAATTCAAATAGACTGTCCAGTTGTTTCCTGGCCTGATTTTCAAAGGTGCTCAGCACCCACAATTCCCATACATATTGTGGATTCAGAGCACCTTTGTAAAGGATGATTATACTTTCCTTGACAGTGCATTCCTGAAGGTTTCATTGTCAAAATATCACTGCTAATTCTATTTTGGCATGCTTTTAAGATAAACATTCAGCTTCCTTTGCTCCCACCTTCTGACAAAGCCCACCTGATTTTAGTCTCTCATTTGGATTTATGAAATTATTGTGGCAGGACAGTAATGTTCTTGGTTTCCTTGCACTTCCTTCCTATTCCTTCCCTCCCTAGAACTTCCAGCAGTTAGGGACAGATTCTCAAAATGGTTTTAGCCTGGCCTCTATGTTTATGGATGCAATCTCTTGGGAATGCAATTTTGCCTATGTACATTATCATATACTCAAAAACTCCATTTTTAAACTCACAAAGGCTTTTGCACATACTTGTGGTGAGAGATTTATGTGAATTGTTATACTGGCAACTTATACACCTAAATCTCATATTTATAATGTGTAAATTATTAGATTAGATGTCTAATGACTTGGTTTGCATATGAAAATCTAACACACATGCTCAAAAAACTGGTAAAAATTCAGAGACCACTTCTGAAACTAAGAAAATCTGTATTTCCACAAGGAAAATCAAATGCCATCAACATTGACTGCCTGTAACAAAGAAACCCACAATTAGACAAAATGAAACACACTTTTCAGATCAATCTAGCATCAAGTGTTCTGAAAGGGAACAGATTAATTAAAAAAAATACAGAAAGTCATAAATACCTCCCAATTATTTGGAGTTTTCCTGGTCACTTCCTAAAAAAGAAGCAACAAATGTACAATATCTACTACTGCTGAAAGTAGGATCCCGCAGGTCAGATAATGGTTGTGTTCTGTTGCTCTCCATTTTCCAAGGGTGGAGTCTGGAAAGTATCTTTTTCTGTGCTTCAACTTTCCAAATGATGCCCTCCCACATCCCCTTTCCTGCTTTTCTCCTCACTGCTCTTCATTTTTGCTTTTCCATCCAAATCAGTATAGTTCCTTGGATTTTAGGGATGCAGCAGCTTGCTACTAGGTTTGGTCAGGGTAGTTTCTTTGATAAATCAGAGCAAGTGGCATTACCTGTAGTCTCTTCCCATGCTTGGGCATGATGCAATGCAATATGAGGTTCCAGCACACCAATTAGCTTTAAAATACCATAAGATCATATTGAGAAACAGCTGATACCAATTGCCATATGCCACATTAATACCAAGACTGCCATTTAGCTCACCCCTGGGAACAGTACTGAATTCCCTAGTACAGTTGGAATTTCACTGAATATGTATAAAGAAGGGATCTATCACTGTGTTCATCAAAGGATTTGCAATAATTTTACATTGCCTTCTATAATCCTGCATACATTCTCAATTTTGTACTGCTGACTGGGTTGAGATTCTTTTTCTGTATTAGATGGACAATATTTAAAGATAAATCTCTAATTGCAATGAAAATAAAAGCTTGCAATTCTCTGATGTGCCCATCACCTGAATTTTTGAATTAGTCCGGGGGGCAGAAGGGGTTGGGGAATTGCAATATACCATGAGCTAGTTCCATTCCTGAAAAAGCTGTTTGTTCATAGTCAGGTGAAGGATGAGGGTTTTTTTTAAATAAAAATGAACACTATGCAAACACAGGCTGACTCCTTTTTAATCTGTCAGCACATTCTTTACATCTGTGCATAAACATTATTATCACAAACTCAGTGTGTTACTGCAAAAATTATCAGAGTCCTCAAAATGTACTCTCTGCGGCTTCCAGTGGAATACAACTTTAATGCATTAATGTGAAAACAAGCAAGCTTTAGGAGGAAAAAATAGGCTTTTCATTTTCACAGAAGATTAGCCAAGGTTTCCTTCACTATCATATATACATACAGGATAAATATTTTGTATTGAATACAATATTGTCTTATGACACATACTTGCCCTTGATAAAAATTTTCCACTGTATTCACATAAAATATTAACTGTTGATGAAAAGACACAGTCAGACTTAGGAGGAGACAGGGATATGGCATATCCTCAGAGATTTGTAAAGATTACCTTGTGAGGTGGGAACCTCTAAGTGTTTGGGTGTGTGTCTGTAGAAAAAAATTACAATCAGCTTTTTCATGTTTATAGGGATGACCTTTTATGTTATAGTATGATACTTTGAAGCAACATTATTTTTAATTGCTTTATATGCCTTCTGAGACCATTCAGTGTCTCATTTTGTAATATATAGTACCAAGGCACATATTTTTGGTCAATGAATCATTTTGCGACTTTGTATTTATGCTAAAGTCTCAATAAGAGTGGTGGAAATGTTGCAGGTTTTTGTTTGTGCTTTTGTTTTTTTTACTGTCACTATTGCTGTATACCTAATGAGGTGACAGAAAGAATTAAAAATGACAGATTGTTTTGGCTGCAGTGGGGCCATCTGAGATATATTTTCCTATAATACAGCTCAATAAACCCAGCTTGTGTGAAGCCCTCTGTGTATGATTCATTGCTGCAGCAAGGGTACTCATGGAGGTTTAACGAGAGATGGTCTTGGGCTGGTCAGCAGGGAACTGGAATTGCTGTCAAAAGACAACTCTGGGGTCTGCTGCCAGCACTGCTATATGAATTCACAGGGGGTTGGCCAGGCTACATAATAATATACATTACTCCCTAAAACATCTCATTGGACGTTGCATTGGTTGGCTACAGAAATACACATTTCTGGCCAAACACCTTGAAAACAAGCAGCTTCCAGTCCCTAATACTTGCAAAAGCGTGGTTGTCCCTTGTGTGGCCAGTCCTTCAACGCCTTAAGTCAATTATGTAAAATAAGCATCAGTGAGATTAAAATCAGACTCTAAGTCTTCAGTAATAAACGTCTTAACATCCATGTGCCATTTTGCTGCCAAGTGTCTGGTAGAACAATAAAACATATCAGAAAAGATTCTTCAAGAGAGAATGGTTAACTACAGGTGTTAGACTGATAGCCGGTATAATTAAGAAAAAAGATCTGTCATTTCACAGTCAGTGCAGAATAAATTCCAGGTATCTGTGCGTAATCTTTCAAAGTACCTTCATCTCTAGAGCCAGTGAGGGTGACCACAGAATACCCTGAACCCAATTATGTACTTTCTGATTATCATATTTTTATTTCTCAAGACACAGGGCTAATATGAAAGATCAAAAAATGTTTGAACCAGAGTAATTTCAAATGTCAAGAACTAGTTATTTTTACAACAAGCTTCCAGATCTTGACAATGTAAGCTGTTTGCTGTTTGGTTTGATTCCTCCTGGGGAGGGGAAATGAGGGACTAGGGGATTTAAAGTGACTTTATACTGTGGAATGAACATATGCTATTGAGACCTGCAGTTGACACCGGCTTAGTGGGTTGTTGTTTTTTTGTTTTTTTTTCTGAGAGAGAGAAACCTGAAGAGGCATTGCAGCCTGTCACGACCAGTGAATTTCTTTTTAAACCTGCAGACCAGAAGAATCTAAATAGGTAAGGGTTTGCAGAAAGAGCCTGAGATGTCAAGAAAAGTAAAAAAACTTAATAGATGAAAGTCACATAACAAATTCACCTCAGAATAGAAAGTAATTTTATCAATGATACAACAACAACAACAAAGATGGGGAAGGGCCAGAACGTACACTATTGCTTTACAAACAATCCCCAGTTTGGAAAAGGATTCATGGGGATATTCATTTTGCTCTTGTGATCCTTCATGCCCGAGGAAAAGAATAGTAATGTAAGAGAAAAACCAGTGGCTCCCCCAGTGGTGCTGTTATGCATGTAAGGCAAGTGTGGAAGCAGCTTCAAGACCCTCACCTCATGGGTTGCACTGTGGAGAGGGGATGCCCTTGGGGCTTGATCGTCACAGATGCTGAGCACCCATAAGCACAGTTGAAGGCATGGGAGCTGTGGGTGCTCAGCACTTCTGAAAATCAGATGCTAGGTATTTGGATGAGAGAGGAAGCTGGTCCAGCTCTTCATTCTCCTGCTGGCTCAGCAGAGATGGTAAATTACACCCTCTCAACGAGAAAAAAAGTGATGCAGCAGGAGTTGGGAGCTAATTAAAAGAAAAAGCTCTGTAACGAAGAAGAAAGCTTTGTCTATGTATGAAAAACGTAGGGCTTTGGCCAATAACAACAACAACAACAACAAAAAAAGGAATGTGAAAATAAACTTTCAAGGGGTTACCCGTTTCTCCCATCCTGACCATTACACTTCGTAGTTATTTCAGTTACAGACAAACCAAGAAAATCATTACACACCAGTTTTTTAAAAGTAACACAGAAGATGGAAAAATACTGCAAGTAATCATGCCAAGTAGTATTCTGAGAATAGCTTCAAGAGAACAAAACAAAACTGTTTTCACTGAGATCAATCGTGTTAGTTTTCTGTGGGGTTTTGGGGTATTTTTTTTTTTAGTTCTAATTATCAGTACTGTGCAGGAATCACAGATTAGACACTATTGAAGCTATTTTTAAGTTTAGCGTATTGAAACCTGTTCTTTTCAATGAATCTGTTCAGAACAAACTCAGCTTTTAGATTGTGCAATATACTGCTCAGAGTATCCCTGAAACTGAATACTGAAAATGAAAAGACCACTGCCAGGAGCCCAGTGGTACACATGCACACACATTAAACCAGCCAAGCAGCATATCATTTGGAGATGGGCTGAGAAGGCCTATAGGTTAATTTTACAAAACTTTCGCTGTTTGGGTTTCATTTTGCAAAACTCTCTTTTGATCTGGGTTCCATTCCATCTGAACCACCAGAGTTTATGAGAGGGATGACAGAGAAAAGATTCTAGTTTTGGCACTTCTCTATTACCATTTGAAAATGGTCCCTGATTTTAGGGAACTATAGTACTGAAACACAGGGCAGACATTGAGTGAAAAGACTAAAGACAGTCATGGTGCATCAGAGAAAGCTATCATTTTGACTTGTGGTGGTAAGGCGTGCTAGGTAAACCAGGCTGCTATAGAAACTTGAGGTACAAACGAGTGCTAGTTTGGGGGAGTAAGGGGAAGAAAAAAGAGGAGATGAGCACTTTCGTTTTTTTAAAATCCAGTCCAATCTATATTTAACAAGAGGGGTCTAGGAAAAGAGGCTCAGATTAAAAGGGGGAAAGAGAATGAGAATGCTGAGGAATGTTGAGAGAAAGAAGAGAGTGTGAAGATGGCTGCTATAGAAGAGGTACTGAACAAAGACAGGAAACTAGGAGTTGGCAGTTGTGGAATCCAATAAAAGGGGATGAAAGGAAGGGTGATGGAAGAACCTGGAGGACCAAGACTGACAAATATCCAAAAAATCCTAAAACTGCTCTTCATAGCTCAAATCCTACTACTAAACCATTCCAGTATGTGTGCGTGCACTTGTGCACACACACCCATATAAGTGTACGTGTATGTATTACACATGTATATACACAAATGCATATACATATAATGAGATATGGTTACAGACAAAGAGGCATCCTTTAAAAATTGGACGGCAAATCATAGTGAGGAAAACAGAAAGGAACATAAGTCAAGTGTAGAAGTATAATAGGGCAGGCAAAGAAAGAATCTGAAAAGCAACTAGCTAAGGACATAAAAACTAACCATTTTTGTAAGTAGCCTGCCAAACAGTCAGTGAGGGCCATAGGACCATCAAGATGCTAAAAGAGCACTCAAGGAAGACAAGACCATTGCATGGAAGCTAAATAAATTCTTTGCAACAGTCTTGACTTGCACAAAACTGAACACCCTGCTCTGCCCCTGCCCCTTCTCTGAGGCCCCGCCCTCCAGTCACTCCATCCCACCTCCCTCTGTTGCTTGCTCTCCCCCCGCACCCTCACGTTCATTCATTTTGACCGGGCTTGGGCAGGGGGTTGGGGTACAGGAAAGGGTGAGGACTCCATCCTGGGGTGTGAGATCTGGGGGGGCAGAAGTGAGGGGTTCATGGTGCAGGAGGGGGTTCCAGGCTGGGGCACGGGGTTGAGGTGTGGGCTCTGGGGTGATGCCAGGGATGAGGGGTTTGGGATGCTGGAGGGGGCTCCAAGCTAAGGCAGGGGATCAGGGTGTGTGAGGGGGTACAGGATCTGGGCTGGGAGTGTGGGTTTTGGGGAGGGGCCAGAAATAAGGGGTTCAGGGGGCTGGAGGAGGTGCAGGGGGTGGGCTCTGGGAGGGAGTTTGGGTGTGGGAGGGCGCTCGAGGCTGAGGCAGGGAGTTGGGGTGTGGGAGGGGGTGTGGGCTCCGAGCAGCACTTACGTCGGGGGGCATCTCTGGAGGCAGCAACATGTCCCTCGGCTCCTAGGCAGAGGGGTGGCCAGATTGCTCTGCATGGTGTGCACTGCCTCCAAGCACAGGTGCTGCTCCGACAGTTCCCATTGGCTGTGGTTCCTGGCCAATGGGAGCTGTGGAACTGGCACACAGAGCCCCTCTGTCCGTTCTTCTGCTTAGGAGCCAGAAGGAGGTGTCACCGCTTCTGGGAGCTGCACAGAGTCAGGTAGTGAGCCTGCCAGCCCCGCCAACCGGACTTTTAACGGCCCAGTCAGCAGTGCTGACCAGAGCCGCCAGGGTCCCTTTTCAACTGGGCATTCTGGTAGAAAAACAGACACCTGGCAACCCTGTCCCCACTCCCGAGCCATTCTCTTTAGGTGAAAAATTCTAGGAACTGTCCCAGACTGAAGAGTCAGTACACAAGGTTTTGGAACAAATTGATAAATTAAACAGTAAGAAGTTACCAGGACCAGATGGTATTCACTCAAGAGTAATGAAGGAACTCAAATATGAAATTGCAGAGCTACTAACTGTTGTACGTAACCTATCACAGAAATCAGCCTCTGTAACAGATGACAATATTTTAAAAAGGCTCCAGAGATGATCCTGACAATTACAGGTCAGTAAGCCTAACTTCAGCACCAAGCAAATTGGTTGAAACTATAGAAAAGAACAAAATTATCAGGCACACAGATTAACAAGATATGTCAGGGAAAAGTCGGGCTTTTGTAAAGGGAAATCATGCCTCACCAATCTATTAGAATTCTTTGTGGGTGTCAACAATATGTGGACAAGGGTGATCCAGTTGATATAGTATACCTGGACTTTCAGAAAGCCTTTGACAAGGTCCCTCACCAAAAGCACTTAAGCAAAGTTAGCTGTCATGGGGTAAGAGGGAAGGTTCTCTCATGAATCAGTAACTCGTTAAAAGACAGGAAACAAAGGATAGGAATAAATGGACAGTTTTCACAATGGAGATAAGTAAATAATGGGGTCCCCCAAGGATCTGTCCTGGGATCTGTGCTGTTCAACATATTCATAAATGATCTGGAAAAGCTGGGTGGCAAAATTCACAGATGATAAAAAAATTAGTCAAGATAGTTAAGTTCAAAGCTGACTGTGAAGAGTGACAAAGGATCTCACTGAACTGGATGACTGGGCAACATAATGGCAGATAAAATTCAATGTTGATAAATGCAAAGTAATGTAAGTTTGTACGTAAAGCTGGGATTATTTTTTTCCAAATGATGGGTTTAAATTAGCTGTTACCACTCAAGAAAGTGAGTCATTGTGACTATATCTCTGAAAACATCTGCTCAAGATGCAGTGGCAGTCAAAAAATGTTAACAGAATGTTAAGAACCATTAGGAAAGAGATAGATGATAAAACAGGAAATATCATAATGACAATATACAAAAATCCATGGTATGCCCACAGCTAGAATACTGAGTGCAGTTTTGGTTGCCCCATCTCAAAAAAGATATATAAGAATTGGGAAAAGTTCAGAGAGGGGCAACAAAAATTATTAAGAGTAGAACAGTTTCTGTATGAGGAGAGATTAAAAGACTAGGACTGTTCATTTTAGAAAAGAGATGACAAAGGGGGATATGTAGAGGTGTATAAAATCATAAATGGTATGGAGAAAGTAAATAGGGAAGCGTTATTTACCTCTTCACATAACACAAGAACTAGGGGTCACCTGATGAAATTAATAAACAACAGGTTTATAACAAAGATAAGGAATTACTTCTTCACACAATGCACAGTCAACCTGAGGAACTTGTTATCATGGGTTCAAAAAAGATTTAGATAAATTCATGGGAGGATAGGTCCACCAATTGCTATTAGTCAAGATGGTCAGTGCCACAAGCCCATGCGCTGGGTGTCCCTGAATCTCCCACTGCCATAAACTGGGACTGGACGACAGGAGATGTATCACTTGAAATTGCCCTGCTCTGTTCATTCCCTATGGATCTGTCTCTGGTCACTGGCACTGGATACTGGACTAAATGGACCGTTGGTCTGACCCAATATGGCTGTTCTTATGTAGATGGATACAGTTATATACCTTTAATAAGCAATTTGGGCTTTGATTGTCCAAGGAGCCTAAGAGATGTAGGCTACCAACTCTACTGAATTTTAATCCCTTTGGCTTCTTTGTAAATCCCATCTTCATACAGCATTGTTTAGATTAAATGCTGGTCTTTAATTGTTCATGTGCCTTGAGAGTTTAAGAAGTTGCACAAGTACATCGGGTCTTTCCCTTGGTGACAGTTTGGATCTATGTGACAGTCAATAAAAGAGCAAGATGCTGGTTTTATATACAGTAGTTTTACATTAAAATGTACACATTTTCAAATTTATTCAAGAGACTGGATTAGGCTTGTATAGCAAACAAAGCCTCCAAGAGGTTTGTACATTATTAATGAGACAGTGGAAGTACTCTACAACCAGCTTTCATCTAAATAAAGGTGACGATGTTTATCTGTACCCTTTGTATTCATTGTTGCCTTGAGTGCATAGTGCTTCCTGGTGGTATGCATGTTATCGATTTGCTGACTAATCTTTTTATCTGATCATTATAGATTGTAACTTTGCATCTATAACCTTTACACATACTGCTCTTGTGGTTAAATAAAACCAGATGGAAAATAATTAACATGTTCCCATATTGATATTTCCCTTCTAGCAAATAGTGTAAGCAAGACTTACATTTGACAACTAGAAGCAGTATTTTTAGGGAAAGGTGTAAATAGAAGATGAATATACAATCTTTAGTTCCTTAATATAAATTACTCAAGAAGAAATAGTATGTTGCCTTGGGGAAATCAACAGCTTCTTCAATTGGATTGCTTCTGTCACTGCATAGACACAGTCTTGTTTGATGTCCTCCTACCATTTGTCTTGTATGGAGTCTTTTATCTAAATCCAAAGCAATGCAGTCTTCACTGCTGCAATTTAATAATGGCTCCACAGGAGCTGTCATCCACAGTTTGCTATTCATCTTGTGAAGCCTTTGAGTTTTCAAAGTATCAACTAAGGTTGGTATTTCAATGCTGTGGACAGATCATTTAAGGCTCTTTTGTGTGTTCAAAACAGGTCTAAATTGAGGATCAGCACATATTGAAATACCCACCTTATTGTGTCTGGGTGCCAAAGATACCATGAAAATGTCAGTAAGTAATTAGATAATTTGACCCACCTTCTACCTGAAAAAGTATGACAGCATGGGTTTGAATCAAGATTTGAATCAGTACCAGCATTGTCTGGTAGAAAAACAATGTTTCTAAGGACAATTGGGATAAATTATTTATTCCATTCTATTCATCTTCTTAGTACTCAATCCATTAGTATGTATGCAGCATGAGTATGGCAAAATGCTCATATAGGACAAATATGGATATGGTATTCAGAGTCCATCTTGGCACAGAGTAGATGGGTAGGAAGGAAGGAGAGGAAATGTGGTAGAAGTTGTGGCTGTTACACAGACCTCCTTAAGCTACATCACTAGGACTATGCACTGTTTAAATCCAATTTTAAAAGCTTTAGCAGTGTATAAATTTACTGTTGACCTGCGTCATGGTAAATTTCACCCTTGGAGATTATGGCCAAGAAGCCATACAGGTACCTAGCTAGAATCCTAGTATGCCCATTCCCTGCATGGTATTGTAGAGGTAGCTCACAGAGAGCAGGGTTCCAGAACACAACGGAGACATGTGAGCTCACTTTACCTCCTGCAGCTCCTTCTTGTGGAGATGAACTGTATCAGTTCCACTGTCAAGGGCCCATCAAATGGCAGAGACAGGGGCTAAATTTACCACATATTGACGGAACAGGTAGCTTCTACATTCTTTAACCTCCTGCAGTCTAGTTTAAATGTCCTCTCTTATTAAGTGCTAGTATTGAAAAAAAAGCATAAATATACCAGAAGCTCCTGGGTTAACCTTATCTCTGACTCTTTTATTATTCTAATTAAATATAATCAAAATATAATATGAAGATATATTTTCATTTCTTTTTAAAAGAGGTTTGCAATCTTTTAAAAATTACAAGTGAGTCAGTTCAGCATTAGAAAAGTAAAATATAGATATAAAATTATCCAGACACAGTGATATAAAATAGAATCTAAATTGAGCATATTTCAGCAGCATTGGGAGACCTCACCCCAGAGCTAATAATGTAATAGATCTATCTCACCAACAACTCCAAAGTTACAACAGAGTTTTATCCACAAAGGAGAGTTCTCTGGCCTACTTTATTAAATACCTTGGAGGACTCTGTCTGTATCACCACAGCTGAACAATGCAATTTATTAAGATCACTCTTCTTACTTTTCTTACTTGAATTTTAGCCATTTTGTATCAAAAACATTTATAAATAAAGCAAACAGGATAAATAAACCTCATTTAAAATATCTGTCCCTCATAAGATACACTAAAAAAAATCCTAGCATTGATTTTCTCATAATTATATATATAGCAGTATATATTATATAGTAGGTGTATTTATTCACCTGGCTATTTTGCCATGATGAATAAGGTGAGCTGTATTGATAATGACAGATGGGGAGATTTAAAAAAAGCTAGGGGGAGAGTTGAACAAATAATGAAAATGATATCCATTAAATATAATAATTAAACATTTAACAAAATTAATTGAAAATGAATATAAATATATTACAGTGAAATAACTGAAATCTTATTTCATAAACATGATGCACGGAGTTGGGATAACAAGTAGTAGGGAGGAGATAGAGTAAGGAACGACAAGAGTTCCAGCTATCCATTCACACAGTTTACACAGTTCGAGCACATTCTGGTGGCTCAATTAATTATTTTTTCAGTAATAGTTTACATTTATATCTGTTTGTGTGATTGAAATACAAGATTTTACACACTGTAGAATAAAAAATTCATCATGATAACATTTTACTAGCTCTAGTTTGGATATATAAAACAAAGACAGGAAACATAAAGTATCCCATTGTACCATCTCCCTGATATTGCACATGAGCGAAGTTCTGCTCTATGTAATCTAGGATTGCATAAAACAAAGGGTAGAAGCAAAACTACCATCACACAAGCTACTTTCAGATCCTAGCTGACATGGAACTGAATTACAACCATCCATCACATCACTGAAAAATGCAGAGAGTACAATCACCCAGTATGCATGTGTTTCATTGACTACTCCAAAACATTTGATACCATCCAACATGACCCGCTTTGGAGGATATTGTCAGATACGGGGATTCCAAGCACTTCATTGAACTCATCACAAGTGTCTACCTCCAAAAACAGCTGTAGGCAACAGTGAGTGGCTTCTACTGGGCAGGATGTGAGACAAGGATATATTTTGTCCCCAAGCCTCTCATATAGATGCAGAGTTTATTATGAGACAAGCCTTGGAGAGTTTTGACAAAATGGAAGGAATCGGGATTTTCATTGGTGGACACTTCTTAACTGGCCACAGATATACTGATGACATGATGCTCTTTGCCACAGCCACCAATGCAATGCAACAAATCAGGCATAGGCAACCTATGGCACGAGCTGATTTTCAGTGGCACTCACACTGCCTGGGTCCTGGCCACTGGTCCAGGGGGCTCTGCATTTTAATTTAATTTTAAATGAATCTTCTTAAACATTTTAAAAACCTTATTTACTTTACATACAACAATAGTTGTATTATATATTACAGACTTATAGAAAGAGACCTTCTACAAACATTAAGATGTATTACTGACACGCAAAACCTTAAATTAGAGTGAATAAATGAAGACTTGGCACACCACTTCTGAAAGGTTGCCGACCCCTGCAATAAATGTTGGAGTTTGTAGAAACAGTGAGGAATATGGACTATTCCTGAATGAGATAAATACAAAATGCATGTTCGTTGACATGACTTTAAAAAAAGCACAGGATGCAAGCGGACATCAAGATTAACGTACAAGCTGTAGAAGCAGTAGATACATTTAATTATATGGGATCATATAAATACAACCAAAGAGGCTGTTCCAAAGAAATCAGAATAAGATCAGGGATGGCTCGCTCAGCTATGGAAAATCTATTTTGCATGGAGAATAGCTATATAAGTTGAGATAACTTGCACTCAAAAGTCCTTAAAGAACTGGCTGAGGAGATCTGGCTCATTGATGTTCATCTTTAATACATTTTGTAATACCCATGAAATTCCAGGAGACTGGAAGAATGTCACTATTAAAATAGAGCAAGTAAGATGACCTGGGTAACCCTGGGCCAGTTAGCCTGGCATAGGGTGACCAGATGTCCTGATTTGATAGGGACAGTCCTGATATTTGGGGCTTTTTCTTATATAGGCTCCTATTACCCCCAACCCCCGTCCGGATTTTTTACTCTTGCTGTCTGGTTACCCTAGCCTGATATCAATCCCAGGCAAAATAATGGAAAAGCCAAGATGGGATTCAATGAAAGAATTAAAGGATAAGAATACAATAAAGGCCAGCCAACCTGGTTTTATGGAAAATTTGTCACACAAACCTGATTTTATTCTTTGAGGAAATTACAAGTTTGGTTGATAAAGGTAACTGCATACATGTAATCAAATTTTGTAAGGTGTTTGACTTAGTACCACATGACATTCTGATTTAAAAAATTATCACTATACAATATCCATAAACAACATGTTAAATGGATTAAGAACTGGCTGACTGACAGATCTCAAAAAGTAGGTGTCAATGGCAAATTATTAGATGGGGGTATTTCTAGTGCAGGGGTGGCCACATCTGGGTATGGAAATTGTATGATGGGTCATGAATGCTCATGAAATTGGGGGTTGGGGTGTGGGAAGAGGTGAGGGCTCCAGCTGGGGGTATGGGCTCTGGGATGGGGCCAGAAATGAGGCATTCAGGGTGCAGGAGGGGGCTCCGGGCTGGGGCAGCAGGTTGGGGTGTGTGGGGAGGGTGGGGGCTCCATCTGGGAGTGTACATAAGAACATAAGAACGGCCGTACTGGGTCAGACCAAAGGTCCATCTAGCCCAGTATCTGTCTACCGACAGTGGCCAATGCCAGGTACCCCAGAGGGAGTGAACCTAACAGGCAATGATCAAGTGATCTCTCTCCTGCCATCCATCTCCATCCTCTGACGAACAGAGGCTAGGGACACCATTCTTACCCATCCTGGCTAATAGCCATTTATGGACTTAGCCACCATGAATTTATCCAGTTCCCTTCTAAACGCTGTTATAGTCCTAGCCTTCACAACCTCCTCAGGTAAGGAGTTCCACAAGTTGACTGTGCGCTGCGTGAAGAAGAACTTCCTTTTATTTGTTTTAAACCTGCTGCCTATTAATTTCATTTGGTGATCCCTAGTTCTTGTATTATGGGAATAAGTAAATAACTTTACCTTATCCACTTTCTCAACATCACTCATGATTTTATATACCTCTATCATATCCCCCCTTAGTCTTCTCTTTTCCAAGCTGAAGAGTCCTAGCCTCTTTAATCTTTCCTCGTATGGGACCCTCTCCAAACCCCTAATCATTTTAGTTGCCCTTTTCTGAACCTTTTCTAGTGCTAGAATATCTTTTTTGAGGTGAGGAGACCACATCTGTACACAGTATTCGAGATGTGGGCGTACCATGGATTTATATAAGGGCAATACTATATTCTCAGTCTTATTCTCTATCCCTTTTTTAATGATTCCTAACATTCTGTTTGCTTTTTTGACCGCCTCTGCACACTGCGTGGACATCTTCAGAGAACTATCCACGATGACTCCAAGATCTTTTTCCTGACTCGTTGTAGCTAAATTAGCCCCCATCATATTGTGTGTATAGTTGGGGTTATTTTTTCCAATGTGCATTACTTTACATTTATCCACATTAGGCTCTGGGGTTGGGCTGGGGATGAGGGGCTGGGGGTGTAGGAGGGTGCTCTGGGCTGGGACTGAGGGGTTGAGAGGGTGAGAGGGGTATCAGGGCTGGGGGTTAGGGTGTGGGAGGGCATCAGGGGTGCAGGCTCTGGGCAGCGCTTACCTCAAGCAGCTCCCAGAAGCAGCGCCATGTTTCCCCTCTCGCTCCTACACAGAGGCGTGGCCAGGACACTCTGCATGCTGCCCCGTCCACAGTGGCTGCCCCTGCAGCTCCCATTGGTCATGGTTCCTGGCCAATGGGAGCTGCGAGGGCAGCACTTGGAGCAGGGGCAATGTGCGGAGCCCCCTGGCTCCTCCTACCTCTGCTTCCGGGAGCTGTGCAGAGCCACAACACATGTGGAGTGGGGCAAGCCCTGGACCCCTCTCTCCAGTGGGAGTTTAAGGGATGGATTAAAACGTCTGAAGGTCCAGATGTGGCCCCTGGACTGTAGTTTGCTCACCCCTGTTCTAGTGGGATTCCTCAGGGATTGGTACTAGGCCCGATGCTGAGGCTCTTCAACATTTTCATCAATGTTCTGGAAGTAAATTTAAATTCACTGCTGATAAAATTTTCAGATGACACAAACATTGGTGGATGGAAAATAATGAGGACAACAGTACAGTCATACAGAGAGATCTGGATCACTTAGTAATAAAATGTGTTTTAATACAGCAAGATCATATATTTAGGAACAAGCAACACAGGCCATACCTACAGAATGGGGCACTGTATCCTGCAAAGCAGTGACATAGGGGAGAAAATGGACAAGCAACTCAACATCTGTTCAGGGTGATGCTGTGGCCAAAAGGGCTAATATGAACTTTGAATATATACACAGAGGTGTGGTGGGTAAGGATAGAGAGGTGATTTTTACCTCTGTATATAGACTTGATGAGACGAATACTGGAATATTGCAGATAGTTTTGGTGTCTGCATTTTAAAACGGATGTTGAATAATTGGAGATGGTGCAGAAAAGAGCCACAAAAAATGATTCAAGGACTGGAGAAAATGCGTCACAATGATTTAAAGAGTTCAATCCATTTAGCTTATCAAAGGGAAGATTGAGAGGTGATTTGATTACAGTGTCTAAGCACCTTCAAGGGGAGCAAATGCCAGGTACTAAAGGGCTCTTTAATCTAATGGAGAAAAGCAAACAAGAACCAGTCTCTGGAACCTGAGCAAGACAAATTCAAAATGGAAATAAGGCACACATTTTTAACATTGAGGTGATTAACCATTGGAACAAACTACCTAGGGAAGTGGGAGATTCTCCATCTTTTCATATCCAGAGAGGATGCCTTTCTGGAAGATATGCTATCCGAACACAAGTTATGCTTTAGTCAAAAACAAGTTACTGCTTAATACAGGGGAAATGTAATGGCCTGTGAAATTCAGAAGGTCATATTAGATGATCTAATAGTCTCTTCTGGCTTTAAACTCTATGAATCAATTAATATTATCTTCAATACAGTATCTTGGCTGGGTTTTTTTGGAAGGGGTAGTGGGGGGGGGGTTCAAATACCAAAATTTGCCATATCAGATAATATAATCACTTGATTTTGGGGCTCTGAACCCAAGTGAGTGAGTGCAGAATAGGACCCCCCCTTTCCTGTTCTAATTTAAAATTTTACTTTTTATTTATACAAGCCCTGAAGGTGGTAGACTTGCTTTTCATTTATATTTATATCTTTTCTATATGGCTGCACCTAGAATAATCTTTGCTTAGCCTTTCAATACTATTTCTCTTCTCCAACAGTCTGCTCCCAACCTCATTCCTGATTCTTAATTATAAATAGATTGTAAGCTCTTCATCTTCCTGTGTATTTGTGAGGCACTACGAATATGTAAAATACTAGCAAATTAATACAAAATGATAATACGCTGTTTTGGAAATTGATTTTTTCTTTTACTCCCAGGATCAAATCTTGTTTTCCCTAGAGTCCAGAGCAAATATGAAATTAAGGGTTAACATGGAAAATAGTGACAGATATTAGCAACATTAAAGCAGCACAAACAGTTAAATTGTAATCCAGGAGGACTAAGTGTAAATAAAAAGCTTAATTTATATGATACAATGGACCTGGTCCACTGCCAGGGTGAAATTCACCCCTCTGCAGAGGGTCTAGCACAGGGTCTATACAAATCCTATGTAAGCCTTATTTTGCAGGCTTAAGTGGGATTCAAGTGGCACATAGCCCTTATGCTGGTCCTGCGAACAGAGGTGAATTTCGCCCTTGTGAGGTAAAATGGAGTTTGGCCATTGGCTTCAATAGGAGCAGAACAGAGTAACACTTTTCATTTGTCTGTAAAAAACTGTTTAAAATTGTTATGGAGAACCATTGTTTTTCTTTCCTCCCCTCACAGATTTTTAGGAAAATTGTACTGAGAATCATACCTACAGTATGTACCAAAAACAAATCCTCACTTGTGTCACTTTCTAATAGTTTTTTGTTATGCACTCATGGATTATTTGATCCACTTCATTTGAATGTCGTCTTGATATTAAAATTAAAACAAATGCCTTTGTCAGCAAGATGAATACCTGCAGTAATAAAAGGCATGTTTGTGACTTCTTTCCTGTGTACCATTTTTCTGTGACAGATCACAGAGTCTAAAGTGCTGGCTATCCTTCCTTCAGCTTTTCAGCTTTGCTATGTTGTGTAGAATAATGTCATGCCAAGATTATCTGCACTGAAAAAAGTGTATGTTGAAGGCTGGTTCTACAAAGAGATTCCTTAGAAAATGGCATTCTGCAGAACTTCAGCAGCATCTGTAGAATAGCCTATGTCAAAAACAGTATGCTGTCCTTCCCTGGCAATGTTCCTTATTTGAACTGCTTTTGCGTTAATTTTGATTTCATTTCATCTTTTTCATCAACTGAATGTCAAGACGATGTCTATATTTCATGCACATAAAGCAAATGTGGAAAGTTTCTCTGTGGATACCTTTTCAGCTTTTTAATAAATTCTTTCTTTTGCCTGAAGAGAATTAGAGGCTGGCTTTTGACCTCTATTAATTTTTTTAATTTAATAGTTCTCTGCATGCATTAAAAATATTATTAACCATACTTTGTACTACAGCATTTCCATTTCCTCTTTCCCAATGCTTTCTCATCTGCTGCAGCAGGTACCCAGTTGGAGAGCAGATTAGCAAAAGTAGAGGGAATAAATAGAGAGACATCAATATTTCAACTCATCAAAAACAAATATGGGGATCTTAGTAATCTCTATAACTACCCATGCTTTACAAAAATGTAATTATAAACAAAATTGCTATTTAACAGTTAAAACAACGTGGCTTAGCCTAACACTATTTTAGAAAGGCTAAACTGACCTCAGATTACAATATAGTGAATTGACCTGGTATTTTTTACTTAAGGCCAAATTATGCCTCCTTTACTCATGTTGAGTAGTACCTGACTCTGTGAACAATTCCACTGATTTCAATAGGGTTCTTGTGGGGTCAAATTAATTCTCTATGTGAGTAGGATTATTAGAATATGGCCCTCACTATTGTAGTTCTTCCAATATAGGCTCAAATTTACCCCAACAATAAATAATTCAGTTTCAAAATAGAATGAGGCTATAAGTACATAATATATCCTGGTCAAACTGCAAATGCCATTTATAGACATGATATAAGCCATAATATTTAAACCTAATTTGTGAACCATGTGTGTGTTCCTATAGGTTTTTGTAAAATGAATACCATGTAAAAGTCCAGTAGCTGTCTGCTAATTTATTGCCAGGGCAAATAATTTTTTACACTAATATTGTTTTTGTTTTGTACCCACAACATAGTGACAACTAACGGGTATTCTTAGGAGGCTATCCACTTGACACCCTTTTAGCAAAGCATTTATCATACAGGAACAATTGACCCCTCTAGTGGAATCAACAATGTACTGCAATTGTATGTTTATGGCTACTTAGAAATAGCAATTCAAATAGATCCACAGTATAGTAATCTCTTCTAAAAATGTTTGTAGGGATCCTTAAAACAAAGACTCACTTCTTTCATAATGCCCACAAAACCCAAAACAAACCTAAACCCTTAAACCGCCTACTTATTCTTTTCTTTGTGCTTTCCTGTGTTTATTCTGCAACTGTCTTTTTCAAAATGTATGCCTTTTTGTCCAGGGATTGTTTGTATGTTGTACAATATCAAGTTCATTATTGGCACTTAACAAATAACATGTAATAATAAATATGATAATGCCCATTCCCATGCAAAAGGGGCTGGTTCCCATCTACTGATGTTTGTTCACATTAATCTTAGTTTGTAGCTTCTTTGGATTCATATGATAGTTGAGTGGGAAGTGGTTCTCAAAGTACTTTAGAGAATTAAATAATAATGTAATAATAAGTTTGCATCAAGGTTTTTAGAAATACTTATTTCTGAAACAATGATTCAGAATTTCAGAGGAGTTTTCTGTAAAACATAGCCATGGAAAATGTACAACTGAATAGAATAAAGTAAATAAACCACAGATTATAAGCATAGTGTGTGAACACACCACACACACTCTTCTGCTTCACGTAAGCCCCTTAAATTCCATTTCTTCTACAAACCATTCCCTTGCTTATTTCCTATCACTAGTGTTGTCACATGCTCCTGCATTTGAATTGTTTTTCCATTTTATTTTAATTTTTTTTGTCTTGCCTGTGTTACATTGCAGTATCTTTGGACCTGAGACCATATCTTTTGCTGTGTTTTGTAAAGCACTATGTATATTTACTGCACTATCTAACTATTTAATAGCAAAAGGAAGGAGCTAATATTGCTATTAGAGAAACCTGCAATAAAGACCACATCCAAAAGGCAATGTCCTGTCTTAAAGGGTCACTTAAAGTGTTCAGGGTTTCCAGTGCCGCTTTGTTTGATGGTTAGTTAAAGGCCACCTCTTGTTCAGGCAACCAATTTTTGCTGGTCCTTCAGGTGCTTGCTTAAGACAACATTATTCAGTGCTCTAGCACACACAAAGCAAAGGCCATCAATGATCCTCAAAGTGTTTGCAATCTAAAGCCCCAATCCTGCAAATATGTAGCAGGTGCCTAGACTGGTCTGCCCACACAGAGCCCCACTGAAGTAAACATTAAAGATCAACACAGATAAGGTATGTGACACTGGGGAGCCCATAAAAAGTGAGAAAATTGGAAAAAGTACCACTCATGATAGACAGTCGCTTGTTAAATTTCTCCTTTAAAGGTGCACAGACACCATGAGAAGTGATATACGAACCTGAATACAATGGAATTTACAAACAACTTGAACGCAGAAAGGATAGTAGCTTGGAGAACTGGTAAAATAATATCCAATACAACGTCCATTGGGTAAATCTATATTTGCAGGGGAATAGGCTCAATGATCCAATAGGTCTTGTCTTTCTCAGACTTCTATAATCCATTTCATTGTGCCTGCTGCAGAAGTCTGAAATTATATTATCACATGTGCTGAAATGCCCTCTCTTTCCTTCCTACGTACTTATATGGCCCCATTCAGAACAGTAAGAGTTAAAATATTTATGAAAAGTCTTAGTGCTGAATGCAGAGAATTTTAAGTTTAAATCATCCAACTAATTTATATTTTATGTATCTTGTTTTGTCTAAGTCAACAGTAGTGTTAAACATGAAAACATATTAGAAAAGTCTATAATTTATCCCATTGACATTGAGATCATAACAATCTCAACAGAAATGTGTGTCACATCCTTATTATCTACAAATCATGATATGATAGACTGTAATGACCCCTTTTAAAATGTCATGGTCTGTTATGTTAATGAGTATTTAGGGAAGCCTAAATCATAGGATCATTGGTGAGATCAGAATAGCACTTTCTAAAACTATTAACAAGCATCATTTCAATTTGTTCTTATGAAGGATTTCATTTCCCCAGGCATTAAGACTATGGAAAGGGTTTTTTCTAATATAGACCTTGACCTTACAAAGGGATCTGAACAGGCAGAGCCTTATACCTTGATGGAGTCCCCACAGGTGAATCCAATTGTAGGATCAAGATCATAGTGACGGAAATCTTAAAACAAAGATCCATATATAAATGTAGGGTAACTCATTTTATTTTCAAAATATGAAAAATAAATATTTGCTCCCTAGCAGAGACCTTGTGTGAGAACATGTACTTTAGAGGCATTTGTTATAGCCAAGTTTTGCTTAGTAAGTATTATTTGGTCTTTAATAATTACACTTGCATTTGCATTGAGCAATTTGATTATTACTTATTCCCACTTTTTAAAAAAAAGCCATACTGCACTGCCCATTGGGTGTGCAGAAGATCTGAATAAGCAGTAACTTCAACAATATGTTAACATTTAGTGTAATATGGTATGTTAGTAGTAATATGGTATGTTATCCTTTGTAATTGTTTTTAATACACACTTTGGATTAGTGTTAGTTAAACAAAAACAGGATTTGAGAATATGTGTTTGAGCAATATTGGCTGCACTGTGGATTTCAGCCAGATGATTCATTATCTCCATTTTTTGATTCTGTAATTCCCAGAACTAGTGTACCAAATATATGAACACACTGCATTCTGGATTTATACACATAAATGGGATAGACTCTGAGGAAAGTTTTTCTTTCAAGAAATCACAGCAGAGCTAAATATTAGCAGTTCTTGAAATACTTCTGAGTCCAGTCAAAACACATAGCTCAAGAATTCAATGTCTTATCTGTAAGAGAGAGCTCTGAGCTGTAACGACCACATATTTATATCCTCCGGCTGTTCAGAAAAGATCTGACATCAGTCCAAGATCAAATGAGAGATAATGTGTATCAGGAAATAAAAGAAATACAAATCCTTGAAGGGCAGGTGTAAATTGGATAAGCCAAAACGCTGTAAGACTAAGAGAATGCAAGAAGGCATTCAAGAGCAAGAGCTAAAATTTAAGGCTTTGTATACCAGAAAAGTATTATGTATACCATAACCTCCGTGTGAAACATTAAAGCAGAAATATTTGACTCAATGTGTATTCAAAGAGCTGAGTATTAAAAAAGAAAAACAAGAGGAAATTCAAGCATAATACTAAATCAGACTCACAGTAGTAGAAATATAAAAAGGTGATGTAGAAAGGAAAGGTATAATCGTAAATCATGTTTGTGAAAGTGAATCTGGAAATCCATCTGTTAGTGAACCCATCAAAGCCAATGTTAGACCTTACATGTAGCTGTAAATTCTCGACATGTGTCTGCAACAGTGTCACTTGTATGTTTAGACGTAGCAAATTCATCCATGTATGGGAACAGTATGTTAGAGAAGCCAATAAGACAGAAACCTAAAACTCTGAATAAAAATAAATCAGTTTTGTTAGCCTCTAACAGATTGAAATCCTAGCAGGGTAGGAGAAATGTAAGGGTCCTGCTGTGAGAGTGAGGCAGGCACCATAGGTATGTGACGAAGGTAAACGCTGATATCCTAATGAACCATTTGTGCCTGAAGGACTGATGTTGGAAAAAATAAAGCTGCTTATTCAGTTTAGAAGAACTCTGCAAAGACTGTAAGGATGTGGTGACACAAAGAATGAAATGCTACATACCTAGTCCCTGGAACTCAGCGCACCTATCCGGGGATCCATTATGGAAAAATAATCATTTCCCCCTGTAAAATAGGAATGATTTGTCACACTTTAGTATAATAAAGGAATCTTTTCCTGTCTGTCTAAAGTGTTTATAGAGAATCACTCACCCTACTACCTAGGCACTGTTCATTCAGGGGGGAAAGGGTTATTTCTGATTAATGCTAGGAAGGCACTATGAGTAATTGTTAGCCTTTTATTATAAATATAATCCGATAATGTCCTAACCCATGTTTTCTTGAAAAACTGTTAGTTTTCCAGCATAAGCATGGTTTAGGTCACCTTATACCCATTAAACTTGTAATTCTGATGAATGCGTAAAGGGAGTCTAAATTCTAAAAAATTATCATTTATTAAAAGCCAAGGATATTACTAAAGATATATTAAAACCCTGATATTTGCAGGCCTTCAGCTCTTAACTAGCCAAAAGTAACTTCAAAAACATTTGTGGATTAAATGCAGTAGTATAATTATTGATGCTAATTTTCCTTATATGTTTGCTGTTCAGCAAATGGTATGGAACAAATTCATCCCTGCAGTAACTCCACTGCAATCCATGGAGTTGCACCACAGGTTAATGTGGCCCATCATGTAATGTTGTGCATGAAATGATATCCCCTTAAGGAAGAGGTTAGAGTTTGGAGGCTGGTGGACAGAGCCTGAGCTGGTGTAACTCTGAATAGATCCGTGAAGTCAATGAAGCTATTACAATTTACATCTGCTGAGGGTCTGGCCCTGGATTTGTAGAGTTGAGGCAAAGGGGAAAACAGAAAGATAAGCACAGAGAGAAAGGAGAGTTGCTCTTCTCACTGAAGAGTTACAGAAGTTAATTCAGTACCTCAAACATAGCCTAAGGAATGCAGGCACACTTAAGCATACTATCTATTTCTTTTTAATAGGTGTAAAGTGTATGCATATACTATACACACATAATAGCTGACTGTGCAAGAAATGTAGCAATATATACTCTCATATCTAAGGTCTGCATCAAACACTTAGGCTTGGTCTACATTACCAACTTATGTCTGTATAACTACTTGGCTCAGAGCTATGGCTGACATAGCTACCACCTCTCCTGGGGGTGGAGAACCTATGCTGATGGGAGAAGCTATCCCGTTGACATACATAGCATTTCACTAAACACTATAGCAATGCAGCTGAACCAATGCAGCTGTGTTGCTGCAGCACTGTCAGTGTAGACAAGGCCTTAGTAACAATCTAGAGTAATTTCAGAGAGGAATGAAATTACTGTACTGAGACCAGGCTAGGCAGAAAGGCAAACATTAGATGTACTTGGACTTCAGTTCTTTCACACAACAAGAGACCAATGTATGGAGCTTTCTAGGTATTTCTACTATATTCATCACAGTGCCTTACAAAATCTAAAAGTTATATTAATATAAGCATTTCTGCTTCTTTTCCTCCATCCTTTATTTGGGCCTGAATAGATGACAGGAGAGTGGGAAGAGACATGAGGAAGCAATAAAATTCAGCTGGAGCGGATTAAAGAAAAGCCTTTTTTTTTTTTGCTTTGCACTGAATTCTGATCCAGAATAATCATAATGTTTAAAATTAATGTTTTGTTATTTTCATCACATACAGTTGCTGTTTGAGAAAATCCATGTCCAGGCATGAGTGTAATTTCTGAGACTACAGAACTATACACACAGTACAGAATTGGCCCTGGTCACACTAGCAGATGACCTCCTGATAGCTATGAACAGGGAAAGATCTAGGAGAATTGACATGGAAAGCTGTCAGCAACTTTGGACATATTTGTCCACAAGATACTGTTAGCACATTTGCTGGACTTAGCAGGGGCTGAAAGAATTGTGTTAAGTTGACTCTGCTTATTCCTGTGATGTATGCAATGTTGTTGTAGTCATGTTGGTCCCAGGAAATTAGAGAGAAAGGTGGTTAAAATAATATCTTGAGAGAGACAAGCTTAAATTTAATTTCATAACTTTGCTAGACTATAAAAACCATGATCTTAATAAAGACACTGGATTTATAGCTATTAACAACGATCTGTAACCCACTAACCCCCTTTTTCATCCTATGACTACAGGATTGTTAATGGGCCACTTTACCTTGAATGGTTCCTTAGAATATGTGCTAACTACTTATGCTAAACTATCTGTTCTATCTTGTATTTAGCTGTGACCCTCCTAGGTGCTATTCTGAGACCTGAAGAAGAACTCTGTGTTACTCAAAAGCTTGTCTCTCTCACCAACAGAAGTTGATCCAATAAAACTGGGGTTCCCAAACTTTTTCCCCTGAGATTAACCTGTGCAGCTGCAAAAGGCACCGTGGCCTACTATTAACACTTCTTGAGGAAAATTATTAATTTTAATTATTACATACATATACATAACACTGTATATAAACAATATATATGTTTCCTTTTCATTTTAATGTAAACAGTTGTAATGATAGAAATCCCTAGCAATAGGCACTCAAAGAAATGCTTCAAGATCTTTGAAACCAAACAGTTTTAGTAAAACTACACTTTAAAAAATTGCTGAGAGCAAAAATTGGTGTTCAAACAGGGAAAACACAATGTATACATGTAACTGTATAAAACTGAACAATAAGCAACATAACAATGTTAACAACATTGTAAAAAAAGATTGTGTTATTTATTGATTTTAAAACAAAATAGTTATCCCACTTTGAACACTATATTGTGTTTCCATTTTTTTAAATGTAAAATCTGAGTTTCTGTGCTATGCTGTAAGTAAAGACCCAACCCTACTTTCTACTAATTAGAAAAGAATCAAATGTTGTAAATAAAAATATGATATAAGTTATAATATAACACACTGAGGCAACGTGTACTCATCGATTTGGTAAAGGAGAATCCAAACTTCAAGTATGTGTCTCCATGTTTTCTTACCATTTTCTTCATTTTTATGGTGGACTCATTTCATGTAGGTGTAGATGGTACTGCTTGCCATTTTTTACGCTTGTAAATGGTGGACTGTGTGTACATTGCTAGGTTATCTTGCAGTGAAATGCATCGTTGTACTCACAAGAATTAAACTTGATATAGTGCAGCTTATTTTTTTAATAAATAAATAATTTTCTTTCTATACTCTGTAAAAAGTGACAAAGAGTCCTGTAGCACCTTAAAGACTAACAGATGTATTGGAGCATGAGCTTTCGTGGGTGAATACCCACTTCGTCAAAGTGCTCCAATACTTCTGTTAGTCTATAAGGTGCCACAGGACTCTTTGTCACTTTTTACAGATCCAGACTAACACGGCTACCCCTCTGATACTTTCTATACTCTGTCCAACACATACAGCTCAAAACATTACATTTATATAGCTTTTACTTAGATTACACAAGTCACATGGAGTTAAAGATTTACTAAGAGCTTGAGTGGAGAATGCAGTTGTGTTGGTGGGAAAGGGTAGAGTGGGGGTGGGGCTTAGGGCTGAGCAGGGGTTGAGCACCCCCAGGCAAACCCAAAAGCCTGAACCTGTGGGAAAGATCATACTATGGACTTTCTTCACATACCATACCATGATCCTTGGAAAGTCAATCCTGCTGAAGGAGGAGCAGAAAGGATGGTCCATATTTGGATAGTTACAATACATCTTTTAATCTTGTTCTAGGTACTTACAAATTATAGTGATAGGCCCTCTACAAGAAGAACACATTATATAGACCCCATGTGATGGGCAGGGCCTTCCGATCAAGTTGGGGCATCCCCGTCAGTCTAGTATGGGGGTGGCTCCACCACTCGGTTGTAGGCTTCTCCATTAAGTGGGCCCCTTGCTGAATGAGGGAGGGAACCTAGTGACAGAGGATGTGGAGAAAGCTAGTGTACTCAATGCTTTTTTTGCCTCTGTCTTCACAGACAAGGTCAGCTCCCAGACAGCTGCACTCTGCAGCACGGTATGGGGAGGAGGTGACCAGCTCTCTGTGGAGAAAGAAGTAGTTCGGGGCTATTTAGGAAAGCTGGACGAGCACAAGTCCATGGGGCCGGATGCGCTGCATCCGAGGGTGCTAAAGGAGTTGGCCGATGAGATTGCAGAGCCATTGGCCATTATCTTTGAAAAATCATGGCGATCGGGGGAGGTCCCGGATGACTGGAAAAAAGCTAATGTAGTGCCCATCTTTAAAAAAGGGAAGAAGGAAGATCCAGGGAACTACAGGCCAGTCAGTCTCACCTCAGTCCCTGGAAAAATCATGGAACAGGTCCTCAAGGAATCAATCCTGAACCACTTAAAGGAGGGGAAAGTGATCAGGAACAGTCAGCATGGATTCACCAAGGGCAAGTCATGCCTGACTAACCTAATTGCCTTCTATGACGAGATAACCGGCTCTGTGGATGAGGGGAAAGCAGTGGATGTACTATTTCTGGATTTTAGCAAAGCTTTTGATACAGTCTCCCACAGTATTCTTGCCAGCAAGTTAAAGAAGTCTGGGCTGGATGACTGGACGGTAAGGTGGATAGAAAACTGGCTAGATGGTCGGGCTCAACGGGTAGTGATCAATGGTTCCATGTCTAGATGGCAGCCGGTATCAAGTGGAGTGCCCCAAGGGTCGGTGCTGGGGCCGGTTTTGTTCAATATCTTCATTAACGATCTGGAGGATGGTGTGGACTGCACCCTTAGCAAGTTTGCAGATGACACTAAACTGGGAGGAGTGGTTGATACGCTGGAGGGTAGGGATAGGATACAGAGGGACCTAGACAAATTAGAGGATTGGGCCAAAAGAAATATGATGAGGTTCAACAAGGACAAGTGCAGAGTCCTGCACTTAGGACGGAAGAATCCCATGCACTGCTACAGACTAGGGACCGAATGGCTGGGTAGCAGTTCTGCAGAAAAGGACCTAGGGGTTACGGTGGACGAAAAGCTGAATATGAGTCAACAGTGTGCCCTTGTTGCCAAGAAGGCTAATGGCATTTTGGGTTGTATAAGTAGGGGCATTTCCAGCAGATCAAGGGATGTGATCATCCCCCTCTACTCAGCACTGGTGAGGCCTCATTTGGAGTGCTGTGTCCAGTTTTGGGCCCCACACTACAAGAGGGATGTGGATAAATTGGAGAGAGTCCAGCGGAGGGCAACAAAAATGATTAGGGGGCTGGAGCACATGACTTATGAGGAGAGGCTGAGGGAACTGGGATTGTTTAGTCTGCAGAAGAGAAGAATGAGGGGGGATTTGATAGCTGCTTTCAACTACCTGAAAGGGGGTTCCAAAGAGGATGGATCTAGACTGTTCTCAGTGGTAGAAGATGACAGAACAAGGAGTAATGGTCTCAAGTTGCAGAGGGGGAGGTTTAGGTTGGATATTAGGAAAAACTTTTTCACTAGTAGGGTGGTGAAGAACTGGAATGGGTTACCTAGGGAGGTAGTGGAATCTCCTTCCTTAGAGGCTTTTAAGGTCAGGCTTGACAAAGCCCTGGCTGGGATGATTTAGTTGGGTTTGGTCCTGCTTTGAGCAGGGGGTTGGACTAGATGACCTCCTGAGGTCCCTTCCAACCCTGAGATTCTATGATTCTATGATTCTATGATTTCTACCAAGTATGGCCCGGCCCCCAGACAGGTCACCTAAATGAGCAATCTGTGGATTCTGAGCAGCAAAACAATCAAACAGTCTGTGGAATAAGCCCCCTGGTCAGGGCAAAGCAGCAAGCAGGCCCCAGCCCCTGGGTGGGGAAAAGCAAGCAAGTAGCCTATAGCCCAGCAGCCTCTTGGCTGGGGCGGCAAACAATCAAACAGTCCAGAGAATTATCCCCCTGGGCAGAGCAAAGCAGCAAGCAGGCTGCAACCCCGGGGTGGGGCAAGGCAAGCAAATGATCAGTCTATAGGCTTTACATCTCTCTGGGCTGGGGCGTAGTTTAGGCAGCTTTCTTAACAGGCGGGAGCCCAGCTTCCATGGAGGTCTCCATAGCCAGTGAGGTACCTGGTGGGTAGTCCAGGTCCCTGGGCTTTACCACCAGGGGCACTGCAGGTACCTCTGCAGGAGCCAGCAGCATACTCCCTTCCTCTTCCATCCCCCACCCACCCACCAACTGTCCTCTGCTGGCTCCTTTTATCTGAGTTCTCCACTTGAAGCACATGCAGCAGGGAAGAGGAAGCGTGGCCTCCTGGACCCACAATGATTGGTCCACCCCGGCGGCCCAGTGCAGGGCTGGTGCACGCTGTCACACCCCATATACTCATTTGCTGCTTCTACTGATTCAGTAAACCCTTCACATGCTACACAGTTTAACAATTTTTTTTCAGAGATTCTGTTCCAATACATTAAGGTTGGATTTTAAATGCTCTAACTCCTTTTTAGTATATTTAGTCTCTGTGCAGGATTTTACATTCCCTTTGTTAGATTTTCTCAGAACAGTTTTGAACATATTCTTAATTTACTAATAGATATTTTGTAACAAAAAACTACAAACACAATAGGTAGCTGGGTGCCATATCTAGCAACACTGACCTATTCAACTGTAACTTTGGTAATAGCTTCAGTTACAGAACAATTTCAATCCACCTTCAAAGAGGTTAATGCAAGAATGTATGTATTTTCCTATGATGACAGCAAGAGAAACTGAATGCATAAACATACCTATCACATTTCAGGGTGCAATCTGGACCAGCGAGGAGTTGTGTCACCACCTGCCCTGCAACCTTGGGTGACTCACAATGCTTTGCTGCTGTAGCTCTCAACCTGAGCTGCTCACATCAGCCTGACAGCATGCAGGTCACACCCTGAGTGTTTGTGTATAGGTGCAGCCTGCCAGCTACACACCAGCTGGACTCTGGCTTCCAGCAGCCTTGGTTACCACTTGCTGTGTGACCCCAACACACTCCCAGTCCTGAATTTCCCCCCCAAAAATGTGTGTTCTGTACTGTCCAGCCCTCGCCTGGATAAGTCCAGATATTAGTGGCCTATTGCCCCTGTAAGGGATCAACATACAACAGTTTGCTACTTTAAATGGCGTTAATAAACAATTCAGTTTAAACACAAACACTGGATTAGTTTTGATTAAAGAATAAAACCTCTTTGTAGTTAAATAAATTTATCTTAAGTGGGTACAAGTACAAGTTATTAAAGCCAGAAATGGTTACAAAGAGAAATAAAGAGAAGACACTTCCTAGTAGCTAAGAATTAAACTAGACTTGGTTTGAGGTAAAATCTTTGTGACAGGTTCCTAGCAACACTGCTGATCAAATTTTCAAGTCGGGATCTCTCACAGAATCCAAAGGCTGATTCCTTTGTCTTCTTCGGTGAAAGAGAGGGAGAAAGAAAGTGTGCGAACCTGGGTGTTTTGCCCCTCACTTTTATAAAGTCCAGTCACCCATTTGAAATGCATTTTCCTAAAGGTTACCCATAGATAAAGTTCCTTCTGGCTGTGAGGATGGAGGCATGGAGTCATGTGGTGAAAGAGGTTCCAAGCTGTTGCTTGTTAAAATGCAAATCAATCTGCTCCTGGTCCCCTTTGTTGCTAAAGAATGGCCACTTGACCGGTGATTGCCAGGCATCAGCTTGTCTTTTCTCTTTGAGGAACAGGTTTACCTTTTCCCTAGATTTGTCTGGTCAACACATTTCAGTCATAATTTCAGCTCACCTTAATAACGTCACATATAATGTTGCTACACACATTTCACCATAATATAATTCACCAGTGAATTATTAATTTTCCAATGATATCTCACAAGGTATATTTTGTACAAAGATTATTACAATGGTGTGTAGGATGTCAATGCAGGGTCACATTCAGTCACATTACCTTTAGTAGTAAAGTTGCCACAAGGCACTCAATCCCCTCATCGGTTTGTTTGTAAGTGCAAGCAGTGTGCTAATAGTGGTAGAAACCTGCTTCAAATGCACTTCCCCCATTCCAGGCCAATCAGTTTAATGCCAAAAGCAGTTCTCATCAACCCCTTTTATACTACTGTTTTTTATCTTCATACCTGAAGTCCTAATAAAGGGAGAGAAGCAGTGGAGAGGAGGAATGGGTTTGTAATATATCTCAGTGGTTCTGTACATGATCAGAAAGCAGGGGGCAGAGCTACAAAGAACCCAAAACATCCAGGAGAGGAAATGTTTATAATCCCTCAACATGCTCACTAGCCACACTTAAAGCCAGTGTGTAGAAGCCTGCATTAGGTGAGCAATTCTATACATCCCAGAATCTTCTGGAACTCACCAAATCAGAGCTTGAGGGGACAGTCCAAGATGACCAGACTTGCCAGAGTGTCCTGAAAGGAAGAGGACCTGACGGAACATTGCTGCTGTTGCTCTGAACCACAGCATCACTCCAACAAGAGGATGGAAGTCCTTGTAGAAACAAAAACAATCTGATCTTTTTCCATTATGCTTTGGAGACCTAGAGGTAGTTGGAATTATTGGAGCATGCCAGGTGTACTGTGACTTACAGTCAAGCACTGTAGCTGCTTCAGTGGCTAGGTCTTTTAGAAGCTAGCCCTGGTGGCTCCCAATAACCACTTAGCTACATGGCTCAGGGAAAGGTTATCTTACAAGGGATGGTGGGAAAGGGAATGGTTGCAAATACCCTAGGTACAGAGGCTAAAACAGTTACACTTCAAAGTGAGCAATAGCAATTCCTGTTTGGGTGCCTGGACAGTCCAACTGAGAGTCAGAGTTCTTCAGGCCCAACGCCTGAGGTGTCCTATCCAGGCCAATCTCTATTTCAAGCAAACAGGAGCTTTCAGGTTTTCAGGACAGGTTCAGTTAGTGTCTCTCATTTGGGCCCCGGGCACTGGCTCCCAGCCAAGCTGCTGCTGCTCCCCATAAGTCCCACAGAGACCTGTACCCAGCTGTGATGTCAGACTGGAACACAGATTGGAACACAGACTGGAAGAGAAAGCTGCCTAGTGGGAAGAGCTGAAGGAAGGACAAGCAGGAGGGTGGCTCAGACCTTGGGAAGGGAGAAAAAATAGAGACAGTGGGGGAGAGGCAGACATGGAATTATTCAGCAATTGGAAGGTGCATATATATATAGGCCAAGAGCCTCAGAAAAAGTTCTCCTCAGAAAAGCAGAAGGAACGGCCCTTGAAGATGCCATTAGTAACCTTGAAGATGTGAAAGTGTAAAGTGCTGTGAGCAGGCAAGTGCAGGCAAACCATATGCAGATTTTTATCTCTAGTTTTTTGATGGCCCAATGTAGTCAAGTCTGAAATGCAGCTATTCAGAAAGATTCAATAATGACTTGTTAGAAAGGCCAAAGCTTTCCAGTATGGACCGAGATATACTTGTGTTCATTCCAGTTCTACTTCAACGGAAGGAAAGTGAATAACTCTACATTTTAGGCCTTGTATTAGACTGGAAGTCATCTCCATAGATGACAGAGGCTAAAACAGAGGGGTGTGTGTGTGTGTGTGTGCGCGCATACACACAAATAAAAGAGGATAAGTCTTATGCTGAGGACTCTAAGTTGTGATTTAGTTGTCATAAATCACCAGGAAAAGTCACTGGGAAAGTATGTAGAGAAAGGTTTCCCAGAGTTTCACTATTCATAGATTTCTTTTTTAGTTAATATTTTAGGTAATGTTTAAAATGCTTGTTTGCAAATAATAACGATATATTCTTGCATTCTAAACAATGATACAGTACTCTCTATTTGATTTGAAGGTAACTGCTGCTTATTAATAGAATTTAAAATTCAGGATTTAAATTCTGTGTCACAATTTATTAAAAGTCCTGAAAAGCACCTGGTTTAGAGCTTGTCTTTTAACAAAGAGTTTGGTTCAAGTTCAGGAAAGAGAGTGTGATAGTAGTGAGTTGTGTTGGGTGAATCTTCTCAATCATTTTCTGCAAATATTCACTCAGATGAATGAGCTGCAATTAACTATTCACACCCTTATTGTGTTCACTTTCCACAAATATTCCAGCATATCAGTTTATTGGCAGGAATATTCACTTCAGCAGTGATTTTCCATTTACAATTATTATTTTTACTAGAAAACAGATTCTAAGAACTATGCTCATCCAATCAGGAAAAACACATGTGATGTGTCCAATCAAGACAGCCAGTTTTGAATTTCCAATATCAAATATGTGGATTGAAGTGCTTGCAAATAAACTGCATACCAAGAAATTAAATTAATTCAAATAATTAAATTAGAGATTCACAAACAGAAAATGAGGCAAAAAACTCTTCACAAATGAATTATGAATCATTTATCCAGTTCTATTCCTGATATATGACTTTCTCCAATATGCAGTGGTGTTGTAGCTATGTGGGTCCCAGGATATGAGAGAGATAAGGTGGGTGAGGTAATTAAGAGAGACACTGGATTTATGGCTTATTACAACAATCTATATAACCCATTAAACAACCCCTCCTTTCCTCTCCCCCTTCCTTTCCTCCCTATGACTGGAGGGGTGTTAATGGGCCACTTCACCTTGAATGATCCTTTGAAATATGTATTAACTACTTATGCTAAACAATTTGTTCCATCTTGTATTTATCTGTGACACTGAGTAAGTTTCCCAGATCTGAAGAAGAGCTATGTATAAGCTCAAAAGCTTGTCTGCCTCACCAACAGAAGTTGGTCCAATAAAAAATGATACCTCACATACCTTGACCCAATATCTCAGTTATTAAATCAAGCTTTTAAAAAAAATCTCAATTGCCCAGCAAATGGATGAATCAAGGTAATTCAATGGCTGGATTTCATCACTAGATCTAGAAAGCAAAGGGCAGCAAACAGGCAGATTCAGTTCTGAAGACATCATAGGAGTTTGAGTTAAACTGTAACATACCATTTCACCTTGGCTGAATCTTCATCTTATTTTTATCCAACATGACCACCAGCAACTGACAGAAGAAGTTAAGGCTCAAGAATAAGAAATAGTGGCTGCCTGTCTGAAACAAGTTTTAGAACAAAATTTGCATTGCTAAATTTTAGAACAGATTTTTTTTTTTAATGAAGATTAGTGCATAACATTTCAGAGAGGTGGAAAGCCAGAACTGTCTGCCTTCCTAGCCAGGGTTTGCATATTTCAAGGTTTCCATCTTCTAAGTAACTGACTGATTCAGAGTGGCAGCTATCTTTGGAAAGCCATTCTGAACATCAATAACCATCATTTGTGAAAGAAATTAATGCTGGATTTTGCTTAGTTTTGGTTCAGACCCTCTTATTATTCAGCCTCTGATCCTCTCAAATAGTTTTGTCATCCCTGCCTTGTCGTTATTACGGGGAAGCAATATCCCCTCTATTGTTTCAGCTGCAACCACCTTCTGAAGTCCAATTTTTGTCCTTCTTTAACTTTGGCTTGGAAAATTGGTTTTACCTGAAAATTTCCATACTTTGAAGGAAACGGAGAATGATTAATTTTCTTCAAACGCTGCATAATCAAACTGTTTTTAATTTAGAGGTCATTTAAAAATTACCCTGACTGGAAATTTACTTCTCTAATGTATCTCTGTCTACCTTTATCTCAAAAGAAGCTTGTTAATACCTCTTTCAACTTTCCAGAAAGTTATATTTACTTGAAACCTCATGCACCAGCTATATTATAGGAAAAATACATAACAATTAAGAAAAAATTGTGATTTTTGTTGTGGATAATTTTGAACCCCATCCTTTCCTCATTTACGTCAGTGGAAACAGGATTGAATACAATATGTTTGTGAGCATGTTGCTCTTTTTTAACAGTTTGCTACTGTAAAACAACACAAGCTATGGAAGAATCTATAACAGGTAACTGCGATCTTCCTTTAGCTCAAGATATCGAGGCCTGTGTCTTTGGAGCTATACAAATTCATAAATTCCTAGATTCCAAGACAAGAAGGTACCATTGTCATCATCTAGTCCTCCTCCATAATACTGGCCAAAGAACTTCCCCAAAATAATTCCAGAGCATATTTTTTAGAAAAACATTCAATCATGATTTAAAAATCTCCAGCAATTGAGAATCCACCAAGGCTCTGGGTAAATTGCTCCAATGGATCATGCTATACCTTTCTCTGCTAGATTGAGGAGTACATTATCAAATATTTGTTCCCTGTGTAGGTACTTACAGACTGTAATCAAATCATTCATTAATCATATTTTTGTTAAACTAAATATATTGAGCTCTTTGAGTCTGTCACCGTAAGGGATGCTTTCTAATCCTCTTATCATTCTCATGGATCTTCTCTGAACCTTCTCCAATTTATGAACATCCTTCTTGAATTGACACCAGAACTGGACACAATATTCCAGCAGCAGTCACAGCAGTGCCAAAGAAGAGGTAAAATAACCACTCTACTGAGACTTGAGATTCACATTTATGCATCCAAGGACTGCATCAGCCCATTTGGCCACAGTGTCACACTGGGATCTCATGTTCAGCTGATTATCCACCACAATCACCAAATCTTTTCCAGAGTCACTGCTCCCCAGGATAGAGTCCCCCCATCCTGTACGCATGGGCTACCTTCTATGCTCCTAGGTGTACACATTTACATTTAGCTGTATTAAACACATTGTTTGCTTGCACCCAGTTTACCAAACTATCCATATCATTCTGAATCAATCACCTGTCCTCTTTCTCATTTACCAATCCTCCAATTTTTGTGTCATTTGCAAACTATCAGTGAGGATTTTATGTTTTCTTTCAGGTCATTCATAAAAATATTAAATAGCATAGAGCCAAGAACTGATCCCTGTGGGACCCACTAGAAACACAACTACTCGATGATGATTCCCTATTTACAGTTACATTTTGAGATCTATCAGTTAACCCAGTTCTAATCCATTTAAAGTGTGCTATGTTAATTTTATAATCTTTCTAGCTTTTTAATCAAAATGTCATGCAGTACCAAGTCAAATGCTTTATAGAAGTCTAAGTCTATTACATGAACACTATTACTTTTATCAACCAAACTTGTAATCTCATCAAAAAAGAGATTGTTAGTTTGACAGGATTTATTTTCCATAAACCCATGTTGATTGGCATTAATTATATTATCTTCCTTTAATTTTTTAGTAATTGAGTCCTGTATCAGCCACTCCATTATCTTGCCTGGGATCAATGTCAGTATGACAGGTCTTTACTTACACAGGTCATCCTGTTTAGTCCTTTTAAATGTTGGCAGAGCATTAGCTTTCTTCCACTCTTTTGGAATTTTTCCAGTGTTCCAAATCTTATTGAAAATCACTATTAGTCCAGTGAGCTCCTCAGCCAGCTCCTTTAAAACTTTTGGATACTTAGATCTGCTGATTTTAAACATATCTAACTTTAGTAGCTGTTATTTAAAATTCTCCTGAGATACTCTTTCCATTGGTTTGGGAATAAGCTTTCGTGGGTAAAAAACCCACTTCTTTAGATGCATGGAGTGAAAATTACAGATGCAGGCGTTATTATACTGACACATGAAGAGAAGGGAGTTACCTTACAAGTGGAGAACCAGTGTTGACAGGGTCAATTCAATCAGGTTGGATGTGGTCCACTCCCAATAATTGATGAGGAGGTGTCAATACCAAGAGAGGGAAACTTGCTTTTGTAGTGAGCCATCTATTCCCAGTCCCTATTCAAGCCCAAATTAATGGTTTTAAATTTGCAAATGAATTTTAGTTCTGCAGTTTCTCTTTGAAGTCTGTTTTTGAAGTATTTTTGTTGAAAGATGGCTACTTTTAAGTCTGTTACAGAATGTCCAGGGAGATTGAAGTGTTCTCCTACTGGCTTTTGTATGTTACCATTCCTGATGTCTGATTTGTGTTCATTTATTCTTTTACGTAGAGACTGTCCGGTTTGGCCAATGTACATGGCAGTGGGGCATTGCTGGCACATGATGGTATATATGACATTGGTAGATGTGCAGGTGAATGAGTCCCTGTTAGTGTGGCTCATATGGTTGGGTCCTCTGATGGTGTCACTAGAGTAGATAGGAGGACAGAGTAGGCAATCGGGTTTGTTACAGGGATTGGTTCCTGGGTGAGTGTTTCTGTGGCGTGGTGTGGAGTTGCTGGTGAGTATTTGCTTCAGGTTGGGGGGCTATGTAAGCGAGGACTGGCCTGCCTCCCAAGGTCTGTGAGAGTGAGGGATTGTTTTCCAGGATAGGTTGTAGATCGTTGATGATGTGCTGGAGAGGTTTTAGCTGGGGGCTGTACGTGATGGCCAGTGGTGTTCTGTTATTTTCCTTTTTGGGCCTGTGCTGTAGTAGGTGATTTCTGGATACCTGTCTCACTCTGTCAATATGTTTCCTCACTTCTCCAGGTGGGTATTGTAGTTTTAAGAATGCTTGATAAAGATCTTGTAGGTGTTTGTCTCTGTCTGAGGGATTGGAGCAAATTTGGTTGTATCTCAGGGCTTGGCTTTAGACAATGGATCATGTGATGTGTCCTGGATGGAAGCCTGAGGCATGTAGGTAAGTATAGCAGTCAGTAGGTTTCCGGTACAGGGTGGTGTTTATGTGACCATCACTTGCACTGTAGTGTCCAGGAATTGGATCTCTTGTGTGGACTGGTCCAAGCTGATGTTGATGGTGGGGTGGAAATTGTTGAAATCCAGGTGGAATTTTTCAAGGGCCTCCTTTCTGTGGGTCCATATGATGAAGATGTCATCAGTGTAGTGCAAGTAGAGGAGAGGTGCTAGGGGACGAGAGCTGAGGAAGCGTTGTTCTAAGTCAGCCACAAAAATGTTGGCATACTGTGGGGCCATGTGGGTACATGAGCTTTGTGACTTTGTCCTCATCCACAACCATTTCCGATTTGGGGACAATTTATACCTTCAAGTCAGAAGCAACTTATACCTTCAAGTCCTCATTGTTTTTGTGGATACAGACTAACATGACTACCCCTCTGATACTCTTTCCATTTATGTTATCATCAAATGATATGACTACACTATCTGATCTAGTTCCAGTTCTGCAAGTGTGTATGGTTTATTATGGAGTGGTAGTACCCTGCTAGTCTGATTTTGATCCCCTTCATAACACCAAAAAAGAAAAATTCTCACACTTTCATATTTCTAGGGTTACCTCTTATTGTCAACTAAAGCACTTTCTAAAAAAATGAATTTAATTAAGTGCCATGCCATTAATTTTATATACTTCTGTCATGTCTCCTTTTATCCATCTTATTCTACATTATTCTAACGTCAGGGACTCCAGTCTTTTCAATCTCTCCTTTTGAGAGTTTTCACTCCCTTCCTCATTCTCATTGCCCTCATCAGAAACCCATCTATTTTTCAATATTATTTTGAGATCAGGGTGACCAGAACTGCACACTGTATTCTAGATGAGGCTGCACTTTTGATTTGTATAATAGCATTATAATATTCTCTGTATTATTCATCATCCTATTCCTTATGCATCCCGACTCTTTGGGGGTTTTTTTGTTGTTTTTTTTTACCCCATCTGCAGGTCGAGCAGAGGACTTCATTAGAGCTGTCAGCAATGATGCTGAGGTCCCTTTATTAAATTGATACAGCTAATTTAGAAACCTGTAAGGTGTTTGAGTTGTTTTCCCTCCAATTTGCATTACTTTTGTTTTTATCAACAGTTAATATCATTTGCCATATCATGGCACCTAAGTTGTTTAGGACTCTCTAAAGTTCTGCACAGACCTCTCTGGTCTTGACCAACCTAAATAACTTTGTGGCATTTGCAAATTTTGCTACCTCATTGCCCACCAGCCCTTCCCATATCATTAAGGTATTAAACTACGCAGAACTTAGCATAGAACTTTAAAGCACTCTACGGTTAACCTTCAGTTATGAAGCAAATTGACCACTTAATCCTACTCTTCTCTTTGTCTCATAACCAGTTTATGATCTGTGGCTACTTAGCTTCTTTATTAGCTTCTCGGGCAGAACCTCCTCAAAGGCCATTTGGAAACCTGAATAAATTATGTCAGTCAGTCCTCCTTTATCCACTACTTTAGTGACATGTGACCCAATGACCTCTTGATGCCAACTGGCAGAGTACACAGATCTCCTGTGTCCACCAAAAGAGTGTCATAGATTTCTAATGAAACCTGTGTCACACTGGTAATCAATCACTGAGAGATGTACGTATGGAAAATATGTGAAGAGTTATGGATGGGTCACTTGATGATTACCTATTCTGTTCATTCCTTCTGATGCACCTGGTATTGGCCACTCTCTCTTGGATAAACTAAAGCGAGCTTCTTCAGTCTCTCATTCTTAAGCATGTTTTCCAGGATTAAAATCATTCCTGTAGCTCTTCCAAATTGTCCATCTTTTTAAAAGTGTGGTCACCACAACTGAACAGAAGGGACCATTGTGATCATCTGGTCTGGCCTCCTGCATATTGCAGGCCACAGAACCTCACCTACCCACTCCAGTAAATCAGCCAGAGGTTATGGATCTATTATAGAAGTCCTTAAATAAAGATTTAAAGACTTCAAGTTACAGGGACTCCACCATTTCATCACGATCCACAAATACCTACGTGGGAAAGAAATTTATAATAGCAGATGGGTCTTTAATTTATCAGAAAAAGACAATGAGATCCAGTGGTTGGAAGTTGAAGCTAGACAAATTCAGACTAGAAATAAGAAGCAAGTTTTTAACAGTGAGGATAATTAGCCATTGGAACAATTTATCTAGGGATGTGGTGGATTCCCTACACTTGAAGTCTTTAAAGACTGAATCTCTTTCTAAAAGATGTGCTGTAGCTCAAATTTCATGCAGAAGTTACTATGTGGGGATTTATGGTCTGTATTATGCACAAAATGTGACTAGATGATCACAATGTTCCCGTCAGGGCTTAAAATCTATGATTCTATAAAACATTTACTTCAACATTCCAGCAAACAAGTTTACTGGCAGGAATGATTTCAGAAACAGCTCATTGAGTATTGGAAACCTAATTCTTAGTGTTACATCCATTCTACGAGGGAAGAAAAACATAGGGTGTGGCAAGAGCATGTATGGATGCCAAGTTCTTGCAACAAACTGCTAGGAGCTAGAGACAAAGAATAACTAATAATTTACTCAATAAATAACTTTTCTGTGCATGAGCTTTCTGTGACCACATCATGAATCTCAAATTTATTTACTCGAAATTATCAATTATTCACCCCATAGGAGTCAATCATGTGGTTTGCAGTAGTCCTATTCATTGTGTATTTTCAGTAACTTGAGCAAACTAACTGTTTGCAACTTTTGTTTCTAGAAGAAATAAGAAAAAATTGCTTCAATAGATGATCATATTCTTAGGCCAGCCCACTTACCTTCACTTTCTAGTTTAAGCATGGAGTTTAGTGTTCTGTATTGCTGTGGAATATGCTGAAAATACAGATTTGCTTGTAGTTTCTTGTTTTGTGCTCTGTCAGGGAGTATACTGGTACTTTAAGAGTAGATGGGGGCAGAAGACCCCTGTTCCAGGGAGCTGGAATGAACAAAGTCGCAGGAAATCTCCAGGTCCTGAGGAGAGGAAGCAGTCCTGGGGAATCAGGGGTTGGATGAGGGGAACCCTGGGGAACTGTTCCTTTAAGGGCTGGAAGAGAGACTGTAGAATGGGGCAGAGCACTCCTTTCTTTCAGCCAATTAGGAGGAAGGAACTCTCTGGATCAAGGTAGTATATAGACTGTCTTCTCCCTCAAACAGGGAAGACACTGGCAAAAGAAGGAAGCCAGAGTCTTAAACTCCAGGGAGAGACAGCTATAAGAGGTGACCCTGTGGAGAGCAGGCTATGTGTGGATGGCAGAAGAGCCAGAGATAAGTGTGAATGTTTGTACTGCAGTGATGGACTTTGTTGGTGGGACTGTTTGTGATCATTAAACCATCCCCAAGAAGAGGGTGGTAGAGGCTAAGGGTGGGGGGAGTGGGGTCTGTAAGGAGCTTGAAGAGGGAGAACAAAGAGAGGATGCTGCGAAGGAACTAGCCACAAGGTATTGCTCAGTAAGCAGCAGCCCTGTTACATGCCATAACTGAAGTTTTGCTACTAGAATTCAAGCACATATTTTTGAAACGTATTCCTATAATGGCTTTTCAAAATCCTGCAAAGCAAGGATAGACTCAAGTTCACCTGGTGCCATTCCACATGGAAAATTTCAATTTTTTTCTCCAACATCCCCTCAGCTGAAAAGAAGGAATTTCCACTGGTTAGGACACTAGTCTGGCACAGGTAAGACTAATTCCCTGCTCCACCACCGACTTCCTGTGTGATCTTGGACAAGTCAGTCACTTATGGATAGATTTGTTATCTTGAAATCAATGGGAGTCAGGCACCTAAATACCTTTAAAATATGGCCAATAGTCTCTGTGCCTCAGCTTCCTATCTGTAAAATAGGGATAATAGCACTTCCCTACCTCTCAGAGGTGAGTAATGAGAATAGGATATTAAATGTTATGCGGTGCTCATATACTAGAGTGACATGGGCCATATAAGTACATTAGATAGATTTCCCAGGAAAGATGTGGAATTTGTCCACTCCAATCTTACATCCCACTTCCAATGTACTTGTGCATGTTTCAAAACCCAGATAGTGTTTTTAAATAGCAGGCGAATCTTGGTATAGTTCTAACACAGAGAATGACGCTTGCACCAACACATGTGCTCTTCCTGTCCCACTACACTGAGAATCTGTTCACCAGCACCTCCCAATAGCTTTAAGGAATGACTGAAGTCTTACAGTTTGTGATCTGATGTAGCAGCCACACAGGGGACATGCTGTGGCTCACAGTGTCAGTATTATTCTTGGGCTACTGGGCAGGGTTGCTGCAAAAGTCATGACCACAAGAGACAGAACAGGATGGGAGCCAAAGAGAGGCAGAGCCAAATGGGATGTCAGGGTCTTTCAAACACAAATTGTGAGGGAATCCCCTTGCCTATGAAGTGCTGGCTGCATAAATTGCATGTGCCCAGTGGAAACTACTGGAAAGTATTCTGGAGGTCTTAAGAGTAGGAGATTGCTTCTTAAGGTAAACTAAGAAAATTCATTTAAAACTGCTTATCCTACCTGTCAGTCCATCTTTCATGGTCAATTCCCTGTTCTCACATGATACCTGCTATTTTGGGGCTCATCCAAATCAGGACCAAATTATAAGAGTGCATTTGGGCCTGAGGATCTGAATCAGAATTCCCCTCCTATTCAGGCATGGGAGAGATTCAGTTGTTCTGACAGTCTCTAAAACAGATTATATGAATATATTGCTAAATGAGATGCTAGATGAGAGTTTTGGTATCTTAAATGTATTGATCATTTGAGGCCTTTTCCAATACATTGTTTGCATGTTACTATTGTCTCACTGGACTTTTTAAAAATACATATACTATTGTAATTTTCTTACAAATATACTAACAAGAATCAGAAGGTCAGGAAAAGATATATGAAGGGAAGGCTTGCCTTTGGATTAAAAATATACTAATCTCTTTTTACCAAGGATTATTATTAGGTGTTTGTTTAGCTACCACTGATTTTATATGTAAGCCAACTGAATACACATTGTTCTTAATGCTGAAGTATTTTACTTTACCTCAATGTGATTTTCTTTGGGTATTTGCATTTAGATACTATCCCTGTAAAATGAGAAATAATTTTACAAAGGGGGAGGAAAAGGCTCTCAGAAAAGAGCAATGGAGGGAGATTATGAAAGGAAGGTTCTTTTAAATATAAATATGAAGAAAAGGGGGCATTATTCAGAGAAAAAAGTGCCAGCAATGCCCCTCTGCCATGTACATTGGCCAAACTGGACAGTCTCTATGCAAAAGAATAAATGGACACAAAGCATATGTCAAGAATTATAACATTCAAAAACCAGTCAGAGAACACTTCAACCTCCTCAGTCACTTGATTACAGACCTCAAAGTCGCAATATTCCAACAAAAAAACTTCAAAAACAGACTCCAATGAGAAACTGCAGAATTGGAATTAATTTGCAAACTGGACACCATTAAATTAGGCTTGAATAAAGACTGGGAGTGGATGGGTCATTACAGAAAGTAAAACCTATTTCCCCATGCTAATTTTTTCCCCTACTGTTACACCTTCTTGTCATCTGTTGGAGATGGGCCATCCTGATTATCACTACAAAATATTTTTTCTCCTGCTGATAATAGCCCACCTTACCTGATTACTCTCATTATAGTTAGTATGGCAACACCCATTTTTTCATGCCCTCTGTGTATATATATATATCTTCCTGCTGTATTTTCCACTGCATGTATCTGATGAAGTGGGTTTTAGCCCACGAAAGCTTATGCTCAAATAAATTTGTTAGTCTCTAAGGCACCACAAGTACTCCTCGTTCTTTTTGCTGATACAGACTAACATGGCTACCACTCTGAAACCATTCCTCACACAGTAGCTTTCATTTTACAGTGCCCTCTAGAAGAGAACAGTTCTCACAAGGATGGATAACTGTCCCATCCAGCATCCCTTCTGCTTGTTCCCAACATATTTTATTTTGAAGTGCATAAGAAAGAGCGCTGAAGATCAGTTTGGTTGGTTTTGTCCACACTAAAGAACTGGATTATTTATAAGTGAGTCAGTTGCAGTGAACCAATTTAGGAATAAATAGGTCAGTACCACCTCACTAGCCAGGCTGAATCATGTTTAAGAGCCCTTGCAGATTTACCCTGAATCCAAACAGACACTGCTGTGAATCACCTCGCACCATACCTTCTGGGTAGCTGGAGTGATTGAGGCCGAATGGTGCTTAGCACTGCTGGTGCACTGTGTTCTCCAAACCATATTTAGGCCCCTGTAAATTATCCTGAATGCTTCTGTGCTTGGAGGTCAGGCATTTTACAATCACTTGTGGGAGAACAAACACATGGTTCTTTGGTGTAGATAAGAACATTTGAGAGCCATTGCCTCCAAGCATTTACCAATGTGGTTGTAAAATTGTAATTCTTTAAAAGAGGAGGTATTCTGTAAATGAGCAGAGAAGTAAAAGCAGTCTCAAGATATTGTCCCTCTTTTCCTTTTTACTATAATCCTGATGAAGTGCATCATACCATATTCACTTCCTAAAGGCAGTGTGAAAATTGAGGTGCTGAGAGGAAGAAATAGGGTTTGAGCATAAGGAAGTCACCCAAAACTCTGCTATTGGGGTTGCTACCTGTCTTGAAGAGAAAAATACAAACAATCAGCCCTGAACTGGTGTTTATTGGAAGAGTCTGTTTATTGGAAATTTTCTGAACTTAGACTTTAATTGAGCATTAGAACTCTCCCTCCACTCCCTCCCCAGGGGGAAATTTAGGTACTTATTTGACACTCCCCCCCCCATAACTATAGAATGCTTCACAAACATTAATTTATGCTCACCAATACTTCTGTGAGGTGGGAGAAGTATTATCCCCATTGTATAGATGGAAATTAAAGCACAAGGACACAAAGGAAGTCTGTAACAGAGCCACATATTCAACCCTAATCTCCCAAATCAAGACTGACAATGAATATAGCCTAGTACCGTAACCACACAAACATCTCACCTTTTTCTTACTTACTACCAAGGAGAAATGTTACAGGGGGTTCTCGGGAAAAAAATCCATAATGGCGGACAGAGCTGTTCCTAGGGACCCCAGGGCCAGCAGCCCAGAGCCCCTGGACTTCCAAGAGCTAAGCAGATCAAAGCAAGCATATTGATCACACTGAGATTTAAACTTCAAGACTCCTTATAAAAATGCAAATGGAGGTGGATATTTTTTGTTTTTTTTAACATTAAATAGGCAGCTAGTGGTGTTCTTAAAATTATTATGAAGAACAAGTTTAAGCTTTGTTGTAATGAGCGTTGCTTGCCTGGACTGTTCAAGACCTGAATGCTTGTGTAGGAGGAACTCTGAGTTGGCTTCTTAAATCCCTTCATGCTGTTTCATGTCTGATACTCCTTGACGAGCCTAGTATTATAACAGGCTTATTCAAAGTGATACAAGCGATGAAAGTGAGATCTTGGAAGAGTGGTGCCATTTTCATAATGTAATAAAAATACTGTCATGATAAATAATAATTACTAATACATAGTGTGTAATCAGCATGTCCTAAAAACCAATTTTATATTTCCAAGATCACGGCTTTTCTAATTTATACTCAGGTAAAGGAAAAAATCCCTGGAAATATTCATTTTTAGGAAGGGGTTTGCGAGACTTGAAATTTTAGTGAAAGGGGTTCACGGGTTGTTAAAGTTTGGGAACCACTGCCTTAGAAGAATTTAGGAATTTTGTCACAATGTCATTCCATTTGATATAATCCATACAAAAACTTTCCCTTCCCAGACTATTTTGGGCACTGTAGTTAACAAGGTCCAGTAACAGGTTTGAGCATTCCCTTTGCACATATTTTGGTGTGTTTGCCCCTGTTTAGTCTGGGGCAGAACAACAAAGTCCAGCCTGGCTTTTTTTTTTAGCTCTGTTCTACTAAGGGGCTCAATAGAAATGCTTCATGCCTAGGAAAGGAGGAGATGCATGCTATGCTAGTATCCTACCAGTCAAGGATTAGAAAATTCTCATGATGGGCAGTTTAAGACTTTATCTTGTAAACCCATTTTTTGCAAATAAAATAATAAAGATAGAGATAGTACTTAGAGCAAAACAAGCAGCAATCACAGGCCTACCAGTGCCATTATTTCAAACACTATGAGACTCCTAACACCATATGAGAATTATTGCAAAATGCCCTGGAATGAGTGATGCTGTATAAAATTGCAGTTGTAAAATTATCACATTGTGAACTCACATATATCTAACTAACATTTGTCATATAATGGTGTAATATAAACTAGAAATCTTCACCATTATCCCTTTGATCTTTTAATTTTTGTACATCATTCCGAAGACGTTGGCGCAGGTTGAGCATAATGCATATAGTGAATAGTTGGTAGCTTGTGCCTGTGTTCATATAGGGCCAGGTTATGTACCCTTTACTCATATTCATGAGCAGCTACTCAAATGATGAATCCCATTGATTTCAGTGGGACTACTCATGTGAATAACTAACAGTTCTCCAATATGAGTAAGGTGTGTGCTGGAGGAGGGGGGGTTATCTTGAAATAACAGACTAGATGAACGTCCTTCTTTTTGGCTATGTGCTATAAATGAATGTTCATTTGCTTCTGGGTGGGAATATGTGCAACAATACAGTTCTAAAAAAAGTGGTGATCAGACTGGTTTCACAGGTGCCCTTTGACTTTGCAAGCTTCCTCTGGAGCTGATCTGTGATTGTTGGGGTTGGAGTGCCACACTAGACAACTTTGTAATGATCCAAGGCATACGGCCAAATAGTTCCTATTTGGTTTTCATCCAAGAAAAAAAATAGTATTAAATTTCCAATGCCTTGTATCATGCTGGTGACATATCTGGAGAGTGATTAATTGTGCCCTTGGGTCTATGTAATATTCTATTTTGGACAAAAAGATCTTTTAAAATATATCTAAGAACTATAATTATGAGTGAGGATGGGGACCCATAACTGTAAACTGGTTCTCTGTGTTCCTTATTTAAGTACCTGCCAACAATTGAAAGATGGAAAGCTGGAGAGCATTTTGTACCAGCAAGCAGAATGCAGCAACTTTTCAGGATAAATTCTATCTGCTGTGAACAGTTTTGTCTAGTAAGAACCAATGAATCTATTAATCTGTTCTATAAGACAATGGATAGTGACGACCTGTCAGCTTTGTTGGATACATCAATGTCTAGGCTTATCCTTCTGAAGAAAGGCCATATGCCCTCTGCAGGCTCTGCATTACCGTAGCCCTGTTAACACTGTCAACAGGACCATTATAAAACCTGCTTTTCCGAGATCTATAATACTGATATTTTTAATATTATATCACACAGGGTTAAAGTTCTTCATGAGTCTCATCCACAGAGTGGTTTTGCAGCTGTGGTGATTTTTTTTAAAACCAATTTAAGATAAAAGAAAAAACCTCTGAATTCTATGTTTATGCTATACAAAAAAATTACTATTTCAGACATTAATCATATCTTTAAAAGGTTTATAGATATAGTCTACAGCTGTGCAGTTTTAGCTCTGATTTTAAAGGGTCGATCCTTTCCTGTGTTGTATCTATATTAATTTAGCCAACCTTTAAAACAAATTTAAGGGGAAATTTTTTTGGTTCAACTTTTTGCATTCATTTTTAAAATGAAAATTTGTAGGCCACTAACCCAGCATTCCTAATATTTAACTTAACACCAAATAATCCAAAATGTATTGGGTCAATGAGTAATTAATTCATTGGTCTTTGCATCTGACTTATCATGCCTTAATCCTCTCTCAGTCACACTAATCCACTTCAGAAATAATTCTACTGAAGTCAGTGTAATCACACCCATGTAAATGTGGAACGAACACAGAATCAGCCCACAGCATCCAGAGGGTGAAAGTTTAGCTGTTTTCAAAAATACAGGAGAGGGTGCTAGCAATTTTATACAGCACCCTTCATAGAGTTCATTTCTATGATCCTGGGGTAAATGCACAGAAATTAGAAGGTTAAAGGATTGAGAGAGTAATAAAGAAGCTGGCTACCAACCTATGAGATTTAATATGGAAATTTTCAAGATAGCATATTTTACAAAAAAAAGATCTGAAGCTCAAATAGTTAAATTGGAGGGGAAAACTTGGAAACTGAAGGTTGAAAGATTCCTACTAGTGAGGAGAGCAGAAAGGGCTTGCCTACACTAGAATGTTCTTCCGCTTTACCCATGCGTTATAGTTAGTGAGTGGACAGTTAATATCAATGCAAAAGGCACTTGGTAGCTATTCCCATACTGGAAGGGGAATAAGCTATACCAGTATAACCACCACCACGTCTTATATAGTGCTTGTCATCCACAGATCTCAAAGCACTCTGCAACGGAGGTTCAGTATCACTAGTTGCATGTTACAGATGGGGAAACTGCAGCACAGAGAGGGAAAATGAGTTTCCCTAAGTCTCCAGACAGGCCAGAGGCAGACCTGGGACTAGAACACAGTTTTCCTGAGTCTTAGGCCAGTGCACTATCCATTAGGGGGAGCTGGTGTGGCTTGAGAGATGCTAGGGAAGTGGGAATTGAAACTGAGCCCTGATCTACACTACAGACTTACAATGGTGCTCCCACAGATGTAAGTTGCCCACTACATCAACTTAATAATGCCACCTACGTGAGAGGCACAGCATTTAGGTCAATTTAGTCACAGCGGCACAGTGTCCGTGTAGATGCTGTGTTAATTACATCGCCAGTTGGCTGACAGTGGGAGCCCCCTCTCCCCACCTCAGGGCTGAGAGCTTAAGATGTCAGCCTGCCACAGGGCTCAATTTCACAGCAGGTAGCCTACCAGCAGTGAAATTTCACATTTCACATTTCCTCTCCAACTCCAGCTGTCAGTCCTGGTGTGAGGGGCTCCAGCTGTGAGCCCCCCACGGGGCTGACAGGGGAGACAAAACGTGTGAGCCCTGCGAGCCTGTCAGTGCCTCACAGTACCCCCCCCCTTCAGTCGGTGAAAGTACACCTCTACCTTGATATAACATGACCAGATATAACATGAATTCGGATATAACACGATAAAGCAGTGCTCGGGGGGCGGGGGGAGGGGGGGGTTACGCACTCCGGTGGATCAAAGCAAGTTCAATATAACGCGTTTTCACCTATAACACGGTAAGATTTTTTGGCTCCCGAGGACAGCATTATATAGAGGTAGAGGTAGATGTGTACTCCTTGTGAGGACATGTGCCACTGGCAGAAGGAGGGCAGTGTGGACACCAACAGCCCGTTGAATTTCTGTGATGACTGTAGGTCAGCCAAACTTAATTTGACCTAATTTTGTACTATAGACAAGCCCACTGTGTTCTTCTGCAAGGAAGTGAGGCAGTCTGTTGCCAGTTCTAAGAGAAGCAGCGACTATGTGTATATTCCTTCATATACCTTTGAGGCTGCAGTATAGTTTGGCAAAGAGAAGATGGATTATGATGACAGTGTGCAAATATTTGAAGGGCATAAATGCTACAGGGTGAGGATTTATTTAAAGTTGTCTATGGAGAACAGAGGGATGTCTATAAGGGAAAGTTTCACCTGAATATCATGCAAATCTTCCTTTCAACAACATCTAATAGCATAGGCCCTAGTCCCCCAAGGAAAATGGTAGCAGACCCATTATTTGGGGCATTCAAAACTAAACTGGAAAAAAATAACATAAAATGGATCCTAAAGTACAATTCTGAATTGGAAGGGAGATAGAATGGAGGATCTAAGATCTTTTCTAGCGCCTAATTCTAAGACTGCATGCAAGTGGTGTGTGTGTGGGTTTGTGTTATGCTCACGCCAAACATTAATATATCCCTACCAAGAAACATTTATCACAAATGGTGCTGAGGTCTAGATGTTGCAAGCAAATACTGATATCGGTGCAGCACCAATATTAGATTGTACTGAGAAACCAAGACGTCTCACATCCAAATATAAAAGACAGAAACACAAATTCCAGCTATTTCAATGAGTGCAAAGATTGATGGATGATGAGAAGCAGCATACTCCATTAACCAGCAGGGATTACTGGTTTGTTTATCTTAAAAAATATTTAAAAAATCTTTAGTTAAACCCCACTACTCATCGTGTAGTTGATATGCTGTAGCTAAGTGTTCCCATCACCATTATATCCTCCGTCCTCTTCATGTTACATCCGCTTGGTACATCTTTTCTGAATTTAGGCCCTGTGTCCTGCATAAACTTACAGATGTGCTTAACTTTAAGCCCATTGAATCTCTGGTCAGGATTGGGGTGTTTGTACAGCACTCAGCATAATTTAGCAGGGACTTATCCTAATTAGGGCCGTGGGGCATTACTGTAGCACAAATAATGATTCATAATAATGTTAAGGTCAATGATATGTCAGCCTACTCGTGAAATGGTTTCCAGAAAAATGAAAACAATGAAGTGTCATCATATAAGGTTAACTTGTCAAGGATCTGTGAAATAACAACAACCACCAGAGCTGGCTCCAGGGGTTTTGCCGCCCCAAACTGCCAAAAAAAAAAAAAAAAAAGGTGCGATCGCGATCTGCGGCAATTCAGCGGGAGGTCCTTCACTCCTAGCGGGAGTGAGGGACCCTCCGCCGAATTGCTGCCAAATACCTGGACGTGCCGCCCCTCTTCGCAGTGGCTGCCCCAAGCACCTGCTTGCTAAGCTGGTGCCTGGAGCCGGCCCTAACAACAACATGGAAAGAGGGGAAAGAATAGCAAGTATAGGCTTTTAAAAGAGTTACAGAGGGAAGGAATACTATGACTCACAATGCTAAGGGCTCTTAGTAAGGATGCCGATTAACTCAGGAATGACTACAGTATAACTGACCTGACATTATGGATGGAACTGAAGCAACAGGTGTTAAATGTTTATCAGCTAAAACAAAGTGAAAGCTACTTTCCCATGAGACAGGTAAACCTCCAGATGTTGTGGGAAAATTGGTAACAGGTTTGCAGAAGAGGTCAAGAAAATCAAGCAAGAATATGGGGTGTCAGTGAGAAAGTGCAGTACACTTAGGTGTACTATAATTGGCACTATAAACATATACAAACTTTTTTAAAAAATAGAAGGAAGCTATGGGATGGAGGAGATATATAATAGACACAAAATGGAACTGCTTGAAGACTGGATAGGAAGTTTTGCGCTAGTGTGGATATGAAGCAATTTCATGTTCACATGCATTGACTCGAAGTTGATTACAAAATGACTAAATGGTGTATTCTTTAACATTTAAAGTTTTTATGAGAACGGACAATCGGAATTATGACTACAATCAAACTTCAGAAAAGGTGCCAACTAGGCACACACATTGGGAACAGTGCATTGACATGGTTATCCACGACACAAAGCAGACTATGGCAGAAGAATATGATAATGTGTTACAGAATATTCTATGCCTCATAAAATGAGCACAAACGAAGTGGGAAGAGAATAAGAAAAATGAAGAGCTGGTGGAACTGAGATGCATTCAGACAGAAGAGTGACGGCAAATGAAATTGCAAACATACAGATCAGTAGGGTGAATTGAGTGTACTGAACAGATTACTTTCCTGTATAGAGAATAGCAGCACCCTGACAGCAATTGAAATTTTGAATCTGGTATCTTCAGGACAGTGGTGTATCAAAAAAGTGTGGTGGTCTGGCAGCAATAAAGAAGAAAAATAAATGGCAAAATATTGCCATGAGTATCGACTAGTAAGACTGATAGCATAACCTAGGAAACGAATTTTACAACTGATGTCATAAGAAGATTACCTTCATTAGCCAGTGTCCTCATACTTTTAGGCTCCGTATAGCAGGTATATGAAATTCTTGATTTACAAACTACATCATCTGATAAGATCACTGACTGCTTGGATTAAGAATTTATAACTCATGGATTACCACATTTACTGCTAGTTACAATGGGCCAACATTTATATCAGTTCAACTCAATGAGCATCTTCAGCAAAATGGGACACACTATAAAACCCTGACCCCATTGTGCCTGGCACCAAAATAGGACATTAAAGAATCCCTGCATCTTCCAGACTGTCTGCCAAATGAAAGCTTAGGATATGCATATGTGCCTGCAGCATCCACAGAGTTAATACACACTATCAGAACAGCACAAGTGCTAAAATACTCTATTGGAAAGGTGATCTGAGACTATTTCTAATACATTATAGAAGCATATTACAGTCTAAAACAGGAGTTTAGCCCAACTAAATAACTTTTGAGACGAATGATTAGGACAAAATTGCCAGAAATAATTGAGATCAACAGCAATGATTTAGAAGTCAGAGACAGAGAACAGAAGAAGGAGAAGAGATATGCAGATCAAAGGCAAGGGCTTGAAAATTCTGAGCTACAACCCGGGAGACCAAATACTATTGCAGCAGAAATGCAAAGATAAGATTAAAATGACTTTTGAGAATGATCCATATCAAGCAATTCAGAAAAGTCTCTAACTGAGAATACTGTCCTCTGAAGGATAGACATGTATATGAGAAATTCATCCAGTACAAAGTAAGAATGAAGGGGACTTAAATAAATCTGAAATAGGAGGTAACAAAGATGAGACTGGTGGCTTTACTAGTCAGAGTAATGAGAAGAAAATTGTTTCAGCTAGACCAACCAATTTAAAAAAAAAAGCCAGCATGATTTTGAAATGTTGCAAGCCACAAGAACTGATTAGACAGATGCGGGAAGACTATATGCAGATCACTCCTGCCTGAGGAAAATGACGTTAGCAGATATATTGTTTTATGAATTTATTTGAGTATAATATTTGGGAAAAAAATGTTGAAATATATAGCGGTTCTCAAAGAATTTCAATTGTTTACAGTGAGACAATGACTGATTGGAAAGGAATAAAATATCCTCTTGTTTTAGATTAACATCACATGGCAGAAAGCACTACCATCTACTCCACAGAGCTGACATCTGCTGCATGATTCTGAGTAGACACACAGGAAATAGGAAACTGAGGGTTAATAGGTTAATGAAAGAATAATAAAAAGTTAGTTGACACACAGATTGCTCATGAATGCCACCTCTGTGTGGAGTTATTCTGAACCTCAATTTCAATGATTTGTATATCCCTATACAGAAAGAGGGATAGGATATTGCACTAACCTGGGCCTTTGCTTATTTAAGGAAACTGAATTTTTAGAAGTATATTATTTAGAAACACTATTGGGTGGACAACATGCCTTACTACTTTCACTGCAAGTTTAAAGATATATCAGGATGCAGTCTTGTCAACATACTCCTCATCTTAAGTCATTTTCTGGAATGCAGATACACAACTCGTATTAATATGAACGAGAGTCTTGTGGTTAAATCCATGTAAATCCAGAGCTGCAGACTTGGGGAAAATAGAAATGTAAAAATCAATCTCAGCTTTCATGTAAAATAAGCAAGAGATGTAAAATAGTTATCAGGATTGGAAGGAAGTAGCCGCTAGGTTCCAACTCTGCAGCAGGAGGTAGGAATGGTCCAAAGAGAAAGACATACCTAATGTAAAATACGTCCATTAAATGTGGGGCTTTTCCAAAACATATTTTCTTAACCCACCAGAAAAATTGTTAGGTCAGCTCTGTGTAGTGGTGAGATCAATGAGCGGACAATCATTGGAGGAGAAAGACACAAAAATTGTTGCAGAGCCCTGAAAAAAATACTAAGACCAATTCTGACAATTTGCTGAAAATGTACCTCCCTATAGCTGGACTGATCATGCTCCCATAGGAGTCAATGGGAATTTTTCTATTTATTTAAATGGGCCTCCTATATCCTTAACATAAGTGCTGGAACTAGGGGTGCTGGGGGTGCTGCCGCACCCCCTCGCTTGAAGTGGTTTCCATCATATACAGGGTTTACAGCTTGGTTCAATGGCGCTCAGCACCCCCACTATACAAATTGTTCCAGCACCCATGATCCTCAATGGAGTAATATTGTCCATAACATCTGGGGAGAGAAAACCCCACTATTCTCAAACACCCCCTTCTTCTTATATCTCCCCCCCCCCCAAGCCCTCACTCTAAAGAAACAACACCAAAGCCTCATTCTCCAATCCCCAAACACCTTTCATTCTCTTCCAGGCTCTTCATAGAATCATAGAATCTCAGGGTTGGAAGGGACCTCAGGAGGTCATCTAGTCCAACCCCCTGCTCAAAGCAGGACCAAACCCAGCTAAATCATCCCAGCCAGGGCTTTGTCAAGCCTGACCTTAAAAACCTCTAAGGAAGGAGATTCCACCACCTCCCTAGGTAACCCATTCCAGTTCTTCACCACCCTACTACTAAAAAAGTTTTTCCTAATGTCCAACCTAAACCTCCCCCTCTGCAACTTGAGACCATTAATCCTTGTTCTGTCATCTTCTACCACTGAGAACAGTCTATATCCATCCTCTTTGGAACCCCCTTTCAGGTAGCTGAAAGCAGCTATCAAATCCCCCTTCATTCTTCTCCTCTGCAATCTCAGTTCCCTCAGCCTCTCCTCATAAGTCATGTGCTCCAGCCCCCTAATCATTTTTGTTGCCCTCCGCTGGACTCTCTCCAATTTATCCACATCCTTCTTGTAGTGTGGGGCCCAAAACTGGACACAGTACTCCAAATGAGGCCTCACCAGTGCTGAATAGAGGGGAATGACACGTCCCTCGATCTGCTGGAAATGCCCCTACTTATACAACCCAAAATGCCATTAGCCTTCTTGGCAACAAGGGCACACTGTTGACTCATATTCAGCTTTTCGTCCACTGTAACCCCTAGGTCCTTTTCTGCAGAACTGCTGCCCAGCCATTCGGTCCCTAATCTGTAGCAGTGCATGGGATTCTTCCGTCCTAAGTGCAGGACTCTGCACTTGTCCTTGTTGAACCTCATCAGATTTCTTTTGGCCCAATCCTCTAATTTGTCTAGGTCCCTCTGTATCCTATCCCTACCCTCCAGTGTATCAACCACTCCTCCCAGTTTAGTGTCATCTGCAAACTTGCTAAGGGTGCAGTCCACACCATCCTCCAGATCGTTAATGAAGATATTGAACAAAACTGGCCCCAGCACCGACCCTTGGGGCACTCCACTTGATACCGGCTGCCAACTAGACATGGAACCATTGATCACTACCCGTTGAGCCCGACCATCTAGCCAGTTTTCTATCCACCTTACCGTCCAGTCATCCAGCCCAGACTTCTTTAACTTGCTGGCAAGAATACTGTGGGAGACTGTATCAAAAGCTTTGCTAAAGTCCAGAAATAGCACATCCACTGCTTTCCCCTCATCCACAGAGCCGGTTATCTCATCATAGAAGGCAATTAGGTTAGTCAGGCATGACTTGCCCTTGGTGAATCCATGCTGACTGTTCCTGATCACTTTCCCCTCCTTTAAGTGGTTCAGAATTGATTCCTTGAGGACCTGTTCCATGATTTTTGCAGGGACTGAGGTGAGACTGACTGGCCTGTAGTTTCCTGGATCTTCCTTCTTCCCTTTTTTAAAGATGGGCACTACATTAGCTTTTTTCCAGTCATCCGGGACCTCCCCCGATCGCCGTGATTTTTCAAAGATAGAGCAGATAAAGATCATGGTTTTCTTCTCTCTCCCTCTTCCAAACAGCTATCATTCTCCACTCCCTCGCTCCACAAATATCCTCATTCTCTTCCTTCATCTGTGTCACCTCCTCTTCCCCAAGCCTCTTCTCTCCTCCTCCTTCTCGCAAAATTCCTAGTCTTTTCTACCTCCCCACAAATCCTCCTTCTATTTGATCCTGCACAATGTCTTCATCACTGCCTATACTGTACTCAAGCTCTTTCTTAAGTTTATACCTTCTGCATCTTAAGGTCCCCAGTCTTCTCTCTTAATCTCTGTGACAATCCCCCTCTGCACTGACATATACACCCTATCTCCCTCATCTCTTCCTCCTCAGCTCCCCTCTCCAAGGCCCTCTACATCCCTTCTCCCCACGTCTACTATCTGCCTCCCCATCCTAGATGACCTCTTCCAAGTCTCTCCAATGAGACTGCCCCTCTTGCAGCTCCCCTACTCAAAAGTGTTCCCCGCATTGACTCTGTCCACAACCAGACTCTCACCCCCACCCAGCATGTACCATCCAACCAGCTCTTCCCCCATCAGTCTGCCTCAGCAGGCCCCCTGCCCAAGCCTCTTTCATCCACAGTCAGCACTCCACATGTCCCACACCTGTATCTGTCCGCTTGTAATTGTCACCTAAGATAGTGCTTCTGTGGACCAACACCTGTATCTACTCCCAAGCCAGGGCAGCTCCCTGCCTGCTGAGGCAGACTTCCCACTCTGCATTCAGGCTGGGGAAAGAGCAGAGAATGAGGGAGAGTGTCAGGCAGTTAGGGAGTGAGGTGGATCAGCTGCAGATGAAATGGTCATTGCAACCTCCTGCCTGCCTGGAGGCAGAAGTTCCAAGCATCTCCTACTGGCAGGAGGCTGCAAGGCAGCTGCATCCATCTGTTGAATGTATCAGTTGTTTGAGTCCAGCATCCAGGAGAAGAGGAGAGTCAATTGATCTGGCTGCATAAAGCAGCCTCACAGCTTGCCTACAGGGGAAAGTTATATCAGTATAAGCTCAGTCTCTCCTGTACTTCCCACTTGGGTCCCTCTTCTCCAACCAAGGACTGAAAGTTGGGGGAACATCTGCCCTATCATTATGCCTAGGCCCATAAACTTATTCAAAATGTAGATACCTTTTACAGCATTTACAAAACACTCAAAAGCAAAGAAATTATTTAAGGACAGCCTAAACCTTAGTCTCCCATGTAAAAAAAAGTCTATTTCATCACAATACAAGACATTAACTTTGATCCATGGATTATTGGATTTTATTTTGATGTATTTTTGTTATTGTGACCTTGGTGTCTAGATGTTTTCTTAAGGGTTACTGTAAAATGTAAGGGGGGAATCAGAATATTTAATCAACTGAAAGTAGAATTTTGTAAAGTACTTATTTTTCATATTTTAAGAATAACATTGTGGTTTAATAGAAAAGAGTATAACAATCATTTTATGATAAAATTATGTATGCTCGCAAACTTTCATTTGATCAGTTAGAGTTAAACATAATATTTGTTTCTTTTTCAAAGGGTTTTCTGGTGTGTTCAAATTTTAATATCAGTCATGAAAAGATTCATTGTGGATCAGAATTAAAGTTCTTATGATGAAATATGCTTTGCTTATACTGGTTAAGAATAATAGTTCATTTACTATGTGGACAGTGTAAGATATATGTTGTACTTAACTATTCATTTCCTTACTATTACGTGCTTTGGTTTGATAAATGTTGCAGTAGGTAACTATTGGTTCACTTTGCAACTTTTTTGTTTTGAGAATTTTCCAGTTTTTTTAAAATATATATCTTTGCATGTGTGTAATAAAATGAAGGTACACCCAGAGGAGTGGCCTGCATTGACCCTGAACTCTAGGCCTTCTACTCTCTAACAACCACAGAGATCTTCACCTCTCTCCCTGCAGCCTCCCTTTTATCTGGCCTTCCTCTCTTTATACTCACATTGAAGCTCCTCCGCCAACTGGGCTTCATTTTCATTTGGCTCTAACCCACATTCCAGAGGATTTAATTGAACTCTGGCACTAAAAGTATTAACTAGAGCAGGAGGGTGTACAGAGCCCATCACAGCCCCAAATCTGCCTGCGGCTGCAATGGAATTATTCATAATGCCGAATGTTACGTACATAGATAAACCTTTATAGGATAAGGGCTTTGTCCCTGCACACATACACAGCTCAGCTTACCTTAACTCTGAGTAGTGATCTGAATCCTTTCAGCACTGTTAGATGTTGCTTAGGGTACAAACAAGGTTCTGCCTTGCCAGTCTATCCTGGGACACTCTTTGCATATCCTCTATGTTGTTAAGTCCCATATGTCTCTGAGTAGCCTTCAACAGAAGGATTTTGGGGGGGGGGATCCCCTTTTGCTTGTTCCTCAAGCTGCCCTATGGAACACATGCTGTGGCAGATGCTCAACAATTCCTTATCTACAAAGTGATCCAGAAAAAAAGATGGGAATATTTAAGACGTGTTAATATTGAAGCCAGAGCATCCCCCCTAGCTGATGTACCACTGGGGATCTAGAGGAACATGCAAAAGGGGCCAGCCAAAAGAATCCTTCTGTCAAATGCTACTCATAGAGGGGAAATAACTTATGGAACTTAACAACACAGAGGACATGCAAAGAGCGGCCCAGGATAGGCTGGGAAGACAAAGTGTTGTTTCTGTGCTAAGTGATGTGGGATGGCACAGGAAGGATTCAGCTTCAGATACTATGTTGAAAAGTGTGTTGATTTTAATCAACGGTCTCATCACCACAAGCTTTCAACATTTCCCAGCTAACTTATTCATCACCTGCAGCTTTCCCAGGTTTTAATTTTTTTTATTGAGTCTTTTTGCTTCTTTGTGATGTGAGATACTACGATGTCTCATTCTTGGTGTTGAATTTCTTTGTCAAGTCAACAGTTGCTTGTGGTGTTGGCCTGCCTGTAAACTCTTGAAAGTGCTCTTTTGCTCTTTGTTCTATATCTGCCATTACAAAATATTGAATGTTGATAAGAGAGATGCCAAAAAGTCAGAGCAAAGTGTTTCCCAAGCCTGGAACAGAAATATCTTGGGTTCACATGTAACACCTAAACTAGTAGGCCAGAGTGCTGACTTTCTCTAAGCTTCAGAAATCCCCTCTGACAAAGATGTGCCTAATAATACATTTTTACACTTACATTGTGGATTTTCAGTTGTAGTTCTCAAAATACTTTACAAGGTGCATAAGAATTATTAGCCCAATTTTACAGTTGGCCTAACTAATATAGCCAGGAACTTGAAACACAAATCAGAACTTGCCTTTTGTACTGGCTTGCAATGCACTGTCTCTTGAAATGTACAATAAGAACATAAGAATGGACATATTGGGTCAGACCAATGCTCCATCTATCTCAGTATCCTGTCTTCCAACAGTGGCCAATGCCAGATACTTAAGAGGAATGAACAGAACAGGGCAGTTATTGAGTGATCCATCCTCTATAGTCTACTCCCAGAGCTTTCGTCGGATGCATGTAGTGGATGCATGTAGTGGAAATTTCCAGGGGCAGGTATATATAAGCAAGCAAGAAGCAGGCTAGAGATAATGAGGTTAGTTCTATCAGGGAGGATGCGGCCCTCTTCTAGCAGCTGAGGTGTGAAAACCAAGAGAGGAGAAACTGGTTTTGTAGTTGGCTAGCCATTCACAGTCTTTGTTTAATCCTGAGCTGATGGTGTCAAATTTGCAGATGAACTGAAGCTCAGCAGTTTCTCTTTGAAGTCTGGTCCTGAAGTTTTTTTGCTGCAGGATGGCCACCTTAAGATCTGCTATTGTGTGGCCAGGGAGGTTGAAGTGTTCTCCTACAGGTTTTTGTATATTGCCATTCCTAATATCTGATTTGTGTCCATTTATCCTTTTCCTTAGAGACTGTCCAGTTTGGCCGATGTACATAGCAGAGGGGCATTGCTGGCATATATTACATTAGTGGACGTGCAGGTGAATGAACCGGTGATGGTGTGGCTGATCTGGTTAGGTCCTGTGATGGTGTCGCTGGTGTAGATATGTGGGCAGAGTTGGCATCGAGGTTTGTTGCATGGATTGGTTCCTGAGTTAGAGTTACTATGGTGCAGAGTGCAGTTACTGGTGAGAATATGCTTCAGGTTGGCAGGTTGTCTGTGGGCGAGGACTGGCCTGCCACCCGAGGCCTGTGAAAGTGTGGGATCATTGTCCAGGATGGGTTGTAGATCCCTGATGATGCGTTGGAGGGGTTTTAGCTGGGGACTGCATGTGATGACCAGTGGAGTCCTGTTGGTTTCTTTTTTGGGTTTGTCTTGCAGTAGGAGGCTTCTGGGTACACGTCTGGCTCTGTTGATCTGTTTCCTTATTTCCTCATGCGGGTATTGTAGTTTTGAGAATGCTTGATGGAGATTTTGTAGGTGCTTTTGACAGTTAGTGGCACCTGATCATCTTGGCTAATAGCCATTGATGATTCTTTTTTGAACCCATTTACACTTTTGGCCTTCACATTTTCTGGCAACAAGATCCACTAACTGTGTGTTGTGTGAACAAGTACTTCGTTTTTGTTTGTTTTAAACCAGCCCCCTATTAATTTAATTGAGTGACCTCTGGTTCTCGTGTAATGTGAAGGGGTAAATAACACTTTTTCTCTGTACCATTTGTGATTTTTATAGACATCTATCACATCCCCACTTAGTTGTCCCTTTTCTAAACTGAATAGTCCCAGTCTTTTTAATCTCTCCTCATATGGAGACTGTTCCATACCCTTAATAATGTCTGTTGCCCTTCTCTGTAATGTTCCAATTCTAATATTCAATATGTAATAGTGGTATAATGTTGTTTGAAAGTATTTGTTTTCTTTCACAGAATCTTTTTATTCTGAGGGGAGTGAACTCCACTGATTTGAGTGGATTATTACCTTTTTTGAGTTTATCTCCCCCCCCCCCAACCAAGAATAAAGTGAAGTACTGCTTTTGTGTGTTGTACTTGATGAATGATGTGTTTTTCTCCATGTTATTATCTTTTTGCATTAAGAACATTTCCAGTAAAAAATCTTGTTTAGGAACCACATGAAACTGACACAAAGCATATGCATTCCCAGATTTATTTGTCTTACTACAAAGTGAGTCTCTATTACCATGTGTACCCTTTTAAAAGCTGCTGAAATATAAAAGCTTTTACCATTTGGCAGTTAGCTATTTTATATTACTACTTTATGGAATCACATCATAATTTGTCAAACTCCCCTTTATAATTATTAGTGAATCCTAAATGATAGACTTCATTCCTTGACACCTTGTATGATGGTGAAAAATAAGATTTTTCATGCAAGTTGCTTGCAGTATAGACTAATTGGCATACTAATTGACTTTTACTATAATTTAAGTTTATTGTTTATTGCTTTTAGATTGTTAGCTGGCATTCATTTCTCTACTCGAACACAGTAGGTATTATGTTTTTATAAAGACAAATTTGCTTTAATTGTATTATATCAGTAATATGCCTGTGGGTTTGTATGAACAAACTGCATGTCTAAGGTGTAAGACTGTTTTTCTGACTTAGGTTCCAGGAAAGATCCAGGTACATCTTAGATTGGTTAGTGTGGGCAAATAGGAATACAGTAGCTATTAATAGTAATGGACCTGTGTATAGTCGTGTATACTGGGCTGAAATTTTACTCCTTAAAGTTCAGCCTAACATAGAGTACATTATTCAAGTGTTAGTAATCAGAATCTTTAGCCTTCTATCACTTCAGGTCAGTCAGTTACATGTGTGCTTATGAGTTTTATTGACCGTCAGATTGCACTTATCAGGATGCTCAAATCAATTAAGTACAAAAAGTAAGTTTAAATAACATTAAGGTTGTGCCACAGAGCAATAAAAGACAGGAAATTCCAAATCAAGGCTGACGCTGTCCTTTGCACCGTGGTATATGAAGTAATATATTCCTGGCTTTAAATCTAAATTGTTATGGTTTTGTAACAATCTGTGTTGCTATCTGAATGTATTTATTAAATCTGATTTCTGCATGTAAATAGTCAATGTGCATGTTTTAAAAAAATAATTCATGGAGTTTTGATTTGACATATTAAATTTCAGGATACAATATTGGCAAATGACTCGGGACCCAGTCAGATGTCTCATGAAGAGAGTGATATTATTCTTCACAAGAAAAATAGTCTAGTTCATTTAAAACATGTTCTTATTTTAAATGTCATTATTAATTTCTTAAGTGTGTATTTGAATATGATGTTGGTGCCCATTGAAAGCTGATAGCCCTGGAAAATCAATTATGTTCACATGCATGGCAAATGGCAGTGCAGATTTCTTCATGCCGCAATGCAAGCGTACAGATAGCCACTAGGGTCTGTAGCATATTTATCTGTATGTTTATATTGTTTGAGTAGATATTTGACATGAATCACCAAAACTTGCCCACGAAGTTTGGCAGAGCTGGGAACAGACCTTTACTCTGAGGTGACAAGACCCATCTCTTAACAAATAGACCATAGTGCCTCTCATAACTAGCTTTACATCTTTGTATATTAGTTAGGCCAACTGTAAAATTGGGCTAATAATTCTTGCTCAGAAACTAGAGGCTGGGGTTTTCAATGCCACCAAAAGGATTTGGATGCTTAATTACTGTTAATTGTAAAGGAATTGGGCAGCTACATTCCTTTGTCAATATTAGAAATCTCTGCCTAATAGTTCTGTGTAGTCTGCTTCCCCTAGGATTAACTAGCCTTAGAATTTGTTTGTTCTCCTATCCTTGCATACAGTTGGCTGAAGTCTTCATTTGGCTCTCTCAAAAAAAGTCTCTGTGGAGAGGCTGGCCGGACACTCGCAGTCTCCAGTTAGTTTTTTCCATTTTGTGTCTGGACTCCCTGCATGTGTTTGTCTGACCTGCATATCACCCTGGCTGAGACACTGGTACCTTTATGGTCTCTAGACAGCAGTTTTTCCTCGAGAACTAATGGAAAGCCTTCTTCCGGCTGAGACTGTTGTAACTATGCTACATTGTTTCAGCTGGTAGTTCATCTTACTTAAAGCTTATATGAGAGCCAGATGTGATGTAAGTAGGCTGTTAACCTACTCTCTTCAGAGTCCAGCACATAAAATCTTACCTTAACCTTCCTTCCTGCTAAGATGATTTGGTATACCAGTTTCTATGCTCTTTAGTCTAATCCCCCTCTGACTCTGTGGACTTGTTCTGTAACCTAGACAAGATTTTTTTTTAATTTGTAAAAGTCACTCTCAGCCCCTGCTCTTCATCATGGAAACTGAGGAGGTAAAATACAAATACGGTGCTGTAAAATGCAATGCAAAGCAAATGACTAAGCAGATAAAAGCAAGAGAATGTTTTGGAGCTAGACTGCTTCTGCATCTAAAAAGGGCTGTCAAGAATTCTGGAAAATGACTGGCCACTGAAGCATTGGTGAGAGCCTGATAGTCAATATGGAAAAAACACAAACATTTTGCACATATTTGTCTAAATATACTGTCCATGCATTACAATCCAAGTGTGCAGGATTCCATACTGTTTTGTTTTCACGTTGCCTTCATCATCATGGATTGCTCTGAGGAGGCAGCCAGTTTATAAGTTTTAAAACAGTGGTCCCCAAACTGTGGGGCACACCCCCTAGGGGGCATGGAGGAACATTTAGGGGGCATAGTGGGGCCCAGGCCTGCCCCCATGGGGGGGTGGGGAGGGAGTGCCATCCAGTCCCACACTGCCCCCAGCCCTGGTCACAGGCCCACTTCTGACCCCAGGCCCTGGCCCCAGCCCCAACCACGAGCCCAGCTGCAGTGCTGGCCCCAGTCCTGACTCTGGCCCTGCTCCCAGCCCCAGTTCTACTCCCGACTGCAGCTCCCAGTCCCGGCACCCCACCACAGCTCCTGGGGGGCATGGATCAGATAAGTGGGGCACGAACAAAAAAGTTTGGGGACCATTGTTTTTAAAAACTTTGTTTGAGGTACAACACTGGCTTTTAAAGCATTTAGAGGTCTGTGAGAACCCACTGCAACCTGTACATTGCAGATTTACTCCTAACAGAATGGCACGAGCTGATGTGTGATAGAAGGCAAGGGTGGTGTTGTCACCATGTATTCAAAATGTGTGTGTTATGCAATATTTTATCCCAGCAGCTAATGTGTTAAAATTGAGTTAGTAAGAAAGAACATGAGCTAACATGTTGCAGTGTTCCTGTCTGTAAGTGTGACAGATATCACCACCCCGTGCAATATCTTGGGGGGGGGGCAGGCGGGCATATTGTATTCAGTTTATGTATCCTTGTGGGCCACAGGTTGCATGTAACTCCAGGGGGGAGGGTTACCATAGCTTCTGCAGGAACCAAAAAACAGTGAACAAAGATTAAGGTGAATCCCATAAGTTGTAAAAACCTGCAGAGAGGTACCATTCCACTCCTAGAGAAGGCTCAAACTAGGTTTTCCAGAAACCAATAGACAAATAAATGGATTTTGGTATAAAAAGACTGCATTTAAACTGACTCGTGGCCGCCTTTCTGATCCAGAAAACAGACAGACAGGACCTTTGCTCCAAGATAAGCCTCGACACTTGTGGAAGGGTTGGAAAGGCTTTGGCCTACTAGGACCCTATAACACTGATGGATGACCTCTGGTCAGGAACATTTATTGTTTTTGTGTGTTTTCTCACTAATGCTTTTATTTAGAAAGAACCGTGTAGTAACTTGGAACTGCTACCACTATACTGTTCGTAGCCCTTGGAGAGAAAGTAATGCACTGGACTTTAGGCAGATTGGCTTGCTGGAAATATCAGAGTGTAAGGCAGGGAGCTATTCCAGTTAGGAAGGAGAAAGGTGTGTGTCTCCACTCAAAATATATGATGTCTAGGAACCAGAAACCTGAAGTGGGTGTCATCAAGGGACAACAGAGGGAGAATACAGTTGCAGTTAACCCTGAGACTGACACACTAAGTGTCTGCAAACAGTCCACCAATGATATTGTGTCACAACTAGCATGCTGGGCTGCACAGGTGTCTATGTCTGAAGATTGCTTTTGAGCAAGTAGAGCAAGAGCTATCTGAATGCTGGTCACAGTTTTCTTCTCAGAGCTTTCAAGGTTGTTTCATAATAGAAAGGTTATGTTAAGAAACTGTTAAGAAAATACAAGTGTCTGCTTAACCGTTCTTTAATGCACAAGAGCACAGTAGCAGGATGTGTCTAATTTTCAAAGTTCAGCACATGTCCTACTGCCCCCTAAGATATGTTCCAGCAAACATGCTAATCTCTGCTTGGAGCTTACTCTGCAGTTCATCTGTCTGAAAGGTCCTGAAATTCTTCAAGGGTTGCCTCCGCATTGTCACTAAGGCCTAGATTTTTAAAGGTGTTTAGGTGTTACTACGTTCAGCTTAGACCTAAATCAGTTTGGTGTTGCAACACTGAGCTCAGCAAGGCCTAAATACCTTTAAAAATCCAGGCCTAAATTCAAGGATTCATGGATGAATCTGGGAAAGCTTTTCTGGGAGGAAAGGATGCTTGCAGATGCGGATATGGGATATCCCAGGGCCAAGGGAACACTTTTAGTGGTGGCAATCAGCAAATAGAGCTGTAGGCACAACTATGGGTATAAGTGAGCAGGGACAGGAAAGGTATATCCCCACTGAAAATTTCAGTTTGGGGAAGATAACTTGCCCCCCACCTCCACCTCTCTGACTTGTATGCCCCTATTGGAGGGAAGGAAGGGAGGCTACAGAGGGAACGCTCTGCTAGCTAAAGAACACCTTTTTATCCCAGTCTAGACATACCCTATGAGTGTTATTGTCCTCCAACGAGATGTTGAAAATGACAAAACTAGCCAAAAGGAATAAACATAACAGTGTCACATGGCAACTTATTTTTTAAGTAGATCAGAGAACTCTGGTCAGAATGAACTAGAGTGCAGCAGGATTGAGCCCAAGGCTTACTATGAAATAAAAAATAGACATGAACAGTAATAAACAGCCATTGTTTTCTTGCACAACTGTAACACTTGTGTACTGTTAAACATTACTGAAATGAAATGTGAAAAAATGAATTGTTTTCCTAGTAAATATTTTGGATAGGGTACATTTCTAATACTATCAGTTATTACTTATTTATCTGACTGAAGAAAGCATAAAGTGTAAAGGTTCTTGGTGGTTTTAAAGATAAATGAATTAAAATTTTGATCAAGATGATTACTTAAAGTCAACATTCTTTGTATTAAAACACTTGATGTTGCTTTATGTTCCAACCTCACAAAAGTTTTGCAACTATAAAAGAAATCTTGAACAATGAAATGTATTTTAGCATAATTTACTAACATTTTAATACAGAAAGTTATTTAAATAATTAAGGACATAATTAAGCCCCATCAACCTACTGAACTGTTTATTTTTCAGATTAAAACTTCATAAGGATTCTTGTGCTTTCATCTTTATTAGACAATGTATTTGTTTTGTATTTTCATGGACATCTAATTAATGTTATCTGTTTAAAAATGAATAATTCCCCCTTTGTCTGTCATGACTATATACTAATACATAGTTACTATGGCACTCCCTGGAGTTTAAACCACATTCTGTGAGAAAAGGAGCAATACCACATGAACAGTGGTACCAGAAGTCTTTATACCTATGCCTCTGTTAGGCACAATGCTTCCTTAGTACTGGGGGAGTGCCCTTTGCAAAGGGGTAGCCAGTATTCCTCCCAGCCAGGCAAAATCCAAACCCTCTTTTTATTGATAAACAGTAAAAAGTACACGTTCTTCCTTGCTACTGACATTGGATGAGAAGCTGAACAGAACATTATTGCACTAAGACTACAACAGTCACTTTGCTATAGCCTTTCCTGGTGCTTCCTACCGTCCCTTGGCAAAGCTCTCTTCTGTACAGATCTCTTCTACATCTTCATTTACCCTGAGCGATCTTTAGATTGGACAGCCAGGGAAGCCCAACAGCTAACCAAACAAAGGGGAAGAGTCCCCTAGTCATGTTGAAAGCTCAAGCCGTCTCCTAACACCCTCACTCAACCTGTGTGCTTCACTCCTTCTCTTTGTTTCCCAGGTCAGCATTATCTGTTCCCACATACTGTCTTACTTCTCATTGTGGTATCACTGGTCTGTTAGATGGGACCCTGTCACAAGGTCTGCTCACCGCTAGTATGCCTCCTCCAAGTCACTCTGGGAATTAGCAGATTCCAGGTCCAATGCCTCCTTTCTGCCTCTTGCCACATGCCCTGCCTTCTCTTCCTGGCTCTCAGTGATGAAAGATGCTCTGTTTGTGAATTAGATCTCCAGAGAAAAACATACCTAGAAGGGGAGGATGTATCAAAGTCTATTCTTACCAACTAGGCAGGCAGTCTTCCCATTCACTGCCCACCCAGTACCACGTCTCCAGTGGCTGGTAGGGGAATCTAGACTCACTCCCTACTCTAGGTTCCAGTTCAGGGACCCTCTAATCAGCAGCCAAGTTCTGTTCCATTTTGGACCTTGCTACCTTTTCCCTGAGCCTTAGTTAACCCCTTCTGGCTCCCCTTCTCTAGGTTTACTAGTCCCAAAACTCCATTCTTCTAGAGAGGAATTGTATACTTCTTTGGCTCTGTAACCCCCAAACACACTTCCCTTTTCCCAGAAAGTGATTGCAGAATACATCCCTGCTGCTAACTTGCTGTCCTTATAAACCCAGCCCAGCACATTCCTCCTCAACTGGACTCTCTCAATTTTCAGTCAGAGGATTACTTAAACCACCTGATTCCCCTCAGCTGTGGCCCATCTGGTTAATTGGCCTCCTTCTTAGCTACGTTAACTCTGTCAGAACAAGTGTGGGGGTGAACACCCCATCACAGAGCTAGAATGAATAGCTCTCCTTAATAGTCCAGTTTGGAAATACACCTTCCATTTTAACTTTCCCTTTGAACAAAACATTCAGGTTAATATTATTTTAAATATGCATCTAGGATATGAATATCACCATATGCCACATAAACAAACCCCAATACTGAAATATATGGCCTCATTCCTCCATGGCTCTATATCATCATACTTAGTACCCACTTGTAAGAGTAGGTAGATTCCCATTACAGTTGAGAGAAACAGAAGAGGAATTGTGTGAATCTAGCCAATGATAATTGAATGTTCTTCCACTTTACCAAAAGTAGCACTGAAACTAATATTAAAAACAACAATGTGTTTTCTGTCATGATAAAGCCTAAGGTTATCCAGTATTGGGTGAAATACAAAAATAATGCAGAATTGTTTCACTGCTAGACTGAAAATCATGCCACTGACAGCAGTTCATTTTTTTTTGAGTTATTGCATTAAAATCCTGTAAATCTACTTGTAACACTGCATAAGAATGATCCGTGGATTAAAAATCAATGAGGAGCTTTATATAACACAGAAGAGTAAAGTAAAATAGTAACCCGAAACTTCAGATGCATGAGGAACATAATCTGTAAGGCAAACAACAGAGACAAGATCCACATGAGCAGTTAATCAAAAGGTATTGTAAAGCCTGGTCTAAAATATGGAAATGTCTTTACAAGTAAAAGAGGCCAAATCCTCAGCTGGAAAAATTGGGTCAAATGAAGTCAATGGAGGAGCTTCCATTTACATCAGCTGGGGATCTCATCCAGTGTTTGTAAAATGAATGGACTGCACTACAGTCTTTTAATTTTTCTGCTAGCAGTCTGGAGAGGTAATTAGTATACAGCTATACCCCCAATAGTGTTGTTTAATACAACTGTTTTTTGCCTTGCAGTGGTATGTAAAAGCATACAGAGAGGCTAAGAGCCAGAGGGCCTGATACACTATGTAGTCATATACACCTATGGCAAGTGGGAGTCAGCATTTCTGATTTGGTATACAAAGTGCAAAGCAGTGGAGAACTTGGATGTTTGAAATGAAGACAGCTTGTAAGGAAATGGAAACCCAATCCCCAAACCATATATAGTATTGAGATTTCTTAAGTCCCATAGCTAACTATGAATAGGAAAGCATACAGTATACCTGATAAAAGAGAGAAGTGAAGAAGGCAGAAAGGAAAATATGGTGAAATGTGAAACACAGGAAGTGTGCAGACCACAAGGTTCCAGCAATGCACACAGAAAATAAACAGCACACTTGGAATTGCTCCTGAGGCTAGGGAACACTCAGAAAATAGTTTTTCAGACAGAAAAACCACCCTAATGAAGGACTAAAAGAAAGTAAAGTTGGAACAAACTGAAGCCTGATCTCCACCTAAAACTTATATCAACCTACTTGCATCTCTTAGGGCTGTGCAAAGTAGTTAAGATGACCTAAGCCCTGGTGTGAACACCACTAGATTTCTTCTGTCAACCTCACCATCACCTCTCAGAGAGGTGGATTTACTACAGTGATGGAAAAACCCCTTCCAATGCTGTAGTGCCTACATTTCAGTTCTACAGCAGCATTGCTGAAGTGTAGACAGACGGGAAACACTGTAACCATTTCAGGCAAGCAATTCCATGCCTAAGCAGGAATTCGTTATCTTGTTATTAAAGTGCATGTGTCAGGAATACTGTAAATACAGTGGTAACATTATATAGTTGTCTATGGAAAACCTTGTGGATATCCACTAGATAGGTAAAAGCAAAGAGTAATCACCCACTTTGAGTCTGATTTTCATGGTACTGAGCACTGACCTATTGACTTCAGTTACCTCTCTGAAAATCAAGCCCCTGGGGATTCAAAATGTTGGGAAACAGATTGAAGACTCCTTTGTACAAGACCACATCAAAGATATACTTTACTGTGTGCGCGTTGTACCTTAAATAAAAAATTAAGCCTGGCATTTTCAAAGGGACTAAAAGGAGTCAGGGATCCCAACTTCCATTGAATTTTATAAAGATTTTGGGAGCTTAATTCCCTTAGCTTTCTTTGAAAATCCCAGCCTAAGGGCTTGTCTATGCATGGAATTGTTCCTGATTAACTCCATGTGTGGACATTCTTATTCTGTAATAAGTGTTTTGTTCCTTAACCGACTTCGAAAATTTGAAATGGTTTTCCTCTTCTTTGTAACTTCAGCCCTGCTGCTGTGTATGGCTACACTTGGGGATAACCTTGCTCTTAGGAACATGCTGGGACTATACAGTATGTTAGTTTCTTAATAACATTTTTAAAAGGAGACTCATCTCCTTGACCATTTAAAGAGAGCTTTATCTTCCTTTCCAGACAGGCTATTTGATCGAGTAATTTAATACAAACTTTCCAGAGCATGAGCAATACAGGTTGTGTTCTGATCAAAGGGACCTTTATACTTAAAAAATATGTATCTTTTTTAAGCTGATTGACCTTTAAGAAAATGTGTATCCTGTTTTCCATGTCTTATTTTTTTCCTCTCTTTTCAAGCACACAGCTTCCTGAAAAGGTTTTATACAGATCACATTTAGCAAAACTGTGAAAAGTAAGTGCTTAAACAGCAAAACAGCACATGCTTAAACCACGTGGATATATAAACTACAAGACTTAGGGAGACTCAAGATCAGAATTTTTTTGCAAAAATCACATTGGCTTCATTGGATAATTTGCATGGAGTAAAGCAAACAAAATTTGGCCCATTCATTAGAACACTTTCCTCCCAGAATATTAGGGATGTGTTGTACCAATAAGCATTAATACTTTTTTTTGCAGAACATAATAAAAAACTGCAAATAAATTATACAGTATTTGAAAATAACAGCCTAGATTTTTATAGACAAAGGAGCCTAAGGGAATTTGATGCCAAATCCTATTAACTTCTTTAGGTTCCTTTGAAAATGAAAACCCCAGCCTTAATTAGTATAAGCCAAACATCCAGCTAGAATTATTGTGAAAAATAATAATACATTGAATTAACTAATTTTCAGTCTAAATAAAACCATTGTTTGCAACAGACCCAGGTCATTGCTAAACTCTCATTTTTCAGCTTGAGAACTGATAGCCACACCAGCTACACAAGCACTTTAAATTCAGTGTCATAGCACATCTCTGTTCCTCGGAATCTTACATTAGCCTCCACTGGTAGCCAGGAAGGCAATATAATGATGTGGAAACAAAATTTCAAGGTGTTAAGTTGATCCAATGCAACTTTTGTTATAGAGCCCAATAAGACCCCACTTTTTCAGTAGCCCCTTCAACTATATGGCCTCAAATTGATATGGCTCTAACTATAAGCTATTGATATCAGGTTTCTATTCATTTAGGCCCAGGTTCTCAAAGGTGTTTAGGTGCCTTATTCCCATTAGGCAGCTGAGCACTTGCAAAGGAAGGGAAAACAGAAGACCAACACACATTTTCTAAAAGTATGTGTGATTCCCAGCTCGGGTAGACCTACAGTCCATTAGCTCTGTTCGAGCTAGAGTACTCAAAACAGCAGTATGAGTGCAGAGGTGTGGAAAGCTTCTCAGGCTAGCCACAGGAGAATATACCCAAGGACCTGGACAGGACAGGACTGCACTCAGGTGGCTAGCCCATGCAGCTGGGGCCAGACTGGTATTTTTAGCATGCTAGCTTGAAGAGAGCTAGTGTGTGCATGTTTACCTGAGCTCGGAAGCATCTCTCTGCTGCTGTGTAGACATACTCTTAAAGGTCAAACAGCTGCAAAAAAGATGCATCTTTAAGTGTAAAGGGCCCTTTGATTTGAATGCAACTGATAGTCCATTAAGGCACCTAAATCCATTTAAGGATCTGGGCCTTAGTTCCCATGTTCCTCAGTGTATAGAGGACAGCTTTTCTGTGGCACCCTTTTTCTTCTCAGGATAGCCAGGAACTGTTGCCAGGTGGTAGAATTGTTTTTCAGTATCCAGTAAGTACCTGAAGCTGTAATACTTTTGTAGGCAAATCCTACACTAACTTCATTGGGCCCTACCTAGAATCCCATTTGAACTCTTTTTTTAAAGAGACATCTTACACTTGGCTAATTGTTACAGTTTACAAAATATCAGAGGGCTAGACATGTTGTTGTTTTTGTGGCTACAGATTGAGGAGTCTGCTGGCACCTTAAAAAGACTAAGATTTATTTGGGCATAAGTTTTTGTGGATAAAAAACCCACTTCTATGCCCATGAAAGCTTGTGCCCAAATAAATCTGTTTGTCTTTAAGGTGCCACTGGACTCGTTTTTGTAGTTTACAAAATGTAAGGTAGCGTGTTTTGTTTCTAATACACTGGATGCAACTCTTTAAATTTCTGCAGCTGCACACCCTAAATCTTGGCACAACCCACTAATATCTCTTAGGTAGAAATATGACCCAATAAAAGTAGAGTATTATAAGCACTAAAGCTCTGTTATGTCTAAGTCCAAGTATGAGGCTCTTTACTCAGTATTCATACAACAGAAAGCAACTAGAGAACCACTATTTCTCAGTGTGCAGATTCAATAATTATTGTCTGTTTGTTTTAATGAATGCACAAAGTTGCACCCCACCCAAACCATATCATAAAACTGAGATAGTACTGTTTTCAAAGAGCTCTCTCTAACAAAATATCATGTAATTTTGCAATGTAATATATATAAATAACAATGCTATGTTCACCAGTTTATTCCAGCTGCCTTAGAATACTATTCCAATTAATCAAAGGCAATCGAAGAGATTGTGGAAAAAAAAAAAGCTGTAACCAACATCAATTGCTACATCATATTGTATCTAGCAGTCATTTATAATGATTGATTATTCATGACTTTTTGTAAAAGGGTTTGCATCTGCCAAAACTAATACATACCAAAATTGTGGTGTCACTTCTATAACTTTTTAATAGCTATTTTGGCAACACCTGGCCTGCTAGCACTTATATTGTGGGCATATCTGGGGATTAACTTGATTCAGGTCTGATGCCCCCCTCCCATATCCCTTGCTTTCCAGCACTTGACCCTTTAGCCAGGTCATTTGGTAGTTCTCCCTTTCCAGGGTAACAAACTCCAACCAGACAAGCTATCCAGATGCTGCCTCAGAGTCTTCTGTTCCACATCTCCAGGTCCTGAACTACTTTCCCAGTAGCTAATAGGAGAATTAGGGAGCTCCTGCTACTTTAGATTTCAGTCCAGGCACCCTATGACTAGCAAGCTAGATCTGCTCAATTTCAGACCATGTTGCTGTTTTCTTAGGCTCCTTCCTGCCCCACCTCTCTATCTCCTTGCCTGTTTCTAGTTTATCATTGGAGCTTTCTCTGTGGCTATTTTACCCTTCTCAGTCTCTTGCTAGACTCCAGAGACAGGACCACAGTGCTTACTCTCATCTTTGTCCCTAGCCAACTCCCTTTCCCTCTGGGAATAACTACAGACCTCTTTCCTACAGCCACCTTTTTGGATTCATCCCTTTATATAGGCCCCACCTGCCCCTTCCCAGTTGAACTTTATATTCCATTTGGCTTCACTGAGCCCTGGCTCTCCTCCAGGTGCTGCATATAAGATTAATTGACCTAACTGACCTACTCTGCTTTGTGTGGGGGTAGACACCCCATCACAAACCCCCATAATATAAAGATTTTGAAAACAATTGGAGCGTGATTAAAGAGCAACAAAAGTGATTAAGGATCTGGCAGAGCTGATCTATGAGAAAATATTTTTTTTAAAAGCTAAATCTGCATATCTTGTCTAAGAGACCGCTAGGGGATCTGATGACAGTCTACATGTATCTGAAAGATGTAAGAAACAACCGCCAAATTCATCTCTGTTATAACTCCACAGACAACAATGGAATAGCACAGGAAATGAATTTGACCTTAAGGATTAGAATTCTATGATATGGTACACAGGTGTATAAACAGTGCATTGGAAAGGAGAGACTGGATAATTCAATAGGTCTTTTTCATCTTTAATTCCTTTGAAACAACTGAATATGGTAGTTTATTTAAGTGTGACAACTATTGTTCAATCTCATTAAATATTCTTAACAACTAACTGGTATCTGTAACAGCAGCTTCCCACCGATGTAATTGGGAGTTATACCTGTGTAGCTGATGACAGAATTGGGCTCACAATATACAATAAATTCTTTATATCTTTGCTCAAGCAATTCATTTAGTTGCATAATTTAGTACATAAGAAATAATTATTAGGAGCATATTTACTGAAATACAATTGTTTGACATATATCTTCATAAAAATTGTTATACTTCAATAAATATCCATAGTAACCAGTGTGTATTTAATTAACATATTATAACTCTCTCATTAAATCTAAGTTAAATACTTTTGGGGGATATTTCATTTAAAGTGCAACTGGAAATCTCTTTTTGCAAGATTACATAATTAACCTTATTTTTGGTTCATGACCAAAGACAGGGCACTTGATGGCTAATGCTGAATTGTCCTTTCCCTGAACATGTGTCTACACTTTGATAAAAATCTAGCCAAAGGGTTTGAGAACAGAACAAGAAAGAATAAAATGAATGTACTATTTAGCTCATCTGTGATTCCAAAATAGTTTATTTGGAAGCCTTAAAAGCCTTGAAAAAATGACAGAAGAGTACAACTTGCAATAACTAACAAAGTTATGGACCATTTTAATTTACATCAAATAGCAAGTTAAATTGCTGATAAAAAGTGATGAGATCTTTCAAAAAATGTTAAACCACCCAGTCACTCTAAATTTGTCATTCATGCTTTACCTCCCCACCTTCCCCTCTTTTCTACTGACCCCCTTGTCAGAACAGAACTGTTAGTAACGTGCACGATTGTCTTTTGGCTTACATGCTAATGTACATGAATGGGCTGAAAGTTACTCACGCTCACCTTTATATGTAATTTATGTGGGGCTCCAATCTTCTCTTTTCCTAACGAATCTTCTACAGTTGAGTAATCCATAGAATAGTCTGAGGTATAGGCCCAAGATATGTAAAAGACTAAGTTTCACATGCTAATAACAACATCATTGAAATGTGTATCCGATTTTCTAAATTGGGACAAGTCTGTGCCTAGACAAGTCCGGGGCTCATCTACAAGGTTTGTGTGTGTATGAGAGAGAGAGAGAGAAATAAGCCTTAGACTTGAGGTATAGTGAAGATATACATATAGTGAAGGTATAGCACAGTGGAGGGAGAGCCCTGTGGCAGTGCTGCAGTGGGGTGCTGTAGCGGGGAGGGATAGCTCAGTGGTTTGAGCATTAGCCTGCTAAACCCAGGGTTGAGTTCAATCATCAAGGGGGCCATTTAGGGATCTGGGGCAAAAATCAGACTGGGGACTGGTCCTGCTTTGAGCAGGGGGTTGGACTAGATGACCTCCTGAGGTCCCTTCCAACCCTGATATTCTAAGATTTAGAGATTTGGCCTGACCATGATCTCACTTACCCACCATTTTATACTGATGCAAATCCAGTGACTTCAAGGCTATTATTCCTTATCTGAACCTGAGAAAGTAAAATTAGAATCAGGCCCAAGATAGAGCTGACCTGGTTCAGCTTTAACTTACATAAGAGAATTGATCCAGTCATGAAGGAAATAAGACATAAAAGAAATGGATTTAATGCAGCAGGCAGTAAATTTGGTCATCAATGTATAGAAAAGATGTAGAGAAACTGGATAGGATCCAGAGGTGAGCGACAAAGATGATCAAAGGGATGGCATGCAAGTCATATGAGCAAATGCTGAAGGAACTGGGTATGTTTAATTGGGAAAAGAGGAGATTAAGGGGGAATTCTCTCTAAGCTGTGTGGCCGCACAGCTGCACAACAGGCTATAAAGGGCTGTGCAGGCCCACAGCCACAGGGGCCTGGAGAGAAGAGAGGTAGGGGGTGGACGGTGAGAGGAGCAAGTTGGGGCGTACAGGACTGCCACAGCAAGAGGTGCCTCTCCCCCAGCCCTGGCCCCAAAGCTCCTGCCATTGGAGAGAGGTGCTCCTCTCCCTCCAGCCCTGGAGCTGCTGCTGGCAGGGAGAGGCCCTTCTCACCTAGCCCCAGCCCTGGGGCTACTGCAGTGAGAGAGGGCTGGGTGAAATCCTCTCTCCCCACTGCTGCCCCAGGACAGCCTGCACCCCAAGCCCCTCATCCCCAGCCCCACCCCAGAGCCTGCATTCCCAGCCAGAGCTCTCACCTGCACCCTGAGCCCCCTCCCGCACCAAAAACCCCTCATCCTGGGCCCACCCCAGAGCCCACACCCCCATCCAGAGCCCTCACCCCCCTGCACCCCAACCCTCTGCCCCAGCCCTGAGCTCCCTCTCACTCTGAACCCTTCTGCCCCACCCCTGCCACACATCACCTCCATATTGGTGTATACAACAAAATTCATTCCACGCATGGATGTAAAAAAATTAGAGGGAACATTGAATGTGATAGAGGTCTTCAGATAAGGACATAAAAACAGCCATACCGGGTCAGACCAAAGGTCCGTCTAGCCCAGTATCCTGTCTTCTGATAGTGTCCAATGCCAGAGGGAATGAACAGAACAGGTAATCATCAAGTGATCCATCCCCTGTCGCCCATTCCCAGCTTCTGGCAAACAGAGGCAAGGGACACCATCCCTGCCCATCTTGGCTAATAGCCATTGATGGACCTATCCTCCATGCATTTATCTGGTTCTTTTTTGAACCCTGCTAAAATCTTGGCCTTCGCAACATCCTCTAGCAGACAGTTCCAGAGGTTGACTGTGCATTGTGTGAAGAAATACTTCCTTTTGTTTGTTTTAAACCTGCTGCCTATTAATTTCATTTGGTGATCTCTAGTTCTTGTGTTATCAGAAGGAGTAAATAACACTTCCTTATTTGCTTTCTCCATACCCGTCGTGATATTAGAAAGCTCTATCATATCCTCCCTTAGTGTCTCTTTTCCAAGCAGAAAAGCCCCAGTCTTATTAATCTCTCCTTATATGGAAGCTGTTCCATACCCCTAATTATGTTGTTGCCCTTTTCTGAACCTTTTCCAATTCTAGTATATCTTTTTTGAGGTAGGGTGACCACATCTGCAGGCAGTATTCAAGATGTGAGCGTACCATGGATTTATATAGAGGCAATAGGACATTTTCTGTTTTATTATCTAGCCCTTTCCTAATGATTCCCAACATTCTGTTAGCTTTTTTGACTGCCACTGCACATTGAGTGGATGTTCAGAGAACTATCCACAATGACTCCAAGATGTCTTTCTTGAATGGTAACAGCTATTTTAGACCCCATCATTTTATGGGGTCTAAAGATACTTGAAGGGCTGCCCAAGAAAAGATGGAGAAAAGTTCCCTTTTTCCACAGAGGGCAGGACAAGAGGCAATGGGTTCAAACTACAGCATAGCAGATTTAGACTAAATCCCAGGGAAAACTTCCTAACTGTATGAACAGTAGGACAATGGAACAGACTGCCTAGGTAGGTTGTCAAAGCTCCTTCACTGGTCATTTTCAAAAGGAGGTTGGATATTCATCTGTCTCGGATGGTTTAGACACAACAAATCCTGCATGTTTGCAGGGGGTTAGACTAGATGACCCTTATGGTCCCTTCTAAACCTGTGGTTCTATGTTTCTATGATTCTATTAAACTAATCCCCATTCAATGAGGCACTGCGGGACTAGTTCCACTTTAATTACCAGGTGAATATTTGGGTCCAGTGTGGTAAGACTATTCAATTTAACCATGTGGGAGGGAAGATGACACTGAGCCCTATCCAACAGCCCCCAGTAAGGGATTCAGCCTGTGCTGGGCTCCTTTGTTCCCACTCCTCACGTGGGGAACAAGGGTGCTCAGAGTGACTCAATGGACATCAGACTTAAAACCGGTCTTGTCCCAGTAGCCTTCAGAGTCCTGTACTTGGGATTGCTCCAGGATCTGGTCACCTACTTACTCCATCTATATACCCTGGAGTCCTGCTGCAAGTTGTCACAAGGGGTTGGATGGGAGAGGAGGGGAGGGCTAGAAGGGGGTATTTTTATTTCAAACAAGTTTTCCTTTTCATTTTAACTATCTTAACTAACCAGCCAGACCTCTGTGTGGCTGTAAGGAAGGTATAAAAAAAAATCCAACTTGACACAAACCAATCTTCTGCAGTGGGAAAAATCCCTTGCCAAAAAAAGCATTTTGGCTCGGCTCACAGCATGCCTGGAGATCCATCCAGGCAACTACACAGCAAAGGTGGGATGGAATGGATGTGGGGGAGGCAGCAAACAGTGGTCCACTCTTGAGAGGGGCCTTCTATGACCCCACCTCCTCAGTTTAGCTAATAGCCCCTCCTAACTCCCTCTCCTCCAAATGCATTGCTCATTCCCACAAAGATAGGATAAGATAGGATAAAATATATATGCAGCTGATGCCTCCTTTCTCCTAATCTGGGCAGGGCATTTTTGTTGTACTCTTATTTCTCCATCAAGAAACTGACAAGTTCTTTCTTTTGGAAAGGCCTAATGCCATTTTTGTGTGACGTAGCTCAAAAATCTTGCTTGATTGCTATATAGATAATGGCAGTTTCTTTTTGGGGAGCCTCAAGTGGGGGGAAATAATCTTAGTGCCTGATTTTGCAAGCACTTACTATTGGGCATAACATCGCTTAATCCCATTGATGTCCTTTAGTAAGCACTACACCCAGTTATAAGCGTTTTTCAGGATCTAACTCTTAGTTTTTCCGTTTTGCTACCTATCACCGTTTCTTTCATCAAACAGGAGACCAAAAAAACTTTCTTCAGGCAGTTATCTCTCAAATGTCCCTAATTTCAAAGGACCCACATTCTATACCTAAATGGTATCCTCTTGACTTTTACTGTTGAGATGATTTAGATTAGTAATACAGATTCATGCAAGCAAAACAATAGACTTATTTACACTAAATAACAAAATATCAGAGTATTTTAAGTTTTCTGCATGCATAATTTTTGTGTCCCTCATTTGAGTATTTTAACACATTGATTCTCCCCTCTGGGCCTGGTAAGATTGACAGCTATGTTCAAGCAGTTACTGTAGGTACATCCAGGGGTGGCTCTAGGTATTTTACCGCCCCAAGCATGACAGCCAGGCTGCCTTCGGCGGCTTGCCTGCGGGAGGTCCCTGGTCCCGCGGATTCGGCGGCATGGCTGCGGGAGGTCCGCCGAAGTCGCGGGACCAGCGGACCCTCTGCAGGCATGCCACCGAAGGCAACCTGACTGCCGCCCTCGTGGCAACTGACAGAGCGCCCCCCGTGGCTTGCCGCCCCAGGCACGTGCTTGGCGTGCTGGTGCCTAGAACTGCCCCGGGTACATCTTCCTGTCTTCCCTTTAATACTTAGACCTATGCCTACAGCATGTACCTCCTCTAGTAAAGTAACAGCATGATTTTGAATTCAAAGTGATCACTCAGTAAAATGAGAAGTGTTTTAAACATAATTTCACTATGTTGTTTTTTTTTAAAATACCCCTTCCAAACATCATACTATGGTTTAGAAATGTATATATATAGTATATTTTATACTGTATTGCAAAAAATTCCATAAGAACATAAAATAAAATTAATTTAAACTACATAACATGTATAAAAGGAATATGGAAACTGTCTGTAATATTCAGGAAATAAGCTTCATAACTCACTAGAGGCTCTGCTATTCGTGAGTTACGTGTTCTTTCCACATCTTTCACAAACTGATTATATATTTTTTGTTCTCTATTTACTATACTTTATCTTCCTGTGTGTGTATGTGTGTGTGTGTGTGTGTGTACAGGGACACACATTTATACATATATTCCTATATTTATATATGCAAATAATCACATACTAACAGTTTTTCATCCCTCTTGACTCCATGTGTTATCGCTTCACCAAACTAACAAATTAAAAACAATTTCCAATTTCTTTCACAAATACCTAGTGGCTAAACGTTATTAATGCATTTGTCGGAAAGGCGCAAACTCAAACATTGCTCAGTTAGGGAAGAAGAATATACAAGGTTGATTGTTTACAATCAGTTTTTGTAATCTGTATTTTCTTCACGGAGCTGAAAGTTTATCTCATCGTAGAACAACAGTTATAATTTCACCACAACTATTCATCAGAACTGATATTTCAGAGCCAGATGCAAACCATCACTTTCTGAGGCTACAAAGTAAGCAAGCTGTTGACTTTTTCCCCATTACACATTTTTAAAAAAATGGCTGCCAGCAAGTTATGGGTTTATCTCATACATGTGAGAGTACTCCAATAAATCAGTTTGCCTGCAGTAGTCATAGAGTATGAGGCTTTTATAATCATGAAATAAGCCCCATAGCCCACTGCTGTTTTCAGAAGATTGAACATCACTGAGTATTATGCTCTTTGTATGGGTGTGTGGGTGTCTCATTTTTCAGGGGCTAGTGTTACATTTAGCTATCCTGTCAGCATGTATCTTGTACAACAGTAATGCTTTCTACAAGTGAAGAAACATCAGGGAGTTTTTTCAACTCGTGCCATCTTCGCTATGAAAGAATGAAGTTCACGTCAGGTGTTTCAAGTCTCTCAGATCACTTTTTCTTCTCTTTCTCTTTCAGGAATGTTAATCTTGCATAATCTATTATAAAAACCGTGCTTTGAAATCATTCTGTACTGCAAGAAGCACATGAAAGTAATCTGAATGAAGTCTATAAAGGAGATTTATCTGAATTCTCCTGCAGAACAATTACTGCCATTAGAAACACCAATACCTTTGTATTCTTAATATTGCAATATTCTTGAAGTAACGATTAGAAGGAGTTCCATTTAAAACCAAGGTTTGATTACTTTTTCAACTAAACAGGTTTTGTGAGCTGTAAGCAAGGTAATGATGACAAATATTAAGGTCAGTGTAATTATCAGCTTTCTATATTTGGGTAAGTATTAGCCTGGGTCTTGAGGAGAGGGATAGCTCAGTGGTTTGAGCATTGGCCTGCTAAACCCAACATTGTGAGTTCAATCCTTGAGGAAGCCACTTAGGGATCTGGGGCAAAAATTGGTCCTGCTAGTGAAGGCAGGGGGCTGGACTCAATGACCTTTCAAGGTCCCTTCCAGTTCTAGGAGATTGGTATATCACCTATTATTATTACCTTTATAAACAAATCATTTACAACTCTTATTTTATTACTGCCATTCCTTGAAAATGGACTTTGCAGTTTTACATTGTGAACATTTATGTCTGTTCCAAATGGGAATTTCATTTTTGCTTTAAAAATCCCTCTTCTTCTACTTGATTTGGCTTTCTAAACCAAAAGGTGCAGGCATGAAAAATAAAGAGAAAGAAACCAAAGCAAATTTGGCTTTAAAGCTACAACTGTGCATGCTCAGAAATGCAGATTGTAAAATGGTATTTTATCCGAGAGAGAGGAGAATAGCAGACACAAGCTAGAATTCAAAAAGGAATTGTTGTGTCAGGTTTCCATTTACATTTCTGATACTCCTGCAATTATTAGATAGCTATTTGCTTTAATCTTTCCATATCAGCCACAAACTGCTTGTACACGTTGTGTCAGCATCACTGTGATAGGAACTTTATCCCAGTGGCATTCAACTTCAAATTTTTATGCCCAAACTGTTGGATGATAACTATGTTTGAGGGTGATATAAGAATCTTATGTAAACAATGCTTTAGAACTATACATATATCTTGGCTGCACTAAATCAGCAAAAGTAGTGGTGTGCTCATTCAAAGGCACACTTCAATGGAAAAATGTTTCAAAGCCAAAACTAACATGAACTACTCTGCCAAACCGGTCTTGTGAGCTGTGAATACATAAGAACATGTTAACAAAAGACAAGGTCAGCAAAGTAAGCCCTACTTCAATATGTCTTTGTTCTAATACTATTCAGTATCAAGACATATTCAACTCCTTTTCCCCCATGTAACAGAGCCCCTTTTGAATTATGCATCTTTGAAAGTATTTATTTTCCCTTCAAGCCATCTTGTGACATTCTTACAGTACATGCTGAAGAGTCACTCACTACAAACGAGCAACTCTTTCAGAAGACATTGGTTAACCTCATCCCATGAATAGATCACACACTAATGGAATATCCTCTTCCAAGTCGCTCTTATATGGTGGACTGAATGTTCCAGGTCTGAAAGGTGTACAGTCTGGAATAGTTCAGTGTGTGGAAGCCTGAGTCCATCAAGTTTGTCGACTTTCTACCATCAGTCATGAATTCAAAGCTTCTGCCATTTTCACAAAGTAAAGTCATGATAAAACACTTCATAAGCTACAAAGTGAAGGAAACAAATACTCCTCTTTTACTCAGTGGTGACAGCTTGTCTCTCTTTATTTTTCATCCAAACAAGTGGAGCACTGTAAATCCCATCCAGCAGACACAGACTGAAAGAATTAATGAAAGGTTTGCTTATGAGCTGTTTGAAGCAGATTAAATGTTGTGTTGACAATACACTTTGCAAATTATCTATCAACATCAACAGAAACATCGACCCTGATCCAAATTTCAGTGGGAGCAGAAAAGGCCCCAGAGAGGCAAGCTGAGCCAGTCTGGCTACCTCCAGACCTGAAGTTATCACCTAGATTATTTTCCCAAATTTAGTCCTTGAAATTAAGTCCTTATGTGTTTATACTGGAGCCTATGTGCAATTACCAGACCACTTCACCACAGCTAAGAAATGCTCATTTTTTAGAGCTAATCAACAATGAATTTTCACAGTGAATCAGTGGTCAGTAGCATAGGATTTCCCTAATTGCAATACCCAGGAGAAAATAACATGCTCAGTTCCTCTGATATCAAAGAGTTCCTCATGTAGAATGAGGAGAGACTATCAGCCTCTAAGACTGTTTAGCTAAAGACTAGAGATGAGCAGGAAGTGGCTTTTCTGTCCCTTGTAAATTTTTGAGATTTTAAAAAATACCTCCCTGCTGTGCACTGGGATGAAATCCTGGGGATTAAATTAAAATTTAAATAATTGGAGATATACCTATCTTCTAGAACTGGAAGGGACATTGAGTCCAGCCTGCTGCCTTCACTAGCAGAACCAAGTACTGATTTTTGCCCCAGATCCCTAAGTGGCCCCCTCAAGGATTAACTCATAACCCTGGGTTTAACAGGCCAATGCTCAAACTACTGAGCTACCCCTTCTCCCAAGACACACAACATTCAGTTTCTTGTGTCTCCCTAAAGTGCAGGAACCATGATAATTCTCTGTCTCTCAAGTTCAGGCTCAGGATAACTCTCTCTGGTTTAGCTCAATGGCTTTGTTTACTGCTCATTTGTGAAATGAGGTAAACCCACATTGTAGGCTATCTAGTCTAAAACGTGTTCTAGTAACATCATACAGAAGGAATTCATAACACTCTCTCTATATATAAAACCTTAACACATGCATTTTATTAGCTTTCATATGATACTTCAAAAGGCATATTTTGTACAAATATTATTGCAGTAGTGTGTAGGGAGTGAATACAGGGGTACTTAAGGTCACAGTCTCCCAGATGAGAGTGCCCAATCATTGGGCTGTTGGCTATTCCAGGGTCCCCCTGTCTAGTTTTGACCAGAAATTTTATCCCAGATCTGAGACCGTTTGGTTCAAACTGATATGTTTCCATAAAAGTTTTCAGTTTGGGCATTTTCCAATGAAAAACTATTTTGTCAAAAAATTTCCCAACCAGCTCTACTAAATACCCACACATATATTCATATTCCTTTCTTTCTTTCTCTTTACTTCTACGTGTGTGTGCCTGCTCTTCCCCCCATGTTAGCTGAAGAGAAAACTGTTTGGAGAACCACTCTTGTATCTAGATTTCTCCTATAATACAAGTCTATTGCTAAGAATAAGAAGCATTCACTACTGTGTGGGCTTTGATTATTGCTTATTATACTAAACAAGATCATTCTATTCTTATCTGGTCTTCCAACTTCACAGTCTCCTCCCTCACTTGTTTGGTGTCTCAGCCTGCCATTGCTCATATGCAAAAGCTCATAAGCACTTCAGAGAAATGACTGGTGCCATTAGAGCCTTGATCTATGATTGGGACCTCTAGATACTATTGTGACATTTGGGGAAGGTTTATATTATAGTCAGTTTATTGATTTCATGATGCACCCAATCCGATCTCATTCAATAAATCCTATGAGCCTGTATTATAGATAAGAATAGTATTCTATTCAGGTAGCAAATATTGACATTTCTGTGAGTAGTTGGTGGATTAAATTACCTAGATACCCTTGCAGTTCAGGTTTTTTATTGCCCACCATTTGCTATGTCCAAATTGTAGTCCCTATCCTTGAAGATGCTGAGTTGAAGTTACTTAACACATTGTAAAATTGGTAGAGCCCTGCAAATCTGTGGACATGTGTATGGATCGCAGATCAGCTGTGGATACAAACTTTGTATTCATGCAGGGCTCTAAAAATTGAGGCCAGGGTGGCCCATGCTCTGTTTTCAGTTACATTGCTATAAATATAGACTACCTCCATTGATTTAAGTGTAGTTGCTCCAGGATTTTTTTTGTTTGTTTCTTTTGATTTGGTTTTTTTGAAACAGTGTAAGTATAGAATGTAGCCATGTCTAGTTAAGAAATAGAAATCGTGTGTTTATATGAACAGTTTTGTTCTATCAAAGGAATAAGATTATGTGGCAAAAATTTTCACAAATTTGACTATGATACTTTATTACAAGCTATCCTGTGAGTGACTAGTAAAGCTTTGCTAACTAATGAAGTGGATTAATGTCCTGACTCGAGTTGGGTGGAAATAGGATTTTCCATTTTGTGGAAATTCTGCAATATAAAAAAAAATGTTGCAGGTCACTCAATGTTACATTTTGTTTTGATTTTTACCTTTACTTTTTTTAATGTTTTTATATTAAAAAATGAATTCCATTTCATTTTGAAACATAAATTCAAAAGTTTTCATTCTGAAAAGGTCAAAATGGAACATTTCAACATTATCAAAATGCTTGGTTTTGTTTTTTTCTAAACAAATGGTTTTGCTGAATGTGACATGTTTCTCATTGCAAAACCATTTTGACAAAAAATTTCCAATCAGTTCTAATCCCGAGTTCATGGTACAGTCCCAAAGCTTTAAAATTCCTTCCACCCTGTAAGATGGTTTCTGCTGAATAACAGTGAGTTCATATGAAAAAGAATTTCCCTTCCTGCAAGTACTGTGGTGATGAGTAGAAATCCCTACCAAAAAAGCCTCCACAACCCTAAAATCATCATCATCAACAAAAACCCTTCAAAAACAAGGATTGGTTTGGCAGGACTACATCACATATAAATACTTATTTTCGAACTTATACTACCTGGGGGAATATGACCAGTGCTTAATTTGTAATAGGAGAGAAGTGTGTGTCACCCATTGGTGCTTAGGAGAAGAATTACATTTGCCTCAAAAGAGAATGTGAAAATGGCTGGCATTTGGACCACCCTTGTAGAGTTAGGGATTTTTGAGGTGAAATTCATTAATAACTGTAAAGTATTTTGAGATTCTTGCAATATGCTATTGGCTCAGCTCCATTTGAAGTCATTGAAGCTGATGGAGCTATGCTGATTGACACTCGCTGAGGATCTGGCCATATATATGCATAGTGCAAAGTATTTGTTAAAGAGCAAGAAAAAACAAAACCCTGATGATTAATTTAGTTTTGGTTTTCTTTAGAGCTTGAGTCTTTAGAGATATTCCACAGTTGGATTCATACAGGAGCTGCAGTATTTCTCATTGTTTAAATCAATTCATTTGCATTGTGTTGAGTACTCCCATGCTACAAGATGCTTAAATTGTGAAAAATAAGCTCTTTCTTCATCTTACTGGCAATGTACTGTAAACCACAGCATATAAAATAAGCCATGATGCAAATGATTTCATTAAGTTATTAGATTCTCTGAGATTAATATTAAACAACTGACATTGCTCCATATAACAATAGAGGCTTTTCATTGGTACAACTAGTTTTAAAATAGTGTGTTGTCATTCTTATCATTTAGTACCAGATGAGAGTAATAAGAAAAGAGCTTCCTCCATCGAACAGCTGGGAACCCCAGCTTCATAGATAAGAGAGGTTGTGTTAGTTGTGACAAAGAGTGAAATGTACTCATTTTTTTCTAGGAATAATGAGATCTACATGGAAATGCAAAGACCAATTTAACAAATTTGTACAGGCATTAATCTTATGTTTTAAGCTCATTTTAGAAAATGTGGACCTAATTCATGCTTGCTGTAACTTACATTTTCTTTCTGGGTTTTGAATAATCACATGTGGCTATTTTTTGTCACGAGAAAAAATTAAACAGAATGATCAAAATACTGAAAAGAATTGGTTCAAGTCAGGGTCAAGACCAGAATATTGTTATTCTAAGGTACGGAATAAAAACTCGGGGCTTCCCTTGGTGTGAACATTTTTAAAGGGGGAGAATAGAGGAGGGGCACATTTCTGTAAAGCATATTTTAGTCTTATTTTGGGGGTGAGTTTCAAGGGGGGGGGGGATCCAGCAACCACCATCACTACAGCAGAGTTAGAAGGCCATTACAAGTCAGTGCAACCTAAAGCCCCTGAGGACATGATTATTTGCACTGGGGCTGAACCTATTGTCAGCTCTTCCCACAACTGGAGGTGCAGAACCATGGTGGAAAGCCACCTTCCCCTTCACCTCCCAGGTTCACCAAAGACTGTTTTGCTGCATGTGAGGATTCAGACCTTAGTCTGTAAATTACATTGTTCAGCTCTGAACAATGGGGTTTTACCTGTCTTACATTGCATATGCTGAACGGCTGGATTCTAGCTTGAAAACATAGGCCATTTCTACACTACAAACTTTGGTTGAGGGAAGTTGCATCAACATACAGCTGCCCAAGTTTGTATATTGTTTGGGTGCATGCATACTTGGCTTCTTGCATTAACATTGCATGTACTTACCAGAAGTGCTTATGTCGATGTGCAGTGCATCAGAGGTAGGTATCCCAATGCTGTCCAGTACAATACCTTTTAGGACTTTTTGCAATGTTTTGTACTAGAGTAATGACATGCCACATATCTCTGTGAGCTTGGGCTCAAGTTCTTCGCATGCAGTTTTCTCAGTCCCACAATGCCATCCATATACCATATACATGCCTTTTAAAAAAATCTCATAAACCCATGTGGTATGGTTCAGTGTCTAGCATCTCTGACCAAAGCATGGAGCCTGCAGAGTTCTGCACTATTCTCATGAACATTGCTAACATAGGATGCATGATTCTCCTATATTTGCAGTCCTTCAGAAAGTACCACAGCAACTGAGGACATGAGGAGTTCTTCTAGGAAAGTTTGCTGAAGGACACAGCAAAAAACAATTCATGGATCAGCTGCAGATGGTGGCGTGCCATTTCTGGGCTTGAAAAATAGCACTGACTGGTGGGACTGCATGGTAATGCAAGATTGGGATGATAAGCAGTGGCTGCAGAACTTTTGGATGTGAAAGTCCACATTCCTGGATCTGTGTGCTGAGCTTGCCTAAGCCCTCCAGAGCAGGGACACCAGAATAAAAGCTGCCTTGACAATGGAGAAGTGAGTGGCAATTGCATTCTGGAAGTTTGCAATGCCAGATTGCTACCAGTCAGTGGGAAATCATTTTGGAGTTGGAAGATCCACAGTAGGGGGCTGTTGTCATGCAAGTGTGTAAGGCCATTAATCATCTGCTATGCAGACTGAGACACTTGCAGGAAACAATGGATAGATTTGCAGCAGCTGGGCTCCCTAACCGTGGTGGGGCGATAGAAGGCATGCATATCCCTGTTTTGGCATCAGCCCACCTTGCCACACAGTACATCAACAGATGCACATTTCTGTGGTTATGCAAACATTGGAGGATCACGTGGGATGCTTCATTGAGATCAATATGGGCTGGTCAGGGAAAGGGCATGCCACTAGCATCTCTAAGAGCACAGGACTGTTCAGAAAGTTGCAAGAGGGGATATTCTTTCCCAACTGGCAGATTACCATTGGCGATGTTGAAACGGCAATAGAGACTTTGGGAGACCCAGCCTACCCATTGCTCCCCTGGTTCATGAAGCTGTACCCTGGCCACTTTGACAGCTGATATGATTTTGGTAGATTGAAGGAAACTGTTGGTATTTACTCACAAGATTGGATCTCGGTGAGAAAAATATCCCAGTGTTTATAGCTGCCTATTGTGTCCTGCATAATATCTGAGGCAAAGGGGGAAAAACTGCTACCAGATTGGATGGTGAGCAGCTGTCTGCTGAACTTGAACAGTTATTGCAAGAGCCCAGTGTGGAGCTATGCAGTAGAGGGAGGTGTTGAAAGACCACTTTAACCACCAGCCACAGTAGAGTTCGCTGCTGGAGTGTTCTCTGGACCTGGAGCTTTGTGGGCTGCTAAGAATAAATTATAAATGTGACTAGGTGTTTTCCTGAAGTTATGAATTCCGTGGTGTTTGCTGTGCATTTAGAAGTACTGTTTGCTTTGACTACTGCTATGCATTCTGCAATATTTGCTGTGAACTAATAAAGATAATTTGATTCTCCAAAAATAGAACTTTACTGAGTGGAAACAACGAGTGCAGAAAATCAAAGTGGAAAAAAACCCCACAAGAATATACAAATTTTAACATAACTGAGTGGAATGAAAATGTATAAATATAAAGGAAGTAAACATATATGTCTGTTTGAGTAAACAAATGTTGTCTGTTGCCGCTACACATACACTGATCTGTGAAAACTATAATTGGTATATGTGAAGCTGTGGTTTTCCTTGCTATCCCCTGGTGTGAAGTGGTAAGAGTAAGGATGTGGTCTATGATGCCAGATGGTACGTTGGGAGGGAGTAGGAAGCAGCGACCATGTCGTTCTCCAAGGACTGCAAAGTGTGGAGAGTCTAGGATTTTTGGATCTGTAGGCCAACCAGCGTCTGTAGCATTTAGATTTGCTGGTTGGAGGACCCATTATGCCCTAGTGCATTTCCTGGTCATTGTCCTGCTGGGACTCCTGGGCCTTTTTTCTGTCCTTTCTGTCTCTGTCTATGCTGTTGGCCTTATTGACCTGCCAAGCCCTTTGTTCGATGCAGCACTATCTCACAGGATCTTGAAGAATATGTCTTCTCTAATTCTCTTCTTTCTCCTCCTAGTTAGGATCGGTGTTCTCTGGACAAGGAAGGGGCACGCCACCAGGCTGCCACGCCAGAAGCTGGTGATAAAAATAGATGTACCATTAGATTTACAGCAAAGAGTCCTGTGGCGCCTTATAGATTAACAGACATATTGGATCATGAGCTTTCATGGGTGAATACCCACTTCATCGTCATGCAGTCTTTAGTCTATAAGATGCCACAGGACTCTTTGCTGCTTTTACAGATCCAGACTAACACGGCTACCCCTCTGATACTTGACATTAGATTTACAATCACCGTGGAAAGAGACAGATAAAAGTTTCCAAACTTCCTTCCCTTATTCCCATAAACATTTTTATTATGAAATACTTATTGACACTTCAGCTTTAGGGCACCTCAGTGCAGCGCCGCTCCCCAGCCCTGGTAAGAATGGGCTGGAAGGGATGAGGGGGTGAAGGATTTTCTGTTGCATGAAGGTATAAAATTTTAGTCCCTATTTCATGGATACAAGTATAGAGCGATGGCATGAATATTTACTGCAATGGTGTTTACTGCAATAGTGAACTCATCTCAGAGGGTGCAGGAAAGTGTCCTACTGCGGAGAAAGAAGGCAACCATCCCTAGAAACCTTTGGGAGAGGATTGCAGAGTACCTCCATGAAAGTTTCATCGAGATCTCTCAGGAGGATAAAAGGGACATCCCTATGCACATAAAGTGCTCTGCATGCGCTGCTCCTACCTCCTCACCCCGAACTAGCCGAACAGGAAAATGAAAAACAGATGCTGACTTTACCTCTTTTTTTCATGCCACTACCTCTTCTAGTACGAGTAAAACAATGAAAAGTTGATACCTGTATCTTGTTAACTTGGGGACAGGAGGGGCACCATCTTTAAATATAATATTGTGAGGAAAAATGCATTAATACACTTACCTGAGTTCCCTTTCTCTTCATCAGGCTCATCCACCCTCCCCTAAAGGGACTGTCTGAACTGTGGCAGAGTCTCAAACAGGTTGTGGCTCACGACAGGGCTGGAGTCCCACACTGTGTCTCGCTCCTTATCCTCCGCACTGTTCACAGCTGGGGTCTCTGTCTTGGGCTCCTTTGAAATAGCCACAGTTGTCTGCAGGGTCCTAGTGAGGTTTCCACCACGTATGCCATGCAGTTTGTTGTAGAAGCAGTAGGTGTGTGGCACAGCATCAGATCTACCTATTGCGCTCTCTGGCCTTGTGGTATCCCTGGCAAAGTTCCTTCACTTTCACACAGCACTGCTGCTGATCGTTGTCAAACCCTTTGGCCTGCATTGCCAGTGCAAGCTGCTCATAAATGTCCACATTTCTACAGCTGGTCCATTACTGTGCTTGCATGGACTCTTCTCCTGACTCGCCCAAGAGATCCAATGCTTTCTGTGTTCTGGAGGCACGAGTGCGTAGACCTGGCCTGGTCAGTTGGGCAGTTTCACACAACAAAGGTGAGCTGCTAGGAGAAGGCATTTCAAAAACATGCAGGAGATGTTAAAGGGTGGGGCAGTGGCTTTTAGTCTCTGTGACCCCAGTCTCAATTTTAAACTCCCCTGCTCACAGAGATCATTGTCGCAAGGAATGGGGAAATTTTGGGATAGCTGCTAGAGGACGATTAAGGTTGACACAGGTCATGCAGCGTCTTTATTTGCACTGCATCACCCTCAGTAGGCCATCCACAGCACTATGCCATTTGGGGGAGTGGTTTTACTGTTGTAACTGGGCGCTTATGTCAGCTGGAGACAAACTGAAGTGTAGACACTTGCACAAATAGATTGATGCAAGGTGACTTACATAAACCTAACTGTATACTGCAGATCAGGCCATAACTAACATCCATGTTGCAACTGCTGTTGAACTTGGCCCAGTAACTAAAGCCTACCAAATACACATATATATTTGGTAGACTTTAGTTACTGGGCCAAGTTCAGCAGCAGTTGCACATACATATCAAACATTCTATTTACATATATTTTCTTGATCCTCAGTCAGTCAGTTTTTGGAGCATTGTTTGAGGTAGAAATGGCATTAATAACTTTGGTTGATAGTCTGCTCCTAGCGAGGGATGCTGAAATTATGTCTATGAAGTTTTTATTAAATCTGTCACCTGCCTTGCATACTATTGACTATGAGGCATTGATGACTTATTTGCAGTGCCTTGCTGGAACAGCAGTTTGTAGTCCAATAACCAATTTAAGTTCACTTTCTGCCGCAAATACTAACTTGAGAGTGTTAAAGAGCTCCCAGTTGACGTCCTATAATATAAAATAAGAATTGAAAGTTGCTGTGTGAACACAAAAAGGCAGCTTGAAAGGGCAAGGGACTTTCTTAAAGAAATATTTAGCGTGTTATACTGCTCCGAAAACAAAAATGGTGAAGGAAGCCAAGGCAAAGGCATGAGTCCTCTGTGCAAAGCAGTGCCACACGAGGGCCAGAGAGGGCAGTACCGAGCAAGAAAGATAGCAACCTGAAAACTGTATTTTGAAAAACAGCTGTTTTATAATGCATTTTCATGATAGCTCTCAAAGCACTTTACTGAGGAAAGTAAGTTTTACGGCACTTTATAGTTGGAAAAAGTGAGGCATAGAGAGGTAAAGTGGCTAGGCCAACCAGTGGGGCAGTGTCAGAGCTGGAAATAGAACCCCATTGTCTTCTCTTATTATTAGCTGATAATGACCCCTATATTGGGGTTGCTTAACACATTTTATTATAAAAGATTTTTGCAGCCTTCTTTTGAGATGCTCTAGCACCTCTAGCATTGTTTGTAGCAGGCATTTGAAATTTGGCAGGAAAAAAGCACTCAGGCTACAGAAGTGCCTTCTCTTTGTTCCTTAAAATTCCATTCAGGTTTTGCTGAGATTAAAATCTCCATTTCCCTTCTCTCACTAACTTTGTTCAGGAAAATTTTGGCAACATGCTGAAATAATAACACAAGATGAACATTCTAAAGAGCTGGCCCATCCTGCTACCAAAGCAGCAGCAGAGGCAGTAGATTCATAGATTCTAGGACTGGAAGGGACCTCGAGAGGTCATCGAGTCCAGCTCCTGCCCTCATGGCAGGACCAAATACTGTCTAGACCATCCCTGACAGACATTTATCTAACCTACTCTTAAATATCTCCAGATATGGAGATTCCACAATCTTCCTAGGCAATTTATTTCAGTGTTTAACTACCCTGACAATTAGGAACTTTTTCCTAATGTCCAACCTAAACCTCCCTTGCTGCAGTTTAAGCCCATTGCTTCTTGTTCTATCCTTAGAGGCTAAGATGAACAAGTTTTCTCTCTTCTCCTTATGACACCCTTTTAGATACCTGAAAACTGCTATCATGTCCCCTCTCAGTCTTCTCTTTTCCAAACGAAACAAACCCAATTCTTTCAGCCTTCCTTTATAGGTCATGTTCTCAAGACCTTTAATCATTCTTGTTGCTCTTCTCTGGACCCTCTCCAATTTCTCCACATCTTTCTTGAAATGTGGTGCCCAGAACTGGACACAATTTAGTAGACACTTTACTGGGAATGCTGGGAGCTGTAGGGTTAGGGAGAGAGTTGGGTTGGGCTAGGCTCACTCCCCCAACCCCATCCTGCAGCCAGTACAGGGTGCCAGAAGCCCATTTCCCTTCTCTTCAATAAATCTTCTCCTGCCAGGTAATGAAATTATCCCAATAGTTCTAGTCATAGAAATCTCTGTTGCAGTGCTGAAGGTTCAAGGTTTAAACCTGATGATGATGATGGGGTGTGTGTGTGATTATAACAGGGGCATATAATACAACTGTTTTTTACTTCTTTTTAATGCTAGGAAATTACATACCAAAAACTATGTTAAAAGAATGTTGTTTGTTGCAATATAAATAATACAAATAGACATTTTGAGAAATACAATATTTGGGGTTAACTCCTGCCCTTGGATACTAGAAATACATAAAACTATAATGGTCTTCAATGGGGAAAAATTGGCCCTTAAATTGTTCACTGTACACATAAATGAGTGAAACAAGAAATGCCCTATTCAATGCTATATTTTAGCCATTATTCATAGAGAAGTAAAGTGGCTAGGTTCAACCAGTGGGGCAGTGCCACTTTAATAAAATTAAGGAAACGTGGGATGCCCAGTATGTTACGCACCATTTATGGGCATGTTCTTCAGCAATACTCAAAGAACTAAGTAGAACTCATTAACAAATAGAGGCTTAAGTGCTTTTTACACTAAGGGGTCTATTCAATTTATGTGAAAGTCCATTAATATAAATAAGAGCTACACAGATGTATCAAGGGGGAAATGTACACTGAGTAATTATTCATTATTTCAAAATACAAATGAACTCTACTCTCTTTCACTAATATGCACCTAGTCATAGTTTACCCATCTGCTTCTAGACCTGTGGTGCAAAATGTGTTTAGACTGTTAAGAAAGAACAAGTTTTTAACTATTCTTGTCAGGACATACATTATGAATGTGGTGATGTATTATTTTTTGTTTCTTGGAGGTTTTTTAAGCCTTCCTGGAATTAGAGGCATATTTAATACTCTGTGTACAGCATACTAAACTCTAAATTATTTATGGAGAATAATGGCCCTAGGTACTTTTGTGAGACTTTGTATGGAAAGTTGGGGTGAACAAGTTAGACTATTTAAAATCCACAAGAGGTCCAGTGGAGAGGAGCAGTTAAAGAGCAGCTAAGATGCTCTGCTAGTTAGTATTGCAAATGCCTCAGGTGGGATGGATCTCCCTGCTGGCAGGCCAGTTACTCCCCAGCATCAGCTGATCCAAAAGGTTCTGCTTTCCACAGAAAACTTAGAAAAAATTGACTTTTCATCAGAAAACACCCAACTCTCCCTTCCCTCCCCCCCAAAAGAAATCTGATTCAGAAATACCACTATGGTGCCTGATGCAAGTTGTATTTCATGCCCCCATTTTCCTTAATGCATCCTGGTGGTTCTGCAAGAAAGGAACCATAGTGGCAAGAGAGGAAACCCTGGGACATGTAATCCAGCCCACAGGGAAGAATGGAGGCATGCAGCAGGTGAAATACAGCTCCCCCAAGGCACCTTGGTTGACATTCCTGAAATTAAATTTTTAGTTTTCAAACAAAAATTTTCAGCTGAAATTTTTCAACTTTCAATTTTGCACCCAAAATTTAATTGAAAACAATTTTTTGTTTTGTTTTGTTGAAATTATTCAGGTTAAGAAAAATATTCTGACCAGCTCTAATCATACATAATATTTTTCAGGTTCTATATTTAAGGTTTCTGTCCCATAATAATCTAACAAGTGAACAACCTTTAAAAGTTGCAAACCGAATGTGTCCATTTCCCCTTCCTATGTTTTTTCACTTCTCTCTCTCTCTTCTTCCTATCCTATGCTGCTTTTTACTTTTCTTCTTCTTCTGTAGATTGGGCTGCAGACTCAGTCTATATTATTTTTTATCTATAAAGATATGGCCCCTAACCTAAATAGCTAACAGTCTAAAGATAAGATACAGCAAAAAGAACAACAGACAACAGGAAAGAAAGAAAGAAGTAGAGCAACAGTAATAAGCACATGCGATTACAGTGCACAACTAGATGAATCCATCAACCCTCTACCCTCCAGCCCCCTGCCCTTTTAAAGAGTAAAACTAAACAAGGCAAGCACAGGGGTCTCATTTCTCAGCTAAAGGAATGAGAAACTAAACCAACCAATAGCACAAGGAGATGTGTTGAGCCCTTTACTCTATATTCCTAGGTTTGACTATAAAGTTGCCAACTAATTTTATCTATTCTGCTGTTCAAAATGTAGGCTGAATGGGTGTCAGCAAATGGCTGGCACCTCCTTGTGGCAGATGTTCAGTGCAGGTACTCCACAGGGAGGGCAGCCAGTGACCAGGTAAATGGCCTGGTAAAGGTCTTAAAAGGAGGTCCTGGATAAAGGAACAGAATGGGGGAGGGGGTTCGGGGACTTCTATGACTGGCACGTCAGGGAGCCAACCCCCTCCATTCTCATAGCCCTCCTAAACCCTCTCACAAGGCTGGTGGATGGTAACGTCCAAGGCATGGGTTGGCTAGGGGATCTGGATGGAAACAAAGGGGGGCTGGTGAAAGCACCGGAGAACTGATTTAAATAAGCATGGATTTGCCTGCACTGTACACTTTATCTGCCGGGTAGTCCCAGACCATCTATATAATAAAGTTGCGGCCCTATTAAAATCCATATGAAGTCTCCTGTCCTTCTTGCAGTATACCCAGACAATGTAGGCTAAATGGGTGTCCAAGCACTCACAACTCATACACACCAGAACTATTTTCCTTAAGGATCACGTTTTCTTACGGCCAGAGTAGCTGCTCTTTCTATATTATTTGTTCAATTTATTACAGATATGTTTTCTCTGGGAGATATCCTAAGCATTATTTTCTACAGACAGTTTGTAAATCACAAAACATGTATCCTACCATGTTCAGCACTCCTCAATTTAAAATATCCCAGATCTTTCACATTTTAATATAACAATCAACTTTAACAAGTACCTTGGTTTTCAGCTATTGAATTGCTAAACTCCATTTGCTTCTTCCATATGTTTTATATTCTCACATCCTCTAACTAGCTACAGTATCTCCAAGTGCACAGCATGGTTCTGCATAGGAAAGGTCAATCATTCTGAGGTATACTATTTAATAATTTTACTGCCCATGTAGGAGATCATGTTGATTACACTTGGAGATAATATTTATTTTTTGCTTTGTATCTGTTTATTCACTGCTTTACTGACGCTTTAAAAGCAATTATCGGAGTTAATGCCTTAGGAGGTGAGCAATCACATCGCTTTAGCTTCTATGTATAGGTTTTTCCTTCACTTTTACAAATAATGATTTATGCAAAGTCACCCAGACAGCTATTGCTTTCATTGCAAAGTTTATTATCTCCAAGATGAACAGACAAGTCATTAAGCTCTCATAGAAGCATTAGCATAGAAAGATCGCTGCATTGTGATTTTCTGGTTACATGGTTCAATACAATGATGGTTTAAGGAAGTAAAAGCCAATTTTAGCACTGTCATTATAGAACACCGTATGTCATCAATAGGCAGTTATAAATACTATAGCTGATAAGAGTTGCCTCTTCATAAAGGGCTCTTTCTGTATGCACCAACTGAGTGAGTAACTCATGAAAATAATTTATGAAGAATGGTGTTCAGGATTTATCTTTTATCTAACCTGAAATATATTTTTCAGTTACATCTTTGAGTCTAAAAGGTCTGTAGCAAGACAAATCTTCTCTAGAAGGTTCTTTTCATGTCATTGTACATTTTCACATGACAGATGAATTTTCAAAAATAACCAAGCTAATTAACTTGTTCTTAGAGAGGGATGCTGTGCTTTTGGCTTTAGCACTAATCCACTATATATCTTCTCTCCTGCATTTAGAAAAGGACATATGATCCTCTCTGGCATATTATGTGGCACGTTATTTGTAAAATAAGCATAACCTTTACAATTTGCATATTTACAAGTCATTTAACAGGAGTAGATGTGGGGGGAATCCTTTGATCAGGTTTCTTGGTTGGCTTGGTATCAGAAGGTTAACATAGTGCTCTCCTATGGGAGACTCGCAAGTTTCAGAGAATCTTTTTGATTCCTGCTTCTGGGATTCTCAGGTTTCAGAGAACCCTTTTGATCCCTGCTTCTGGATATCAGGTGCATCAAAGGTACCATGCTCAAGGCTGGATTCTCCAGCAGACAATGGAAAATTTGTAATGTGTAGGGAAATTCTCCACTGACGTACAACTGCCAGAGATGATTCTGCTGCCCCCTCTGCCAGAGCCCATCCCAGTGTAAGCCATCCCAGGGATGTTCCAGCTGGGTCATGGGTGGCTCTGTGGGATGGTTTGTGTGGCACAGCAGAGCTTTGTTATACATAATCCTCCACAATCAGAAAGCCCCTGAGGGAACCCTAACTTGCTCTGGGGCTCAGCAGCCCTGAATCAAGACGGTACAACTGGCTCCCTGTGGCTGCCCTTCTCCATTATGCCCAAGCACATAAGAGCGGTAGTTAGGGGGCTGCCAACTGGATAAACAAAGTATTGTCTATGTGGCTTATGATTTTTATTGATAGTCCACATAACTCATGCAACTCATGCAATAAGAAGGTATATTCACCCATGTATGAGAGAACCCACTTGAGGGCCAAGGCCAAGGAACAGCCACTCAGAAAGCCAAGGCTGTGGGAGAAAACCCACACAAAGTCAGAGAATAGATGAGGCTATAAGACACCATTACATTGAAATCCTTTCACAGAAGCTACCCATGTCCAAGTGGAAAATAGCAAGTCTTTATCCACAAACTAAAGTAATGGTGTAACACATACTGGGAGCACTGACAGACATAACCAGACACCCGAGATTACACATGAGGAAGGAAAAATCAGCCTTGTCCAGGGCAGGTGAAAAATCTGATGCAGGGAGATGTGGCTAGGCAGTAACAATATAGCGGAAGACCCAAAGCAGTACTTTATACCTCCGTTTTTCAGATTTGTATTGGCAAGCAGGGCAATATTTCTGTGTTTCCAGTGACAGCATTAAAATGACTCTCAGATCCCTAACTGGCTTATTCTGTGAAGTGCTTGAGCACCAGTTGTTTCCAATGAACTCGTTTGAATTCAGACAATTTAAGCACTAATAGGTGATTTCAGTGTGAGTTAGGTATCTAAATACCTTTAAAAATCTGGCCTTAAGTACCTGTCAGAAATCTCTTCCCTGTGTAGGTACTTGTAGCCTGTGATAGAAGGTAAAGAGGTGACTCCCTTGGATGAACTAAGTAGATGGAGCTTCTTTTGCAATGTATGCATGATAAACTGGAAATTCTATGACATATTGCACCCTTTTTATGTTTCTGTTGTTTTGAGCAGGAAGGATAAGAAATCTAGTTAAATCCAGCAGTACATGTAATTTTGATATTAGTTAAAAAGTCATCTAAACTTTGTAGAAAGTGTTTCTAATATTCTATTCTAATATTTTCCTTCCCCGAAACATAGAAACTTTAAAATAACAAAAATGAAAAATTTGCCCACCCACAAAATACAATATGAAAAGAAACTGTTTAATAGCTCAAACTTTTTTTTAATCTCACTCATTTTCCTCTTATCTATTTAAACATTTTTATTTCTTATTTTCAATAAAATGATTTTATGAGTCAGAACATTTAGGTCTATTATTACAAGGAAAAGATTTTACAGGTAAGTAGGTTGCACAGCATCTTTCAAGTGTGCAGGCTATGAAGAGAAACAGATTTTAAAAATAGGCATTCATTGTGCTAATGGAAATATTATGAAAGGTTGTGGGGGATGGGTAGAGGAAGAGAAGTATTTTCTTTCTAAGAATCTAACTTTGTGTGGACAGGTATCTAACATATGTTTAAAAACAAATCAAAGACACTCACAATTTGAATTTATTTTTCTGGGGTTTTTAAAATATTCTGGTCTTAGTGAGTGTTCCTAACTGAATATTCTGCAGCTGTGCTTACAGCACATAACGAATAGCCCTTCACAGTGATAGCACAACACAGTCCATATTCCTCCTAAGCCGGTTCTTCTCAATTAATTCATTATTTCCCCCAACTGTCTACAGTCTATTGCACAAAACTAGTCTCCTGTAGATATTCAAACATAAAGAAAATCTAATATAGAGTCAAATATCTTATCTTGAATGTTAGGTAAGGATCCTGGCCATATGAATATGGGGTGCAAGAACAGATCCTGTATTTATCATTCATATTATGGAAGTGCCCAAATTTCACTGAAAGCTGCCAAGTCAAATGGGAAGAGACAATCCCTTTCCCCAAATTAGCAAATTCAGTACAAAAATTACAGATTGTAATTTGTGCTCTCTGTTTAATTTTTGCATTTCACATAGCTAGGACAGCATAACCCAGATTTTAAAAAAGTGGTTTTTAATTTTGGTACTTCCATTTTGGGGGGCCCAATTTTTTTTCATGTAGGTCTCAGTCCCTAATGTCATCTTGACTGTCTGAATTTAACACACAGAAATACTAACAAAACTGTGACTCAAGTCCTGAGGTCTTTACTCTGGAAAATTCCTCTTCAACCAATAGGAGTCTTGCCTAAATAATACCTAAACATCATCTCAATTTTGACTTGTGGGTGGGTGTCTTAAATACTATTTGAAATCAGAATTTAAAAATGCCTGAAAAACACCTACCACCATACATGTGCATTTTAACTTGACCTAAATCTTGGTATTAACCTACTTGACAATGTGAGTGTGTGTTTTAGAATATTAAACTACAATTATTATCAAATTAAATGAAAAGAGTTGAGTACATTTTAAAAAAATACTGCTACTTTTTAAATTATTTATATTGTGGCAGTGCTTAGAGATATCAACCTCATTGCACCGGTCACTGTACGAACATATAACAAAGAGATGGCCCCTGCCCTGAAGAACTTACGATTTAATTATAAGACTAGTGATAACAGGTGCATATAACAGACAGACGCAGCACCAAGGGACAATGAGACAAACTTCATCTGAGTAAACGCAGCTATCAGCAGGACACCAGCTACCTAACCATTGTCAAGTTTTTGGTAGACATCACAGCTGAGATAAGTTTGCTATACTGCCCACAGAGGAGAACTTCATATAGAAATAGTAGATACCATTTTTTACGTAGACAGGTAGAGGCAAGATATAGATAAACAATGCAGAATGGAAAGTGGCATGCCCAGAAAAGTGGAGAGTTACAATGAAGTTTTCCTTATAAAGACTACTTGGTCAACTTTGTTTACAAACTTTCATCTCCATGCTCTGCAACATTAACAGTCCAAATGTGAGTCAGATTGTTTTGTGATCAGCTTATTGTGCACAAATGAGTTAGTGCTAGTGCTAGAAGGAGAAGACACAGCAAAGCAAAATCATATGTATAATATGTCAAACACAAAAACAACTGAGCCTGAAAGAAACATTGGAATATGAAAATATAAAACAGGCTTAATAAAGCAATTAGCAAAAATGTATAATGTATTTCTCCCTGTGAATCTAAGTGTGCAGTGTGTTACAAATCTCAGCTGAAACCACTGCCTTCTTGAGCCAGCTAGAAGCAGCAGATTTAGCATTAACAAAGTTCTTGCGGGAGTTGGCCAACGCGCTCTTACAGATAGCATGGTCTCAGGCAGCTCTTTGGGTTCCTCTATTGCAGGATCCCATCAAAATTTCCTACCTACCCAGTGGACAGCTGCTGAGGAGGGAAAGCAGCTGCTGGAGACAGTAAGGGCTAAGTTGCAGGCAGGATTTGGTGACAAGGAGGGGTGGAGGAAAAGATAGAGAAGGTGCTGGAGGCTGCTGGCAGGGGTGCTGGAACAATTTGCATAGTGGGGGTGCTGAGAGCCATTGAACCAAACTATCAGGGGAGGCTCCAGGCACCAGCACGCCAAGCGCGTGCCTGGGGCGGCAAGCCACGGGGGGTGGGGGGGCGCTCTGCCGGTCACCGCGAGGGCCTGCCTGCCGTGCTTGGGGCGGCAAAATACCTAGAGCCGCCCCTGCAAACTATAACCCCTGTATGTGATGGAAATCACTTCAAGCCAGGGGTGTTGGTACAGGGGGAGCTTCTGGAAGTAGAGAGGGAGTGCTGAGGCAGAACTAGTGGCTGCAAAGGCTGGATAGAGGGTTGAGGCATCAGAACAGCTATTGCTGGTTCACAGCGGAGGTAGCTGGAGGGTGTTAATGTCAGAACTGCTACTACTACATGCTTCCTGTGGACAAGAGGCTGAAACCTATGCCACTGGAGAAGTTCAGCAGCCTTTGAAGGGATCCTCCCACTGAGACAAAACTGAAGCTGGAAGGAGGATGAGGCCTTACTCCTAAGAACCTTAGGAGATGGTGCAAACCAGTGTTCTGTTTGTGTACCAATGAAGACATCTACCACTCAGTACACTTGACTCATGTACACAATCCCCACTGACTCATTTCAACTATTAGAATTGAAATATGCAAATTAATTGTACATAAATAGGGATGATTGATAGAGTTACCTCTTATTTCGCAATTATAGTACAGTACTTAAGAAAGACCTGAGCAGTTGAACTGGCCCTGACTATAACTGTAACAGTTATAAACAAACTAATTAATTAATTACAACCTAATTTCTCCAAATGTGCCTGTTTCCAGAGTTTTCAATTAGCTCTAACTTACAAGAACCATGTCTTCACCTGCACCAAAGTTAGAAGGGGTTTAGGTTCCAGCTTCAGCTTTGAAGCATCTTCAGTGCTCAGGAATCTCATTCTTTGATACATTATGTAGTTGCAATTTCCTCCAGAGTTTATATTGCCTGGAGGATAGATTTCATGCCTTTACCTTCAAAATCTCTGTATTAGTGGTGTATGCTAAGTGGCTGACCTGAGAAATTACCTATCTCCCAGTGCACACTGCCACAGCAGCAGTCAGCAGTGGTACACTTGGGCTGGAAACCTCTTGTTATACAAGAGGGGGATGGCTGGTAGGGCATTCTCTGCTCCCCTACAGACCCTACTTCCCCTGCCTGAAATAGTATGAATTTGGTGATTTTCCAGGCAATGCTGAAAAACACACCAGTTTGAGAGGGATTTGGGACAGGGCTATGCGTATGCTTCCTAGATAGTGGAAGTGGGTAGGTGGCTGGCTGGCTGAGTTCCTGCAGAACAGATTATTTTAATGCTGCGGAAATTTAATTTAATTATGTTTATTGTATAATTAGGTGCCCTAATATAATTAAAACATTGGTTAGGAGACTTATTTTACTTCTAAATAAAATAAAATATATTATCCTGGATGAGCTAAAAAATAAAGACCTCATAGCTGTAGCAAAGGGCTTAGCTCCACATCTGTCAAAAGCTTTTGTCTTGTCTTTAAAGAGCACAAGAACACTCAAGTCATTACCTAGAGATCCCACATTGTTGCCATATTCTCTCTTTCATAGTTACAGACCAGATTCCCAGCCCTATCAAACACCACAGAAACAGTGCAGCTACCATCTGATCCTTCCAAGTCAGGCAGATCAAAGATATTTTCTTAGAGGAGATAAGTTTTGGTTTCAAAATCTTCACAGCAGCATTTCAGCTTGACACAAATCAAGCCATTTGGAAAAAAAACAACACAGAAACTTAAAAAAAAATCAAATTGAAACAGAGCTCAGAGAACCTCAGCTATACATGTCCCTTCAGCCTCCCTGCCAAGAGGATGTTAATATAGTGATCATTCATCCACAGGCCCATCAGAACGGATATTTGCAATTAAATAATGCTGTTAGCAATGTTTATTTGTTTCCTATGTAAGACTTGTGGCCTGAAGCCCAAGAGAGTAGGGAGCTCACCACTGTGAAAAGCAGCCCAAAGCTGCTTCAGAACTCATGGACAGAAGCTCCACAGGGGAGGGAGCTGTCTGCTAGCATCTGTTAGTGAGTAAGGAAAACAACCGAAAGGACCAGGCCTCATTAGCGTTTCTTTTACAGGATAGTTTGGGAGCATTTGGGTAAAAAAATCAGTTATGTTTGGGGGTAATCAAACGGTATCATCCCAACTGGGAAATAAACAACAAGAGAACTACATCAAATGTGCCTGACCAAAGCCTTAGTCTTCCATCACTGGCACAAACCAGACAGGGGACAGAAGAAAGGGGCAGTGGCACTCAACTTCTGGTAGGAGCCCTTGCCTGGTGGCAAGCACTCTGTTCAGAGTCCTACATACTACTGACCCTCTCCAAAGATGGCAAAAAGGCAGCTTCTGAGAACGAGAGGTGGCTTTGAGGCAGGAAGTGGTACAGACATGGCTTTTGCTGAAGCCACAGTACCGCTGAGAAACTCCACTATCCAGCAATCAAAGTGCTAATCACTACAGCTGGGTTAGGTGACACAGTCCCTAGAGTAGGCCAGCCAGCACTTTCTTAGGGGCTGGAGATAGACCTTTCCAAACTCTGGACCCCACTACCCACAGACAACAAACAGTGAGGGTAGGGGGTGGTGCAGTGGAAGAGGGAAGTCATTGCAGGAACACCTTGCCTCAACCGTGAGTGAAAGACTGAGCTTAAGACTATTGCCAAGACACACTGGGGTGGGTGTGGAAGACTTCAGCAGCTACTTATCAGAGTCAAGTTTTAATTATCAATCCAATTTTAAAAGTTCTGTATCTTCTAACCTGATTTTTTTAGAAGAAAGACAAATTTGACCATACAGTAGTTAAAACAATATTAACATCGGGATCTGTATTGACTGTAGGAAGCCTCGTTGCTGACAGGGAGGAGACCAGACAAACAAACAGTGGTTAATATTGAGTTTGTTTATATTAAACTTCTAAAACATATTTTGGTTAGCTTATATAAAACAAAGTAGCTATTTCATTAAGAAGACAGAAGCAAGAAGCTATTTCTTGGAATGAAGAAAAAAAAAAAAGGTATATTTTATGTATGTCTGTGATGGGCCAGGTGCCCCAGCGCCCCCTCGTGGCAGGGGCGGGTTGGGGCCTAGCGCTGCACCACTCGCTTGTCCTTCGGTCTGCCCCTGGTAGCCGGCGTATTACGGCCTAGCGGCCAGAGTCCGCAAGCGCCCCCTTCGGGGCGGGGTAGCGCGGCCTAGCGGCCGGAGTCCACAAGCGCCCCCCCCCTTTCGGGGCGGGGTAGCGCGGCCTAGCGGCCGGAGTCCACAAGCGCCCCCCCCCTTTCGGGGCGGGGTAGCGCGGCCTAGCGGCCGGAGTCCACAAGCGCCCCCCCCCTTTCGGGGCGGGGTAGCGCGGCCTAGCGGCCGGAGTCCACAAGCGCCCCCCCCCCCTTCGGGGCGGGGTAGCGCGGCCTAGCGGCCGGAGTCCACAAGCGCCCCCCCCTTCGGGGCGGGGTAGCGCGGCCTAGCGGCCAGAGTCCACAAACCCCCCCCTTCGGGGTGGGGTATTACAGGGTGGGGTAGGGGGGCTCAGGCCCTCCCTCTCCACCGAGCCCCAACCCAGGGCCCTGTTTGTGGCAAGTTCTCCTTGCCTCCCGCTCGGCGGGGATCCGCCCGCAACACGCCGAGCGGTACTGCAGCTTTAAGGCTGTCAGTCTCTACAATGCCCCTGGGTCACTTCCTACCCTGCCTGGCCGGACGTCTGTGTTGTGGGAGCGGCTCCCCCATAGGTCCGTCGCTGCCGGCGTCCCTCCCCGGGGGCTCCGGGTCGGCCCCGGTTCGGCTGGCGCCCCGGTCCGAGCTCCTGGGCTCTCCCTCTGCAGAGGCTGACGGTCTACGTCCTTCTCCCCCGGTGGCCAGCCCAGACTGAGCAGACCTGCAGGCTTTTATACTGGTCTGCCAGTTGGAGCATGCCCAGCAGAACTTCCTGGGCGTGGCTTCCTCTGCTAGTAGAGAAGGGTTAACCCCTGCTGTACCAGTGCGGGGCTGCCCTGCCCCGTCACAATGTCCTAGAGGTGAGAACTACTCAGAGAGATTTCCAACATAATTTTAACATTGTATCTTATTCGGATTATAAAATAGATGCTTTGTTTATCATGGAAATGTGGACTTTGTGACTCAACAATATGTTACAAAGTATCAGGATCAGATGGGTTACAGTAACGAGAACAGTCGAATACTCGAAACTATATTCCACTTTTTTCTATACTAATCTTTACCTTTATGTCGTTTCTAAGGTTTTCAAAATTTCAGCTTTTGCTTTCAATCCAAAGGAAAATCTCTCTTGTTAAAACCAAGAAACATTTTAGAATTCAGCATTTTTGCCTGAATACTTCACAGGTCATACACTAAGTATGATGCACTAGTTAGAGAAACTCCTCCAGCATAAGGTGATTCCATGATCTGTACAGTGCCAAGCATCCTATCTGTGATCAATAATCAATCATTCACAATAAGAAATAAAGTTCTTCACACTGTCATGGGGAATGTTCATGATGAGACAGTGCCAGGGCATGGTTCAAGTGCCTTTGCTACCATCTTCTGAAAACTAAAGAGGGTTTAATTCTCAGTGACCAGAATTACTGAAACAAACTGTAAGAAAGTGTAGCTAGAAATTGAAGTTATGCTGATGTTCATTCCTAGGCAATGTGGGTGCCCATCAGCATAGGAAAATGGATTTGTACAATATGTGTATTTTAGCTATAGAATGGCACTCAGTGCAAGTATAATGCCCTCTTCACTGTGCCTATTCTGAGCAACTGAGCTGAGTGTCTCTGGGGGCGGGGGGGGCACAGAAAGATGAATTAATGTTCAGCTACTCACTCCCAGACCCAAACCCAATGGAACAGGAATGAGTTACTCCACAGCCAATGCTCCAACAGAATGACATTCAGTCCCTGTTCCAGGTAAAGGACGGGCTTAAGGATCCAACAGGGGAAGTCCCATTATAGCCCCAAAGAGCTACTGCATGCAACTGCACTAAGAGCCTATTGGGGCTGAGATATGCGGCTCCCCTCTGTGCAGACTTCTGCCAAACTGTGACTGCCGTACAGCCGAACTGCAGGAGTTCCACTGGGTCAGGGCCTTCAGCCCCTGTGGACTTACAACTTTCACATCTCCCTGTGTTTGATAGCAGCAATCAACAGAGGTGACAAGTGACTGAAGTGGGGTGACAAGTGACTTTGTAGCGTACCATAGAATATCAGGGTTTGAAGGGACCTCAGGAGGTCATCTAGTCCAACCCCCTGCTCAAAGCAGGACCAATCCCCAGACATCACACCATAACTAACAGATCATAATGTCTTTAACTATAACCCTTGTTGTAAAGGATGTGTTCTCACTGTTGTATAAAAATTAAAATTGTGTAAGTCATCTTCTAGTGACTGGTCAACATGGGGGATAACAATGTCTTCTGTAGCTCAAGTAATAGAAGTCTTGTTCTGGGCAGCTGAAGGTCTAGAATTCAAGATACCCCTGGGGGGATCTTATAGCTGCATATGGTGGAGCTGGCTTATCCAGTTTTATAAAAATAACTATGGGTCTACCCTATTAGAAATGTGGTTTCTATTTCCAACTCTGGCTGAAGTGATTTTGTGAAACCTTTCCATTGTCTTATTTGTAAGGGAGGGAGGCTAATACTGACTGCCTTTTAGGGTAGGACTATGAAGTCTCAGCAATACAGTCTGGAAACTGCACAGAAATATAAATGACAGTCAGTAACACTGAGCCCAGACATCATGATCTCCTGGCTTCCAGCTCAATGCAACTTCCCTTCCCATGCACCTTCCTCTCAGCCTTCAAGGTGGAGCATGCCACAAAATTTGGTGCATTTGAGAGGTCTGCATATAGAGGAAAGAGCAAGATGTATGTCATAGATAGTCACATTCATTTTGCAAAAATAAATTTAATTATAATACTTAGCACAACAATAGTGGTGGTATAGCTCGGTGGACATTCAGCCCTAAATCAAGCCTAAACAGCATCTGTTTATGTCTTGGAAATAACACAGTCCAGGCACGGCATTAGTTTACATTGCATTAGTTAACACAGTATAAACCTCACTCACCTTTTCCTCCCTCCCATTGCAACAGTCTCTCATTCTCCTTTCTCTCTAGCTAGGCTGCAAAATGCTTAATTGCATCTTTATTGCTTTAAAATTTCAGCTTTTTTTTTACTCTTTCAACTTACGTCATTTTTTCATCTGCTGCCTGTTTGAGAACCACTGAACCTGACTCTGAGAAGCGTTCTCTCTCTATTCTGCCTCTCATTATAAGACATTTTGTTATACTTTGTCTGAAGAATGCTATACTAAAATAAATTGTATTATGTTATACCTGAGACATTCCTGTAGAGTAGGAGGCACAAATCATATTTCATCAGATTTAAGGAAAGATTGCCATCAGGTGTCTAAATGCTTCAGCTACCTCAGCTACCTGTTATGTTGGTGGGTACCATTGTTTGCCATCAGCCAGCTTAACTGGAATAATAATTTAACAAACTTATTTTATGCTGTTTTGTGCAGGCTCTATAGAATCAATGTATAAAATGTCTGATTTAAAAAAAATCCAAATATCATAACTATATCTATCATTTTTCCTTCTCAGTATGATTTCTTTAATTTAGACATATTAGTAACCCCATAACTGAATCTGTGCTAATATTATGAGTGATTGCATTGGCAGCTATTCTTCAGCCAGTGGGTTACATGTGTATATTTTGAGGAGAAGAAATGCACTGGCCTATATTCAGACTTGGTATGAGAGGTTGAAGCTGTAGGGCAGAGGAGTTGCATAGGTTTACAGCAGGACACCATTTGAACAGTGGGCCAAATTTTCAAAAGAAAATCCTCAAAAGCACATGCTAAAATAGTCATAGCTGCACTTACACACGTGGTTACCTATTGCATACTCCCAAATGCCTCTTTGCACCTGCAAATGTAGTATTTGGGTCTTGCTGGCTGACTTGCTCTCAGAACCAGGAGCACAGAATAGAAGGGTTGTTTGAAATTCTGCCCATTACGTACATACTTAAGTGGCTCCCTTCCCTGTAATATCTGATGCCAAAAGTGTGCTGATGCTTTTACAGTAAAAACAGAGAAACTGTGCTTCCAGACATCTTAAAATCTCCTTGTACCTATAATATATTGAGTGTTGGAGGGGAAGGTAAAATAGAATGAAGGGAATGGGATGAGGAAGGACAAAGATTACAGCAATAAGGTCACTCACTTTAGGCACATCTTGGGGTTTCAGTAGTACAATATATACCCTCCGCCCCCACAGTAAAATAAGCAGACGTAGAGAGACATAGTAAATACAAAATATTGACTGGATTTGAGACCAGCTATAGTTCACTATTGCCTGTAGGTTAAAGCCGTTCCTGAGATTATACAATACTGCATGAAGCCAGTCTCCGGAAGCTTTAATATCCTTGGCCTATAGTTTACTGCAATTTCCCCTGAAACCCAGTCAGCATTTGTTTAATTAACAGTTTTTGGATTGGGCAGGGGGAGGGGGTTAATAGAAAGTTTCTTCTGGGAAACACAGAGGGGCTGAAATACAAGCTGAGATTCTCAGCAATGGCAGGAACAGTAGAATGTGCATGATCTTGCTGGGTGAACTGTTACTTTCTGCACTGAGACTGTTAGCCTGTTGTTTCAGTTTGGGGGCAATACATATTTTTGGTCAGATAAGCATATCTGAACTTACCTCAATGGTTTTAAAGGTTTAACACATGTATAAAGCAACTACTGTTTGTTACAACTTATTACTATCAAGTATGGACATTTAATTACCCCAAATCCTGCATGACAATCAGTTTATGCATATGTTCTTCCCACCACCCATGCCTAAACTATATGAAACAACACAGGGGCCCAAACTGAGAAGACTGGGTTCATATTGTAAACAATACAAAGTTTGGGGATTTTAGGGGTTTTGTTACGCTCATTTATTAAGAAAGAGGTCAATTTGTGGCCTTGATCCAGATGGGGATGAGATTTCATACACCTTCCAAAGTCTGGAACTGCTTGGAGGAGATGGGTTTGGGGTTAGGCCAACCTCCAAGAATAGAGAATAAAAAGCAATGATTACTCAATAAAAACCACACTCAAAATCAGGATTATTTGTCAACTCAAGTACTGAGACAAAAGTGAAATAATATAATCATATACAAAATGTTTGCTAACCCGGTCTGCAGTGGGTGTATTTAATATTTCAGCATCAGTAAGTTCAAATACCATTACAACAGTTAAGAGAATGCATTAAATGTGGGTCATTTCCAAATCCCTAAAGCCAGCACTGCAGCAAGACATTTAAATGATGACATGATGAGTTACAGTCTGCCAGCTTGGCACAGATTCAAAGTGGCAGCAGCTGAGGTGTGCTTTAAAAATAGGGATTTTTTAATTGGATTCAAAATCAATTAAAATCCCATTAGGAACAATTGTAGTGATACAAATCATAAAATAATATTTTACAATAAACTATAAAAGTGAGGAAGCTTGTATAATTAATGCTATGGACTGCCCAGGCAGACCCACACCTTTCAATCATGGACAGTAGATATGTAGAAAGGATGCCATCGACACATAGAAAGTAAAATTTGAAGAGGAGGTCAAAATACATGAAGCAGGATTCAGAGGTTCATGTGTACAGAAGAACTTTGACCCTCCATGGCTCCAGACTAAACATTGCTTTTGGAGATTACGCACTGGCAAATCTAAATCTCAGAACAATAAGACACGCACCATGACTGTTGCATTCATTTCAGTAGAAATGGTTAGTAGTTAGCTATCCAATTCTTTACTCCAGTTGGAGAAAAATAATGGGCCAGGCAATGCTGGTGTAAATGAGTGCCACTCCCAATCAATGGAACTATGCCCATTGACAGAGAATTTGGCTCAACTGTTTCTTTAGAGGAAACAGTGGGAGAAGTGTGGCAATTCCAGCACCATTTCTGTCAAATACGGAAATGAAATCCCAAGATTATATCAGTTCCAATTTTACTGAGCTGTTAACCTCTCTTGGACTTTTCTAGCACTGCCATCTCCACAGTTTATCATCACCAATTCTTAATTCCTATGCAACACACCATAGGTGAAGGTTGGGTTTTTATTTATTTATTTTTGTGGGTTTGTATTTCTTTGGACAATTTTTTGTGACTAGATCAATGATCCCTACTGAAGAGATAAGACAATAAAGATGCTTATAAAGATAATGTCTAGGTTTCCGGTCAATCTAACTTTTCAGCTATTGACACAACCAATTTTGTTTTACATACATTATTTTTTTAACAACATTGCATACTAGAAAATTTCAGTTACCACAAGGTATCAATAATGTTTTTTGCAATGATACTTGAAATAAATGACCCTGTAAAGATTAAGTGCATAACTTAATTGTCCTTGTATCAGATGAAAAAACTATGATTCCCCACAGCAGCCTATTGACTCCTTCAACCTTGCCTCTTGAAACCTTACTGAACGCAGAAGCTGATACTGCAGGTTTTATATTTATAATGATTAATTAATTCTGCACTAAGCAATGTTCCTGACTGCAAGAACAAAATCCACTTTAGAAAACATAAATGACAGCTTGCCTAAAATAATTAAACGCCAGCACTGATAGAATTGGGGTGTTCTCCCTCTGCTTTACACTGGCGTATTTGAGAGAATTTAATTACTAATATTTCTGACTAGCAAAAGACTTGCATTCTTAAAAAGCACTTGATGTGTTAGGACTGAAAATTCACATAAAGAATATATGTTACAGAAATGTAGTGCAGCCAAAGGATAAATGCTGGCTAAAAATTGAAGATATAATTAAATAATTCAGACAAGCGTATGAAAATGTTTGTTTTCCGAGGCAAGCAGATCATGTTAAAAAAATAACAATCCGCATAAACAAATGTCATCCTGCTCTTTCCCCACCAACCCCAGCATGTATAGCACCAGAGTCAGCTGCACTGTGAGGGTTTGTCAGGCAGGGCAGCAGGCTATGGTTCTGCATAAACTGTTGCTCTGTGCAGGCTTGATATGCAGTGTGCTGATGGCAGGGTGGAGGTCATGACCAGTGGGGCTTTGTAAGGAGAAAATGCAGCTTCCCTGGAGCCTTGACATTGTTCCATGGCCTTGGGTGGGTCCTTCCTTCCCAGCCATTGTAGAAGTTCCCTGACTACAACCCATGTATTCTGCCTTTGCACAGGGAGAGAATTTGGCCCTTGGTGTGTTGAGTACTACATGCTACTTTAAACAAGACCTTGAAATATTACCCCTCACCCTTGTGACAGGAGAGTTTCCCCCTTCTTTTCTCTAAGCTAAATGTCTCTCCCCCTCCCCACCAGTCCTAGCTACAGTATAACGGTGTATAGAATTTATTAACTTCAGATTTCAAAGCTCAGATAACCTGCTCATGTGATGTAACAAAGTGTGACAGGAGCACGCAGTACTGTCTCTTTCATTTCCCCGGGAATTTCTGGCCAGATTATATAGGTTTTGGTGCAAGTGGAGACTCTCAGCCAAATAAAACAACTCAGAGCTGCTGTTAGACTGTCTCTCTATCAAATGACTGCTTTTCTGATAAATTCTTTGACATTGTCATCAGTTTCCGTCTTGTGAATCCTCAGCCACCAACCCCCTACCACATCCATAATTTTATATGCATACACTTTGATTTAAATTCTAGGTACTGAGATGGAAATGCCATAACCCTCCTTTTTCCCCTTCACCCTCTCATGAAAGCAGGCGCATGCTCACATACACACACCCTGTAATGTTGATAACCCCATGTTTCACCTGAGGATGGCACTACAAGTAATAATTTGCACAGGGTTCTATAGATACCACCATTGTTTAATCTAGCTGGCTTACATCTGTACATGTTTCAACATGCATACTGCACTCACTTCCCAATGCACCACTAAATCACATCAATTACAGAGGACCAGTGAAGGCAGTAAGGTCAGGTTTTGTCACATGCTCCTCCTGCTCTCTAGAGGTTTTCTGACAGGTGAGTGTGTGCATTGCTAGACAGAATTTAGCCCATTTTTTCCCTAGTAGGTTTATGTCACATTGAATTCTGATACATCATCTAGGACCTAGCCCTGCAAGGTGGAGAGTCTTTATTACAATCAATAGTGAATTGTTTCATTCTGTAACACACCCCACCTCCTCTCCTGGATTGTATGCAGACCTCACTTGTACATTGCATTGCTGGAAGAAAAACTTTAGATCAATCCTCCTCAGCCTTTTCTTTACCTATGGGATGGAGAAAGAGATAGCCGTAGGGCCAGAATTACTGAAGCGAGTGCAGGTATGTGTAAGCTATCTTCCTGTGCCAGCCTGTCTCCTCATCCCTTGGGATTCACCCCAAGGGAGCGGAAATGATTGTGAGATGGATGAGAAATCTATCTGCGGTACCTCTGTAGGTAACTTCTACTTAATTCTAATCATTACTTAATAATGAATAGCATTTACATAGTACTTTACATGTTCAAAGTGCTGTAAGAGCATTAACTAGTTAATCCTCATGACACTCCTGTAAGGTAGGTACATAAGATTTAGCCCCATTCTATACTTCTTTCCATAATAAGGGAACAATTAAGATGAAATTGATTGGCTAACTTTATAGAGACCCTAATTCCTACAAATAGGAAATAACAGGCCTAAATGGGTATACTTCTGGGTGTTTAAGAGCAGTGTTCATCAGCTGGATTGCAGCTGATTTTTCAATGTAATTAACTTTGTATCCGAAAATAAACTTTATTGTTTCACTTCTAGTATATTAAGCACAATAGGAGGGATGCCCCATTTTCTCTGGCAATAATCAGGTTCCCTTCAGCCTTGTAATTGATTCAAGCAGGAACCAGATTATTGTCTAGTAAAACTGAGCATCCCTCCTATTATCCCTTAAGTAGCAGTCAGTCTGGGAAGAAAACAGTTACAATGATATATGAAGTTCAAGGCAGATGCCAACTAAATAGATCTCTGCCTATGCTAGAAAGAAAGGGCTAAAGAGTTTGAAGAATCAACAAAGGTTCTTTCTCAGCTAACTGTTGAACAAATGCTTTGCAAAACATACAAATTTGTTAAACTCATCCTCTATCTTTCAATCTCTTATTATTGTTTATAATACAAAAGTGCCCGAAGAGTGTCCCCTTTCTGGCTGTGTACCTCCTTCCCACCCCAGAGACTCCATCATTTATGTCTCAAAATAGATATAAGTAGGGCCCTACCAAATTTATGGTCCATTTTGGTCAATTTTATGGTCATGGGATTTTAAAAATAATAAATTTCATGATTTCAGCTACTTAAATCATATCATCTCAAATCATCAAATCAATTGACTCGTATCATCAATTTCTTATTCTCTTGGAAATCTGAAATTTCATGGTGTTGTAATTGTAGGGGTCCTGACCCAAAGGAGTTGTGGGGGGAGGGGGTTTGCAAGATCATTGTAGGGAGGGTTCTGCTACTGCTACCCTTACTTCTGTGCTGCTACTGCTGGTGGCAGCGCTGCCTTTGCAGTTGGAGAGGAGCAGCTGCTGGCCAGGAGCCCATCTCTGAAGGCAGAGCCGCCATCAGCAGCAGTGCAGAGGATGGATGGCATGGTATGGTTTTGCCACCATTACTTCTGTGCTGCTACCTACAGAGCTGCACTTATCAGTCAGCAGCCACCACTCTCCAGCTGCCCAGCTCTGAAGGCAGTGTAACTCAGGCACATCTTGGGTGTGATGTTTTGTCCCATCTAGTAGCACCAAGACCACTTAGAGAGAGAGAGATTAATGAGTTTGCTCTACAACCTTAGGTAACAGCCAGTTGGCTTTTAACCCATGTGGTAGAGGCTCATGCACTAAGCTTCTGAGGTCCCCCATTTGATCCTGCCTGCCGACAACCGGGGACCTCTGGAGCTTAGTGCATGAGTCTCTACTGCATGAGTTAAAAGCCAACTACAAAAGACCAGATTTCACAGTCCGTGGCGTGTTTTTCATGGCCGTGAATTTGGTAGGGCCCTAGATATGAGAGTGAGGAAGAACTGCCTGCGAAGGGTGACCGGGAGGGGAGGGGTTATAAGAGTAAGATTCTGGGTGGGGGCTTGAGCCATGGTTTGAGTTATTTTCTAACAGCTAGACATTGGTCCTGGTCCTGGTCCTTCTTGCTGCCAATCGACACCTGGCAGCAGGGCTGCACATTTAAAAGGACACTTGAAATCTTTAGGGATTTATTATTCTGAAATAAGTGTCCTCATGGAGACTTGCACCAAAATAAGAGGTGTTAATTAAAACAGACTGAGTTATTTCAATGCAAGTTTGTGTGAAGATCAGCCCTGAGGCTGAGATTTAGGTAATCCCTTCTCCCAGTTTGTATGACTAAGGGTGACTAGACCTATCTGCCTCTCCTCACACTGGCAGCTTAGTTCTATTGCTCTACTCAATCCCTCCTCCTCTCCCTTCCTCCCTGACTGCCAGCTCAGTGGTGCTGTGCCTGCTGTCACTCAGCCTATCCCCAGTCTTCTCTGTTGTTCTTGTCTGGTGAGAAAGAAACCTGACACTTTTACTCACTAGGGTGAGCACTTCTATCTGTCCCAGGCTTCTGTCTAGTAGAATTTGTCCTAGTATGTTTTTTAGTTCTCCATGACAGAGTGGTGAATAGCTTCCTAAGACAAATAATTACAATCTAGAGGATATTCCTTTTGAGCTCATCACTTCTTAAGAGTGACCCTTTAAATCTCATTGTGCACAAGATGCTAAGCCGAGCACCAAGTTCCATTCCATTTTTCCAAAAGCCCTATTTTAGACAATTTGATCCTAAAATGAAGATCAAACAGATACAAGCATAAGGAGCACTGTAAGCCATTGATGGATATCCAACTCTTGAAGGAACACAGACGTAGTTATTACAGCTAAACTTTCCCATTTCTCTGACATTATTAACCACAACAAATGCTGCCTTTTAGCTTTATTTTGTGGGTAGATCATCTATTTTAACCAAAAGCAACATAGTACTCTTCTGAAGCACTTTCAAAATCTTTTCATGCCTGTGAGAGTTTGGCTCATTTCACTCTCTCACTCCCACCTTTAAAAATAAGGCCATTCTTCTCTCTTTTATTTTAACACACCAGGAAAACCTTTTCTCTTCCTCTGTTCATGTAAATTTAAATAAACACTTCAAAATAAAACCCAAAAAAGTTACAGTCACAATCCAGACAGCAAGAAGCTATCCAACTGTATAGATAGCGTGAGCTAGAGTTTCAGGTGAGTTGTCATGTGCCTGAAAACAAGCTGAACCAGTGGCTCTGCCATAGGTAGTGTAAAACGACTGAATTGACAACTGCCAAAATGCACTGCAAGTGTCTGACCTTCCTTACTGCAAGCGCTGACTCCTCTGGTATCTGAAAAAGTCCGAAAAGCCAAGTCTGGCCATGCAACAGTGGGACTCAGTTCTGAGTCCAACAAATCCCAAAATGTGGAGGTTAAAGGTGCAGAGCAGGCTTCCTTTATCTCCTAGGTGCTTCCTTCATAGGTTACCTCTGATGTACAATTTACCATGAAATACCCACTACTATGTATCCCTGTACTTGAAGGGAAATCTGTTATTTCAAAGGTAAAAAAATGGCCCACTGAGACAATATTCTGGACAATTCACTACTGCTAAGTGACATTCTGAAAGATATTCCTTAGACTGCTCTGGTATAGCACTTTCCTGAACTGTGAGCGACCATGCTGGAATTCTGTCGCCTGAATTTGCCAATAGGAGATACATCTTAAAGCAACTGGTATGTAAGAGGGAGCCTGCTCTGTTACCGCAGGAAGTGATACCTTTTGGGGGGCTGCATCCCCTTTTTCTCCACCAATTACTCCATTTCTTCCCCTGTGACATTTCTCAGGGATATTGGGAAATTAGAGTCCATCCTCTACCCGCAGCTGCATGAACCCTATGAAAATTAAAAAACAAAAGCAACACCATCAAGAAAGTTTCAGGGAATGCCATCCCTATACCCACCTTAACCTGCTGTAGTCTCTTTTCCTATTATCCTGCGAATATATCAGAAGAGACTGCCCCAACCTTTTATCCCAGTCTTTTGCAAATGTAGCTGACTCCCACTCTCCTTTAACATTGAACTATTTCCTTCTTAACTTCCTCCGATACCCTTATTTTGCTGCATTCTCTGCCTTGCAGTCAACTATGAAGAGCTCACAAATGGCACTGCAATGCTAAATAATGTTTGCAATCAGTTGTATACAGACTTCCTGAAAAGAAACGTAGAGAGATCACCACTATCTACTTCATCAATTCTCACCATTCTGAGATGCATAAAACTCTTGAAATGTTTCATGTTCCATAAAGATACCTTCAAACCTAATTGTAACTATATTGAAAAAACCTTATATTTTGTTTCCAGTAACCCCCGCCAAGTTACTGTCCTGTACACCCAGAGTTCAACTCAGACCAAGCAGTAGTCAGAAAAGTCTGCAGGCTGTGCTGCACTGTACATCATCCGGTCATTGAGATAGTCAATAGGGCAGGGTCTATGTGCAAGCTATCTGATTCCGCTCTAAAAAATTTAAATACCTTCTACTTCCTTAAGGGGAGGGATAACTCAGTGGTTTGAGCATTGGCCTACTAAACCCAGGGTTGTAAGTTCAATCCTTGAGGGGGCCCACTTAGGGATTTGAGGCAAAATTAGTACTTGGTCCTGCTAGTGAAGGCAGCGGGCTAGACACAATGACCTTTCAGGGTCCCTTCCAATTCTATGAGATAGGTAATATCTTTATTTATTAAATGAGGATGCCCAAAAACATCCTTTAACCCAGTAGCATCACACAGTGCTTGTAATAAGTTTCATCAGCTCATAACTCTTTAGGTTGCTTCGCTCTATCAGTCACTGCAGCTAAACAATTAAAATTCCCCATTAAAAAAACTATTAAGAAATTAATAAGAAAAGAGCAACCTCTACAAAAAGATCTTTCCTCAGCTTCTGACACTGTGGGACACAGGAGACACAATTATATCCAACACCCAAATAACAGAAATCAACTAAAGCCCCTTTCCTGGCTACAGTTCTACCACCCTCTGCACCAATACCCCTACTACATCATAAGTTCAAAAAGCTGGGTCTCTCCTTCAGTCCCTCTGAGCTACCATAACATTACACCTAGAACACAGTCTTGTATCCTGGATCCCCACTACATCCAAATCCTGCCTTTGCAAAAAACAAAGCTCATCATCCACACTTAGGATGGAGTGCATGTTCCAAGTTGCAGTTTTCAGTACTACCTAGATAAAGGCTCCAATCTGAATCACCACAAGTACTCGCAATCATTAAATAGTTGACCACCTTGTCAACTGAGCCTGTGGATGTTCCTTCTTCAGTTTTCCTTTTGCCACCCTCCCCCATATTACCAGTGATCATGTCCTCATTTGTATTGTCCTGACTCAGTGATTCCCACTCCCCCACCCTGACCCCTTCCTAACCTTTTACCAGGAAATGACAAGGTCAGTCCTTCCCCCAAAGGTAGAGGGACCCTGACACTCAGAATGGGGACTTCATCAACCCTTGCGGGGCTGCTTAGAATCCTCTAACCAAGGATGCGTCATGGAAGAACGAAGGGTCCTTAATAGGCTGGGGATGATGTCTTTATTATGCCATGCCTTTGGGCACTGCCCATAAACACATCCACTTTCCCTTCCACTCATGTTGCATCTAATGAAGTCCCTTCAGTCTTCAATGTAGTGTGCATTAGAACCACTTCCTCACACCACAGCCTACCCTAAAACGCTCTGAGGAGCCACAGGTAAGACGAGATGCATCGTTGTCCGGGATAGCTACAGTAACCCCACACAGCACCTAAGTAAATTACATTGGGAAGATGTTGCACTGATTACATACCTGGAAAAATTAAACAATGCCTTTCAATTCACTATTCCAAACCCTAAACTGATCATAAACTTTAACTGAAGGCTGCAACGCATTAGCATAACATGAAACTCAGTGCAGAACATCTGCTTCATGTATATTTTCATTGAGGCAGAAAATTGTCACAGTCTTAATAGCAGGTTGGGATAAGGAAATGGCTATTAGATCATCTCAACCTCTAGTCCCCTTCTTAATTCCAAACTGCTCCCAGAAAAATTCCCCTTCACCATAAGAGTAAAAGAGGATGCCAAATTCTCTGCTACTTGGCAGGTGAATCACAGTTTTCTGTTGTTTAGGAGAGAATCCAAAAGCTTTTTAACAAGAGTCCCAACAACAAAATCCCTAGCTGGACATTTGCCCATGTCCCCCATGTAGCACAAATTACATATGCCTGTTGAGGCATTGTAGTATGATGTTTCCACTGGGATGAAGCCTAATCCTAACTGGCTCTGACTGCTGCACTGGATTTCTTCCCAGATGGCCCTTCAGGAGACTCAGGGTTGGAAACAGGTACCTCAAGTCCTTCCTTACTGTCACTATTCCTCAGTTACTCATTCATGACAGGTCTTTGTGCTCAACCATTAACACTGGAGCTTCCCTTTGTGCTGCTGGAAACCCTGAGGTCAAGAAGAACAGGAGACCCCACTTCACATTATTACAAAAATGTGTTTTTTCAGCCACTTTTCCCTCTGGTCAACTGAGTGGAGTTCTTAAAATGAATGGACCCCCTGCAACTGAAGAGACTCCACTATTAGCCCCGTCTCCACTTACAGGGCAAGGGGAAGCCTCAGTTGTGGCTGCTAAACTGTCCTTTACCCCTCCCTACATTACTGATACAGCACAAGTGTGGCAAAGCTCCACTGTATTCCTGCCCCTCCTCAAGACCCTATACAGAGTGTGAAATGGAGGATACATCCTGACAACCATTTCTCAGAGTAGGGGGACATATAGTTTCACCACCTCCATACTCAGGCCTCCCTCTGGCAGCTGCAACCCAACAACATGAGGCTGCAAAGCAAACTCTTTTTCCTGCTTGTCTTTTCACCCCAAATCCTTTCCCACCCCCATACAGTTCCCAAGTCAGCTACCCCACAAGTACCTTTGGCCTGGGAGCACAAACCCCAGGCACCACAGGAACAAGGCTCACAACATTGGCTGATAGCACCACACCATCCACCAGCCTGTTCACAGAAACTTCTGTATCAGTCTCCAGACAAACGGACTCTTCCACCATCACATCCAAACAACTTACTGGGGGGAACAAAGTCACCTTCAGCCCCACCATTGCAGCAGCAGCTATCTTGACAGGAAGAGGAAGTAAGAATTCTCTTTGTTGCCTTTTTGAGCCTTGTTTCTAATTCGGAGCAACTACCTTGTAAACGAGTCTTACATAATTATCTTGCTGATTGTATCACATCCTTTTATAGATTCTGCTCTGGGGAAGTTTTAACCTTACTCATGTAGCAACAGAAATTCAGAGGCACAGACATGGTGGTAGTAAAATTAAAGCATAGCATTGCAGACAAAAGAACAAAACAAAACAAAACAATTGCAATGCTTTAATTTTACTACCACCGAGTCTGTTCCTCTAAACTTCTGATTGCTACATGAACAGGTTTCCATATTCTGTTAAATCTTCATGAATAATATTAATTCCTCGGGGGGGATGGGGAAGGGAGGGACTTGCCATTCACACACCACTGCAGTCTAGCATCATTAGCGCTCTGATTAAACTAAATCAAAGCCCAACCCCCTCCAGTGTATTGTATGGTCTTTCCATGTATAGTTTGGTATCCAATTCTTTCCACAATTTTAAAGAAGGCCATTGAGAAACAACACAATGATGTGAACATCTCCACTTATTTGGTCTTAATGAAAGATTTCAGTCTTGATAAAAATCCAGCCATAGCAGTGGAACAGCTACTTTCCAAAAGACAGCAGTTTTCTCTTTTAAATGGACTTTGGCTGCTGGCCTGTTAAATATCAAGTGTGCAGTGTGGCCCTTTGGTATAATGGGCTGCAATGCTGTCTTTTACTATGAGCGTTATTTTCTTGATTCTGCTTTTATTTTTAATGTCTATTCAGGCTCTGCATAGAACTGTTTCTTTAATGTTCAAGGGTCCGGATTGGCCTCTAAGATCTTTATCATTTATAGAATGTCATTTAAAAGAGATGAGCAAATAAGCTGATCTTCAGATGCTGACCTTGTATTTGGCTGACCTTTGGACTGTGAATCAGACCACCAGTGAACTGAATATCACTCCCAGAAATGCCTGAGACCTCCTCCCCTTCCTCAATATGCTTTAGGTTCCCACTGTCACTTCTTTGAGTTTTCTCCTGGGAAAAGGCTGCCTGTACACTTTTCTTGTACACTTTCTTCCTCTAGTGTCTTCAGAGGGGATTCAATAGGGAGTTTATTCAAACAACAGTGGTGTGATATGTCCAAAGATCTTTTCCCACTGACCTGAATTGTAACTTGTCTCTATTTTTAGCTTCTTTGTGGGACTCATAATTATGCTGGCATGCTGAAAGGTGCTAACACCTGCCATCAGGTGAGTCTGCCAAGCACTATCTTTCATCCTCAACAGGGAAGCAATCAAACCCCTTTAAGTAGTAAAGACAGCTGCAACCAATGGAGGGATTGTCCAAGGCAATAGGCTGCATGGCAGGTCGGAGCTAACTTATGTGGACTAAGGGGTTTCCCTGGTTGTAAACCCAGAGGCTAGGAAATTGGGTTGGAGTCTGTGTGCTGGAAGCAGTAAACTAGAAGGTGTGTGAGTGTGACCCTGAGAGGAAGCAAAGAGACAGAGCTTTTGGGGTTTAGAGAACATTGGAATAGCATACTTGGGGATTTCTGAGCAAGGAAACCACAGTTTCTACTGTGCTTAGCAAAACTGGATGAAGTGTGCATTTTTTGTAAATACACCAAGAACATACCTGACTCGTATCATCAATTTCTTATTCTCTTGGAAACAAACCTGCAAGGTTCCAAATGTAGGCTAAACACTTGGAATAAAGGGGCAACACTTTTGAAGACATTAGTTCTGACATTTAGGACAACTACATACCAATTACATGCCTAGTGAGCACTAAATGTGACATATTCAGTAATGTAGCCAGAAAGCTTACAGTTCACTGTTTCTAACTTAAAAGTTTAATTGAGATGTAATGTAGTCAGAATTAACAGAACACAATAAAAAAAGTTAATAGGTTGAATCATTTTTTTCCCCTAGTCCCAACAAACTTTGTTTAGTATTTGGTACCTATATAAGCAAGATCCAGAGACTGGGCCATTTAATGCAAAAATTTTGAGAGAGCAGTGCAAGAGAATACCTAGATTTAGTTCAGACTAAACATACAGTCTCCTTTCCTCAGAGGATTAATAGGGAGAGTGGGTAAATGCAGCAGAGCTCATTCATCTGTCTCAGTCTGGAACATTTAAGAGAGACACCATGCAAATCAATATCTATGTGGTACTCAGCATTGTCCTTTCAAAAACAGCAACACAGAAACAAAAACTGTATTTCTGTAAGTATATAAAATAACTTGAATATAAGTTATATTCTTGGGCAGCCTTTAAAAAAAACATCTACTTGATTTTATTAGTGTCAGCAAACAATCTGAACCTTGCCACCATTTTTGGAAAGGAGGGAAATAATAATGTTAGAAATATTAAATAGCACTGCTGCTGATTTTTCTTAAAGAACTGGAAACTCCAAACAGTCAAAATTATGAAGCAATATTGATGTTGGAAGGAAAATACTGCAGCTTCCCACCAGTTCAGTGCAGTAACCTTTATGGCTATTGGAAACCAATGTGTAGCATGCAAACTGTTACCTTAGCCCATAATGTGATTACACATACTCCAGCCTTATGGTTTACAAGCTGAAGAAACTGGCAGTGTATTTGTCATGACATAAGATAAATGTCATGCATCTTTAATTAGCAATGTATAGCAGTGTTGAGGTTAACACAGACATAAATAAAAGATAAGAATGGCATTCACATTCACTAAAATTCAGAGCAGAGATTTAAAGATTAGTAAACAAAGGAAATCAAAAAGTTTCTGTTGAGCCACATGAATGGATACATTGAGAATAGCTAGTCTTTCTTCTGGGCTTTCTCTCAGGCATTAAGCTCAAAGCATTACCAACATTATAAAAATATTCTTTACACAGAACTAAATATTGTTCAATGATAAAAATAGCTTGCTTTATTCTCTGCTAAACAGAAGAGAAATACCCTATGGGTAGTAAAGGGCCTTATCAGCAGGGAACAATAAAAAACTGATCAAGGGAAGTAATCTTCCTCATCTCAGAGGGACTACTACAGTTGTTACATTCTACTTGTTGCAGTTTATCTATATGCAAGACTTTGCAGTATCTTTCAGATTAATTTGACATCTCAGAAACCAATTTCTAGCTTTAGGTCAAGTGACTCAATTTAAAGATTCCTAGTGAGTATAAATTAATGTGGTGGCTTTCATTTTGGTCCTAGTTAGCTGGTATTGTGAACATGGGGCTAACTGGATGCAATTATGAGGCCTTTACTGAAATTTGATAGAAGCAAATGATGACTTTGTGCTAAAAACTTTTAACATATTTCAAGTGAATGTAGTATTTGGGAAAGTGAGGGGTTGATAGCAATTATCTATTTACTGGGAGCTATTTACATGCCCCCATCCCACAGATTCAGGATATGAAGCCCATTTCTGCCCTCAGGTAGGATTTGATCCTGCTGTGGCTGAAGTCACTGCTAAAAGTCTCTGTTTTAGTGCAGGCTCAAACTGCTACTCCTATGATGTGTCTATCCATTAGGAGATATGCATTAATATCTGTTTGCAAAATTGGGCCCCTTTATGACTAGGCCCTGTGTAAACTTCTCTCCATAGCTCTGTGACTGGCTTCACTTCTGCTCTCTGAGTCGAATTCATCCCTAATGAAAGATTATATGCTATTATGGGGTTTGCTTAGCAAAGGCTGCAGTTAAGGTTACACATTATAAACTCATTTTCACTTGCTTATAGCTCTCTGAAAAATTATTTTGAGATTAAATTTGCCAGGCTTTCTCTTAGTCCAAAGGTGAATGTTTTTGAACGTTTAAACAAAATCCCTTCTTCCAGTTTTGAGTTAGGGGATAATATACTTTTTCTTTAGTGCTAAGACTTCAAGACATTTTTGGCGTAAAGATTACTCAAAAAACAGCTGACCTACACAAACCAAAGCTTTCCAAGTAACCAGCCCCTCCAGGCCACTTTACAACACTAATTTAAAAATAATCGAGGTCTAGGTGAGGAGAGAACTGGATCTGTATCTATTCAGTATGAATTTTCCTCCGAGTTTAGGTTTGCAATGCTAGCTACAGAGTTATGCAACAACCTAAAAAAAACCCCATAAATATTTGTTACATAAGTGCAGATTTTGCATGTAATTCATTGTGGCATTCCATTACTGTCTATTGTTTTGACTGTGAAGATGTAGTCTTACAATAGGATATCAGAGCAATAAGGGAAATTAAACAGATAACATTTAGTGTGTTTCTGTAGGTGAAAGAGGAGAGATGTTAAAGGAGCACTTTAAGAGTTAATGCTGTGGAACTCGCTACACCCAGAAGTAGTGCTGATGATCTGTGTCACTTCCAGGTTATTAATAATAAAAGCACTTACCTCTGTTGTAACCACACTGGCCTTTCTGCACTCCTGGCTCCTCCATGCACGCCAAGAGTTGACAAATTCATACTGGAAAAGTGTCACTGGTTTGCATGTTCATTGTGACATATGCTCAGTGTAGATCTTGCAGACACATGGTATACCCTGTTTTTCAGATGACCTAAGCCACCTTGTGTCCTCCATGTGTTCCAAGGAGGGCCATAGCATCACACAGCTCCAGAGTTTTAAGTAACATTCAAATATTCTGTTAATTTCCTTATATCTCTATTTTTCTCTGCACCTCTCTTTTTTTTTGGCAATAATTAGTTTGCAAAAGTCAACAACTATTAATTATTAATTTATTATCCAGCTCAAAATAATCCAGTTGGACTCTTCTGTTTGGGGTCCCATAGATCCTGTAGCGTATTGTTAACATAGGAAGTTAAAATAAATGATAACCTGATGTCTTTGAGAACTCTCATCTCCTGTTCTTTGTTAGGATGAATAATTTGCATCGTTTTAACATCATTAACTGTTTGCTCATTGCTGCTATGCTCACTGTAATGACAAAAATGAAGACCACAGAAAGTCTCTGATATTACAGGACGTGCTGCAGTGAGAAATACTTAATGCTACTGCAGACAGTCAGAGGCAAAAAGCTGCAAATGAAAATTACAATAAGTATAAAATTATTATAAAACTGTCACATTTCTAATATTTCATTTCACTTCTGACCATAAGCTCCACAGCTATAAAAGCAATATCTTTTACTCCTCAATGTGCACTGATGATGGCTTGCATTCTTCAGGGCTTATGATGTTAAAATGCCTTTAATTATGTCCCAGATAGCTGTTCGTAAGGCATTCTTAAACCCCTTCAAGGTCAAAGCCTTACTTCTTGCTGATCCTCAGATCATCATTCTATGATTTCTGTTTCACTGACATAATATCTGTATTATTCTTGGGAAACATTATATTACTGTGTAGGCCACACAGGCATAGGATAACATCAACTATCCCTAAAGGTTCAGATGCTGTTTGCTGATATCTGTTTCTCCTTTACTAGTCTTTAAAGGTCAGCTAGATTGAAAACTGAGGTATGTACTTATTTCATATTTGGAACAGATAGCAATATTACCAAGTTACTCCTTTTTTGTTGCAGCTGGGTCGTGAATATCAAACATATGGTAAACAGAGGAAACATCTTACAAACTTGTATTTTTGATGACATATTGTAATGAGAATGAGAAAGAAATGATCACAGGTACAACTAGGCACCTTGAATGCTCCAGTCTGTATGTAGTTTATGTTGAATTTAAATGATTGCTAGCTATACAGCCCATGGTAATAGACTCTACTCCCAAACCATTAATTTAAACTCTCAGACACCAAAACTCAAAGAAGACGCTTCTTCATGGATCGCTGACCTTGTTAACAAGTATCAAATAGGATAAATTGTATACCACAGTGGAGCCCACTAGTTCTGATATATTTAAGGGTCTTTCAATGTTTCTATTGCTATAAACCCTATTTCTTAGGGAATTATAACATCTCTATTTAAAAAATCACTATAAATTGAAACTGGAGCTTTTTGTACATATGCTCATTCTGAATGTGCAGTATAGTCCATCTGATTTATCGTTGGGTTTGTTTTTTTGTTTTTTTTTTAAATATACAAACTCCCAGCAACAAACTTTATGGCTTATTATGCAGATGACTCTTTCATCATTATGTGTAGACATAAGAGATGTATCAGGTCCAGAGAAGTCATTGCAAGATATGTATGTGATCACTCATAATAGTCTTCAATATACCACCCAGAATAAGAGAAATGAATCTCAAAGTAACATTATGGATCATCTGCACAAGTAAGATTAAACTTTTAAACACGCTTTTTTTAAACCCATAGAAACAAGAAAGTCAAAAACAGGAAACAGTCCTTAACTCACTTTGTTGTGAATGGGAATTAAAATAAAAATGAGATCAAATTCTGCCTCCATAAAAATGCTCATAACTCCCACTTAAGACAACAGGTGCATATTAGTCCACAGCTTAAGTCTCAGCAATTGCCACTGGGGAAAGTAGGAGACAGGGTAAAAATCTTACCTCAATTTCCAAAGTCCAACGCGTATTCTTACATATATAGCAAAGTTGTTGTGCTTGTTTAACGGTGCTACCAAGATCTTCTGCATGTAACTAAACCTCTGAGTTTCATTAAGTCCACACAATATGGCATATTTTATTTATCTGCTTCCTGTAAAAAAAAAGCTATTTTACTCTTCTGATAATTAATAAGCCATTTCTTTATTAATTATAATTATTTAAGCAATTTTTGCTATCCCTCAGCAGAAACTGGGATGAAATGACCGTGCATGTTTTCAATGCAGTATTCAAGAGAAGCGTGTTTAAAAACTCCTAATCTCAATAATAGTAGCTGTACACTTAATTATCTGTCCATTGCACTAAAGACTAGTGTCCAAGATACAACAATGCAAAGGAGAAAGTGTAGTGGGCCATAGGGTATACTGGTCTTTAGAGAAAATCCATTATACATTGGATAAGTACAATGCATCTTCAGTGAGTCAGTATGGATTGCTTGGATTTCACCCTCCAGGTACACCAACCCAGTATACTGTATGAACTGATATATTATCTAGTTGACATCATTGTGTTTTGTACTTTTGGTTTGTGTTTCTCCTTTAGGCCTATCAGGTCAGAAGAGAAAGATTGGTCTCCACTTATCAATCCTGAAGCTGAATCCACAATGAGAATTTATGAGCAAGGTTTACAGAAGGGACTAGTGATTTTGGGGTGCCTCAGTTGAGGAGCCTGATTTTCAGAGAGAGAAGGTGCTCTGTATTTTCTGAAAAAATCAAGCCCCCTTAAGGTGTCTCAAATCAGGCACCCAAAAATGGAGGTGTCCAAAAATCATTGGTCCATTTTGAAAATCTTGGCTGTAATTTCCTTTCACTTCCTAAGTCAGTCCCAGACCAGCAGTGATTATTAAATAATTGGGTTTGAAATGTCCCATGTACAATATTTCTACATATTATGCACTTTAAAACCAAATATTATTTATAACATGGAAAGCATGGTGGTCTCAGGTACAGAAAAATATAACTAAGGAATCTTGAAGAAGTTAGTCCATCATAGCCTCCTAGTCTAGTGAGCAGGGTAAACAGTGAGGTGGCAAAGTTTGCAGGTGATACTAAACTGCTCAAGATAGTTAAGACCAAAGCAGATTGTGAAGAACTTCAAAAAGATCTCACAAAACTAAGTGATTGGGCAACAAAATGGCAAATGAAATTTAATGTGGATAAATGTAAAGTAATGCACATTGGAAAAAATAACCCCAACTATACATACAACATGATGGGGGCTAATTTAGCTACAACGAGTCAGGAAAAAGATCTTGGAGTTATCATGGATAGTTCTCTGAAGATGTCCATGCAGTGTGCAGAGGCGGTCAAAAAAGCAAACAGGATGTTAGGAATCATTAAAAAGGGGATAGAGAATAAGACTGAGAATATATTATTGCCCATATATAAATCCATGGTACGCCCACATCTCGAATACTGTGTACAGATGTGGTCTCCTCACCTCAAAAAAGATATTCTAGCACTAGAAAAGGTTCAGAAAAGAGCAACTAAAATGATTAGGGGTTTAGAGAGGGTCCCATATGAGGAAATATTAAAGAGGCTAGGACTCTTCAGTTTGGAAAAGAGAAGACTAAGGGGGGACATGATAGAGGTATATAAAATCATGAGTGATGTTGAGAAAGTGGATAAGGATAAGTTATTTACTTATTCCCATAATATAAGAACTAGGGGTCACCAAATGAAATTAATAGGCAGCAGGTTTAAAACAAATAAAAGGAAGTTCTTCACGCAGCGCACAGTCAACTTGTGGAACTCCTTACCTGAGGAGGTTGTGAAGGCTAGGACTATAACAATGTTTAAAAGGGGACTGGATAAATTCATGGTGGCTAAGTCCATAAATGGCTATTAGCCAGGATGGGTAAGAATGGTGTCCCTAGCCTCTGTTCGTCAGAGGATGGAGATGGATGGCAGGAGAGAGATCACTTGATCATTGCCTGTTAGGTTCACTCCCTCAGGGGCACCTGGCATTGGCCACTGTCGGTAGACAGATACTGGGCTAGATGGACCTTTGGTCTGACCCGGTACGGCCTTTCTTATGTTCTTATGTTCTTATGAAAGGACCCCCCCCCATTTGCCTAGGCCTTTGTTTGTTGACCTGGGCCTGCCTTGTAACTCTTAAGGAGGAGACTGATCCCAGCCTTTCCTCGTTGCAACAGGAACCGCTGGCTAAGGTCCCGTCCCGTCTCCCCCGCCCGCCTTCATTGTGGGCTGATCATGCCAACCCGGTTGGGCACATTGGGTCTGCCCAACCGGCTGAAATTCGCCTAAACCCAGCAAGACCACTTCCCAAAGTGCAGTGGAACCCTCTCTCAAACTAGACCGAGGAAGGAATTTAACCTGTAATTACCTCCTTAATTCAACAAGAAGTCATTATTCCTGTGGTCAGTAAGTGACTTCCCTATTTTACTGTGCTGTTCATGCTGTTGTTCTCCCTGTCTTTCCTGTTGTCCATAGCCCTGTTACAGTTTTGTTCATGAAGATGGACAGATACAACCAGCCTTTCAAACTCATCTGTTGCTGTTACCTGTAATTAATATTAATTAAGGTTGAGGCTCTCAGACATTAAATGACTGAGGGAATCTGCAGGGTTCAGTTTCCTATTTGTCAACTTTTATTTGAAAACAGCAGGTGAAATTCTGATCTGAGCAATGTTTAGCCCCAAACTATCATGCAGATTGTTTTGTATCTATGTAATTGCAAAAAACTGCTTTTGGTCGAAGCTCATGAACACTTTTTATTGCTAATTTTGGCAATAAACCTGTTAATGAGTTAATTGTAAAACATTAGTGAATCAAGCAAAAAGGATCCATCTGTTTATAAAATTTCAAGCATTTCTTCTGGCCATCACATTTAAAAATCATGATGATAGTCACTGTATTACCTATATTGAGAAAATCCTTCATTTTCAGAATCCTATATAGCCAACTTTTATAGCCAAAATGTGAACATTTAATGGAAGCCCATCATATATCAGCCAACGTTAACAGTACCACACTCTTATTTTAAATACAATTTGGGTGGACTGGATGGCTTGGAGGACTGGTAACAGGACACAAAACCCCAATTGATCTGAATCTAGCCCAGCTCCATAGTGACAGAGGTATAACCATCTGACAGCTGTTCTATAACATAAGCATAGACCAGATCTTACTGGAAAGGTATCTATATACTATTCCCTATAAACCACGGTCTCAGTCTTAGAAGCAAGAACAAGGGCTAAGGGTGAGAAAGTTTTACCATTGACTTGAATGGGAGTAGGGTGACCAGATGTCCCGATTTTATAGGGACAGTCCTGATTTTTTGGGTCTTTTTCTTATATAGGCTTCTATTACCCCCCACCCCCATCCCGATTTTTCACATTTGCTGTCTGGTCACCCTAAATGGGAGAAGGATCAGGTAGCTTCTCCAGGTTAGTGTTTAAGCACTCTCTGAAATTTACATTGTCGCTACTTATCTATTCCATGGTCTGTTAAACAGTCTTCTTTTCTCAGTGCTTTCAATGTGGCAGCTTTCATGAGCACTACATTCATTTTTAAAGGAGAAAAACATGTAAAAAAATTTAATGTTCCATCAGATTTAAAGATATTGTAAAAAAAAAACATGTGGATTACAAAGTAGTTTTCATACCAAAATATTATATTTCTTTTATCAGAGCCAAAGTAAAGATGATACGATACTGTTGTCTGGGATTAAAAATATATATAAGAATGGAATATTGATAGCACTATACAATATAAAGTAAAGGAGGAGTGGATGAGGTACTATGGGAGCTGATAAGAATTATATGGAAATAAAGAGATAGAGATTGATGGCAATAGGAAATAAGGCTATAAAGTGGATCACAGGAGTAAACAGGGAATAAGTTTGAGCAATTCTGCAGATAGAAGAATATAACGGATAATGTTAATTGAATTATATGCTGTGGCCAGCTAGTGTTCTGCTGCTGGAAGATGAATACTGAGGCAAAGCCAAGGCATCTTGGCTGTCACAAGGTACTTCCTTTTCCCCATTCTGTTAGCAGGATTTAGAATCCTGCACGAAGCAGATGATGTTCTGCTGCTCTATTTGTGGCTGGTGTGGCTTTTCAACTCCACCTAAGATATATGGGAGGTGTGAGTAGATCTCTGGGTAGACAAGCAACAGAATTTTCCCTTCAGGGCTTGGTCTAGGGATGTCTAAACTCAGGAAGGAGCTTAGAAGCTTTGGTTTATCCTGTTCTATTGTTATCAATAAAGCCAACCTGCAGGAAAGCAGTGAAAGTTTGCACACTAACTTGACGTCTGCATGCTCTCCTGAAGATGGGGTGGGGAGTGAGCCATTAACATTAGTACAAGACAGGATTTCTAGAACCTCTCTGCACAAAGCGAAGGAAATAGAAGCAGTCCTGGAACATCTGGTGGCACAACAAACGGACAGTGTTGTTCTGCAGCACTACAGGCCTTGAAGCAATTTACAAAGGAGCAGCAAGACCACCCTGACAACAATGGACACACAATAAGCCTGCAGCCCAGCAGTGGAAACTGTTCCAACACCAACTGTTTCAGAAAGTTATTAACCATTGATGCTGCTAGTAAGCCAGCCATTCACTATCCATTCTAGGATCAGAAGAGGACCCAGAGGCTGACTTATTCACTTAAGAGTATGTAGCTGCTACAGCTCAGTGGGAGCTCTGATCTCTTTGTCTGGTCTCTTATGGTGCGTGCACAAGCTGCTTATCCAACCTGAGATGAGGACATTGCTACAAATGGAGGCCATGAAACTGATGGTGCATCTCTGAGGAGGAATCCCACTAATGGTTGCAAGGTGATCCTCTTTCTCTAGGAATGTGGCTCTACTCCTTTGCCTGGCACTCAGAGGTGAAAGTAAAACTGAAAACTTACCGGTATGGACGCCGGCTCTGCACCCCGCCTCCGGAAGGGCCGTTGGCAGCCGGGGGGGGTGGGAAGGGACAGCAACCATAAAGTGCTGTTGCTGCAGCGCTTTAAGCAGGGTCCGTTGCTGCCCCTTTTGCACTCCCCCGTCAGTGGCCCTGCCACTAGAGACCTGGCAGGGGCGCCGACGGGTGGGCACAAAAGCAGCAGCACTTTAAAGTAAGTCGGTATACCATACTGGCCCGTACCGCCTTACTTTCACCCCTTCTGGCACCTGACAGACTTGGCAACTGACTGGTTCAAGTCTGAGACCCAAACAGTACGGAAATGAATGGACTTGGTATTGGAGCAATTCGTAGTGCCGTGCCTGGGAGATTGCGGAGTATGTTAGCACCTCATAGGGCCACTGAAGATACCACTGTGGACATAGCTGTATGCTAAATCTGAAGGACAGCTACACGGGCCAACAAGCCATCGGGGGGGGGCGGGAAATAAGGGAATGGGGACTTTGAGGGAGGGGACAATAAAAGGTGCTTACTTAGAGTATAGGAAGAATACACAAGAGGAGGGTCTGGTGGATTTTTCTTGTGGGAAACGGGGACACAAAGGAACATTGCCCCTATGCCGATTGCAAGCACGGGAAGATAGGTGGTTTGACTAAGGTCATGGACTCCACTAAACCCTGTGAGCATTCTGGGTCCTTGCAACTGAAAGGGGAGATGGTGTCTGGTCTGGTAGTTTTGGGATGTGCCCACATGTTAGCATAGGAATGCTTAGTAAGCCCCATGCCATGTGTCATAGCAGCCAGGGTTATAAGATTAAGAATAATGAAATAAATAAGCTTCTTGGCAGACTTGGAGAAATCTGACAATGCAGCATTCCATAGAAGCCAAATTAATTTCAAATGAATTCAAGGGCCATCTCAGGCACGTCAGTTTGAAAGAAAAATGAGACACATTTCCTCATTCTCAAAACATTTGTCTAGTTGTTTATAACAACTATCTGGAAGCTTGAAACTATTTTTTCTCCAAATCCTGCCCCATTGGTTTATCATTATACAATTTCTCATGAATTCTAGGTATTGGGAATCTTAATACATAAATCATGTAAAATATTTATTATAAAACATATTGACTGAAATTTTTAAACAAATAAGGGACAATTTAGGAGCATACCATTCTTGGCTATGTTAAATTCTCATTAATCATAAGACAGAGAACAGTGTGAGATAATAGAAATCTGACCAGCCAAAACCCTAGCTTATTCCAATGGGTACTAATGTAACATAGTGAACTAATGAAGCTCTGTAAATTTCCCTCCAATACAAACAGCACATATAAAGGTCTCATGCATCTATTAAGTCCCATTTAAGTGCTTGTACAGTTGCTGAGCACAGAGCTGAATTTCGCCCTTTGAGTTTTGAAAAACTACCTTTCATTCTGATTGTATCAGAAAATTAATTTGTTCAGTGCTTCAGCAAGTCAGAAACTGGTTCATTCATAAAAGTGCAGTTTTGGACAATACATTCAGGAATAAACTGGTTTCAGATTGATTGAAAGGTTTTTATTCTTTTTATCAGTAAAAAAATGGTTAGTTGGTAGAGGCATTGACATGTACAGTATTTCAACTGTCACGACTGGAAACTATAAAATATAAAGCCCTTGACAATAACATTTGGTGAGACACATTCAGATACGCTAGTACAAAAATATGAAGACAAATGTTTGGAAAATTATTAGTACTAAGAAAGCAAAGTGCCCTTAAAGGCTGGGAAATAGCTTGGGGAACTGCATAAAGGAAGAGAAAATGGTGGGGCAAACATGGCATGAAAGGACTGAATTAATAGCACAGAACATTGTAGTTAGGAGGTCATGATGCTGCAGCAAGAGGTAGAACAAAATAATTAACAGGACATTTTCAGCTTACAAAGAAAATGAAACAGAATGTATTGAAACACATAGAGAGGAGATAGTGGGTCAGATCCTCAGCTGGCAGAAATTGCCAGAGTACCACTGAAAGCAATGGAGCAACATTAAGTCACACCACCTTGGGATCTGGCCCAAATGATTTCACCAGCATCATGAGGTTATAAAATGATAGAACAAGAGAGCTTGGTCATAATGTTCCTCATCTTTTATGTAGGTAATTTCTAAATTAAGGTGGAATGGTCCCCAAATTAGGAGGGAAACATACAGAGTGTGCTGGGCCACTTTTAGCCCATAGTGCCTCTTCTCAGGGTGGACGAGAGCAGTGGTCTGTGCAGCCCTCACAGCCAGGAAGGGCAGATATCAATGTTGGCCATAAGTAAAATCAGTAGAGACCGGCCTATTGGGTCTGCAGTTCCTCAGATCCAAAGGCACAAGAGCCTCACATAAGTACTGTACACGTGAAGCTCTTCATAAGCTGTAAATATGGTCATTGTGAGTGGGGATGTAAAGTGCAGCTCTGTAGTGAGTCTCCAGGTTGGGAGGTGAAGTCTGTCCTTCAGCCCTGGAGAGTTCCCCACACAAGGCCTGATTACTCCAGTTTTGTGCAGGGAGGGTTGAATTTCAATCAATCTGCATATCACATCATCCTAATTATCCAGCTCTTTGTATTAATGATGAAATAATGCAATCTTCTATTTTCTCTAATTGAGTTTATTATGGAGACATTTTATGTGCCTATTTTTAAAAAGTGAAATTCCATTAAAAGTCAGTGTCTCAGATCTTATCAATTCTATTACATTACAACATGAAACATTTCATTGGGAAAAAGAAAAGGCTGAATCAAAACCAACCCTAGTCTTTGATAATACAGATAAAAAATCCAATGCATTCACTTTTCAATTTTTTTGTTAACATTCTGAATAAAACTTTCCTTATGTGAAGTTTTTAAATCAAAAGAGAATGAGGTAGCTCATTCTCCTAGAGACACATTTTGTCTGCTTTTCTGGGGTTTTGTTGTTTTCTTTTCTTTTCCCTGGGAATGCTATGAAATACCTGTGCATCTCACTGTGGCAATATTTCTTCTCAGTTTAATAAAGAAAACTTGATAAATAAATTGACACCAATTACCACTGGGAAAAATGGGTTTGTCTAAAAGATCTTTTAATTATTAGGATGACATTACACTTTGCATGCTGTCAGTGCCCAATGACAATAGCTACAAGACAACTGATACGCTGAGATGTTTTCTTTGTCATTGCTGGACAGTAGGGACTTTAGTTTCAATGATTTTCTGTCATCATCTGAAAGTGATAGGGTCTATGAATGGTAATAGCAAGATAAAGGATTCCTTGATACCCCATAGAGGAGGCAATATGTTTTGCTGTTCTCCCAGCACATTCCACAGATGTGACTCTATGGTGAATACAACTTAAAATTTTGGCATAGGCTTGAAATCTTATATTTCTCATGGAGCTACTGCACAGCATGGTTGGTATGCTGCTTTGACTAAAGATAGATCACACCGGGTAGCTGACAGCAGTAAAAATATTGGACCTCATTTGCAGCTGCCAGAAGCTGAGGGAGTCTTATTTTACTGTTTTTAGAAAAGAAAGTCATAACCCATTTGAATAGATGTAGCAGGAGAATATATAGACTGTGTCGGGAGAGTAAAAATATCACTGATAAAGCACATAGTAGAATTACTTGTAGCACATATCTAATTGGCTTAAATTGCTTACTTCGATCTTCACTAAACCACAAATTTATGCCATATCACTTGTCTAACCTCAGCTATTTTTAAGAGTTCGTCACTCTAGAAGGAAATATAATTCCTTGAATTATATACAATAGAAAGACAGAGGTTTCAGCCTTATTCCTTGTCATGGAAGCGACTGGAATTAGGATTGTTGGTTCCTGTTTCCCAAGGTTGTGGGAAAACAGATGTCTGATTCTGACTGCAATTGTACAGATTCAAAGCTCGCTGTTCTTATACTAGCTTGACTCCACTGACTTCAACAGAGTTACCCCTGAACCCCTGATTCATATCAGCTGTACTGAGATCAGATTCAGGCCCTGTAAGTTTATGGTGGGTCCAGATGTTTTCCTGAACTGGCCTTGAAAAAAAACCCTGTTTATAATCAAGGATGGTAGTTTCTTTCCAATATTTTAAAAGTGAATAGAAAATAAGGAAATCAGAGGTAAGAGTTCAGAATCATGTATAAATAAAATGAAAACTTGACTCTCAAGTGGACATTTTTAGGCTAACAGAAAACTAAGCACTAAAGCTGGTTATTCAATGGCATTTCAAAAGCAAAAGTTACAAACCCTCAAGGAAAAAAATGCATAAATATTTGTGAATTCCCCTGTCCCTCTACTGACTCCCCCTTTTTTAACCAGTTCTACTGAGGATGTATCAGAACTTAGGAAAAACAAGTAATTTATTAAAAAAAAAAAAATACCGGTGTGGTCCAGTGGGTAGGACAGCAGTCTGGGCCTCAGCAGACCTGGGTTCATAGTCCTGGTTCTGCCATTGACCTGTGATGTCACGTCAGGAATGTCACTTTATTTCTCTGTGCCTCTATCTCCCCTCCCATGCTTTGTCTTGTCAATTTAAATTGGAATCTCCTTAAGGTAGGGAATGTCTATAACTATGTTTGTATATCACCTAACTTAATGGGGCCCCAGTCTCATCTGGGACCTCTAGGCACTACTAGCATAAATAGGAATAAGTTTTTCCATATGATGAGCGCTGCTTTTTGATCCAAGGCCACGGTACACCTCTTTGGCCTTGCCTTCACAAATTAAAGTGCAAAGCACATAAACTAACCACCCATATACATTTTTCCCCTTAGGAAGAGGAATGAAGAAGGAACCACCTGTAACACATTCTAGTCATCTTGCTTAAGGCACCATTGCTCAGAACTCAGATAGCATAGTGAGGGGTGCAGTTAAAATCTGAGTAGAATTATTTGGCCTTTCACTCAAGCCTATAATGGGTAACAGCATAAAACAAATTACATTGTATCTCTTTACTAAGAAAATCTTTGAATATTACTCACTGTTATGTAACAGCATAAAATGCCTGCTGTCTAAATGGTTGGTAACTACTGAGATTTCAGACCACCGTTTCAATAATGATTTCTCTGTTTTTCTTTCGTAGAAGTCATTTCCTTACAATGGAGGGGTGGAAAGCTAACGATTTTAGCCATTTCCTAATACTGGTAATGAAAGAGTTGCTCTTGCATTGTAACCCCATGTTAGATTGGAGCACAAAGCATAGCCTGTATTTCATTATTGCTTAATTCCAGAATAAATGTTACCATCATCCGTTCACAGAATTATGAACGGGGCTTTTATTTACTTGCATGGCGCAATTTTCACACATTTGACAGACCATTGCTCATGCTCTTCATTGTCAAAGTATTAGTGAAATGTAGCATAAGCTTTAAATTTGCAACTGCTGTCCAATCAATAAGAAGATCACACCATCCGAATAATGCTATGATATGTGACATTATCTATTCAACTGTTACGTTTCTTGGGACTTGTGAAAGCTGTCATATTGAAAACGAACACCATTTGTACTGGCAGACTTCCCTTCCCCCTCCCCATTCAACACTTTTCATTAATATATTGAAAAATGAGATACCAGATTAAATAAATTGTGTGTGTCATATCAAAACAAAGATATTAACATTATTTGTAGCAGCAATGGTCCAAGTAAACTGTAGTGAACTTACCTATGCAATGCATTGAATAAGATTTTCAAATAGTATATATCTTGTTAGGTGTCAACTTGCCACAGCGGGGATATGTAGACTTTATTCCCCATATTTTCACAACAAGAACAAAAGTGCGATTTGGCATAGTTTTCAAATGCATCAAATTAGTATCCAAACCAGAATTTATTGCTAATAAAAAAAGTTTAGTAAAGAAGGCCCTGTAAACTGTAATAAAAGGCTCCTATATCTTTGGTACCCTAGATCCTAACGTGACAAGGGTATTATTATGCGCTCTATCCCCAACGTCTTCTATATAGATATTTTCCCTGCAGCCATGTTATTTTAATTTGTGCACAGCAACAGCATTTTTCCCCCCTGAAAGGTATCTCCGTTAATCAAATTGCACCATCTCCAACAGAATGGCCTATGGCTTACAGCTCACTGGGCACATCATGTATTATCCTGTATGGTACAGAATGTACTTCCTATGCAAAAAGAATTACTTGTACTGATCTCCCCAATACTGTCAGCTGAGGCCCCACACAGCATGACAATGTTGTAAAGTTACTGTGTTGGAATGTTTCAAAACAGTTCACATTCTGCCAATCTGTTCTCTCAGTTCCAGAGCCCTTTTTCAGTGTCATCACAAAGTGGTCTTTGTCTTTCAGTAAAGGTGATCCTAACAGGATTAAATGTAATTTAGAATCAATAAGGTGAAGACTGGTATCAGGCAGTCTTATAGGAGAATGGTTTATCAGAATGTATAGGATTTGCAAGGTTTTCCATGACCCATTCTGCTGTAAAAAATCAAATCGCAAGAAAGATGTCATTCTCAGTCAAAGCTGCCCTCTCACTGCTTCTACAGTACAAGCAAATCCATTTACAGTCCATTAAAGAAATAAGAACTGTATATTATATTTTATGAGTAAAAGCACATTTGCAAGAAAACTGAAAACATAATGTAGAATTCCCATCACGGTCTCGTTTATTGCGGCTATCGTGGTAAATAAAATGTTTTCAGTTCTGCATGATACTCTGCCTTAATATACAAAGGCATGTAAAGCCAACTGCATGAAAAGACTTGAGCTTGGATTCCCAGAGTGGCAGCTCCTAAATCATAACACTGCTAGCAGTAATATTCAGCATATTGGTTCCTCAGGTCTGTCTCTATATGTATACAGTACATGTTGTGAGAAGGTCATTTCTTACAGAAGTTTCCTTCCCATTGGCAAGGCAAAATCAGGAAGGAATGGCTTCTCAGCAGAGAAATGCTGTGCTGTTTAAACAATGGTGGATAAAGACATTAGCAAAATTCTACTACAGGAAAAGTCTGATTCTTATTTCACCTCTGATAGAAGTAATAACACTTTGTACTTCTGTATCACCTTCCACCCAGGGGTCTCCCGGTGCTTTAAAGAGTCAAGGATATCTGAGTAATCCTCATCTACCCATTCGCCTATTCCGCCTACTGTTTGTTGCTCTTTCTCAAGCTACAAACCACTAGAACTTGAGGTTAAGGCGAACAGTCATTCATCATAGTAGGATGATTACCCTTAGGGTGTCAGCAACCAGAGGGTAATACATTCTCACTCACTAGCTATTCTGGGTGAATTGATGTCTGTTTGCTGGAATTAAGGGTGTGGGCATATCAAAACTGCACTGAAAGGAAAGTTAGTTACAACCTTCACTGTGGTGAGACCTTCTCTCCATAATGTAGCATGTTACATTTACAAAGCACCTTACTAATTAATCCTCAGGGTTGTCCCTATGAAGCAAGTATTTTAGCCCCATTTTTACAGATGAGGATGCAGAGAGGGTATACATGACTTAGCAGTGTGTGAGAAAGGGAAGGAATGACCCTTATATAGAGGGTGAAATCCAAACATATATAGGAAATAAAATGTTCACATACGTAGACAGGTAGATATTACCCCAATATACAAATGGATAAAATGAGAAACAGATGTTAAGGGATTTCCCTCAGTGATACTGTAGATTAGGCATCTGCCTATCAAATTCCCAATAAGCACTTACTGTG